>NW_026902372.1:736348-1472696 GCF_027409185.1 Cynocephalus volans | reverse complement strand
AAGTTTAACTCTAAGGGAGGAAGCAGCAGAATGTGCCTCTCACATCTAGACTGTACGAATTCTGGTACGCACATTCGAGGGGGAAGACCATTGGCGCCTAATGTGGAAACGGCTTGGGAGATTTCAGTTTCAAAATCTCTGTGTAAAAGCGTGAAGGAAGCTTCCGCGTTTAGAATACAGCAATTCTCACTGAACCGAAGAAGTGGTATTTAGAAGGGAGTTAGACCGGCAAACAGTTTGGTTTGGGAAATTAGACGCGAAATCACATTGCAAAGGCCTTCGAACAGGCTTGGAAAAGTGTGTTCGATATCTCTGCCAAACAGACTCCCCGGAGGTTGAGCTTTCAGAAGCAAGTTTAACTCTTAGGGTGGAAGCAGCAGAATGTGCCCCTCACATCTAGCCTGTAGGAATTCAGGTTGGCAAGTTCTATGGGGAAGCCCATTGGCGCCTTCGTTGGAAACGGGTTTGGAAATTTCAGTTTCAAAATCTCTGTGAAAAAGCATCAGAGAAGCTTCTCCGTTTAGAATCCAGCATATCTCACTGAACCGAAAAAGTGGTTGTTAGAACCTAGAGCTGCAAGCAGTTTGGTTTGGGAAATTAGACGGGAAATGACACTGCAAATGCCTTCCAACAGGCTTGGAAAAGTGTGTTCTATATCTCTGCCAAACAGACTCCCCGGAGCTTGAGCTTTCAGAAGCAAGTTTAACTCTAAGAGAGGAAGCAGCAGAATGTGCCTCTCACATCTAGCCTGTAGGAATTCAGGTTGGCAAGTTCTATGGGGAAGCCCATTGCTGCCTATGGGGGAAACGGCATGGGAGATTTCAGTTTCAAAATCTCTGTGAAAAAGCGTCAGAGAAGCTTCTCCGTTTAGAATCCAGCATATCTCACTGAACCGAAGAAGTGGTAGTTAGAAGGGAGTTAGAGCTGCAAGCAGTTTGGTTTGGGAAATTAGACGACAAATGACACTGCAAAGGCCTTCCAACAGGCTTGGAAAAGTGTGTTCTATACCTCTGCCAAACAGACTCCCTGGAGGTTGGCTTTCAGAAGCAAGTTTAACACTAAGGGAGGAAGCAACAGAATGTGCCTCTCACATCTAGCCTGTAGGAATTCAGGTTGGCAAGTTCTATGGGGAAGCCCATTGGCGCCTTCGTTGGAAACGGGTTTGGAAATTTCAGTTTCAAAATCTCTGTGAAAAAGCATCAGAGAAGCTTCTCCGTTTAGAATCCAGCATATCTCACTAAACCGAAGAAGTGGTAGTTAGAAGGGAGTTAGAACTGCCAGCAGTTTGGTTTGGGAAATTAGACGCGAAATGACACTGCAAACGCCTTCCAACAGGTTTGGAAATGTGTGTTCTATATCTCTGCCAAACAGACTCCCCGGAGGTTGAGCTTTCAGAAGCAATTTTAACTCTTAGGGTGGAATCAGCAGAATGTGCCCCTCACATCTAGCGTGTAGGAATTCAGGTTGGCAAGTTCTATGGGGAAGCCCATTGCTGCCTATGGTGGAAATGGCATGGGAGATTTCAGTTTCAAAATCTCTGTGAAAAAGCGTCAGAGAAGCTTTTCCGTTTAGAATCCAGCATATCTCACTGAACCGAAGAAGTGTTAGTTAGAAGGGAGTTAGAGCTGCAAGCTGTTTGGTTTGGGAAATTAGACGCGAAATGAAACAGCAAAGGCCTTCCAACAGTCTTGGAAAAGTGTGTTCTATATCTCTGCCAAACAGACTTCCCGGAGGTTGAGCTTTCAGAATCAAGTTTAACTCTAAGGGAGGAAGCAGCAGAATGTGCCTCTCACATCTAGCCTGTAGGAATTCAGGTTGGCAAGTTCTATGGGGAAGCCCATTGGCGCCTTCGTTGGAAACGGGTTTGGAAATTTCAGTTTCAAAATCTCTGTGAAAAAGCATTAGAGAAGCTTCTCCGTTTAGAATCCAGCATATCTCACTGAAGCGAAAAAGTGGTACTTAGAACCTAGAGCTGCAAGCAGTTTGGTTTGGGAAATTAGACGCGAAATGACACTGCAAACGCCTTCCAACAGGCTTGGAAAAGTGTGTTCTATATCTCTGCCAAACAGACTCCCAGGAGGTTTAGCTGTCAGAAGCAAGTTTAACTCTAAGGGAGGAAGTAGCAGAATGTGCCTCTCACATCTAGCCTGTAGGGATTCAGGTTGGCAAGTTCTATGGGGAAGCCCATTGCTGCCTATGGTGGAAACGGCATGGGAGATTTCAGTTTCAAAATCTCTGTGAAAAAGCGTCAGAGAAGCTTCTCCGTTTAGAATCCATTATATCACACTGAACTGAAGAATTGGTAGTTACAAGGGAGTTAGAGCTGCAAGCAGTTTGGTTTGGGAAATTAGACGAGAAATCACATTGCAAAGGCCTTCCAACAGGATTGGAAAAGTTTGTTCTATATCTCTGCCAAACAGACTCCCAGGAGGTTGAGCTTTCAGAAGCAAGTTTAACTCTAAGGGAGGAAGCAGCAGAATGTGCCTCTCACATCTAGCCTGTAGGAATTCAGGTTGGCACGTTCTATGGGGAAGCCCATTGGCGCCTTCGTTGGAAACGGGTTTCGAAATTTCAGTTTCAAAATCTCTGTGAAAAAGCATCAGAGAAGCTTCTCCGATTAGAATCCAGCATATCTCACTGAACCCAAGAAGTGGTAGTTAGAAGGGAGTTAGAGCTGCAAGCAGTTTGGTTTGGGAAATTAGACGCGAAATGACACTGCAAATGCCTTCCAACAGGCTTGTAAAAGTGTGTTCTATATCTCTGCCAAACAGACGCCCCGGAGGTTGAGCTTTCAGAAGCAAGTTTAACTCTAAGGGAGGAAGCAGCAGAATGTGCCTCTCACATCTAGCCTGTAGGAATTCAGGTTGGCAAGTTCTATGGGGAAGCCCATTGCTGCCTATGGGGGAAACGGCATGGGAGATTTCAGTTTCAAAATCTCTGTGAAAAAGCGTCAGAGAAGCTTCTCCGTTTAGAATCCAGCATATCTCACTGAACCGAAAATGTGGTTGTTAGAACCTACAGCTGCAAGCAGTTTGGTTTGGGAAATTAGACGCGAAATGACACTGCAAATGCCTTCCAACAGGCTTGGAAAAGTGTGTTCTATATCTCTGCCAAACAGACTCCCCGGAGCTTGAGGTTTCAGAAGCAAGTTTAACTCTAAGGGAGGAAGCAGCAGAATGTGCCCCTCACATCTAGCCTGTAGGAATTCAGGTTGGCAAGTTCTATGGGGAAGCCCATTGCTGCCTATGGGGGAAACGGCATGGGAGATTTCAGTTTCAAAATCTCTGTGAAAAAGCGTCAGAGAAGCTTCTCCGTTTAGAATCCAGCATATCTCACTGAACCGAAGAAGTGGTAGTTAGAAGGGAGTTAGAGCTGCAAGCAGTTTGGTTTGGGAAATTACACGCGAAATCACATTGCAAAGGCCTTCCAACAGGCTTGGAAAAGTGTGTTCTATACCTCTGCCAAACAGACTCCCTGGAGGTTGAGCTTTCAGAAGCAAGTTTAACTCTAAGGGAGGAAGCAGCAGAATGTGCCTCTCACATCTAGCCTGTAGGAATTCAGGTTGGCAAGTTCTATGGGGAAGCCCATTGCTGCCTATGGTGGAAACGGCATGGGAGATTTCAGTTTCAAAATCTCTGTGAAAAAGCGTCAGAGAAGCTTCTCCGTTTAGAATCCAGCATATCTCACTGAACCCAAGAAGTGGTAGTTAGAAGGGATTTAGAGCTGCAAGCAGTTTGGTTTGGGAAATTAGACGCGAAATGACACTGCAAATGCCTTCCAACAGGCTTGGAAAAGTGTGTTCTATATCTCTGCCAAACAAACTCCCCGGAGGTTGAGCTTTCAGAAGCAAGTTTAACTCTAAGGGAGGAAGCAGCAGAATGTGCCTCTCACATCTAGCCTGTAGGAATTCAGGTTGGCAAGTTCTATGGGGAAGCCCTTTGCTGCCTATGGTGGAAACGGCATGGGAGATTTCAGTTTCAAAATGTCTGTGAAAAAGCGTCAGAGAACCTTCTCCGTTTAGAATCCAGCATATCTCACTGAACCGAAGAAGTGGTAGTTAGAAGGGCGTTAGAGCTGCAAGCAGATTGGTTCGGGAAATTAGACACGAAATCACATTGCAAAGGCCTTCCAACAGGATTGGAAAAGTGTGTTCTATATCTCTGCCAAACAGACTCCCAGGAGGTAGAGCTTTCAGAAGCAAGTTTAACTCTAAGGGAGGAAGCACCAGAATGTGCCTCTCACATCTAGCCTGTAGGAATTCAGGTTGGCAAGTTCTATGGGGAAGCCCATTGGCGCCTTCGTTGGAAACGGGTTTGGAAATTTCAGTTTCAAAATCTCTGTGAAAAAGCGTCAGAGAAGCTTCTCCGTTTAGAATCCAGCATATCTCACTGAACCGAAAAAGTGGTAGTGAGAAGGTAGAGCTGCAAGCAGTTTGGTATGGGAAATTAGACGTGAAATGACACTGCAAATGCCTTCCAACAGGCTTGGAAAAGTGTGTTCTATATCTCTGCCAAACAGGCTCCCCGGAGCTTGAGCTTTCAGAAGCAAGTTTAACTCTAAGATAGGAAGCAGCAGAATGTGCCTCTCACATCTAGCCTGCAGGAATTCAGGTTGGCAAGTTCTATGGGGAAGCCCATTGCTGCCTATGGGGGAAACGGCATGGGAGATTTCAGTTTCAAAATCTCTGTGAAAAAGCATCAGAGAAGCTTCTCCATTTAGAATCCATTATATCACACTGAACTGAAGAATTGGTAGTTACAAGGGAGTTAGAGCTGCAAGCAGTTTGGTTTGGGAAATTACACGAGAAATCACATTGCAAAGGCCTTCCAACAGGATTGGAAAATTGTGTTCTATATCTCTGCCAAACAGACTCCCAGGAGGTTGAGCTTTCAGAAGCAAGTTTAACTCTAAGGGAGGAAGCAGCAGAATGTGCCTCTCACATCTAGCCTGTAGGAATTCAGGTTGGCACGTTCTATGGGGAAGCCCATTGGCGCCTTCGTTGGAAACGGGTTTCGAAATTTCAGTTTCAAAATCTCTGTGAAAAAGCATCAGAGAAGCTTCTCCGTTTAGAATCCAGCATATCTCACTGAACCGAAGAAGTGGTAGTTAGAAGGGAATTAGAGCTGTAAGCAGTTTGGTTTGGGAAATTAGACGCGTAATCACATTGCAAAGGCCTTCGAACAGGCTTGGAAAAGTGTGTTCTATATCTCTGCCAAACAGACTCCCCGGAGGTTGAGCTTTCAGAAGCAAGTTTAACTCTTAGGGTAGAAGCAGCAGAATGTGCCCCTCACATCTAGCCTGTAGGAATTCAGGTTGGCAAGTTCTATGGGGAAGCCCATTGCTGCCTATGGTGGAAACGGCATGGGAGATTTCAGTTTCAAAATCTCTGTGAAAAAGCGTCAGAGAAGCTTCTCCGTTTAGAATCCAGCATATCTCACTGAACCGAAGAAGTGGTAGTTAGAAGGGAGTTAGAGCTGCAAGCAGTTTGGTTTGGGAAATTAGACGCGAAATGACACTGCAAAGACCTTCCAACAGGCTTGGAAAAGTGTGCTCTATATCTCTGCCAAACAGACTCCCCGGAGGTTGAGCTTTCAGAAGCAAGTTTAACTCTAAGGGAGGAAGCAGCAGAATGTGCCTCTCACATCTAGCCTTTAGGAATTCAGGTTGGCAAGTTCTATGGGGAAGCCCATTGTTGCCTATGGTAGAAACGGCATGGGAGATTTCAGTTTCAAAATCTCTGTGAAAAAGCGTCAGAAAATCTTCTCCGTTTAGAATCCAGCATATCTCACTGAACCGAAGAAGTGGTAGTTAGAATGGAGTTAGAGCTGCAAGCAGTTTGGTTTGGGAAATTAGACGCGAAATCACATTGCAAAGGCCTTCGAACAGGCGTGGAAAAGTGTTTTCTATGTCTCTGCCGAACAGACTCCCCGGATGTTGAGCTGTCAGAAGCAAGTTTAACTCTTAGGGTGGAAGCAGCACAATGTGCCCCTCACATCTAGCCTGGAGGAATTCAGGTTGGCAAGTTCTATGGGGAAGCCCATTGCTGCCTATGGTGGAAACGGCATGGGAGATTTCAGTTTCAAAATCTTTGTGAAAAAGCGTCAGAGAAGCTTCTCCGTTTAGAATCCAGCATATCTCACTGAATCGAAAAAGTGGTAGTGAGAAGGTAGAGCTGCAAGCAGTTTGGTTTGGGAAATTAGACTTGAAATGTCACTGCAAATGCCTTCCAAGAGGCTTGGAAAAGTGTGTTCTATATCTCTGCCAAACAGACTCCCCGGAGGTTGAGCTGTCAGAAGCAAGTTTAACTCTAAGGGAGGAAGCACCAGAATGTGCCTCTCACATCTAGCCTGTAGGAATTCAGGTTGGCAAGTTCTATGGGGAAGCCCATTGCTGCCTATGGTGGAAACGGCATGGGAGATTTCAGTTTCAAAATCTCGGTGAAAAAGCGTCAGAGAAGCTTCTCCGTTTAGAATCCAGCATATCTCACTGAACCGAAGAAGTGGTAGTTAGAAGGGATTTAGAGCTGCAAGCAGTTTGGTTTGGGAAATTAGACGCGAAATCACACTGCAAATGCCTTCCAACAGGCTTGGAAAAGTGTGTTCTATATCTCTGCCAAACAAACTCCCCGGAGGTTGAGCTTTCAGAAGCAAGTTTAACTCTAAGGGAGGAAGCAGCAGAATGTGCCTCTCACATCTAGCCTGTAGGAATTCAGGTTGGCAAGTTCTTTGGGGAAGCCCATTGCTGCCTATGGTGGAAACGGCATGGGAGATTTCAGTTTCAAAATCTCTGTGAAAAAGCGTCAGAGAAGCTTCTCCGTTTAGAATCCAGCATATCTCACTGAACCGAAGAAGTGGTACTTAGAAGGGTGTTAGAGCTGCAAGCACTTTGGTTTGGGAATTTAGACGCGAAATCACACTGCAAAGTCCTTCCAACAGGCTTGGAAAAGTGTGTTCTATATCTCTGCCAAACAGACTCCCCGGAGGTTGAGCTTTCAGAAGCAAGTTTAACTCTAAGGGAGGAAGCAGCAGAATGTGCCTCTCACATCTAGCCTGTAGGAATTCAGGTTTGCAAGTTCTATGGGGAAGCCCATTGGCGCCTTTGTTGTAAACGCGATTGGAAATTTCAGTTTCAAAATCTCTGTGAAAAAGCATCAGAGAAGCTTCTCCGTTTAGAATCCAGCATATCTCACTGAACCGAAAAAGTGGTTGTTAGAACCTAGAGCTGCAATCAGTATGGTTTGGGAAATTAGACGCGAAATGACACTGCAAATGCCTTCCAACAGGCTTGGAAAAGTGTGTTCTATATCTCTGCCAAACAGGCTCCCCGGAGCTTGAGCTTTCAGAAGCAAGTTTAACTCTAAGATAGGAAGCAGCAGAATGTGCCTCTCACATCTAGCCTGCAGGAATTCAGGTTGGCAAGTTCTATGGGGAAGCCCATTGCTGCCTATGGGGGAAACGGCATGGGAGATTTCAGTTTCAAAATCTCTGTGAAAAAGCATCAGAGAAGCTTCTCCGTTTAGAATCCATTATATCACACTGAACTGAAGAATTGGTAGTTACAAGGGAGTTAGAGCTGCAAGCAGTTTGGTTTGGGAAATTACACGAGAAATCACATTGCAAAGGCCTTCCAACAGGATTGGAAAATTGTGTTCTATATCTCTGCCAAACAGACTCCCAGGAGGTTGAGCTTTCAGAAGCAAGTTTAACTCTAAGGGAGGAAGCAGCAGAATGTGCCTCTCACATCTAGCCTGTAGGAATTCAGGTTGGCACGTTCTATGGGGAAGCCCATTGGCGCCTTCGTTGGAAACGGGTTTCAAAATTTCAGTTTCAAAATCTCTGTGAAAAAGCATCAGAGAAGCTTCTCCGTTTAGAATCCAGCATATCTCACTGAACCGAAGAAGTGGTAGTTAGAAGGGAATTAGAGCTGTAAGCAGTTTGGTTTGGGAAATTAGACGCGTAATCACATTGCAAAGGCCTTCGAACAGGCTTGGAAAAGTGTGTTCTATATCTCTGCCAAACAGACTCCCCGGAGGTTGAGCTTTCAGAAGCAAGTTTAACTCTTAGGGTAGAAGCAGCAGAATGTGCCCCTCACATCTAGCCTGTAGGAATTCAGGTTGGCAAGTTCTATGGGGAAGCCCATTGCTGCCTATGGTGGAAACGGCATGGGAGATTTCAGTTTCAAAATCTCTGTGAAAAAGCGTCAGAGAAGCTTCTCCGTTTAGAATCCAGCATATCTCACTGAACCGAAGAAGTGGTAGTTAGAAGGGAGTTAGAGCTGCAAGCAGTTTGGTTTGGGAAATTAGACGCGAAATGACACTGCAAAGACCTTCCAACAGGCTTGGAAAAGTGTGCTCTATATCTCTGCCAAACAGACTCCCCGGAGGTTGAGCTTTCAGAAGCAAGTTTAACTCTAAGGGAGGAAGCAGCAGAATGTGCCTCTCACATCTAGCCTTTAGGAATTCAGGTTGGCAAGTTCTATGGGGAAGCCCATTGTTGCCTATGGTGGAAACGGCATGGGAGATTTCAGTTTCAAAATCTCTGTGAAAAAGCGTCAGAAAATCTTCTCCGTTTAGAATCCAGCATATCTCACTGAACCGAAGAAGTGGTAGTTAGAAGGGAGTTAGAGCTGCAAGCAGTTTGGTTTGGGAAATTAGACGCGAAATCACATTGCAAAGGCCTTCGAACAGGCGTGGAAAAGTGTTTTCTATGTCTCTGCCGAACAGAATCCCCGGATGTTGAGCTGTCAGAACCAAGTTTAACTCTTAGGGTGGAAGCAGCACAATGTGCCCCTCACATCTAGCCTGGAGGAATTCAGGTTGGCAAGTTCTATGGGGAAGCCCATTGCTGCCTATGGTGGAAACGGCATGGGAGATTTCAGTTTCAAAATCTCGGTGAAAAAGCGTCAGAGAAGCTTCTCCGTTTAGAATCCAGCATATCTCACTGAACCGAAGAAGTGGTAGTTAGAAGGGATTTAGAGCTGCAAGCAGTTTGGTTTGGGAAATTAGACGCGAAATCACACTGCAAATGCCTTCCAACAGGCTTGGAAAAGTGTGTTCTATATCTCTGCCAAACAAACTCCCCGGAGGTTGAGCTTTCAGAAGCAAGTTTAACTCTAAGGGAGGAAGCAGCAGAATGTGCCTCTCACATCTAGCCTGTAGGAATTCAGGTTGGCAAGTTCTTTGGGGAAGCCCATTGCTGCCTATGGTGGAAACGGCATGGGAGATTTCAGTTTCAAAATCTCTGTGAAAAAGCGTCAGAGAAGCTTCTCCGTTTAGAATCCAGCATATCTCACTGAACCGAAGAAGTGGTACTTAGAAGGGTGTTAGAGCTGCAAGCACTTTGGTTTGGGAATTTAGACGCGAAATCACACTGCAAAGTCCTTCCAACAGGCTTGGAAAAGTGTGTTCTATATCTCTGCCAAACAGACTCCCCGGAGGTTGAGCTTTCAGAAGCAAGTTTAACTCTAAGGGAGGAAGCAGCAGAATGTGCCTCTCACATCTAGCCTGTAGGAATTCAGGTTGGCAAGTTCTATGGGGAAGCCCATTGGCGCCTTTGTTGTAAACGCGATTGGAAATTTCAGTTTCAAAATCTCTGTGAAAAAGCATCAGAGAAGCTTCTCCGTTTAGAATCCAGCATATCTCACTGAACCGAAAAAGTGGTTGTTAGAACCTAGAGCTGCAATCAGTATGGTTTGGGAAATTAGACGCGAAATGACACTGCAAATGCCTTCCAACAGGCTTGGAAAAGTGTGTTCTATATCTCTGCCAAACAGGCTCCCCGGAGCTTGAGCTTTCAGAAGCAAGTTTAACTCTAAGATAGGAAGCAGCAGAATGTGCCTCTCACATCTAGCCTGCAGGAATTCAGGTTGGCAAGTTCTATGGGGAAGCCCATTGCTGCCTATGGGGGAAACGGCATGGGAGATTTCAGTTTCAAAATCTCTGTGAAAAAGCATCAGAGAAGCTTCTCCGTTTAGAATCCATTATATCACACTGAACTGAAGAATTGGTAGTTACAAGGGAGTTAGAGCTGCAAGCAGTTTGGTTTGGGAAATTACACGAGAAATCACATTGCAAAGGCCTTCCAACAGGATTGGAAAATTGTGTTCTATATCTCTGCCAAACAGACTCCCAGGAGGTTGAGCTTTCAGAAGCAAGTTTAACTCTAAGGGAGGAAGCAGCAGAATGTGCCTCTCACATCTAGCCTGTAGGAATTCAGGTTGGCACGTTCTATGGGGAAGCCCATTGGCGCCTTCGTTGGAAACGGGTTTCAAAATTTCAGTTTCAAAATCTCTGTGAAAAAGCATCAGAGAAGCTTCTCCGTTTAGAATCCAGCATATCTCACTGAACCGAAGAAGTGGTAGTTAGAAGGGAATTAGAGCTGTAAGCAGTTTGGTTTGGGAAATTAGACGCGTAATCACATTGCAAAGGCCTTCGAACAGGCTTGGAAAAGTGTGTTCTATATCTCTGCCAAACAGACTCCCCGGAGGTTGAGCTTTCAGAAGCAAGTTTAACTCTTAGGGTAGAAGCAGCAGAATGTGCCCCTCACATCTAGCCTGTAGGAATTCAGGTTGGCAAGTTCTATGGGGAAGCCCATTGCTGCCTATGGTGGAAACGGCATGGGAGATTTCAGTTTCAAAATCTCTGTGAAAAAGCGTCAGAGAAGCTTCTCCGTTTAGAATCCAGCATATCTCACTGAACCGAAGAAGTGGTAGTTAGAAGGGAGTTAGAGCTGCAAGCAGTTTGGTTTGGGAAATTAGACGCGAAATGACACTGCAAAGACCTTCCAACAGGCTTGGAAAAGTGTGCTCTATATCTCTGCCAAACAGACTCCCCGGAGGTTGAGCTTTCAGAAGCAAGTTTAACTCTAAGGGAGGAAGCAGCAGAATGTGCCTCTCACATCTAGCCTTTAGGAATTCAGGTTGGCAAGTTCTATGGGGAAGCCCATTGTTGCCTATGGTGGAAACGGCATGGGAGATTTCAGTTTCAAAATCTCTGTGAAAAAGCGTCAGAAAATCTTCTCCGTTTAGAATCCAGCATATCTCACTGAACCGAAGAAGTGGTAGTTAGAAGGGAGTTAGAGCTGCAAGCAGTTTGGTTTGGGAAATTAGACGCGAAATCACATTGCAAAGGCCTTCGAACAGGCGTGGAAAAGTGTTTTCTATGTCTCTGCCGAACAGAATCCCCGGATGTTGAGCTGTCAGAACCAAGTTTAACTCTTAGGGTGGAAGCAGCACAATGTGCCCCTCACATCTAGCCTGGAGGAATTCAGGTTGGCAAGTTCTATGGGGAAGCCCATTGCTGCCTATGGTGGAAACGGCATGGGAGATTTCAGTTTCAAAATCTCGGTGAAAAAGCGTCAGAGAAGCTTCTCCGTTTAGAATCCAGCATATCTCACTGAACCGAAGAAGTGGTAGTTAGAAGGGATTTAGAGCTGCAAGCAGTTTGGTTTGGGAAATTAGACGCGAAATCACACTGCAAATGCCTTCCAACAGGCTTGGAAAAGTGTGTTCTATATCTCTGCCAAACAAACTCCCCGGAGGTTGAGCTTTCAGAAGCAAGTTTAACTCTAAGGGAGGAAGCAGCAGAATGTGCCTCTCACATCTAGCCTGTAGGAATTCAGGTTGGCAAGTTCTTTGGGGAAGCCCATTGCTGCCTATGGTGGAAACGGCATGGGAGATTTCAGTTTCAAAATCTCTGTGAAAAAGCGTCAGAGAAGCTTCTCCGTTTAGAATCCAGCATATCTCACTGAACCGAAGAAGTGGTACTTAGAAGGGTGTTAGAGCTGCAAGCACTTTGGTTTGGGAATTTAGACGCGAAATCACACTGCAAAGTCCTTCCAACAGGCTTGGAAAAGTGTGTTCTATATCTCTGCCAAACAGGCTCCCCGGAGCTTGAGCTTTCAGAAGCAAGTTTAACTCTAAGATAGGAAGCAGCAGAATGTGCCTCTCACATCTAGCCTGCAGGAATTCAGGTTGGCAAGTTCTATGGGGAAGCCCATTGCTGCCTATGGGGGAAACGGCATGGGAGATTTCAGTTTCAAAATCTCTGTGAAAAAGCATCAGAGAAGCTTCTCCGTTTAGAATCCATTATATCACACTGAACTGAAGGATTGGTAGTTACAAGGGAGTTAGAGCTGCAAGCAGTTTGGTTTGGGAAATTACACGAGAAATCACATTGCAAAGGCCTTCCAACAGGATTGGAAAATTGTGTTCTATATCTCTGCCAAACAGACTCCCAGGAGGTTGAGCTTTCAGAAGCAAGTTTAACTCTAAGGGAGGAAGCAGCAGAATGTGCCTCTCACATCTAGCCTGTAGGAATTCAGGTTGGCACGTTCTATGGGGAAGCCCATTGGCGCCTTCGTTGGAAACGGGTTTCAAAATTTCAGTTTCAAAATCTCTGTGAAAAAGCATCAGAGAAGCTTCTCCGTTTAGAATCCAGCATATCTCACTGAACCGAAGAAGTGGTAGTTAGAAGGGAATTAGAGCTGTAAGCAGTTTGGTTTGGGAAATTAGACGCGTAATCACATTGCAAAGGCCTTCGAACAGGCTTGGAAAAGTGTGTTCTATATCTCTGCCAAACAGACTCCCCGGAGGTTGAGCTTTCAGAAGCAAGTTTAACTCTTAGGGTAGAAGCAGCAGAATGTGCCCCTCACATCTAGCCTGTAGGAATTCAGGTTGGCAAGTTCTATGGGGAAGCCCATTGCTGCCTATGGTGGAAACGGCATGGGAGATTTCAGTTTCAAAATCTCTGTGAAAAAGCGTCAGAGAAGCTTCTCCGTTTAGAATCCAGCATATCTCACTGAACCGAAGAAGTGGTAGTTAGAAGGGAGTTAGAGCTGCAAGCAGTTTGGTTTGGGAAATTAGACGCGAAATGACACTGCAAAGACCTTCCAACAGGCTTGGAAAAGTGTGCTCTATATCTCTGCCAAACAGACTCCCCGGAGGTTGAGCTTTCAGAAGCAAGTTTAACTCTAAGGGAGGAAGCAGCAGAATGTGCCTCTCACATCTAGCCTTTAGGAATTCAGGTTGGCAAGTTCTATGGGGAAGCCCATTGTTGCCTATGGTGGAAACGGCATGGGAGATTTCAGTTTCAAAATCTCTGTGAAAAAGCGTCAGAAAATCTTCTCCGTTTAGAATCCAGCATATCTCACTGAACCGAAGAAGTGGTAGTTAGAAGGGAGTTAGAGCTGCAAGCAGTTTGGTTTGGGAAATTAGACGCGAAATCACATTGCAAAGGCCTTCGAACAGGCGTGGAAAAGTGTTTTCTATGTCTCTGCCGAACAGAATCCCCGGATGTTGAGCTGTCAGAACCAAGTTTAACTCTTAGGGTGGAAGCAGCACAATGTGCCCCTCACATCTAGCCTGGAGGAATTCAGGTTGGCAAGTTCTATGGGGAAGCCCATTGCTGCCTATGGTGGAAACGGCATGGGAGATTTCAGTTTCAAAATCTCGGTGAAAAAGCGTCAGAGAAGCTTCTCCGTTTAGAATCCAGCATATCTCACTGAACCGAAGAAGTGGTAGTTAGAAGGGATTTAGAGCTGCAAGCAGTTTGGTTTGGGAAATTAGACGCGAAATCACACTGCAAATGCCTTCCAACAGGCTTGGAAAAGTGTGTTCTATATCTCTGCCAAACAAACTCCCCGGAGGTTGAGCTTTCAGAAGCAAGTTTAACTCTAAGGGAGGAAGCAGCAGAATGTGCCTCTCACATCTAGCCTGTAGGAATTCAGGTTGGCAAGTTCTTTGGGGAAGCCCATTGCTGCCTATGGTGGAAACGGCATGGGAGATTTCAGTTTCAAAATCTCTGTGAAAAAGCGTCAGAGAAGCTTCTCCGTTTAGAATCCAGCATATCTCACTGAACCGAAGAAGTGGTACTTAGAAGGGTGTTAGAGCTGCAAGCACTTTGGTTTGGGAATTTAGACGCGAAATCACACTGCAAAGTCCTTCCAACAGGCTTGGAAAAGTGTGTTCTATATCTCTGCCAAACAGACTCCCCGGAGGTTGAGCTTTCAGAAGCAAGTTTAACTCTAAGGGAGGAAGCAGCAGAATGTGCCTCTCACATCTAGCCTGTAGGAATTCAGGTTGGCAAGTTCTATGGGGAAGCCCTTTGGCGCCTTTGTTGTAAACGCGATTGGAAATTTCAGTTTCAAAATCTCTGTGAAAAAGCATCAGAGAAGCTTCTCCGTTTAGAATCCAGCATATCTCACTGAACCGAAAAAGTGGTTGTTAGAACCTAGAGCTGCAATCAGTATGGTTTGGGAAATTAGACGCGAAATGACACTGCAAATGCCTTCCAACAGGCTTGGAAAAGTGTGTTCTATATCTCTGCCAAACAGGCTCCCCGGAGCTTGAGCTTTCAGAAGCAAGTTTAACTCTAAGATAGGAAGCAGCAGAATGTGCCTCTCACATCTAGCCTGCAGGAATTCAGGTTGGCAAGTTCTATGGGGAAGCCCATTGCTGCCTATGGGGGAAACGGCATGGGAGATTTCAGTTTCAAAATCTCTGTGAAAAAGCGTCAGAGAAGCTTCTCCGTTTAGAATCCAGCATATCTCACTGAACCGAAAATGTGGTTGTTAGAACCTAGAGCTGCAAGCAGTTTGGTTTGGGAAATTAGACGCGAAATGACACTGCAAATGCCTTCCAACAGGCTTGGAAAAGTGTGTTCTATATCTCTGCCAAACAGGCTCCCCGGAGCTTGAGCTTTCAGAAGCAAGTTAAACTCTAAGATAGGAAGCAGCAGAATGTGCCTCTCACATCTAGCCTGCAGGAATTCAGGTTGGCAAGTTCTATGGGGAAGCCCATTGCTGCCTATGGGGGAAACGGCATGGGAGATTTCAGTTTCAAAATCTCTGTGAAAAAGCATCAGAGAAGCTTCTCCATTTAGAATCCATTATATCACACTGAACTGAAGAATTGGTAGTTACAAGGGAGTTAGAGCTGCAAGCAGTTTGGTTTGGGAAATTACACGAGAAATCACATTGCAAAGGCCTTCCAACAGGATTGGAAAATTGTGTTCTATATCTCTGCCAAACAGACTCCCAGGAGGTTGAGCTTTCAGAAGCAAGTTTAACTCTAAGGGAGGAAGCAGCAGAATGTGCCTCTCACATCTAGCCTGTAGGAATTCAGGTTGGCACGTTCTATGGGGAAGCCCATTGGCGCCTTCGTTGGAAACGGGTTTCGAAATTTCAGTTTCAAAATCTCTGTGAAAAAGCATCAGAGAAGCTTCTCCGTTTAGAATCCAGCATATCTCACTGAACCGAAGAAGTGGTAGTTAGAAGGGAATTAGAGCTGTAAGCAGTTTGGTTTGGGAAATTAGACGCGTAATCACATTGCAAAGGCCTTCGAACAGGCTTGGAAAAGTGTGTTCTATATCTCTGCCAAACAGACTCCCCGGAGGTTGAGCTTTCAGAAGCAAGTTTAACTCTTAGGGTAGAAGCAGCAGAATGTGCCCCTCACATCTAGCCTGTAGGAATTCAGGTTGGCAAGTTCTATGGGGAAGCCCATTGCTGCCTATGGTGGAAACGGCATGGGAGATTTCAGTTTCAAAATCTCTGTGAAAAAGCGTCAGAGAAGCTTCTCCGTTTAGAATCCAGCATATCTCACTGAACCGAAGAAGTGGTAGTTAGAAGGGAGTTAGAGCTGCAAGCAGTTTGGTTTGGGAAATTAGACGCGAAATGACACTGCAAAGACCTTCCAACAGGCTTGGAAAAGTGTGCTCTATATCTCTGCCAAACAGACTCCCCGGAGGTTGAGCTTTCAGAAGCAAGTTTAACTCTAAGGGAGGAAGCAGCAGAATGTGCCTCTCACATCTAGCCTTTAGGAATTCAGGTTGGCAAGTTCTATGGGGAAGCCCATTGTTGCCTATGGTAGAAACGGCATGGGAGATTTCAGTTTCAAAATCTCTGTGAAAAAGCGTCAGAAAATCTTCTCCGTTTAGAATCCAGCATATCTCACTGAACCGAAGAAGTGGTAGTTAGAATGGAGTTAGAGCTGCAAGCAGTTTGGTTTGGGAAATTAGACGCGAAATCACATTGCAAAGGCCTTCGAACAGGCGTGGAAAAGTGTTTTCTATGTCTCTGCCGAACAGACTCCCCGGATGTTGAGCTGTCAGAAGCAAGTTTAACTCTTAGGGTGGAAGCAGCACAATGTGCCCCTCACATCTAGCCTGGAGGAATTCAGGTTGGCAAGTTCTATGGGGAAGCCCATTGCTGCCTATGGTGGAAACGGCATGGGAGATTTCAGTTTCAAAATCTTTGTGAAAAAGCGTCAGAGAAGCTTCTCCGTTTAGAATCCAGCATATCTCACTGAATCGAAAAAGTGGTAGTGAGAAGGTAGAGCTGCAAGCAGTTTGGTTTGGGAAATTAGACTTGAAATGTCACTGCAAATGCCTTCCAAGAGGCTTGGAAAAGTGTGTTCTATATCTCTGCCAAACAGACTCCCCGGACGTTGAGCTGTCAGAAGCAAGTTTAACTCTAAGGGAGGAAGCACCAGAATGTGCCTCTCACATCTAGCCTGTAGGAATTCAGGTTGGCAAGTTCTATGGGGAAGCCCATTGCTGCCTATGGTGGAAACGGCATGGGAGATTTCAGTTTCAAAATCTCGGTGAAAAAGCGTCAGAGAAGCTTCTCCGTTTAGAATCCAGCATATCTCACTGAACCGAAGAAGTGGTAGTTAGAAGGGATTTAGAGCTGCAAGCAGTTTGGTTTGGGAAATTAGACGCGAAATCACACTGCAAATGCCTTCCAACAGGCTTGGAAAAGTGTGTTCTATATCTCTGCCAAACAAACTCCCCGGAGGTTGAGCTTTCAGAAGCAAGTTTAACTCTAAGGGAGGAAGCAGCAGAATGTGCCTCTCACATCTAGCCTGTAGGAATTCAGGTTGGCAAGTTCTTTGGGGAAGCCCATTGCTGCCTATGGTGGAAACGGCATGGGAGATTTCAGTTTCAAAATCTCTGTGAAAAAGCGTCAGAGAAGCTTCTCCGTTTAGAATCCAGCATATCTCACTGAACCGAAGAAGTGGTACTTAGAAGGGTGTTAGAGCTGCAAGCACTTTGGTTTGGGAATTTAGACGCGAAATCACACTGCAAAGTCCTTCCAACAGGCTTGGAAACGTGTGTTCTATATCTCTGCCAAACAGACTCCCCGGAGGTTGAGCTTTCAGAAGCAAGTTTAACTCTAAGGGAGGAAGCAGCAGAATGTGCCTCTCACATCTAGCCTGTAGGAATTCAGGTTTGCAAGTTCTATGGGGAAGCCCATTGGCGCCTTTGTTGTAAACGCGATTGGAAATTTCAGTTTCAAAATCTCTGTGAAAAAGCATCAGAGAAGCTTCTCCGTTTAGAATCCAGCATATCTCACTGAACCGAAAAAGTGGTTGTTAGAACCTAGAGCTGCAATCAGTATGGTTTGGGAAATTAGACGCGAAATGACACTGCAAATGCCTTCCAACAGGCTTGGAAAAGTGTGTTCTATATCTCTGCCAAACAGGCTCCCCGGAGCTTGAGCTTTCAGAAGCAAGTTTAACTCTAAGATAGGAAGCAGCAGAATGTGCCTCTCACATCTAGCCTGCAGGAATTCAGGTTGGCAAGTTCTATGGGGAAGCCCATTGCTGCCTATGGGGGAAACGGCATGGGAGATTTCAGTTTCAAAATCTCTGTGAAAAAGCATCAGAGAAGCTTCTCCGTTTAGAATCCATTATATCACACTGAACTGAAGAATTGGTAGTTCCAAGGGAGTTAGAGCTGCAAGCAGTTTGGTTTGGGAAATTACACGAGAAATCACATTGCAAAGGCCTTCCAACAGGATTGGAAAATTGTGTTCTATATCTCTGCCAAACAGACTCCCAGGAGGTTGAGCTTTCAGAAGCAAGTTTAACTCTAAGGGAGGAAGCAGCAGAATGTGCCTCTCACATCTAGCCTGTAGGAATTCAGGTTGGCACGTTCTATGGGGAAGCCCATTGGCGCCTTCGTTGGAAACGGGTTTCAAAATTCCAGTTTCAAAATCTCTGTGAAAAAGCATCAGAGAAGCTTCTCCGTTTAGAATCCAGCATATCTCACTGAACCGAAGAAGTGGTAGTTAGAAGGGAGTTAGAGCTGCAAGCAGTTTGGTTTGGGAAATTAGACGCGAAATGACACTGCAAAGACCTTCCAACAGGCTTGGAAAAGTGTGCTCTATATCTCTGCCAAACAGACTCCCCGGAGGTTGAGCTTTCAGAAGCAAGTTTAACTCTAAGGGAGGAAGCAGCAGAATGTGCCTCTCACATCTAGCCTTTAGGAATTCAGGTTGGCAAGTTCTATGGGGAAGCCCATTGTTGCCTATGGTGGAAACGGCATGGGAGATTTCAGTTTCAAAATCTCTGTGAAAAAGCGTCAGAAAATCTTCTCCGTTTAGAATCCAGCATATCTCACTGAACCGAAGAAGTGGTAGTTAGAAGGGAGTTAGAGCTGCAAGCAGTTTGGTTTGGGAAATTAGACGCGAAATCACATTGCAAAGGCCTTCGAACAGGCGTGGAAAAGTGTTTTCTATGTCTCTGCCGAACAGAATCCCCGGATGTTGAGCTGTCAGAACCAAGTTTAACTCTTAGGGTGGAAGCAGCACAATGTGCCCCTCACATCTAGCCTGGAGGAATTCAGGTTGGCAAGTTCTATGGGGAAGCCCATTGCTGCCTATGGTGGAAACGGCATGGGAGATTTCAGTTTCAAAATCTCGGTGAAAAAGCGTCAGAGAAGCTTCTCCGTTTAGAATCCAGCATATCTCACTGAACCGAAGAAGTGGTAGTTAGAAGGGATTTAGAGCTGCAAGCAGTTTGGTTTGGGAAATTAGACGCGAAATCACACTGCAAATGCCTTCCAACAGGCTTGGAAAAGTGTGTTCTATATCTCTGCCAAACAAACTCCCCGGAGGTTGAGCTTTCAGAAGCAAGTTTAACTCTAAGGGAGGAAGCAGCAGAATGTGCCTCTCACATCTAGCCTGTAGGAATTCAGGTTGGCAAGTTCTTTGGGGAAGCCCATTGCTGCCTATGGTGGAAACGGCATGGGAGATTTCAGTTTCAAAATCTCTGTGAAAAAGCGTCAGAGAAGCTTCTCCGTTTAGAATCCAGCATATCTCACTGAACCGAAGAAGTGGTACTTAGAAGGGTGTTAGAGCTGCAAGCACTTTGGTTTGGGAATTTAGACGCGAAATCACACTGCAAAGTCCTTCCAACAGGCTTGGAAAAGTGTGTTCTATATCTCTGCCAAACAGACTCCCCGGAGGTTGAGCTTTCAGAAGCAAGTTTAACTCTAAGGGAGGAAGCAGCAGAATGTGCCTCTCACATCTAGCCTGTAGGAATTCAGGTTGGCAAGTTCTATGGGGAAGCACTTTGGCGCCTTTGTTGTAAACGCGATTGGAAATTTCAGTTTCAAAATCTCTGTGAAAAAGCATCAGAGAAGCTTCTCCGTTTAGAATCCAGCATATCTCACTGAACCGAAAAAGTGGTTGTTAGAACCTAGAGCTGCAATCAGTATGGTTTGGGAAATTAGACGCGAAATGACACTGCAAATGCCTTCCAACAGGCTTGGAAAAGTGTGTTCTATATCTCTGCCAAACAGGCTCCCCGGAGCTTGAGCTTTCAGAAGCAAGTTTAACTCTAAGATAGGAAGCAGCAGAATGTGCCTCTCACATCTAGCCTGCAGGAATTCAGGCTGGCAAGTTCTATGGGGAAGCCCATTGCTGCCTATGGGGGAAACGGCATGGGAGATTTCAGTTTCAAAATCTCTGTGAAAAAGCATCAGAGAAGCTTCTCCGTTTAGAATCCATTATATCACACTGAACTGAAGAATTGGTAGTTACAAGGGAGTTAGAGCTGCAAGCAGTTTGGTTTGGGAAATTACACGAGAAATCACATTGCAAAGGCCTTCCAACAGGATTGGAAAATTGTGTTCTATATCTCTGCCAAACAGACTCCCAGGAGGTTGAGCTTTCAGAAGCAAGTTTAACTCTAAGGGAGGAAGCAGCAGAATGTGCCTCTCACATCTAGCCTGTAGGAATTCAGGTTGGCACGTTCTATGGGGAAGCCCATTGGCGCCTTCGTTGGAAACGGGTTTCAAAATTTCAGTTTCAAAATCTCTGTGAAAAAGCATCAGAGAAGCTTCTCCGTTTAGAATCCAGCATATCTCACTGAACCGAAGAAGTGGTAGTTAGAAGGGAATTAGAGCTGTAAGCAGTTTGGTTTGGGAAATTAGACGCGTAATCACATTGCAAAGGCCTTCGAACAGGCTTGGAAAAGTGTGTTCTATATCTCTGCCAAACAGACTCCCCGGAGGTTGAGCTTTCAGAAGCAAGTTTAACTCTTAGGGTAGAAGCAGCAGAATGTGCCCCTCACATCTAGCCTGTAGGAATTCAGGTTGGCAAGTTCTATGGGGAAGCCCATTGCTGCCTATGGTGGAAACGGCATGGGAGATTTCAGTTTCAAAATCTCTGTGAAAAAGCGTCAGAGAAGCTTCTCCGTTTAGAATCCAGCATATCTCACTGAACCGAAGAAGTGGTAGTTAGAAGGGAGTTAGAGCTGCAAGCAGTTTGGTTTGGGAAATTAGACGCGAAATGACACTGCAAAGACCTTCCAACAGGCTTGGAAAAGTGTGCTCTATATCTCTGCCAAACAGACTCCCCGGAGGTTGAGCTTTCAGAAGCAAGTTTAACTCTAAGGGAGGAAGCAGCAGAATGTGCCTCTCACATCTAGCCTTTAGGAATTCAGGTTGGCAAGTTCTATGGGGAAGCCCATTGTTGCCTATGGTGGAAACGGCATGGGAGATTTCAGTTTCAAAATCTCTGTGAAAAAGCGTCAGAAAATCTTCTCCGTTTAGAATCCAGCATATCTCACTGAACCGAAGAAGTGGTAGTTAGAAGGGAGTTAGAGCTGCAAGCAGTTTGGTTTGGGAAATTAGACGCGAAATCACATTGCAAAGGCCTTCGAACAGGCGTGGAAAAGTGTTTTCTATGTCTCTGCCGAACAGAATCCCCGGATGTTGAGCTGTCAGAACCAAGTTTAACTCTTAGGGTGGAAGCAGCACAATGTGCCCCTCACATCTAGCCTGGAGGAATTCAGGTTGGCAAGTTCTATGGGGAAGCCCATTGCTGCCTATGGTGGAAACGGCATGGGAGATTTCAGTTTCAAAATCTCGGTGAAAAAGCGTCAGAGAAGCTTCTCCGTTTAGAATCCAGCATATCTCACTGAACCGAAGAAGTGGTAGTTAGAAGGGATTTAGAGCTGCAAGCAGTTTGGTTTGGGAAATTAGACGCGAAATCACACTGCAAATGCCTTCCAACAGGCTTGGAAAAGTGTGTTCTATATCTCTGCCAAACAAACTCCCCGGAGGTTGAGCTTTCAGAAGCAAGTTTAACTCTAAGGGAGGAAGCAGCAGAATGTGCCTCTCACATCTAGCCTGTAGGAATTCAGGTTGGCAAGTTCTTTGGGGAAGCCCATTGCTGCCTATGGTGGAAACGGCATGGGAGATTTCAGTTTCAAAATCTCTGTGAAAAAGCGTCAGAGAAGCTTCTCCGTTTAGAATCCAGCATATCTCACTGAACCGAAGAAGTGGTACTTAGAAGGGTGTTAGAGCTGCAAGCACTTTGGTTTGGGAATTTAGACGCGAAATCACACTGCAAAGTCCTTCCAACAGGCTTGGAAAAGTGTGTTCTATATCTCTGCCAAACAGACTCCCCGGAGGTTGAGCTTTCAGAAGCAAGTTTAACTCTAAGGGAGGAAGCAGCAGAATGTGCCTCTCACATCTAGCCTGTAGGAATTCAGGTTGGCAAGTTCTATGGGGAAGCCCTTTGGCGCCTTTGTTGTAAACGCGATTGGAAATTTCAGTTTCAAAATCTCTGTGAAAAAGCATCAGAGAAGCTTCTCCGTTTAGAATCCAGCATATCTCACTGAACCGAAAAAGTGGTTGTTAGAACCTAGAGCTGCAATCAGTATGGTTTGGGAAATTAGACGCGAAATGACACTGCAAATGCCTTCCAACAGGCTTGGAAAAGTGTGTTCTATATCTCTGCCAAACAGGCTCCCCGGAGCTTGAGCTTTCAGAAGCAAGTTTAACTCTAAGATAGGAAGCAGCAGAATGTGCCTCTCACATCTAGCCTGCAGGAATTCAGGTTGGCAAGTTCTATGGGGAAGCCCATTGCTGCCTATGGGGGAAACGGCATGGGAGATTTCAGTTTCAAAATCTCTGTGAAAAAGCATCAGAGAAGCTTCTCCGTTTAGAATCCATTATATCACACTGAACTGAAGAATTGGTAGTTACAAGGGAGTTAGAGCTGCAAGCAGTTTGGTTTGGGAAATTAGACGAGAAATCACATTGCAAAGGCCTTCCAACAGGATTGGAAAATTGTGTTCTATATCTCTGCCAAACAGACTCCCAGGAGGTTGAGCTTTCAGAAGCAAGTTTAACTCTAAGGGAGGAAGCAGCAGAATGTGCCTCTCACATCTAGCCTGTAGGAATTCAGGTTGGCACGTTCTATGGGGAAGCCCATTGGCGCCTTCGTTGGAAACGGGTTTCAAAATTTCAGTTTCAAAATCTCTGTGAAAAAGCATCAGAGAAGCTTCTCCGTTTAGAATCCAGCATATCTCACTGAACCGAAGAAGTGGTAGTTAGAAGGGAATTAGAGCTGTAAGCAGTTTGGTTTGGGAAATTAGACGCGTAATCACATTGCAAAGGCCTTCGAACAGGCTTGGAAAAGTGTGTTCTATATCTCTGCCAAACAGACTCCCCGGAGGTTGAGCTTTCAGAAGCAAGTTTAACTCTTAGGGTAGAAGCAGCAGAATGTGCCCCTCACATCTAGCCTGTAGGAATTCAGGTTGGCAAGTTCTATGGGGAAGCCCATTGCTGCCTATGGTGGAAACGGCATGGGAGATTTCAGTTTCAAAATCTCTGTGAAAAAGCGTCAGAGAAGCTTCTCCGTTTAGAATCCAGCATATCTCACTGAACCGAAGAAGTGGTAGTTAGAAGGGAGTTAGAGCTGCAAGCAGTTTGGTTTGGGAAATTAGACGCGAAATGACACTGCAAAGACCTTCCAACAGGCTTGGAAAAGTGTGCTCTATATCTCTGCCAAACAGACTCCCCGGAGGTTGAGCTTTCAGAAGCAAGTTTAACTCTAAGGGAGGAAGCAGCAGAATGTGCCTCTCACATCTAGCCTTTAGGAATTCAGGTTGGCAAGTTCTATGGGGAAGCCCATTGTTGCCTATGGTGGAAACGGCATGGGAGATTTCAGTTTCAAAATCTCTGTGAAAAAGCGTCAGAAAATCTTCTCCGTTTAGAATCCAGCATATCTCACTGAACCGAAGAAGTGGTAGTTAGAAGGGAGTTAGAGCTGCAAGCAGTTTGGTTTGGGAAATTAGACGCGAAATCACATTGCAAAGGCCTTCGAACAGGCGTGGAAAAGTGTTTTCTATGTCTCTGCCGAACAGACTCCACGGATGTTGAGCTGTCAGAAGCAAGTTTAACTCTTAGGGTGGAAGCAGCACAATGTGCCCCTCACATCTAGCCTGGAGGAATTCAGGTTGGCAAGTTCTATGGGGAAGCCCATTGCTGCCTATGGTGGAAACGGCATGGGAGATTTCAGTTTCAAAATCTTTGTGAAAAAGCGTCAGAGAAGCTTCTCCGTTTAGAATCCAGCATATCTCACTGAACCGAAAAAGTGGTAGTGAGAAGGTAGAGCTGCAAGCAGTTTGGTTTGGGAAATTAGACTTGAAATGTCACTGCAAATGCCTTCCAAGAGGCTTGGAAAAGTGTGTTCTATATCTCTGCCAAACAGACTCCCCGGAGGTTGAGCTTTCAGAAGCAAGTTATCTCTAAGGGAGGAAGCAGCAGAATGTGCCTCTCACATCTAGCCTGTAGGAATTCAGGTTGGCAAGTTCTATGGGGAAGCCCATTGCTGCCTATGGTGGAAACGGCATGGGAGATTTCAGTTTCAAAATCTCTGTGAAAAAGCGTCAGAGAAGCTTCTCCGTTTAGAATCCAGCATATCTCACTGAACCGAAGAAGTGGTAGTTACAAGGGAGTTAGAGCTGCAAGCAGTTTGGTTTGGGAAATTAGACGCGAAATCACATTGCAAAGGCCTTCCAACAGGCTTGGAAAACTGTGTTCTATATCTCTGCCAAACAGACTCCCAGGAGGTTGAGCTTTCAGAAGCAAGTTTAACTCTAAGGGAGGAAGCACCAGAATGTGCCTCTCACATCTAGCCTGTAGGAATTCAGGTTGGCAAGTTCTAAGGGGAAGCCCATTGGCGCCTTCGTTGTAAACGCGATTGGAAATTTCAGTTTCAAAATCTCTGTGAAAAAGCATCAGAGAAGCTTCTCTGTTTAGAATCCAGCATATCTCACTGAACCGAAAAACTGGTTGTTAGAACCTGGAGCTGCAAGCAGTTTGGTTTGGGAAATTAGACGCGAAATGACACTGCAAATGCCTTCCAACAGGCTTGGAAAAGTGTGTTCTATATCTCTGCCAAACAGACTCCCCGGAGCTTGAGCTTTCAGAAGCAAGTTTAACTCTAAGAGAGGAAGCAGCAGAATGTGCCTCTCACATCTAGCCTGTAGGAATTCAGGTTGGCAAGTTCTATGGGGAAGCCCATTGCTGCCTATGGGGGAAACGGCATGGGAGATTTCAGTTTCAAAATCTCTGTGAAAAAGCGTCAGAGAAGCTTCTCCGTTTAGAATCCAGCATATCTCACCGAACCGAAGAAGTGTTAGTTAGAAGGGTGTTAGAGCTGCAAGCAGTTTGGTTTGGGAAATTAGACGCGAAATCACACTGCAAATGCCTTCCAACAGGCTTGGAAAAGTGTGTTCTATATCTCTGCCAAACAGACTCCCCGGAGGTTGAGCTTTCAGAAGCAAGTTTAACTCTAAGGGAGGAAGCAGCAGAATGTGCCTCTCACATCTAGCCTGTAGGAATTCAGGTTGGCAAGTTCTATGGGGAAGCCCATTGCTGCCTATGGTGGAAACGGCATGGGAGATTTCAGTTTCAAAATCTCTGTGAAAAAGAGTCAGAGAAGCTTCTCCGTTTAGAATCCAGCATATCTCACTGAACCGAAGAAGTGGTAGTTAGAAGGGAGTTAGAGCTGCAAGCAGTTTGGTTTGGGAAATTAGACGCGAAATGATACTGCAAAGCCCTTCCAACAGGCTTGGAAAAGTGTGTTCTATACCTCTGCCAAACAGACTCCCTGGAGGTTGAGCTTTCAGAAGCAAGTTTAACTCTAAGGGAGGAAGCAGCAGAATGTGCCTCTCACATATAGCCTGTAGGAATTCAGGTTGGCAAGTTCTATGGGGAAGCCCATTGCTGCCTATGGGGGATACGGCATGGGAGATTTTAGTTTCAAAATCTTTGTGAAAAATTGTCAGAGAAGCTTCTCCGTTTAGAATCCAGCATATCTCACTGAACCGAAGAAGTGGTTGTTAGAAGGGAGTTAGAGCTGCAAGCAGTTTCTTTTGGGAGATTAGACGCGAAATCACATAGTAAAGGCCTTCCAACAGGCTTGGAAAAGTGTGTTCTATATCTCTGCCAAACAGACTCCCCGGAGGTTGAGCTTTCAGAAGCAAGTTTAACTCTAAGGGAGGAAGCAGCAGAATGTGCCTCTCACATCTAGCCTGTAGGAATTCAGGTTGGCAAGTTCTATGGGGAAGCCCATTGCTGCCTACGGTGGAAACGGCATGGGAGATTTCAGTTTCAAAATCTCTGTGAAAAAGCGTCAGAGAAGCTTCTCCGTTTAGAATCCAGCATATCTCAGTGAACCGAAGAAGTGGTAGTTAGAAGGGAGTTAGAACTGCAAGCAGTTTGGTTTGGGAAATTAGACGCGAAATGACACTGCAAAGGCCTTCCAACATGTTTGGAAAAGTGTGTTCTATATCTCTGCCAAACAGACTCCCCGGAGGTTGAGCTTTCAGAAGCAATTTTAACTCTTAGGGTGGAATCAGCAGAATGTGCCCCTCACATCTAGCGTGTAGGAATTCAGGTTGGCATGTTCTATGGGGAAGCCCATTGCTGCCTACGGTGAAAATGGCATGGGAGATTTCAGTTTCAAAATCTCTGTGAAAAAGCGTCAGAGAAGCTTTTCCGATTAGAATCCAGCATATCTCACTGAACCGAAGAAGTGTTAGTTAGAAGGGAGTTAGAGCTGCAAGCTGTTTGGTTTGGGAAATTAGACGCGAAATGAAACAGCAAAGGCCTTTCAACAGTCTTGGAAAAGTGTGTTCTATATCTCTGCCAAACAGACTTCCCGGAGGTTGAGCTTTCAGAATCAAGTTTAACTCTAAGGGAGGAAGCAGCAGAATGTGCCTCTCACATCTAGCCTGTAGGAATTCAGGTTGGCAAGTTCTATGGGGAAGCCCATTGGCGCCTTCGTTGGAAACGGGTTTGGAAAGTTCAGTTTCAAAATCTCTGTGAAAAAGCATTAGAGAAGCTTCTCCGTTTAGAATCTAGCATATCTCACTGAAGCGAAAAAGTGGTACTTAGAACCTAGAGCTGCAAGCAGTTTGGTTTGGGAAATTAGACGCGAAATGACACTGCAAACGCCTTCCAACAGGCTTGGAAAAGTGTGTTCTATATCTCTGCCAAACAGACTCCCAGGAGGTTTAGCTGTCAGAAGCAAGTTTAACTCTAAGGGAGGAAGCAGCAGAATGTGCCTCTCACATCTAGCCTGTAGGAATTCAGGTTGGCAAGTTCTATGGGGAAGCCCATTGCTGCCTATGGTGGAAACGGCATGGGAGATTTCAGTTTCAAAATCTCTGTGAAAAAGCGTCAGTGAAGCTTCTCCGTTTAGAATCCATTATATCACACTGAACTGAAGAATTGGTAGTTACAAGGGAGTTAGAGCTGCAAGCAGTTTGGTTTGGGAAATTAGACGAGAAATCACATTGCAAAGGCCTTCCAACAGGATTGGAAAAGTGTGCTCTATATCTCTGCCAAACAGACTCCCCGGAGGTTGAGCTTTCAGAAGCAAGTTTAACTCTAAGGGAGGAAGCAGCAGAATGTGCCTCTCACATCTAGCCTTTAGGAATTCAGGTTGGCAAGTTCTATGGGGAAGCCCATTGTTGCCTATGGTGGAAACGGCATGGGAGATTTCAGTTTCAAAATCTCTGTGAAAAAGCGTCAGAAAATCTTCTCCGTTTAGAATCCAGCATATCTCACTGAACCGAAGAAGTGGTAGTTAGAAGGGAGTTAGAGCTGCAAGCAGTTTGGTTTGGGAAATTAGACGCGAAATCACATTGCAAAGGCCTTCGAACAGGCGTGGAAAAGTGTTTTCTATGTCTCTGCCGAACAGACTCCCCGGATGTTGAGCTGTCAGAAGCAAGTTTATCTCTTAGGGTGGAAGCAGCACAATGTGCCCCTCACATCTAGCCTGGAGGAATTCAGGTTGGCAAGTTCTATGGGGAAGCCCATTGCTGCCTATGGTGGAAACGGCATGGGAGATTTCAGTTTCAAAATCTTTGTGAAAAAGCGTCAGAGAAGCTTCTCCGTTTACAATCCAGCATATCTCTCTGAACCGAAAAAGTGGTAGTGAGAAGGTAGAGCTGCAAGCAGTTTGGTTTGGGAAATTAGACTTGAAATGTCACTGCAAATGCCTTCCAAGAGGCTTGGAAAAGTGTGTTCTATATCTCTGCCAAACAGACTCCCCGGAGGTTGAGCTTTCAGAAGCAAGTTATCTCTAAGGGAGGAAGCAGCAGAATGTGCCTCTCACATCTAGCCTGTAGGAATTCAGGTTGGCAAGTTCTATGGGGAAGCCCATTGCTGCCTATGGGGGAAACGGCATGGGAGATTTCAGTTTCAAAATCTCTGTGAAAAAGCGTCAGAGAAGCTTCTCCGTTTAGAATCCAGCATATCTCACTGAACCGAAGAAGTGGTAGTTAGAAGGGAGTTAGAACTGCAAGCAGTTTGGTTTGGGAAATTAGACGCGAAATGACACTGCAAAGGCCTTCCAACATGTTTGGAAAAGTGTGTTCTATATCTCTGCCAAACAGACTCCCCGGAGGTTGAGCTTTCAGAAGCAATTTTAACTCTTAGGGTGGAATCAGCAGAATGTGCCCCTCACATCTAGCGTGTAGGAATTCAGGTTGGCAAGTTCTATGGGGAAGCCCACTGCTGCCTACGGTGGAAATGGCATGGGAGATTTCAGTTTCCAAATCTCTGTGAAAAAGCGTCAGAGAAGCTTTTCCGATTAGAATCCAGCATATCTCACTGAACCGAAGAAGTGTTAGTTAGAAGGGAGTTAGAGCTGCAAGCTGTTTGGTTTGGGAAATTAGACGCGAAATGAAACAGCAAAGGCCTTTCAACAGTCTTGGAAAAGTGTGTTCTATATCTCTGCCAAACAGACTTCCCGGAGGTTGAGCTTTCAGAATCAAGTTTAACTCTAAGGGAGGAAGCAGCAGAATGTGCCTCTCACATCTAGCCTGTAGGAATTCAGGTTGGCAAGTTCTATGGGGAAGCCCATTGGCGCCTTCGTTGGAAACGGGTTTGGAAAGTTCAGTTTCAAAATCTCTGTGAAAAAGCATTAGAGAAGCTTCTCCGTTTAGAATCTAGCATATCTCACTGAAGCGAAAAAGTGGTACTTAGAACCTAGAGCTGCAAGCAGTTTGGTTTGGGAAATTAGACGCGAAATGACACTGCAAACGCCTTCCAACAGGCTTGGAAAAGTGTGTTCTATA
Organism: Cynocephalus volans; assembly: GCF_027409185.1. NCBI lineage: Eukaryota > Metazoa > Chordata > Mammalia > Dermoptera > Cynocephalidae > Cynocephalus > Cynocephalus volans. Next base: position 1,444,031 of record NW_026902372.1, on the reverse strand, counting down.
TCTCTGCCAAACAGACTCCCAGGAGGTTTAGCTGTCAGAAGCAAGTTTAACTCTAAGGGAGGAAGCAGCAGAATGTGCCTCTCACATCTAGCCTGTAGGAATTCAGGTTGGCAAGTTCTATGGGGAAGCCCATTGCTGCCTATGGTGGAAACGGCATGGGAGATTTCAGTTTCAAAATCTCTGTGAAAAAGCGTCAGAGAAGCTTCTCCGTTTAGAATCCATTATATCACACTGAACTGAAGAATTGGTAGTTACAAGGGAGTTAGAGCTGCAAGCAGTTTGGTTTGGGAAATTAGACGAGAAATCACATTGCAAAGGCCTTCCAACAGGATTGGAAAAGTGTGTTCTATATCTCTGCCAAACAGACTCCCAGGAGGTTGAGCTTTCAGAAGCAAGTTTAACTCTAAGGGAGGAAGCAGCAGAATGTGCCTCTCACATCTAGCCTGTAGGAATTCAGGTTGGCACGTTCTATGGGGAAGCCCATTGGCGCCTTCGTTGGAAACGGGTTTCGAAATTTCACTTTCAAAATCTCTGTGAAAAAGCATCAGAGAAGCTTCTCCGTTTAGAATCCAGCATATCTCACTGAACCGAAGAAGTGGTAGTTAGAAGGGAATTAGAGCTGTAAGCAGTTTGGTTTGGGAAATTAGACGCGTAATCACACTGCAAAGGCATTCGAACAGGCTTGGAAAACTGTGTTCTATATCTCTGCCAAACAGACTCCCCGGAGGTTGAGCTTTCAGAAGCAAGTTTAACTCTTAGGGTAGAAGCAGCAGAATGTGCCCCTCACATCTAGCCTGTAGGAATTCAGGTTGGCAAGTTCTATGGGGAAGCCCATTGGCGCCTTCGTTGGAAACGGGTTTGGAAAGTTCAGTTTCAAAATCTCTGTGAAAAAGCATTAGAGAAGCTTCTCCGTTTAGAATCCAGCATATCTCACTGAACCGAAAAAGTGGTACTTAGAACCTAGAGCTGCAAGCAGTTTGGTTTGGGAAATTAGACGCGAAATGACACTGCAAACGCATTCCAACAGGCTTGGAAAAGTGTGTTCTATATCTCTGCCAAACAGACTCCCAGGAGGTTTAGCTGTCAGAAGCAAGTTTAACTCTAAGGGAGGAAGCAGCAGAATGTGCCTCTCACATCTAGCCTGTAGGAATTCAGGTTGGCAAGTTCTATGGGGAAGCCCATTGCTGCCTATGGTGGAAACGGCATGGGAGATTTCAGTTTCAAAATCTCTGTGAAAAAGCATCAGAGAAGCTTCTCCGTTTAGAATCCATTATATCACACTGAACTGAAGAATTGGTAGTTACAAGGGAGTTAGAGCTGCAAGCAGTTTGGTTTGGGAAATTAGACGAGAAATCACATTGCAAAGGCCTTCCAACAGGATTGGAAAAGTGTGTTCTATATCTCTGCCAAACAGACTCCCAGGAGGTTGAGCTTTCAGAAGCAAGTTTAACTCTAAGGGAGGAAGCAGCAGAATGTGCCTCTCACATCTAGCCTGTAGGAATTCAGGTTGGCACGTTCTATGGGGAAGCCCATTGGCGCCTTCGTTGGAAACGGGTTTCGAAATTTCAGTTTCAAAATCTCTGTGAAAAAGCATCAGAGAAGCTTCTCCGTTTAGAATCCAGCATATCTCACTGAACCGAAGAAGTGGTAGTTAGAAGGGAGTTAGAGCTGCAAGCAGTTTGGTTTGGGAAATTACACGCGAAATCACATTGCAAAGGCCTTCCAACAGGCTTGGAAAAGTGTGTTCTATATCTCTGCCAAACAGACTCCCCGGAGGTTGAGCTTTCAGAAGCAAGTTTAACTCTAAGGGAGGAAGCACCAGAATGTGCCTCTCACATCTAGCCTGTAGGAATTCAGGTTGGCAAGTTCTATGGGGAAGCCCATTGGCGCCTTCGTTGTAAACGCGATTGGAAATTTCAGTTTCAAAATCTCTGTGAAAAAGCATCAGAGAAGCTTCTCCGTTTAGAATCCAGCATATCTCACTGAACCGAAAAAGTGGTTGTTAGAACCTAGAGCTGCAAGCAGTTTGGTTTGGGAAATTAGACGCGAAATGACACTGCAAATGCCTTCCAACAGGCTTGGAAAAGTGTGTTCTATATCTCTGCCAAACAGACTCCCCTGAGCTTGAGCTTTCAGAAGCAAGTTTAACTCTAAGAGAGGAAGCAGCAGAATGTGCCTCTCACATCTAGCCTGTAGGAATTCAGGTTGGCAAGTTCTATGGGGAAGCCCATTGCTGCCTATGGTGGAAACGGCATGGGAGATTTCAGTTTCAAAATCTCTGTGAAAAAGAGTCAGAGAAGCTTCTCCGTTTAGAATCCAGCATATCTCACTGAACCGAAGAAGTGGTAGTTAGAAGGGAGTTAGAGCTGCAAGCAGTTTGGTTTGGGAAATTAGACGCGAAATCACACTGCAAATGCCTTCCAACAGGCTTGGAAAAGTGTGTTCTATATCTCTGCCAAACAGACTCCCTGGAGGTTGAGCTTTCAGAAGCAAGTTTAACTCTAAGGGAGGAAGCAGCAGAATGTGCCTCTCACATCTAGCCTTTAGGAATTCAGGTTGGCAAGTTCTATGGGGAAGCCCATTGCTGCTTATGGTGGAAACGGCATGGGAGATTTCAGTTTCAAAATCTCTGTGAAAAAGCGTCAGAGAAGCTTCTCCGTTTAGAATCCATTATATCACACTGAACTGAAGAATTGGTAGTTACAAGGGAGTTAGAGCTGCAAGCAGTTTGGTTTGGGAAATTACACGAGAAATCACATTGCAAAGGCCTTCCAACAGGATTGGAAAAGTGTGTTCTATATCTCTGCCAAACAGACTCCCAGGAGGTTGAGCTTTCAGAAGCAAGTTTAACTCTAAGGGAGGAAGCAGCAGAATGTGCCTCTCACATCTAGCCTGTAGGAATTCAGGTTGGCACGTTCTATGGGGAAGCCCATTGGCGCCTTCGTTGGAAACGGGTTTCGAAATTTCAGTTTCAAAATCTCTGTGAAAAAGCATCAGAGAAGCTTCTCCGTTTAGAATCCAGCATATCTCACTGAACCGAAGAAGTGGTAGTTAGAAGGGAATTAGAGCTGTAAGCAGTTTGGTTTGGGAAATTAGACGCGTAATCACATTGCAAAGGCCTTCGAACAGGCTTGGAAAACTGTGTTCTATATCTCTGCCAAACAGACTCCCCGGAGGTTGAGCTTTCAGAAGCAAGTTTAACTCTTAGGGTAGAAGCAGCAGAATGTGCCCCTCACATCTAGCCTGTAGGAATTCAGGTTGGCAAGTTCTATGGGGAAGCCCATTGGCGCCTTCGTTGGAAACGGGTTTGGAAAGTTCAGTTTCAAAATCTCTTTGAAAAAGCATTAGAGAAGCTTCTCCGTTTAGAATCCAGCATATCTCACTGAACCGAAGAAGTGGTAGTTAGAAGGGAGTTAGAGCTGCAAGCAGTTTGGTTTGGGAAATTAGACGCGAAATGACACTGCAAACGCCTTCCAACAGGCTTGGAAAAGTGTGTTCTATATCTCTGCCAAACAGACTCCCAGGAGGTTGAGCTTTCAGAAGCAAGTTTAACTCTAAGGGAGGAAGCACCAGAATGTGCCTCTCACATCTAGCCTGTAGGAATTCAGGTTGGCAAGTTCTATGGGGAAGCCCATTGGCGCCTTCGTTGTAAACGCGATTGGAAATTTCAGTTTCAAAATCTCTGTGAAAAAGCATCAGAGAAGCTTCTCCGTTTAGAATCCAGCATATCTCACTGAACCGAAAAAGTGGTTGTTAGAACCTAGAGCTGCAAGCAGTTTGGTTTGGGAAATTAGACGCGAAATGACACTGCAAATGCCTTCCAACAGGCTTGGAAAAGTGTGTTCTATATCTCTGCCAAACAGACTCCCCGGAGCTTGAGCTTTCAGAAGCAAGTTTAACTCTAAGAGAGGAAGCAGCAGAATGTGCCTCTCACATCTAGCCTGTAGGAATTCAGGTTGGCAAGTTCTATGGGGAAGCCCATTGCTGCCTATGGTGGAAACGGCATGGGAGATTTCAGTTTCAAAATCTCTGTGAAAAAGCGTCAGAGAAGCTTCTCCGTTTAGAATCCAGCATATCTCACCGAACCGAAGAAGTGGTAGTTAGAAGGGTGTTAGAGCTGCAAGCAGTTTGGTTTGGGAAATTAGACGCGAAATCACACTGCAAATGCCTTCCAACAGGCTTGGAAAAGTGTGTTCTATATCTCTGCCAAACAGACTCCCCGGAGGTTGAGCTTTCAGAAGCAAGTTTAACTCTAAGGGAGGAAGCAGCAGAATGTGCCTCTCACATCTAGCCTTTAGGAATTCAGGTTGGCAAGTTCTATGGGGAAGCCCATTGCTGCCTATGGTGGAAACGGCATGGGAGATTTCAGTTTCAAAATCTCTGTGAAAAAGAGTCAGAGAAGCTTCTCCGTTTAGAATCCAGCATATCTCACTGAACCGAAGAAGTGGTAGTTAGAAGGGAGTTAGAGCTGCAAGCAGTTTGGTTTGGGAAATTAGACGCGAAATGACACTGCAAAGCCCTTCCAACAGGCTTGGAAAAGTGTGTTCTATACCTCTGCCAAACAGACTCCCTGGAGGTTGAGCTTTCAGAAGCAAGTTTAACTCTAAGGGAGGAAGCAGCAGAATGTGCCTCTCACATCTAGCCTGTAGGAATTCAGGTTGGCAAGTTCTATGGGGAAGCCCATTGCTGCCTATGGTGGAAACAGCATGGGAGATTTCAGTTTCAAAATCGCTGTGAAAAAGCGTCAGAGAAGCTTCTCTGTTTAGAATCCAGCATATCTCACCGAACCGAAGAAGTGGTAGTTAGAAGGGAGTTAGAGCTGCAAGCAGTTTGGTTTGGGAAATTAGACGCGAAATGACACTCCAAATGCCTTCCAACAGGCTTGTAAAAGTGTATTCTATATCTCTGCCAAACAGACGCCCCGGAGGTTGAGCTTTCAGAAGCAAGTTTAACTCTAAGGGAGGAAGCAGCAGAATGTGCCTCTCACATCTAGCCTGTAGGAATTCAGGTTGGCAAGTTCTATGGGGAAGCCCATTGCTGCCTCTGGTGGAAACGGCATGGGAGATTTCAGTTTCAAAATCTCTGTGAAAAAGCGTCAGAGAAGCTTCTCCGTTTAGAATCCAGCATATCTCACTGAACCGAAGAGGTGGTAGTTAGAAGGGAGTTAGAGCTGCAAGCAGATTGGTTTGGGAAATTAGACACGAAATCACATTGCAAAGGCCTTCCAACAGGCTTGGAAAAGTGTGTTCTATATCTCTGCCAAACAGACTCCCCGGAGCTTGAGATTTCAGAAGCAAGTTTAACTCTAAGGGAGGAAGCAGCAGAATGTGCCCCTCACATCTAGCCTGTAGGAATTCAGGTTGGCAAGTTCTATGGGGAAGCCCATTGCTGCCTATGGGGGAAACGGCATGGGAGATTTCAGTTTCAAAATCTCTGTGAAAAAGCGTCAGAGAAGCTTCTCCGTTTAGAATCCAGCATATCTCACCGAACCGAAGAAGTGGTAGTTAGAAGGGAGTTAGAGCTGCAAGCAGTTTGGTTTGGGAAATTAGACGCGAAATCACACTGCAAATGCTTTCCAACAGGCTTGGAAAAGTGTGTTCTATATCTCTGCCAAACAGACTCCCCGGAGCTTGAGCTTTCAGAGGCAAGTTTAACTCTAAGGGAGGAAGCAGCAGAATGTGCCTCTCACATCTAGCCTGTAGGAATTCAGGTTGGCAAGTTCTATGGGGAAGCCCATTGCTGCCTATGGTGGAAACGGCATGGGAGATTTCAGTTTCAAAATCTCTGTGAAAAAGAGTCAGAGAAGCTTCTCCGTTTAGAATCCAGCATATCTCACTGAACCGAAGATGTGGTAGTTAGAAGGGAGTTAGAGCTGCAAGCAGTTTGGTTTGGGAAATTAGACGCGAAATGACACTGCAAATGCCTTCCAACAGGCTTGGAAAAGTGTGTTCTATACCTCTGCCAAACAGACTCCCTGGAGGTTGAGCTTTCAGAAGCAAGTTTAACTCTAAGGGAGGAAGCAGCAGAATGTGCCTCTCACATCTAGCCTGTAGGAATTCAGGTTGGCAAGTTCTATGGGGAAGCCCATTGCTGCCTATGGTGGAAACGGCATGGGAGATTTCAGTTTCAAAATCTCTGTGAAAAAGCGTCAGAGAAGCTTCTCCGTTTAGAATCCAGCATATCTCACTGAACCCAAGAAGTGGTAGTTAGAAGGGATTTAGAGCTGCAAGCAGTTTGGTTTGGGAAATTAGACACGAAATCACATTGCAAAGGCCTTCCAACAGGCTTGGAAAAGTGTGTTCTATGTCTCTGCCAAACAGACTCCCAGGAGGTTGAGCTTTCAGAAGCAAGTTTAACTCTAAGGGAGGAAGCACCAGAATGTGCCTCTCACATCTAGCCTGTAGGAATTCAGGTTGGCAAGTTCTATGGGGAAGCCCATTGGCGCCTTCGTTGGAAACGGGTTTGGAAATTTCAGTTTCAAAATCTCTGTGAAAAAGCATCAGAGAAGCTTCTCCGTTTAGAATCCAGCATATCTCACTGAACCGAAAAAGTGGTAGTGAGAAGGTAGAGCTGCAAGCAGTTTGGTTTGGGAAATTAGACGTGAAATGACACTGCAAATGCCTTCCAACAGGCTTGGAAAAGTGTGTTCTATATCTCTGCCAAGCAGACTCTCCGGAGCTTGAGCTTTCAGAAGCAAGTTTAACTCTTAGGGTGGAATCAGCAGAATGTGCCCTTCACATCTAGCCTGTAGGAATTCAGGTTGGCAAGTTCTTTGGGTAAGCCCATTGCTGCCTATGGTGGAAACGGCGTGGGAGATTTCAGTTTCAAAATCTCTGTGAAAAAGCGTCAGAGAAGCTTCTCCGTTTAGAATCCAGCATATCTCACTGAACCGAAGAAGTGGTAGTTAGAAGGGTGTTAGAGCTGCAAGCACTTTGGTTTGGGAATTTAGACGCGAAATCACATTGCAAAGGCCTTCCAACCGGCTTGGAAAAGTGTGTTCTATATCTCTGCCAAACAGACTCCCCGGAGGTTGAGCTTTCAGAAGCAATTTTAACTCGTAGGGTAGAAGCAGCAGAATGTGCCCCTCACATCTAGCCTGTAGGAATTCAGGTTGGCAAGTTCTATGGGGAAGCCCATTGCTGCCTATGGTGCAAACGGCATGGGAGATTTCAGTTTCAAAATCAGTGTGAAAAAGCGTCAGAGAAGCTTCTCCGTTTAGAATCCAGCATATCTCACTGAACCGAAAAAGTGGTTGTTAGAACCTAGAGCTGCAAGCAGTTTGGTTTGGGAAATTAGACGCGAAATGACACTGCAAATGCCTTCCAACAGGCTTGGAAAAGTGTGTTCTATATCTCTGCCAAACCGACTCCACGGAGCTTGAGCTTTCAGAAGCAAGTTTAACTCTAAGAGAGGAAGCAGCAGAATGTGCCTCTCACATCTAGCCTGTAGAAATTCAGGTTGGCAAGTTCTATGGGGAAGCCCATTGCTGCCTATGGGGGAAACGGCATGGGAGATTTCAGTTTCAAAATCTCTGTGAAAAAGCGTCAGAGAAGCTTCTCCGTTTAGAATCCAGCATATCTCACTGAACCGAAGAAGTGGTAGTTAGAAGGGAGTTAGAGCTGCAAGCAGTTTGGTTTGGGAAATTAGACGACAAATGACACTGCAAAGGCCTTCCAACAGGCTTGGAAAAGTGTGTTCTATACCTCTGCCAAACAGACTCCCTGGAGGTTGGCTTTCAGAAGCAAGTTTAACACTAAGGGAGGAAGAAACAGAATGTGCCTCTCACATCTAGCCTGTAGGAATTCAGGTTGGCAAGTTCTATGGGGAATCCCATTGGCGCCTTCGTTGGAAACGGGTTTGGAAATTTCAGTTTCAAAATCTCTGTGAAAAAGCATCAGAGAAGCTTCTCCGTTTAGAATCCAGCATATCTCACTGAACCGAAGAAGTGGTAGTTAGAAGGGAATTAGAGCTGTAAGCAGTTTGGTTTGGGAAATTAGACGCGTAATCACATTGCAAAGGCCTTCGAACAGGCTTGGAAAAGTGTGTTCTATATCTCTGCCAAACAGACTCCCCGGAGGTTGAGCTTTCAGAAGCAAGTTTAACTCTTAGGGTAGAAGCAGCAGAATGTGCCCCTCACATCTAGCCTGTAGGAATTCAGGTTGGCAAGTTCTATGGGGAAGCCCATTGCTGCCTATGGTGGAAACGGCATGGGAGATTTCAGTTTCAAAATCTCTGTGAAAAAGCGTCAGAGAAGCTTCTCCGTTTAGAATCCAGCATATCTCACTGAACCGAAGAAGTGGTAGTTAGAAGGGAGTTAGAGCTGCAAGCAGTTTGGTTTGGGAAATTAGACGCGAAATGACACTGCAAAGACCTTCCAACAGGCTTGGAAAAGTGTGCTCTATATCTCTGCCAAACAGACTCCCCGGAGGTTGAACTTTCAGAAGCAAGTTTAACTCTAAGGGAGGAAGCAGCAGAATGTGCCTCTCACATCTAGCCTTTAGGAATTCAGGTTGGCAAGTTCTATGGGGAAGCCCATTGTTGCCTATGGTGGAAACGGCATGGGAGATTTCAGTTTCAAAATCTCTGTGAAAAAGCGTCAGAAAATCTTCTCCGTTTAGAATCCAGCATATCTCACTGAACCTAAGAAGTGGTAGTTAGAAGGGAGTTAGAGCTGCAAGCAGTTTGGTTTGGGAAATTAGACGCGAAATCACATTGCAAAGACCTTCGAACAGGCGTGGAAAAGTGTTTTCTATGTCTCTGCCGAACAGACTCCCCGGATGTTGAGCTGTCAGAAGCAAGTTTAACTCTTAGGGTGGAAGCAGCACAATGTGCCCCTCACATCTAGCCTGGAGGAATTCAGGTTGGCAAGTTCTATGGGGAAGCCCATTGCTGCCTATAGTGGAAACGGCATGGGAGATTTCAGTTTCAAAATCTCTGTGAAAAAGCGTCAGAGAAGCTTCTCCGTTTAGAATCCAGCATATCTCACTGAACCGAAGAAGTGGTAGTTAGAAGGGAGTTAGAGCTGCAAGCAGTTTGGTTTGGGAAATTAGACGCGAAATCACATTGCAAAGGCCTTCCAACAGGCTTGGAAATGTGTGTCCTATATCTCTGCCAAACAGACTCCCCAGAGCTTGAGCTTTCACAAGCAAGTTTAACTCTAAGAGAGGAAGCAGCAGAATGTGCCTCTCACATCTAGCCTGTAGGAATTCAGGTTGGTAAGTTCTATGGGGAAGCCCATTGGCGCCTTCGTTGGAAACGGGTTTGGAAATTTCAGTATCAAAATCTCTGTGAAAAAGCATCTGAGAAGCTTCTCCGTTTAGAATCCAGCATATCTCACTGAACCGAAAAAGTGGTAGGTAGAACCTAGACCTGCAAGCAGTTTGGTTTGGGAAATTAGACACGAAATGACACTGCAAATACCTTCCAACAGGCTTGGAAAATTATGTTCTATATCTCTGCCAAACAGACTCACCGGAGCTTGAGCTTTCAGAAGCAAGTTAAACTCTAAGAGAGGAAGCAGCAGAATGTGCCTCTCACATCTAGCCTGTAGGAATTCAGGTTGGCAAGTTCTATGGGGAAGCCCATTGCTGCCTATGGAGGAAACGGCATGGGAGATTTCAGTTTCAAAATCTCTGTGAAAAAGCGTCAGAGAAGCTTCTCCATTTAGAATCCAGCATATCTCACTGAACCGAAGAAGTGGTAGTTAGAAGGGAGTTAGAGCTGCAAGCAAGTTGGTTTGGGAAATTAGACGCGAAATGACACTGCAAAGGCCTTCCAACAGGCTTGGAAAAGTGTGTTCTATACCTCTGCCAAACAGACTCCCTGGAGGTTGAGCTTTCAGAAGCAAGTTTAACACTAAGGGAGGAAGCAGCAGAATGTGCCTCTCACATCTAGCCTGTAGGAATTCAGGTTGGCAAGTTCTATGGGTAAGCCCATTGCTGCCTATGGTGGAAACGGCATGGCAGATTTCAGTTTCAAAATCTTTGTGAAAAAGCGTCAGACAAGCTTCTCCATTTAGAATCCAGCATATCACACTGAACTGAAGAATTGGTAGATAGAAGGGAGTTAGAGCTGCAAGCAGTTTGGTTTGGGAAAATAGACGCGAAATCACATTGCAAAGGCCTTCCAACAGGATTGGAAAAGTGTGTTCTATATCTCTGCCAAACAGACTCCCAGGAGGTTGAGCTTTCAAAAGCAAGTTTAACTCTAAGAGAGGAAGCAGCAGAATGTGCCTCTCACATCTAGCCTGTAGGAATTCAGGTTGGCAAGTTCTATGGGGAAGCCCATTGCTGCCTATGGTGGAAACGGCATGGGAGATTTCAGTTTCAAAATCTCTGTGAAAAAGCGTCAGAGAAGCTTCTCCGTTTAGAATCCAGCATATCTCACTGAACCGAAGAGGTGGTAGTTAGAAGGGAGTTAGAGCTGCAAGCAGATTGGTTTGGGAAATTAGACACGAAATCACATTGCAAAGGCCTTCCAACAGGCTTGGAAAAGTGTGTTCTATATCTCTGCCAAACAGACTCCCAGGAGGTTGAGCTTTCAGAAGCAAGTTTAACTCTAAGGGAGGAAGCACCAGAATGTGCCTCTCACATCTAGCCTGTAGGAATTCAGGTTGGCAAGTTCTATGGGGAAGCCCATTGGCGCCTTCGTTGTAAACGCGATTGGAAATTTCAGTTTCAAAATCTCTGTGAAAAAGCATCAGAGAAGCTTATCCGTTTAGAATCCAGCATATCTCACTGAACCGAAAAACTGGTTGTTAGAACCTAGAGCTGCAAGCAGTTTGGTGTGGGAAATTAGACGCGAAAAGACACTGCAAATGCCTTCCAACAGGCTTGGAAAAGTGTGTTCTATATCTCTGCCAAACAGACTCCCCGGAGCTTGAGCTTTCAGAAGCAAGTTTAACTCTAAGGGAGGAAGCAGCAGAATGTGCCTCTCACATCTAGCCTGTAGGAATTCAGGTTGGCAAGTTCTATGGGGAAGCCCATTGCTGCCTATGGGGGAAACGGCATGGGAGATTTCAGTTTCAAAATCTCTGTGAAAAAGCGTCAGAGAAGCTTCTCCGTTTAGAATCCAGCATATCTCACCGAACCGAAGAAGTGGTAGTTAGAAGGGAGTTAGAGCTGCAAGCAGTTTGGTTTGGGAAATTAGACGCGAAACCACACTGCAAATGCCTTCCAACAGGCTTGGAAAAGTGTGCTCTATATCTCTGCCAAACAGACTCCCCGGAGGTTGAGCTTTCAGAAGCAAGTTTAACTCTAAGGGAGGAAGCAGCAGAATGTGCCTCTCACATCTAGCCTGTAGGAATTCAGGTTGGCAAGTTCTATGGGGAAGCCCATTGCTGCCTATGGTGGAAACGGCATGGGAGATTTCAGTTTCAAAATCTCTGTGAAAAAGAGTCAGAGAAGCTTCTCCGTTTAGAATCCAGCATATCTCACTGAACCGAAGAAGTGGTAGTTAGAAGGGAGTTAGAGCTGCAAGCAGTTTGGTTTGGGAAATTAGACGCGAAATGACACTGCAAAGCCCTTCCTACAGACTTGGAAAAGTGTGTTCTATACCTCTGCCAAACAGACTCCCTGGAGGTTGAGCTTTCAGAAGCAAGTTTAACTCTAAGGGAGGAAGCAGCAGAATGTGCCTCTCACATCTAGACTGTAGGAATTCAGGTTGGCAAGTTCTATGGGGAAGCCCATTGCTGCCTATGGTGGAAACGGCATGGGAGATTTCAGTTTCAAAATCTCTGTGAAAAAGCGTCAGAGAAGCTTCTCTGTTTAGAATCCAGCATATCTCACTGAACCCAAGAAGTGGTAGTTAGAAGGGAGTTAGAGCTTCAAGCAGTTTGGTTTGGGAAATTAGACGCGAAATGACACTCCAAATGCCTTCCAACAGGCTTGTAAAAGTGTGTTCTATATCTCTGCCAAACAGACGCCCCGGAGGTTGAGCTTTCAGAAGCAAGTTTAACTCTAAGGGAGGAAGCAGCAGAATGTGCCTCTCACATCTAGCCTGTAGGAATTCAGGTTGGCAAGTTCTATGGGGAAGCCCATTGCTGCCTATGGTGGAAACGGCATGGGAGATTTCAGTTTCAAAATCTCTGTGAAAAAGCGTCAGAGAAGCTTCTCTGTTTAGAATCCAGCATATCTCACTGAACCGAAAAAGTGGTTATTAGAACCTAGAGCTGCAAGCAGTTTGGTTTGGGAAATTAGACGCGAAATGACACTGCAAATGCCTTCCAACAGGCTTGGAAAAGTGTGTTCTATATCTCTGCCAAAGAGACTCCCCGGAGCTTGAGCTTTCAGAAGCAAGTTTACCTCTAAGGGAGGAAGCAGCACAATGTGCCCCTCACATCTAGCCTGTAGGAATTCAGGTTGGCAAGTTCTATGGGGAAGCCCATTGCTGCCTATGGGGGAAACGGCATGGGAGATTTCAGTTTCAAAATCTGTGTGAAAAAGCGTCAGAGAAGCTTCTCCGTTTAGAATCCAGCATATCTCACCGAACCGAAGAAGTGGTAGTTAGAAGGGAGTTAGAGCTGCAAGCAGTTTGGTTTGGGAAATTAGACGCGAAATGACACTGCAAAGGCCTTCCAACAGGCTTGGAAAAGTGTGTTCTATACCTCTGCCAAACAGACTCCCTGGAGGTTGAGCTTTCAGAAGCAAGTTTAACACTAAGGGAGGAAGCAGCAGAATGTGCCTCTCACATCTAGCCTGTAGGAATTCAGGTTGGCAAGTTCTATGGGTAAGCCCATTGCTGCCTATGGTGGAAACGGCATGGCAGATTTCAGTTTCAAAATCTTTGTGAAAAAGCGTCAGACAAGCTTCTCCATTTAGAATCCAGCATATCACACTGAACTGAAGAATTGGTAGATAGAAGGGAGTTAGAGCTGCAAGCAGTTTGGTTTGGGAAAATAGACGCGAAATCACATTGCAAAGGCCTTCCAACAGGATTGGAAAAGTGTGTTCTATATCTCTGCCAAACAGACTCCCAGGAGGTTGAGCTTTCAAAAGCAAGTTTAACTCTAAGAGAGGAAGCAGCAGAATGTGCCTCTCACATCTAGCCTGTAGGAATTCAGGTTGGCAAGTTCTATGGGGAAGCCCATTGCTGCCTATGGTGGAAACGGCATGGGAGATTTCAGTTTCAAAATCTCTGTGAAAAAGCGTCAGAGAAGCTTCTCCGTTTAGAATCCAGCATATCTCACTGAACCGAAGAGGTGGTAGTTAGAAGGGAGTTAGAGCTGCAAGCAGATTGGTTTGGGAAATTAGACACGAAATCACATTGCAAAGGCCTTCCAACAGGCTTGGAAAAGTGTGTTCTATATCTCTGCCAAACAGACTCCCAGGAGGTTGAGCTTTCAGAAGCAAGTTTAACTCTAAGGGAGGAAGCACCAGAATGTGCCTCTCACATCTAGCCTGTAGGAATTCAGGTTGGCAAGTTCTATGGGGAAGCCCATTGGCGCCTTCGTTGTAAACGCGATTGGAAATTTCAGTTTCAAAATCTCTGTGAAAAAGCATCAGAGAAGCTTATCCGTTTAGAATCCAGCATATCTCACTGAACCGAAAAACTGGTTGTTAGAACCTAGAGCTGCAAGCAGTTTGGTGTGGGAAATTAGACGCGAAAAGACACTGCAAATGCCTTCCAACAGGCTTGGAAAAGTGTGTTCTATATCTCTGCCAAACAGACTCCCCGGAGCTTGAGCTTTCAGAAGCAAGTTTAACTCTAAGGGAGGAAGCAGCAGAATGTGCCTCTCACATCTAGCCTGTAGGAATTCAGGTTGGCAAGTTCTATGGGGAAGCCCATTGCTGCCTATGGGGGAAACGGCATGGGAGATTTCAGTTTCAAAATCTCTGTGAAAAAGCGTCAGAGAAGCTTCTCCGTTTAGAATCCAGCATATCTCACCGAACCGAAGAAGTGGTAGTTAGAAGGGAGTTAGAGCTGCAAGCAGTTTGGTTTGGGAAATTAGACGCGAAACCACACTGCAAATGCCTTCCAACAGGCTTGGAAAAGTGTGCTCTATATCTCTGCCAAACAGACTCCCCGGAGGTTGAGCTTTCAGAAGCAAGTTTAACTCTAAGGGAGGAAGCAGCAGAATGTGCCTCTCACATCTAGCCTGTAGGAATTCAGGTTGGCAAGTTCTATGGGGAAGCCCATTGCTGCCTATGGTGGAAACGGCATGGGAGATTTCAGTTTCAAAATCTCTGTGAAAAAGAGTCAGAGAAGCTTCTCAGTTTAGAATCCAGCATATCTCACTGAACCGAAGAAGTGGTAGTTAGAAGGGAGTTAGAGCTGCAAGCAGTTTGGTTTGGGAAATTAGACGCGAAATGACACTGCAAAGCCCTTCCTACAGACTTGGAAAAGTGTGTTCTATACCTCTGCCAAACAGACTCCCTGGAGGTTGAGCTTTCAGAAGCAAGTTTAACTCTAAGGGAGGAAGCAGCAGAATGTGCCTCTCACATCTAGCCTGTAGGAATTCAGGTTGGCAAGTTCTATGGGGAAGCCCATTGCTGCCTATGGTGGAAACGGCATGGGAGATTTCAGTTTCAAAATCTCTGTGAAAAAGCGTCAGAGAAGCTTCTCTGTTTAGAATCCAGCATATCTCACTGAACCCAAGAAGTGGTAGTTAGAAGGGAGTTAGAGCTTCAAGCAGTTTGGTTTGGGAAATTAGACGCGAAATGACACTCCAAATGCCTTCCAACAGGCTTGTAAAAGTGTGTTCTATATCTCTGCCAAACAGACGCCCCGGAGGTTGAGCTTTCAGAAGCAAGTTTAACTCTAAGGGAGGAAGCAGCAGAATGTGCCTCTCACATCTAGCCTGTAGGAATTCAGGTTGGCAAGTTCTATGGGGAAGCCCATTGCTGCCTATGGTGGAAACGGCATGGGAGATTTCAGTTTCAAAATCTCTGTGAAAAAGCGTCAGAGAAGCTTCTCTGTTTAGAATCCAGCATATCTCACTGAACCGAAAAAGTGGTTATTAGAACCTAGAGCTGCAAGCAGTTTGGTTTGGGAAATTAGACGCGAAATGACACTGCAAATGCCTTCCAACAGGCTTGGAAAAGTGTGTTCTATATCTCTGCCAAAGAGACTCCCCGGAGCTTGAGCTTTCAGAAGCAAGTTTACCTCTAAGGGAGGAAGCAGCACAATGTGCCCCTCACATCTAGCCTGTAGGAATTCAGGTTGGCAAGTTCTATGGGGAAGCCCATTGCTGCCTATGGGGGAAACGGCATGGGAGATTTCAGTTTCAAAATCTGTGTGAAAAAGCGTCAGAGAAGCTTCTCCGTTTAGAATCCAGCATATCTCACCGAACCGAAGAAGTGGTAGTTAGAAGGGAGTTAGAGCTGCAAGCAGTTTGGTTTGGGAAATTAGACGCGAAATGACACTGCAAAGGCCTTCCAACAGGCTTGGAAAAGTGTGTTCTATACCTCTGCCAAACAGACTCCCTGGAGGTTGAGCTTTCAGAAGCAAGTTTAACACTAAGGGAGGAAGCAGCAGAATGTGCCTCTCACATCTAGCCTGTAGGAATTCAGGTTGGCAAGTTCTATGGGTAAGCCCATTGCTGCCTATGGTGGAAACGGCATGGGAGATTTCAGTTTCAAAATCTTTGTGAAGAAGCGTCAGAGAAGCTTCTCCATTTAGAATCCAGCATATCACACTGAACTGAAGAAGTGGTAGATAGAAGGGAGTTAGAGCTGCAAGCAGTTTGGTTTGGGAAAATAGACGCGAAATCACATTGCAAAGGCCTTCCAACAGGATTGGAAAAGTGTGTTCTATATCTCTGCCAAACAGACTCCCAGGAGGTTCAGCTTTCAAAAGTTAGTTTAACTCTAAGAGAGGAAGCAGCAGAATGTGCCTCTCACATCTAGCCTGTAGGAATTCAGGTTGGCAAGTTCTATGGGGAAGCCCATTGCTGCCTAAGGTGGAAACGGCATGGGAGATTTCAGTTTCAAAATCTCTGTGAAAAAGCGTCAGAGCAGCTTCTCCGTTTAGAATCCAGCATATCTCACTGAACCGAAAAAGTGGTTATTAGAACCTAGAGCTGCAAGCAGTTTGGTTTGGGAAATTAGACGCGAAATGACACTGCAAATGCCTTCCAACAGGCTTGGAAAAGTGTGTTCTATATCTCTGCCAAAGAGACTCCCCGGAGCTTGAGCTTTCAGAAGCAAGTTTAACTCTAAGGGAGGAAGCAGCAGAATGTGCCTCTCACATCTAGCCTGTAGGAATTCAGGTTGGCAAGTTCTATGGGGAAGCCCATTGCTGCCTCTGGTGGAAACGGCATGGGAGATTTCAGTTTCAAAATCTCTGTGAAAAAGCGTCAGAGAAGCTTCTCCGTTTAGAATCCAGCATATCTCACTGAACCGAAGAGGTGGTAGTTAGAAGGGAGTTAGAGCTGCAAGCAGATTGGTTTGGGAAATTAGACACGAAATCACATTGCAAAGGCCTTCCAACAGGCTTGGAAAAGTGTGTTCTATATCTCTGCCAAACAGACTCCCAGGAGGTTGAGCTTTCAGAAGCAAGTTTAACTCTAAGGGAGGAAGCACCAGAATGTACCTCTCACATCTAGCCTGTAGGAATTCAGGTTGGCAAGTTCTATTGGGAAGCCCATTGGCGCCTTCGTTGTAAACGCGATTGGAAATTTCAGTTTCAAAATCTCTGTGAAAAAGAGTCAGAGAAGCTTCTCCGTTTAGAATCCAGCATATCTCACTGAACCGAAAAACTGGTTGTTAGAACCTAGAGCTGCAAGCAGTTTGGTTTGGGAAATTAGACGCGAAATGACACTGCAAATGCCTTCCAACAGGCTTGGAAAAGTGTGTTCTATATCTCTGCCAAACAGACTCCCCGTAGCTTTAGCTTTCAGAAGCAAGTTTAACTCTAAGAGAGGAAGCAGGAGAATGTGCCTCTCACATCTAGCCTGTAGGAATTCAGGTTGGCAAGTTCTATGGGGAAGCCCATTGCTGCCTATGGGGGAAACGGCATGGGAGATTTCAGTTTCAAATCTCTGTGAAAAAGCGTCAGAGAAGCTTCTCCGTTTAGAATCCAGCATATCTCACCGAACCGATGAAGTGGTAGTTAGAAGGGAGTTAGAGCTGCAAGCAGTTTGGTTTGGGAAATTAGACGCGAAATCACACTGCAACTGCCTACCAACAGGCTTGGAAAAGTGTGCTCTATATCTCTGCCAAACAGACTCCCCGGAGGTTGAGCTTTCAGAAGCAAGTTTAACTCTAAGGGAGGAAGCAGCAGAATGTGCCTCTCACATCTAGCCTGTAGGAATTCAGGTTGGCAAGTTCTATGGGGAAGCCCATTGCTGCCTTTGGTAGAAACGGCATGGGAGATTTCAGTTTCAAAATCTCTGTGAAAAAGCGTCAGAGAAGCTTCTCCGTTTAGAATCCAGCATATCTCACTGAACCGAAAAAGTGGTTATTAGAACCTAGAGCTGCAAGCAGTTTGGTTTGGGAAATTAGACGCGAAATGACACTGCAAATGCCTTCCAACAGGCTTGGAAAAGTGTGTTCTATATCCCTGCCAAACAGACTCCCCGGAGCTTGAGCTTTCAGAAGCAAGTTTAACTCTAAGGGAGGAAGCAGCACAATGTGCCCCTCACATCTAGCCTGTAGGAATTCAGGTTGGCAAGTTCTATGGGGAAGTCCATTGCTGCCTATGGGGGAAACGGCATGGGAGATTTCAGTTTCAAAATCTCTGTGAAAAAGCGTCAGAGAAGCTTCTCCGTTTAGAATCCAGCATATCTCACTGAACCCAAGAAGTGGTAGTTAGAAGGGATTTAGAGCTGCAAGCAGTTTGGTTTGGGAAATTAGACACGAAATCACATTGCAAAGGCCTTCCAACAGGCTTGGAAAAGTGTGTTCTATGTCTCTGCCAAACAGACTCCCAGGAGGTTGAGCTTTCAGAAGCAAGTTTAACTCTAAGGGAGGAAGCACCAGAATGTGCCTCTCACATCTAGCCTGTAGGAATTCAGGTTGGCAAGTTCTATGGGGAAGCCCATTGGCGCCTTCGTTGGAAACGGGTTTGGAAATTTCAGTTTCAAAATCTCTGTGAAAAAGCATCAGAGAAGCTTCTCCGTTTAGAATCCAGCATATCTCACTGAACCGAAAAAGTGGTAGTGAGAAGGTAGAGCTGCAAGCAGTTTGGTTTGGGAAATTAGACGTGAAATGACACTGCAAATGCCTTCCAACAGGCTTGGAAAAGTGTGTTCTATATCTCTGCCAAGCAGACTCTCCGGAGCTTGAGCTTTCAGAAGCAAGTTTAACTCTTAGGGTGGAATCAGCAGAATGTGCCCTTCACATCTAGCCTGTAGGAATTCAGGTTGGCAAGTTCTTTGGGTAAGCCCATTGCTGCCTATGGTGGAAACGGCGTGGGAGATTTCAGTTTCAAAATCTCTGTGAAAAAGCGTCAGAGAAGCTTCTCCGTTTAGAATCCAGCATATCTCACTGAACCGAAGAAGTGGTAGTTAGAAGGGTGTTAGAGCTGCAAGCACTTTGGTTTGGGAATTTAGACGCGAAATCACATTGCAAAGGCCTTCCAACAGGCTTGGAAAAGTGTGTTCTATATCTCTGCCAAACAGACTCCCCGGAGGTTGAGCTTTCAGAAGCAATTTTAACTCATAGGGTAGAAGCAGCAGAATGTGCCCCTCACATCTAGCCTGTAGGAATTCAGGTTGGCAAGTTCTATGGGGAAGCCCATTGCTGCCTATGGTGGAAACGGCATGGGAGATTTCAGTTTCAAAATCTCTGTGAAAAAGCGTCAGAGAAGCTTCTCCGTTTAGAATCCAGCATATCTCACTGAACCGAAAAAGTGGTTGTTAGAACCTAGAGCTGCAAGCAGTTTGGTTTGGGAAATTAGACGCGAAATGACACTGCAAATGCCTTCCAACAGGCTTGGAAACGTGTGTTCTATATCTCTGCCAAACCGACTCCCCGGAGCTTGAGCTTTCAGAAGCAAGTTTAACTCTAAGAGAGGAAGCAGCAGAATGTGCCTCTCACATCTAGCCTGTAGAAATTCAGGTTGGCAAGTTCTATGGGGAAGCCCATTGCTGCCTATGGGGGAAACGGCATGGGAGATTTCAGTTTCAAAATCTCTGTGAAAAAGCGTCAGAGAAGCTTCTCCGTTTAGAATCCAGCATATCTCACTGAACCGAAGAAGTGGTAGTTAGAAGGGAGTTAGAGCTGCAAGCAGTTTGGTTTGGGAAATTAGACGACAAATGACACTGCAAAGGCCTTCCAACAGGCTTGGAAAAGTGTGTTCTATACCTCTGCCAAACAGACTCCCTGGAGGTTGGCTTTCAGAAGCAAGTTTAACACTAAGGGAGGAAGAAACAGAATGTGCCTCTCACATCTAGCCTGTAGGAATTCAGGTTGGCAAGTTCTATGGGGAAGCCCATTGGCGCCTTCGTTGGAAACGGGTTTGGAAATTTCAGTTTCAAAATCTCTGTGAAAAAGCATCAGAGAAGCTTCTCCGTTTAGAATCCAGCATATCTCACTGAACCGAAGAAGTGGTAGTTAGAAGGGAATTAGAGCTGTAAGCAGTTTGGTTTGGGAAATTAGACGCGTAATCACATTGCAAAGGCCTTCGAACAGGCTTGGAAAAGTGTGTTCTATATCTCTGCCAAACAGACTCCCCGGAGGTTGAGCTTTCAGAAGCAAGTTTAACTCTTAGGGTAGAAGCAGCAGAATGTGCCCCTCACATCTAGCCTGTAGGAATTCAGGTTGGCAAGTTCTATGGGGAAGCCCATTGCTGCCTATGGTGGAAACGGCATGGGAGATTTCAGTTTCAAAATCTCTGTGAAAAAGCATCAGAGAAGCTTCTCCGTTTAGAATCCAGCATATCTCACTGAACCGAAGAAGTGGTAGTTAGAAGGGAGTTAGAGCTGCAAGCAGTTTGGTTTGGGAAATTAGACGCGAAATGACACTGCAAAGACCTTCCAACAGGCTTGGAAAAGTGTGCTCTATATCTCTGCCAAACAGACTCCCCGGAGGTTGAGCTTTCAGAAGCAAGTTTAACTCTAAGGGAGGAAGCAGCAGAATGTGCCTCTCACATCTAGCCTTTAGGAATTCAGGTTGGCAAGTTCTATGGGGAAGCCCATTGTTGCCTATGGTGGAAACGGCATGGGAGATTTCAGTTTCAAAATCTCTGTGAAAAAGCGTCAGAAAATCTTCTCCGTTTAGAATCCAGCATATCTCACTGAACCTAAGAAGTGGTAGTTAGAAGGGAGTTAGAGCTGCAAGCAGTTTGGTTTGGGAAATTAGACGCGAAATCACATTGCAAAGACCTTCGAACAGGCGTGGAAAAGTGTTTTCTATGTCTCTGCCGAACAGACTCCCCGGATGTTGAGCTGTCAGAAGCAAGTTTAACTCTTAGGGTGGAAGCAGCACAATGTGCCCCTCACATCTAGCCTGGAGGAATTCAGGTTGGCAAGTTCTATGGGGAAGCCCATTGCTGCCTATAGTGGAAACGGCATGGGAGATTTCAGTTTCAAAATCTCTGTGAAAAAGCGTCAGAGAAGCTTCTCCGTTTAGAATCCAGCATATCTCACTGAACCGAAAAAGTGGTAGTGAGAAGGTAGAGCTGCGAGCAGTTTGGTTTGGGAAATTAGACTTGAAATGTCACTGCAAATGCCTTCCAAGAGGCTTGGAAAAGTGTGTTCTATATCTCTGCCAAACAGACTCCCCGGAGGTTGAGCTTTCAGAAGCAAGTTTAACTCTAAGGGAGGAAGCAGCAGAATGTGCCTCTCACATCTAGCCTGTAGGAATTCAGGTTAGCAAGTTCTATGGGGAAGCCCATTGCTGCCTATGGTGGAAACGGCATGGGAGATTTCAGTTTCAAAATCTCTGTGAAAAAGCGTCAGAGAAGCTTCTCCGTTTAGAATCCAGCATATCTCACTGAACCGAAGAAGTGGTAGTTAGAAGGGAGTTAGAGCTGCAAGCAGTTTGGTTTGGGAAATTAGACGCGAAATCACATTGCAAAGGCCTTCCAACAGGCTTGGAAATGTGTGTCCTATATCTCTGCCAAACAGACTCCCCAGAGCTTGAGCTTTCACAAGCAAGTTTAACTCTAAGAGAGGAAGCAGCAGAATGTGCCTCTCACATCTAGCCTGTAGGAATTCAGGTTGGTAAGTTCTATGGGGAAGCCCATTGGCGCCTTCGTTGGAAACGGGTTTGGAAATTTCAGTATCAAAATCTCTGTGAAAAAGCATCTGAGAAGCTTCTCCGTTTAGAATCCAGCATATCTCACTGAACCGAAAAAGTGGTAGGTAGAACCTAGACCTGCAAGCAGTTTGGTTTGGGAAATTAGACACGAAATGACACTGCAAATACCTTCCAACAGGCTTGGAAAATTATGTTCTATATCTCTGCCAAACAGACTCACCGGAGCTTGAGCTTTCAGAAGCAAGTTAAACTCTAAGAGAGGAAGCAGCAGAATGTGCCTCTCACATCTAGCCTGTAGGAATTCAGGTTGGCAAGTTCTATGGGGAAGCCCATTGCTGCCTATGGGGGAAACGGCATGGGAGATTTCAGATTCAAAATCTCTGTGAAAAAGCGTCAGAGAAGCTTCTCCATTTAGAATCCAGCATATCTCACTGAACCGAAGAAGTGGTAGTTAGAAGGGAGTTAGAGCTGCAAGCAAGTTGGTTTGGGAAATTAGACGCGAAATGACACTGCAAAGGCCTTCCAACAGGCTTGGAAAAGTGTGTTCTATACCTCTGCCAAACAGACTCCCTGGAGGTTGAGCTTTCAGAAGCAAGTTTAACACTAAGGGAGGAAGCAGCAGAATGTGCCTCTCACATCTAGCCTGTAGGAATTCAGGTTGGCAAGTTCTATGGGTAAGCCCATTGCTGCCTATGGTGGAAACGGCATGGGAGATTTCAGTTTCAAAATCTTTGTGAAAAAGCGTCAGAGAAGCTTCTCCATTTAGAATCCAGCATATCACACTGAACTGAAGAAGTGGTAGATAGAAGGGAGTTAGAGCTGCAAGCAGTTTGGTTTGGGAAAATAGACGCGAAATCACATTGCAAAGGCCTTCCAACAGGATTGGAAAAGTGTGTTCTATATCTCTGCCAAACAGACTCCCAGGAGGTTGAGCTTTCAAAAGCAAGTTTAACTCTAAGAGAGGAAGCAGCAGAATGTGCCTCTCACATCTAGCCTGTAGGAATTCAGGTTGGCAAGTTCTATGGGGAAGCCCATTGCTGCCTATGGTGGAAACGGCATGGGAGATTTCAGTTTCAAAATCTCTGTGAAAAAGCGTCAGAGAAGCTTCTCCGTTTAGAATCCAGCATATCTCACTGAACCGAAGAGGTGGTAGTTAGAAGGGAGTTAGAGCTGCAAGCAGATTGGTTTGGGAAATTAGACACGAAATCACATTACAAAGGCCTTCCAACAGGCTTGGAAAAGTGTGTTCTATATCTCTGCCAAACAGACTCCCAGGAGGTTGAGCTTTCAGAAGCAAGTTTAACTCTAAGGGAGGAAGCACCAGAATGTGCCTCTCACATCTAGCCTGTAGGAATTCAGGTTGGCAAGTTCTATGGGGAAGCCCATTGGCGCCTTCGTTGTAAACGCGATTGGAAATTTCAGTTTCAAAATCTCTGTGAAAAAGCATCAGAGAAGCTTATCCGTTTAGAATCCAGCATATCTCCCTGAACCGAAAAACTGGTTGTTAGAACCTAGAGCTGCAAGCAGTTTGGTGTGGGAAATTAGACGCGAAATGACACTGCAAATGCCTTCCAACAGGCTTGGAAAAGTGTGTTCTATATCTCTGCCAAACAGACTCCCCGGAGCTTGAGCTTTCAGAAGCAAGTTTAACTCTAAGAGAGGAAGCAGCAGAATGTGCCTCTCACATCTAGCCTGTAGGAATTCAGGTTGGCAAGTTCTATGGGGAAGCCCATTGCTGCCTATGGGGGAAACGGCATGGGAGATTTCAGTTTCAAAATCTCTGTGAAAAAGCGTCAGAGAAGCTTCTCTGTTTAGAATCCAGCATATCTCACTGAACCCAAGAAGTGGTAGTTAGAAGGGAGTTAGAGCTTCAAGCAGTTTGGTTTGGGAAATTAGACGCGAAATGACACTCCAAATGCCTTCCAACAGGCTTGTAAAAGTGTGTTCTATATCTCTGCCAAACAGACGCCCCGGAGGTTGAGCTTTCAGAAGCAAGTTTAACTCTAAGGGAGGAAGCAGCAGAATGTGCCTCTCACATCTAGCCTGTAGGAATTCAGGTTGGCAAGTTCTATGGGGAAGCCCATTGCTGCCTATGGTGGAAACGGCATGGGAGATTTCAGTTTCAAAATCTCTGTGAAAAAGCGTCAGAGAAGCTTCTCTGTTTAGAATCCAGCATATCTCACTGAACCGAAAAAGTGGTTATTAGAACCTAGAGCTGCAAGCAGTTTGGTTTGGGAAATTAGACGCGAAATGACACTGCAAATGCCTTCCAACAGGCTTGGAAAAGTGTGTTCTATATCTCTGCCAAAGAGACTCCCCGGAGCTTGAGCTTTCAGAAGCAAGTTTACCTCTCAGGGAGGAAGCAGCACAATGTGCCCCTCACATCTAGCCTGTAGGAATTCAGGTTGGCAAGTTCTATGGGGAAGCCCATTGGCGCCTTCGTTGGAAACGGGTTTGGAAAATTCAGTTTCAAAATCTCTGTGAAAAAGCATCAGAGAAGCTTCTCCGTTTAGAATCCACCATATCTCACTGAACCGAAAAAGTGGTAGTCAGAAGGTAGAGCTGCAAGCAGTTTGGTTTGGGAAATTAGACGTGAAATGACACTGCAAATGCCTTCCAACAGGCTTGGAAAAGTGTGTTCTATATCTCTGCCAAACAGACTCCCCGGAGCTTGAGCTTTCAGAAGCAAGTTTAACTCTTAGGGTGGAATCAGCAGAATGTGCCCTTCACATCTAGCCTGTAGGAATTCAGGTTGGCAAGTTCTTTGGGGAAGCCCATTGCTGCCTATGGTGGAAACGGCATGGGAGATTTCAGTTTCAAAATCTCTGTGAAAAAGCGTCAGAGAAGCTTCTCTGTTTAGAATCCAGCATATCTCACTGAACCGAAAAAGTGGTTATTAGAACCTAGAGCTGCAAGCAGTTTGGTTTGGGAAATTAGACGCGAAATGACACTGCAAATGCCTTCCAACAGGCTTGGAAAAGTGTGTTCTATATCTCTGCCAAAGAGACTCCCCGGAGCTTGAGCTTTCAGAAGCAAGTTTACCTCTCAGGGAGGAAGCAGCACAATGTGCCCCTCACATCTAGCCTGTAGGAATTCAGGTTGGCAAGTTCTATGGGGAAGCCCATTGGCGCCTTCGTTGGAAACGGGTTTGGAAAATTCAGTTTCAAAATCTCTGTGAAAAAGCATCAGAGAAGCTTCTCCGTTTAGAATCCACCATATCTCACTGAACCGAAAAAGTGGTAGTCAGAAGGTAGAGCTGCAAGCAGTTTGGTTTGGGAAATTAGACGTGAAATGACACTGCAAATGCCTTCCAACAGGCTTGGAAAAGTGTGTTCTATATCTCTGCCAAACAGACTCCCCGGAGCTTGAGCTTTCAGAAGCAAGTTTAACTCTTAGGGTGGAATCAGCAGAATGTGCCCTTCACATCTAGCCTGTAGGAATTCAGGTTGGCAAGTTCTTTGGGGAAGCCCATTGCTGCCTATGGTGGAAACGGCATGGGAGATTTCAGTTTCAAAATCTCTGTGAAAAAGCGTCAGAGAAGCTTCTCCGTTTAGAATCCAGCATATCTCACTGAACCGAAGAAGTGGTAGTTAGAAGGGTGTTAGAGCTGCAAGCACTTTGGTTTGGGAATTTAGACGCGAAATCACATTGCAAAGGCCTTCCAACAGGCTTGGAAAAGTGTGTTCTATATCTCTGCCAAACAGACTCCCAGGCGGTTGAGCTTTCAGAAGCAAGTTTAACTCTAAGGGAGGAAGCAGCAGAATGTGCCTCTCACATCTAGCCTGTAGGAATTCAGGTTGGCAAGTTCTATGGGGAAGCCCATTGGCGCCTTTGTTGTAAACGCGATTGGAAATTTCAGTTTCAAAATCTCTGTGAAAAAGCATCAGAGAAGCTTCTCCGTTTAGAATCCAGCATATCTCACTGAACCGAAAAAGTGGTTGTTAGAACCTAGAGCTGCAAGCAGTTTGGTTTGGGAAATTAGACGCGAAATGACACTGCAAATGCCTTCCAACAGGCTTGGAAAAGTGTGTTCTATATCTCTGCCAAACAGACTCCCCGGAGCTTGAGCTTTCAGAAGCAAGTTTAACTCTAAGAGAGGAAGCAGCAGAATGTGCCTCTCACATCTAGCCTGTAGGAATTCAGGTTGGCAAGTTCTATGGGGAAGCCCATTGCTGCCTATGGGGGAAACGGCATGGGAGATTTCAGTTTCAAAATCTCTGTGAAAAAGCGTCAGAGAAGCTTCTCCGTTTAGAATCCAGCATATCTCACTGAACCGAAGAAGTGGTAGTTAGAAGGGAGTTAGAGCTGCAAGCAGTTTGGTTTGGGAAATTAGACGACAAATGACACTGCAAAGGCCTTCCAACAGGCTTGGAAAAGTGTGTTCTATACCTCTGCCAAACAGACTCCCTGGAGGTTGGCTTTCAGAAGCAAGTTTAACACTAAAGGAGGAAGCAGCAGAATGTGCCTCTCACATCTAGCCTGTAGGAATTCAGGTTGGCAAGTTCTATGGGGAAGCCCATTGGCGCCTTGGTTGGAAACGGGTTTGGAAATTTCAGTTTCAAAATCTCTGTGAAAAAGCATCAGAGAAGCTTCTCCGTTTAGAATCCAGCATATCTCACTAAACCGAAGAAGTGGTAGTTAGAAGGGAGTTAGAACTGCAAGCAGTTTGGTTTGGGAAATTAGACGCGAAATGGCACTGCAACGGCCTTCCAACAGGTTTGGAAAAGTGTGTTCTATATCTCTGCCAAACAGACTCCCCGGAGGTTGAGCTTTCAGAAGCAATTTTACCTCTTAGGGTTTAATCAGCAGAATGTGCCCCTCACATCTAGCGTGTAGGAATTCAGGTTGGCAAGTTCTATGGGGAAGCCCATTGCTGCCTATGGTGGAAATGGCATGGGAGATTTCAGTTTCAAAATCTCTGTGAAAAAGCGTCAGAGAAGCTTTTCCGTTTAGAATCCAGCATATCTCACTGAACCGAAGAAGTGTTAGTTAGAAGGGAGTTAGAGCTGCAAGCTGTTTGGTTTGGGAAATTAGACGCGAAATGAAACAGCAAAGGCCTTCCAACAGTCTTGGAAAAGTGTGTTCTATATCTCTGCCAAACAGACTTCCCGGAGGTTGAGCTTTCAGAATCAAGTTTAACTCTAAGGGAGGAAGCAGCAGAATGTGCCTCTCACATCTAGCCTGTAGGAATTCAGGTTGGCAAGTTCTATGGGGAAGCCCATTGGCGCCTTCGTTGGAAACGGGTTTGGAAAGTTCAGTTTCAAAATCTCTGTGAAAAAGCATTAGAGAAGCTTCTCCGTTTAGAATCCAGCATATCTCACTGAACCGAAAAAGTGGTACTTAGAACCTAGAGCTGCAAGCAGTTTGGTTTGGGAAATTAGACGCGAAATGACACTGCAAACGCCTTCCAACAGGCTTGGAAAAGTGTGTTCTATATCTCTGCCAAACAGACTCCCAGGAGGTTTAGCTGTCAGAAGCATGTTTAACTCTAAGGGAGGAAGCAGCAGAATGTGCCTCTCACATCTAGCCTGTAGGAATTCAGGTTGGCAAGTTCTATGGGGAAGCCCATTGCTGCCTATGGTGGAAAAGGCATGGGAGATTTCAGTTTCAAAATCTCTGTGAAAAAGAGTCAGAGAAGCTTCTCCGTTTAGAATCCAGCATATCTCACTGAACCGAAGAAGTGGTAGTTAGAAGGGAGTTAGAGCTGCAAGCAGTTTGGTTTGGGAAATTAGACGCGAAATGACACTGCAAAGCCCTTCCAACAGGCTTGGAAAAGTGTGTTCTATACCTCTGCCAAACAGACTCCCTGGAGGTTGAGCTTTCAGAAGCAAGTTTAACTCTAAGGGAGGAAGCAGCAGAATGTGCCTCTCACATCTAGCCTGTAGGAATTCAGGTTGGCAAGTTCTATGGGGAAGCCCATTGCTGCCTATGGGGGAAACGGCATGGGAGATTTCAGTTTCAAAATCTCTGTGAAAAAGCGTCAGAGAAGCTTCTCCATTTAGAATCCAGCATATCTCACTGAACCGAAGAAGTGGTAGTTAGAAGGGAGTTAGAGCTGCAAGCAAGTTGGTTTGGGAAATTAGACGCGAAATGACACTGCAAAGGCCTTCCAACGGGCTTGGAAAAGTGTGTTCTATACCTCTGCCAAACAGACTCCCTGGAGGTTGAGCTTTCAGAAGCAAGTTTAACACTAAGGGAGGAAGCAGCAGAATGTGCCTCTCACATCTAGCCTGTAGGAATTCAGGTTGGCAAGTTCTATGGGTAAGCCCATTGCTGCCTATGGGGGAAACGGCATGGGAGATTTCAGTTTCAAAATCTCTGTGAAAAAGCGTCAGAGAAGCTTCTCCATTTAGAATCCAGCATATCTCACTGAACCGAAGAAGTGGTAGTTAGAAGGGAGTTAGAGCTGCAAGCAGATTGGTTTGGGAAATTAGACAAGAAATCACATTGCAAAGGCCTTCCAACAGGCTTGGAAAAGTGTGTTCTATATCTCTGCCAAACAGACTCCCAGGAGGTTGAGCTTTCAGGAGCAAGTTTAACTCTAAGAGAGGAAGCACCAGAATATGCCTCTCACATCTAGCCTGTAGGAATTCAGGTTGGCAAGTTCTATGGGGAAGCCCATTGGCGCCTTCGTTGGAAACGGGTTTGGAAAATTCAGTTTCAAAATCTCTGTGAAAAAGCATCAGAGAAGCTTCTCCGTTTTGAATCCACCATATCTCACTGAACCGAAAAAGTGGTAGTGAGAAGGTAGAGCTGCAAGCAGTTTGGTTTGGGAAATTAGACGTGAAATGACACTGCAAATGCCTTCCAACAGGCTTGGAAAAGTGTGTTCTATATCTCTGCCAAACAGACTCCCCGGAGCTTGAGCTTTCAGAAGCAAGTTTAACTCTTAGGGTGGAATCAGCAGAATGTGCCCTTCACATCTAGCCTGTAGGAATTCAGGTTGGCAAGTTCTTTGGGGAAGCCCATTGCTGCCTATGGTGGAAACGGCATGGGAGATTTCAGTTTCAAAATCTCTGTGAAAAAGCGTCAGAGAAGCTTCTCCGTTTAGAATCCAGCATATCTCACTGAACCGAAGAAGTGTTAGTTAGAAGGGTGTTAGAGCTGCAAGCTGTTTGGTTTGGGAAATTAGACGCGAAATGAAACAGCAAAGGCCTTCCAACAGTCTTGGAAAAGTGTGTTCTATATCTCTGCCAAACAGACTTCCCGGAGGTTGACCTTTCAGAATCAAGTTTAACTCTAAGGGAGGAAGCAGCAGAATGTGCCTCTCCCATCTAGCCTGTAGGAATTCAGGTTGGCAAGTTCTATGGGGAAGCCCATTGGCGCCTTCGTTGGAAACGGGTTTGGAAAGTTCAGTTTCAAAATCTCTGTGAAAAAGCATTAGAGAAGCTTCTCCGTTTAGAATCCAGCATATCTCACTGAACCGAAAAAGTGGTACTTAGAACCTAGAGCTGCAAGCAGTTTGGTTTGGGAAATTAGACGCGAAATGACACTGCAAACGCCTTCCGACAGGCTTGGAAAAGTGTGTTCTATATCTCTGCCAAACAGACTCCCCGGAGCTTGAGCTTTCAGAGGCAAGTTTAACTCTAAGAGAGGAAGCAGCAGAATGTGCCTCTCACATCTAGCCTGTAGGAATTCAGGTTGGCAAGTTCTATGGGGAAGCCCATTGCTGCCTATGGGGGAAACGGCATGGGAGATTTCAGTTTCAAAATCTCTGTGAAAAAGCGTCAGAGAATCTTCTCCGTTTAGAATCCAGCATATCTCACTGAACCGAAGAAGTGGTAGTTAGAAGGGAGTTAGAGCTGCAAGCAGTTTAGTTTGGGAAATTAGACGACAAATGACACTGCAAAGGCCTTCCAACAGGCTTGGAAAAGTGTGTTCTATACCTCTGCCAAACAGACTCCCTGGAGGTTGGCTTTCAGAAGCAAGTTTAACACTAAGGGAGGAAGCAGCAGAATGTGCCTCTCACATCTAGCCTGTAGGAATTCAGGTTGGCAAGTTCTATGGGGAAGCCCATTGCTGCCTATGGTGGAAACGGCATGGGAGATTTCAGTTTCAAAATCTCTGTGAAAAAGAGTCAGAGAAGCTTCTCCGTTTAGAATCCAGCATATCTCACTGAACCGAAGAAGTGGTAGTTAGAAGGGAGTTAGAGCTGCAAGCAGTTTGGTTTGGGAAATTAGACGCGAAATGACACTGCAAAGCCCTTCCAACAGGCTTGGAAAAGTGTGTTCTATACCTCTGCCAAACAGACTCCCTGGAGGTTGAGCTTTCAGAAGCAAGTTTAACTCTAAGGGAGGAAGCAGCAGAATGTGCCTCTCACATCTAGCCTGTAGGAATTCAGGTTGGCAAGTTCTATGGGGAAGCCCATTGCTGCCTATGGGGGAAACGGCATGGGAGATTTCAGTTTCAAAATCTCTGTGAAAAAGCGTCAGAGAAGCTTCTCCATTTAGAATCCAGCATATCTCACTGAACCCAAGAAGTGGTAGTTAGAAGGGAGTTAGAGCTGCAAGCAAGTTGGTTTGGGAAATTAGACGCGAAATGACACTGCAAAGGCCTTCCAACGGGCTTGGAAAAGTGTGTTCTATACCTCTGCCAAACAGACTCCCTGGAGGTTGAGCTTTCAGAAGCAAGTTTAACACTAAGGGAGGAAGCAGCAGAATGTGCCTCTCACATCTAGCCTGTAGGAATTCAGGTTGGCAAGTTCTATAGGTAAGCCCATTGCTGCCTATGGTGGAAACGGCATCGGAGATTTCAGTTTCAAAATCTTTGTGAAAAAGCGTCAGAGAAGCTTCTCCATTTAGAATCCAGCATATCACACTGAACTGAAGAAGTGGTAGATAGAAGGGAGTTAGAGCTGCAAGCAGTTTGGTTTGGGAAAATAGACGCGAAATCACATTGCAAAGGCCTTCCAACAGGATTGGAAAAGTGTGTTCTATATCTCTGCCAAACAGACTCCCAGGAGGTTGAGCTTTCAAAAGCAAGTTTAACTCTAAGAGAGGAAGCAGCAGAACGTGCCTCTCACATCTAGCCTGTAGGAATTCAGGTTGGCAAGTTCTATGGGGAAGCCCATTGGCGCCTTCGTTGGAATCGGGTTTGGAAAGTTCAGTTTCAAAATCTCTGTGAAAAAGAGTCAGAGAAGCTTCTCCGTTTAGAATCCAGCATATCTCACTGAACCGAAAAAGTGGTACTTAGAACCTAGAGCTGCAAGCAGTTTGGTTTGGGAAATTAGACGCGAAATGACACTGCAAACGCCTTCCAACAGGCTTGGAAAAGTGTGTTCTATATCTCTGCCAAACAGACTCCCAGGAGGTTTAGCTGTCAGAAGCAAGTTTAACTCTAACGGAGGAAGCAGCAGAATGTGCCTCTCACATCTAGCCTGTAGGAATTCAGGTTGGCAAGTTCTATGGGTAAGCCCATTGCTGCCTATGGTGGAAACGGCATGGGAGATTTCAGTTTCAAAATCTCTGTGAAAAAGAGTCAGAGAAGCTTCTCCGTTTAGAATCCAGCATATCTCACTGAACCGAAGAAGTGGTAGTTAGAAGGGAGTTAGAGCTGCAAGCAGTTTGGTTTGGGAAATTAGACGCGAAATGACACTGCAAAGCCCTTCCAACAGGCTTGGAAAAGTGTGTTCTATACCTCTGCCAAACAGACTCCCTGGAGGTTGAGCTTTCAGAAGCAAGTTTAACTCTAAGGGAGGAAGCAGCAGAATGTGCCTCTCACATCTAGCCTGTAGGAATTCAGGTTGGCAAGTTCTATGGGGAAGCCCATTGCTGCCTATGGTGGAAACGGCATGGGAGATTTCAGTTTCAAAATCTCTGTGAAAAAGCGTCAGAGAAGCTTCTCCGTTTAGAATCCAGCATATCTCACTGAACCCAAGAAGTGGTAGTTAGAAGGGATTTAGAGCTGCAAGCAGTTTGGTTTGGGAAATTAGACGCGAAATGACACTGCAAATGCCTTCCAACAGGCTTGGAAAAGTGTGTTCTATATCTCTGCCAAACAGACTCCCCGGAGCTTGAGCTTTCAGAAGCAAGTTTAACTCTAAGAGAGGAAGCAGCAGAATATGCCTCTCACATCTAGCCTGTAGGAATTCAGGTTGGCAAGTTCTATGGGGAAGCCCATTGCTGCCTATGGGGGAAACGGCATGGGAGATTTCAGTTTCAAAATCTCTGTGAAAAAGCGTCAGAGAAGCTTCTCCGTTTAGAATCCAGCATATCTCACCGAACCGAAGAAGTGGTAGTTAGAAGGGAGTTAGAGCTGAAAGCAGTTTGGTTTGGGAAATTAGACGCGAAATCACACTGCAAATGCCTTCCAACAGGCTTGGAAAAGTGTGTTCTATATCTCTGCCAAACAGACTCCCCGGAGCTTGAGCTTTCAGAAGCAAGTTTAACTCTAAGGGAGGAAGCAGCAGAATGTGCCTCTCACATCTAGCCTGTAGGAATTCAGGTTGGCAAGTTCTATGGGGAAGCCCATTGCTGCCTATGGAGGAAACGGCATGGGAGATTTCAGTTTCAAAATCTCTGTGAAAAAGCGTCAGAGAAGCTCCTCTGTTTAGAATCCAGCATATCTCACTGAACCCAAGAAGTGGTAGTTAGAAGGGAGTTAGAGCTGCAAGCAGTTTGGTTTGGGAAATTAGACGTGAAATGACACTCCAAATGCCTTCCAACAGGCTTGTAAAAGTGTGTTCTATATCTTGCCAAACAGACGCCCCGGAGGTTGAGCTTTCAGAAGCAAGTTTAACTCTAAGGGAGGAAGCACCAGAATGTGCCTCTCACATCTAGCCTGTAGGAATTCAGGTTGGCAAGTTCTATGGGGAAGCCCATTGGCGCCTTCGTTGGAAACGGGTTTGGAAATTTCAGTTTCAAAATCTCTGTGAAAAAGCGTCAGAGAATCTTCTCCGTTTAGAATCCAGCATATCTCACTGAACCGAAGAAGTGCTAGTTAGAAGGGAGTTAGAGCTGCAAGCAGTTTAGTTTGGGAAATTAGACGACAAATGACACTGCAAAGGCCTTCCAACAGGCTTGGAAAAGTGTGTTCTATACCTCTGCCAAACAGACTCCCTGGAGGTTGGCTTTCAGAAGCAAGTTTAACACTAAGGGAGGAAGCAGCAGAATGTGCCTCTCACATCTAGCCTGTAGGAATTCAGGTTGGCAAGTTCTATGGGGAAGCCCATTGCTGCCTATGGTGGAAACGGCATGGGAGATTTCAGTTTCAAAATCTCTGTGAAAAAGAGTCAGAGAAGCTTCTCCGTTTAGAATCCAGCATATCTCACTAAACCGAAGAAGTGGTAGTTAGAAGGGAGTTAGAGCTGCAAGCAGTTTGGTTTGGGAAATTAGACGCGAAATGACACTGCAAAGCCCTTCCAACAGGCTTGGAAAAGTGTGTTCTATACCTCTGCCAAACAGACTCCCTGGAGGTTGAGCTTTCAGAAGCAAGTTTAACTCTAAGGGAGGAAGCAGCAGAATGTGCCTCTCACATCTAGCCTGTAGGAATTCAGGTTGGCAAGTTCTATGGGGAAGCCCATTGCTGCCTACGGGGGAAACGGCATGGGAGATTTCAGTTTCAAAATCTCTGTGAAAAAGCGTCAGAGAAGCTTCTCCATTTAGAATCCAGCATATCTCACTGAACCCAAGAAGTGGTAGTTAGAAGGGAGTTAGAGCTGCAAGCAAGTTGGTTTGGGAAATTAGACGCGAAATGACACTGCAAAGGCCTTCCAACGGGCTTGGAAAAGTGTGTTCTATACCTCTGCCAAACAGACTCCCTGGAGGTTGAGCTTTCAGAAGCAAGTTTAACACTAAGGGAGGAAGCAGCAGAATGTGCCTCTCACATCTAGCCTGTAGGAATTCAGGTTGGCAAGTTCTATAGGTAAGCCCATTGCTGCCTATGGTGGAAACGGCATCGGAGATTTCAGTTTCAAAATCTTTGTGAAAAAGCGTCAGAGAAGCTTCTCCATTTAGAATCCAGCATATCACACTGAACTGAAGAAGTGGTAGATAGAAGGGAGTTAGAGCTGCAAGCAGTTTGGTTTGGGAAAATAGACGCGAAATCACATTGCAAAGGCCTTCCAACAGGATTGGAAAAGTGTGTTCTATATCTCTGCCAAACAGACTCCCAGGAGGTTGAGCTTTCAAAAGCAAGTTTAACTCTAAGAGAGGAAGCAGCAGAACGTGCCTCTCACATCTAGCCTGTAGGAATTCAGGTTGGCAAGTTCTATGGGGAAGCCCATTGGCGCCTTCGTTGGAATCAGGTTTGGAAAGTTCAGTTTCAAAATCTCTGTGAAAAAGAGTCAGAGAAGCTTCTCCGTTTAGAATCCAGCATATCTCACTGAACCGAAAAAGTGGTACTTAGAACCTAGAGCTGCAAGCAGTTTGGTTTGGGAAATTAGACGCGAAATGACACTGCAAACGCCTTCCAACAGGCTTGGAAAAGTGTGTTCTATATCTCTGCCAAACAGACTCCCAGGAGGTTTAGCTGTCAGAAGCAAGTTTAACTCTAAGGGAGGAAGCAGCAGAATGGGCCTCTCACATCTAGCCTGTAGGAATTCAGGTTGGCAAGTTCTATGGGTAAGCCCATTGCTGCCTATGGTGGAAACGCCATGGGAGATTTCAGTTTTAAAATCTCTGTGAAAAAGAGTCAGAGAAGCTTCTCCGTTTAGAATCCAGCATATCTCACTGAACCGAAGAAGTGGTAGTTAGAAGGGAGTTAGAGCTGCAAGCAGTTTGGTTTGGGAAATTAGACGCGAAATGACACTGCAAAGCCCTTCCAACAGGCTTGGAAAAGTGTGCTCTATACCTCTGCCAAACAGACTCCCTGGAGGTTGAGCTTTCAGAAGCAAGTTTAACTATACGGGAGGAAGCAGCAGAATGTGCCTCTCACATCTAGCCTGTAGGAATTCAGGTTGGCAAGTTCTATGGGGAAGCCCATTGCTGCCTATGGTGGAAACGGCATGGGAGATTTCAGTTTCAAAATCTCTGTGAAAAAGCGTCAGAGAAGCTTCTCCGTTTAGAATCCAGCATATCTCACTGAACCCAAGAAGTGGTAGTTAGAAGGGATTTAGAGCTGCAAGCAGTTTGGTTTGGGAAATTAGACGCGAAATGACACTGCAAATGCCTTCCAACAGGCTTGGAAAAGTGTGTTCTATATCTCTGCCAAACAGACTCCCCGGAGCTTGAGCTTTCAGAAGCAAGTTTAACTCTAAGAGAGGAAGCAGCAGAATATGCCTCTCACATCTAGCCTGTAGGAATTCAGGTTGGCAAGTTCTATGGGGAAGCCCATTGCTGCCTATGGGGGAAACGGCATGGGAGATTTCAGTTTCAAAATCTCTGTGAAAAAGCGTCAGAGAAGCTTCTCCGTTTAGAATCCAGCATATCTCACCGAACCGAAGAAGTGGTAGTTAGAAGGGAGTTAGAGCTGCAAGCAGTTTGGTTTGGGAAATTAGACGCGAAATCACACTGCAAATGCCTTCCAACAGGCTTGGAAAAGTGTGTTCTATATCTCTGCCAAACAGACTCCCCGGAGCTTGAGCTTTCAGAAGCAAGTTTAACTCTAAGGGAGGAAGCAGCAGAATGTGCCTCTCACATCTAGCCTGTAGGAATTCAGGTTGGCAAGTTCTATGGGGAAGCCCATTGCTGCCTATGGAGGAAACGGCATGGGAGATTTCAGTTTCAAAATCTCTGTGAAAAAGCGTCAGAGAAGCTCCTCTGTTTAGAATCCAGCATATCTCACTGAACCCAGGAAGTGGTAGTTAGAAGGGAGTTAGAGCTGCAAGCAGTTTGGTTTGGGAAATTAGACGCGAAATGACACTCCAAATGCCTTCCAACAGGCTTGTAAAAGTGTGTTCTATATCTTGCCAAACAGACGCCCCGGAGGTTGAGCTTTCAGAAGCAAGTTTAACTCTAAGGGAGGAAGCAGCAGAATGTGCCTCTCACATCTAGCCTGTAGGAATTCAGGTTGGCAAGTTCTATGGGGAAGCCCATTGCTGCCTATGGTGGAAACGGCATGGGAGATTTCAGTTTCAAAATCTCTGTGAAAAAGCGTCAGAGAAGCTTCTCCATTTAGAATCCAGCATATCTCACTGAACCCAAGAAGTGGTAGTTAGAAGGGATTTAGAGCTGCAAGCAGTTTGGTTTGGGAAATTAGACGCGAAATGACACTGCAAATGCCTTCCAACAGGCTTGTAAAAGTGTGTTCTATATCTCTGCCAAACAGACTCCCCGGAGGTTGAGCTTTCAGAAGCAAGTTTAACTCTAAGGGAGGAAGCAGCAGAATGTGCCTCTCACATCTAGCCTGTAGGATTTCAGGTTGGCAAGTTCTATGGGGAAGCCCTTTGCTGCCTATGGTGGAAACGGCATGGGAGATTTCAGTTTCAAAATGTCTGTGAAAAAGCGTCAGAGAAGCTTCTCCGTTTAGAATCCAGCATATCTCACTGAACCGAAGAAGTGGTAGTTAGAAGGGCGTTAGAGCTGCAAGCAGATTGGTTTGGGAAATTAGACACGAAATCACATTGCAAAGGCCTTCCAACAGGCTTGGAAAAGTGTGTTCTATATCTCTGCCAAACAGACTCCCAGGAGGTTGAGCTTTCAGAAGCAAGTTTAACTCTAAGGGAGGAAGCACCAGAATGTGCCTCTCACATCTAGCCTGTAGGAATTCAGGTTGGCAAGTTCTATGGGGAAGCCCATTGGCGCCTTCGTTGGAAACGGGTTTGGAAATTTCAGTTTCAAAATCTCTGTGAAAAAGCATCAGAGAAGCTTCTCCGTTTAGAATCCAGCATATCTCACTGAACCGAAAAAGTGGTAGTGAGAAGGTAGAGCTGCAAGCAGTTTGGTTTGGGAAATTAGACGTGAAATGACACTGCAAATGCCTTCCAACAGGCTTGGAAAAGTGTGTTCTATATCTCTGCCAAACAGACTCCCCGGAGCTTGAGCTTTCAGAAGCAAGTTTAACTCTTAGGGTGGAATCAGCAGAATGTGCCCTTCACATCTAGCCTGTAGGAATTCAGGTTGGCAAGTTCTTTGGGGAAGCCCATTGCTGCCTATGGTGGAAACGGCATGGGAGATTTCAGTTTCAAAATCTCTGTGAAAAAGCGTCAGAGAAGCTTCTCCGTTTAGAATCCAGCATATCTCACTGAACCGAAGAAGTGGTAGTTAGAAGGTTGTTAGAGCTGCAAGCACTTTGGTTTGGGAATTTAGACGCGAAATCACATTGCAAAGGCCTTCCAACAGGCTTGGAAAAGTGTGTTCTATATCTCTGCCAAACAGACTCCCCGGAGGTTGAGCTTTCAGAAGCAAGTTTAACTCTAAGGGAGGAAGCAGCAGAATGTGCCTCTCACATCTAGCCTGTAGGAATTCAGGTTGGCAAGTTCTATGGGGAAGCCCATTGGCGCCTTTGTTGTAAACGCGATTGGAAATTTCAGTTTCAAAATCTCTGTGAAAAAGCATCAGAGAAGCTTCTCCGTTTAGAATCCAGCATATCTCACTGAACCGAAAAAGTGGTTGTTATAACCTAGAGCTGCAAGCAGTTTGGTTTGGGAAATTAGACGCGAAATGACACTGCAAATGCCTTCCAACAGGCTTGGAAAGTGTGTTCTATATCTCTGCCAAACAGACTCCCCGGAGGTTGAGCTTTCAGAAGCAAGTTTAACTCTAAGAGAGGAAGCAGCAGAATGTGCCTCTCACATCTAGCCTGTAGGAATTCAGGTTGGCAAGTTCTATGTGGAAGCCCATTGCTGCCTATGGGGGAAACGGCATGGGAGATTTCAGTTTCAAAATCTCTGTGAAAAAGCGTCAGAGAAGCTTCTCCGTTTAGAATCCAGCATATCTCACTGAACCGAAGAAGTGGTAGTTAGAAGGGAGTTAGAGCTGCAAGCAGTTTGGTTTGGGAAATTAGACGACAAATGACACTGCAAAGGCCTTCCAACAGGCTTGGAAAAGTGTGTTCTATACCTCAGCCAAACAGACTCCCTGGAGGTTGGCTTTCAGAAGCAAGTTTAACACTAAGGGAGGAAGCAGCAGAATGTGCCTCTCACATCTAGCCTGTAGGAATTCAGGTTGGCAAGTTCTATGGGGAAGCCCATTGGCGCCTTCGTTGGAAACGGGTTTGGAAATTTCAGTTTCAAAATCTCTGTGAAAAAGCATCAGAGAAGCTTCTCCGTTTAGAATCCAGCATATCTCACTAAACCGAAGAAGTGGTAGTTAGAAGGGAGTTAGAACTGCAAGCAGTTTGGTTTGGGAAATTAGACGCGAAATGACACTGCAAAGGCCTTCCAACAGGTTTGGAAAAGTGTGTTCTATATCTCTGCCAAACAGACTCCCCGGAGGTTGAGCTTTCAGAAGCAATTTTAACTCTTAGGGTGGAATCAGCAGAATGTGCCCCTCACATCTAGCGTGTAGGAATTCAGGTTGGCAAGTTCTAAGGGGAAGCCCATTGCTGCCTATGGTGGAAATGGCATGGGAGATTTCAGTTTCAAAATCTCTGTGAAAAAGCGTCAGAGAAGCTTCTCCGTTTAGAATCCAGCATATCTCACTGAACCGAAGAAGTGTTAGTTAGAAGGGAGTTAGAGCTGCAAGCTGTTTGGTTTGGGAAATTAGACGCGAAATGAAACAGCAAAGGCCTTCCAACAGTCTTGGAAAAGTGTGTTCTATATCTCTGCCAAACAGACTTCCCGGAGGTTGAGCTTTCCGAATCAAGTTTAACTCTAAGGGATGAAGCAGCAGAATGTGCCTCTCCCATCTAGCCTGTAGGAATTCAGGTTGGCAAGTTCTATGGGGAAGCCCATTGGCGCCTTCGTTGGAAACGGGTTTGGAAAGTTCAGTTTCAAAATCTCTGTGAAAAAGCATTAGAGAAGCTTCTCCGTTTAGAATCCAGCATATCTCACTGAACCGAAAAAGTGGTACTTAGAACCTAGAGCTGCAAGCAGTTTGGTTTGGGAAATTAGACGCAAAATGACACTGCAAACGCCTTCCGACAGGCTTGGAAAAGTGTGTTCTATATCTCTGCCAAACAGACTCCCCGAAGCTTGAGCTTTCAGAGGCAAGTTTAACTCTAAGAGAGGAAGCAGCAGAATGTGCCTCTCACATCTAGCCTGTAGGAATTCAGGTTGGCAAGTTCTATGGGGAAGCCCATTGCTGCCTATGGGGGAAACGGCATGGGAGATTTCAGTTTCAAAATCTCTGTGAAAAAGCGTCAGAGAATCTTCTCCGTTTAGAATCCAGCATATCTCACTGAACCGAAGAAGTGGAAGTTAGAAGGGAGTTAGAGCTGCAAGCAGTTTGGTTTGGGAAATTAGACGCGAAATGACACTGCAAAGGCCTTCCAACAGGCTTGGAAAAGTGTGTTCTATACCTCTGCCAAACAGACTCCCTGGAGGTTGAGCTTTCAGAAGCAAGTTTAACTCTAAGGGAGGAAGCAGCAGAATGTGCCTCTCACATCTAGCCTGTAGGATTTCAGGTTGGCAAGTTCTATGGGGAAGCCCATTGCTGCCTATGGGGGAAACGGCATGGGAGATTTCAGTTTCAAAATCTCTGTGAAAAAGCGTCAGAGAAGCTTCTCCATTTAGAATCCAGCATATCTCACTGAACCCAAGAAGTGGTAGTTAGAAGGGAGTTAGAGCTGCAAGCAAGTTGGTTTGGGAAATTAGACGCGAAATGACACTGCAAAGGCCTTCCAACGGGCTTGGAAAAGTGTGTTCTATATCTCTGCCAAACAGACTCCCAGGAGGTTGAGCTTTCAAAAGCAAGTTTAACTCTAAGAGAGGAAGCAGCAGAACGTGCCTCTCACATCTAGCCTGTAGGAATTCAGGTTGGCAAGTTCTATGGGGAAGCCCATTGGCGCCTTCGTTGGAATCGGGTTTGGAAAGTTCAGTTTCAAAATCTCTGTGAAAAAGAGTCAGAGAAGCTTCTCCGTTTAGAATCCAGCATATCTCACTGAACCGAAAAAGTGGTACTTAGAACCTAGAGCTGCAAGCAGTTTGGTTTGGGAAATTAGACGCGAAATGACACTGCAAACGCCTTCCAACAGGCTTGGAAAAGTGTGTTCTATATCTCTGCCAAACAGACTCCCAGGAGGTTTAGATGTCAGAAGCAAGTTTAACTCTAAGGGAGGAAGCAGCAGAATGTGCCTCTCACATCTAGCCTGTAGGAATTCAGGTTGGCAAGTTCTATGGGTAAGCCCATTGCTGCCTATGGTGGAAACGGCATGGGAGATTTCAGTTTCAAAATCTCTGTGAAAAAGAGTCAGAGAAGCTTCTCCGTTTAGAATCCAGCATATCTCACTGAACCGAAGAAGTGGTAGTTAGAAGGGAGTTAGAGCTGCAAGCAGTTTGGTTTGGGAAATTAGACGCGAAATGAAACTGCAAATGCCTTCCAACAGGCTTGGAAAAGTGTGTTCTATACCTCTGCCAAACAGACTCCCTGGAGGTTGAGCTTTCAGAAGCAAGTTTAACTATACGGGAGGAAGCAGCAGAATGTGCCTCTCACATCTAGCCTGTAGGAATTCAGGTTGGCAAGTTCTATGGGGAAGCCCATTGCTGCCTATGGTGGAAACGGCATGGGAGATTTCAGTTTCAAAATCTCTGTGAAAAAGCGTCAGAGAAGCTTCTCCGTTTAGAATCCAGCATATCTCACTGAACCCAAGAAGTGGTAGTTAGAAGGGATTTAGAGCTGCAAGCAGTTTGGTTTGGGAAATTAGACGCGAAATGACACTGCAAATGCCTTCCAACAGGCTTGGAAAAGTGTGTTCTATATCTCTGCCAAACAGACTCCCCGGAGCTTGAGCTTTCAGAAGCAAGTTTAACTCTAAGAGAGGAAGCAGCAGAATATGCCTCTCACATCTAGCCTGTAGGAATTCAGGTTGGCAAGTTCTATGGGGAAGCCCATTGCTGCCTATGGGGGAAACGGCATGGGAGATTTCAGTTTCAAAATCTCTGTGAAAAAGCGTCAGAGAAGCTTCTCCGTTTAGAATCCAGCATATCTCACCGAACCGAAGAAGTGGTAGTTAGAAGGGAGTTAGAGCTGCAAGCAGTTTGGTTTGGGAAATTAGACGCGAAATCACACTGCAAATGCCTTCCAACAGGCTTGGAAAAGTGTGTTCTATATCTCTGCCAAACAGACTCCCCGGAGCTTGAGCTTTCAGAAGCAAGTTTAACTCTAAGGGAGGAAGCAGCAGAATGTGCCTCTCACATCTAGCCTGTAGGAATTCAGGTTGGCAAGTTCTATGGGGAAGCCCATTGCTGCCTATGGAGGAAACGGCATGGGAGATTTCAGTTTCAAAATCTCTGTGAAAAAGCGTCAGAGAAGCTCCTCTGTTTAGAATCCAGCATATCTCACTGAACCCAGGAAGTGGTAGTTAGAAGGGAGTTAGAGCTGCAAGCAGTTTGGTTTGGGAAATTAGACGCGAAATGACACTCCAAATGCCTTCCAACAGGCTTGTAAAAGTGTGTTCTATATCTTGCCAAACAGACGCCCCGGAGGTTGAGCTTTCAGAAGCAAGTTTAACTCTAAGGGAGGAAGCAGCAGAATGTGCCTCTCACATCTAGCCTGTAGGAATTCAGGTTGGCAAGTTCTATGGGGAAGCCCATTGCTGCCTATGGTGGAAACGGCATGGGAGATTTCAGTTTCAAAATCTCTGTGAAAAAGCGTCAGAGAAGCTTCTCCATTTAGAATCCAGCATATCTCACTGAACCGAAGAAGTGGTAGTTAGAAGGGATTTAGAGCTGCAAGCAGTTTGGTTTGGGAAATTAGACGCGAAATGACACTGCAAATGCCTTCCAACAGGCTTGTAAAAGTGTGTTCTATATCTCTGCCAAACAGACTCCCCGGAGGTTGAGCTTTCAGAAGCAAGTTTAACTCTAAGGGAGGAAGCAGCAGAATGTGCCTCTCACATCTAGCCTGTAGGATTTCAGGTTGGCAAGTTCTATGGGGAAGCCCTTTGCTGCCTATGGTGGAAACGGCATGGGAGATTTCAGTTTCAAAATGTCTGTGAAAAAGCGTCAGAGAAGCTTCTCCGTTTAGAATCCAGCATATCTCACTGAACCGAAGAAGTGGTAGTTAGAAGGGCGTTAGAGCTGCAAGCAGATTGGTTTGGGAAATTAGACACGAAATCACATTGCAAAGGCCTTCCAACAGGCTTGGAAAAGTGTGTTCTATATCT
This sequence comes from Cynocephalus volans, assembly GCF_027409185.1. NCBI lineage: Eukaryota > Metazoa > Chordata > Mammalia > Dermoptera > Cynocephalidae > Cynocephalus > Cynocephalus volans. The sequence goes on along the minus strand of NW_026902372.1, from coordinate 1,402,749 downwards.
CTGCCAAACAGACTCCCAGGAGGTTGAGCTTTCAGAAGCAAGTTTAACTCTAAGGGAGGAAGCACCAGAATGTGCCTCTCACATCTAGCCTGTAGGAATTCAGGTTGGCAAGTTCTATGGGGAAGCCCATTGGCGCCTTCGTTGGAAACGGGTTTGGAAATTTCAGTTTCAAAATCTCTGTGAAAAAGCATCAGAGAAGCTTCTCCGTTTAGAATCCAGCATATCTCACTGAACCGAAAAAGTGGTAGTGAGAAGGTAGAGCTGCAAGCAGTTTGGTTTGGGAAATTAGACGTGAAATGACACTGCAAATGCCTTCCAACAGGCTTGGAAAAGTGTGTTCTATATCTCTGCCAAACAGACTCCCCGGAGCTTGAGCTTTCAGAAGCAAGTTTAACTCTTAGGGTGGAATCAGCAGAATGTGCCCTTCACATCTAGCCTGTAGGAATTCAGGTTGGCAAGTTCTTTGGGGAAGCCCATTGCTGCCTATGGTGGAAACGGCATGGGAGATTTCAGTTTCAAAATCTCTGTGAAAAAGCGTCAGAGAAGCTTCTCCGTTTAGAATCCAGCATATCTCACTGAACCGAAGAAGTGGTAGTTAGAAGGTTGTTAGAGCTGCAAGCACTTTGGTTTGGGAATTTAGACGCGAAATCACATTGCAAAGGCCTTCCAACAGGCTTGGAAAAGTGTGTTCTATATCTCTGCCAAACAGACTCCCCGGAGGTTGAGCTTTCAGAAGCAAGTTTAACTCTAAGGGAGGAAGCAGCAGAATGTGCCTCTCACATCTAGCCTGTAGGAATTCAGGTTGGCAAGTTCTATGGGGAAGCCCATTGGCGCCTTTGTTGTAAACGCGATTGGAAATTTCAGTTTCAAAATCTCTGTGAAAAAGCATCAGAGAAGCTTCTCCGTTTAGAATCCAGCATATCTCACTGAACCGAAAAAGTGGTTGTTATAACCTAGAGCTGCAAGCAGTTTGGTTTGGGAAATTAGACGCGAAATGACACTGCAAATGCCTTCCAACAGGCTTGGAAAGTGTGTTCTATATCTCTGCCAAACAGACTCCCCGGAGGTTGAGCTTTCAGAAGCAAGTTTAACTCTAAGAGAGGAAGCAGCAGAATGTGCCTCTCACATCTAGCCTGTAGGAATTCAGGTTGGCAAGTTCTATGTGGAAGCCCATTGCTGCCTATGGGGGAAACGGCATGGGAGATTTCAGTTTCAAAATCTCTGTGAAAAAGCGTCAGAGAAGCTTCTCCGTTTAGAATCCAGCATATCTCACTGAACCGAAGAAGTGGTAGTTAGAAGGGAGTTAGAGCTGCAAGCAGTTTGGTTTGGGAAATTAGACGACAAATGACACTGCAAAGGCCTTCCAACAGGCTTGGAAAAGTGTGTTCTATACCTCAGCCAAACAGACTCCCTGGAGGTTGGCTTTCAGAAGCAAGTTTAACACTAAGGGAGGAAGCAGCAGAATGTGCCTCTCACATCTAGCCTGTAGGAATTCAGGTTGGCAAGTTCTATGGGGAAGCCCATTGGCGCCTTCGTTGGAAACGGGTTTGGAAATTTCAGTTTCAAAATCTCTGTGAAAAAGCATCAGAGAAGCTTCTCCGTTTAGAATCCAGCATATCTCACTAAACCGAAGAAGTGGTAGTTAGAAGGGAGTTAGAACTGCAAGCAGTTTGGTTTGGGAAATTAGACGCGAAATGACACTGCAAAGGCCTTCCAACAGGTTTGGAAAAGTGTGTTCTATATCTCTGCCAAACAGACTCCCCGGAGGTTGAGCTTTCAGAAGCAATTTTAACTCTTAGGGTGGAATCAGCAGAATGTGCCCCTCACATCTAGCGTGTAGGAATTCAGGTTGGCAAGTTCTAAGGGGAAGCCCATTGCTGCCTATGGTGGAAATGGCATGGGAGATTTCAGTTTCAAAATCTCTGTGAAAAAGCGTCAGAGAAGCTTCTCCGTTTAGAATCCAGCATATCTCACTGAACCGAAGAAGTGTTAGTTAGAAGGGAGTTAGAGCTGCAAGCTGTTTGGTTTGGGAAATTAGACGCGAAATGAAACAGCAAAGGCCTTCCAACAGTCTTGGAAAAGTGTGTTCTATATCTCTGCCAAACAGACTTCCCGGAGGTTGAGCTTTCCGAATCAAGTTTAACTCTAAGGGATGAAGCAGCAGAATGTGCCTCTCCCATCTAGCCTGTAGGAATTCAGGTTGGCAAGTTCTATGGGGAAGCCCATTGGCGCCTTCGTTGGAAACGGGTTTGGAAAGTTCAGTTTCAAAATCTCTGTGAAAAAGCATTAGAGAAGCTTCTCCGTTTAGAATCCAGCATATCTCACTGAACCGAAAAAGTGGTACTTAGAACCTAGAGCTGCAAGCAGTTTGGTTTGGGAAATTAGACGCAAAATGACACTGCAAACGCCTTCCGACAGGCTTGGAAAAGTGTGTTCTATATCTCTGCCAAACAGACTCCCCGAAGCTTGAGCTTTCAGAGGCAAGTTTAACTCTAAGAGAGGAAGCAGCAGAATGTGCCTCTCACATCTAGCCTGTAGGAATTCAGGTTGGCAAGTTCTATGGGGAAGCCCATTGCTGCCTATGGGGGAAACGGCATGGGAGATTTCAGTTTCAAAATCTCTGTGAAAAAGCGTCAGAGAATCTTCTCCGTTTAGAATCCAGCATATCTCACTGAACCGAAGAAGTGGAAGTTAGAAGGGAGTTAGAGCTGCAAGCAGTTTGGTTTGGGAAATTAGACGCGAAATGACACTGCAAAGGCCTTCCAACAGGCTTGGAAAAGTGTGTTCTATACCTCTGCCAAACAGACTCCCTGGAGGTTGAGCTTTCAGAAGCAAGTTTAACTCTAAGGGAGGAAGCAGCAGAATGTGCCTCTCACATCTAGCCTGTAGGATTTCAGGTTGGCAAGTTCTATGGGGAAGCCCATTGCTGCCTATGGGGGAAACGGCATGGGAGATTTCAGTTTCAAAATCTCTGTGAAAAAGCGTCAGAGAAGCTTCTCCATTTAGAATCCAGCATATCTCACTGAACCCAAGAAGTGGTAGTTAGAAGGGAGTTAGAGCTGCAAGCAAGTTGGTTTGGGAAATTAGACGCGAAATGACACTGCAAAGGCCTTCCAACGGGCTTGGAAAAGTGTGTTCTATACCTCTGCCAAACAGACTCCCTGGAGGTTGAGCTTTCAGAAGCAAGTTTAACACTAAGGGAGGAAGCAGCAGAATGTGCCTCTCACATCTAGCCTGTAGGAATTCAGGTTGGCAAGTTCTATAGGTAAGCCCATTGCTGCCTATGGTGGAAACGGCATGGGAGATTTCAGTTTCAAAATCTTTGTGAAAAAGCGTCAGAGAAGCTTCTCCATTTAGAATCCAGCATATCACACTGAACTGAAGAAGTGGTAGATAGAAGGGAGTTAGAGCTGCAAGCAGTTTGGTTTGGGAAAATAGACGCGAAATCACATTGCAAAGGCCTTCCAACAGGATTGGCAAAGTGTGTTCTATATCTCTGCCAAACAGACTCCCAGGAGGTTGAGCTTTCAAAAGCAAGTTTAACTCTAAGAGAGGAAGCAGCAGAACGTGCCTCTCACATCTAGCCTGTAGGAATTCAGGTTGGCAAGTTCTATGGGGAAGCCCATTGGCGCCTTCGTTGGAATCGGGTTTGGAAAGTTCAGTTTCAAAATCTCTGTGAAAAAGAGTCAGAGAAGCTTCTCCGTTTAGAATCCAGCATATCTCACTGAACCGAAAAAGTGGTACTTAGAACCTAGAGCTGCAAGCAGTTTGGTTTGGGAAATTAGACGCGAAATGACACTGCAAACGCCTTCCAACAGGCTTGGAAAAGTGTGTTCTATATCTCTGCCAAACAGACTCCCAGGAGGTTTAGATGTCAGAAGCAAGTTTAACTCTAAGGGAGGAAGCAGCAGAATGTGCCTCTCACATCTAGCCTGTAGGAATTCAGGTTGGCAAGTTCTATGGGTAAGCCCATTGCTGCCTATGGTGGAAACGGCATGGGAGATTTCAGTTTCAAAATCTCTGTGAAAAAGAGTCAGAGAAGCTTCTCCGTTTAGAATCCAGCATATCTCACTGAACCGAAGAAGTGGTAGTTAGAAGGGAGTTAGAGCTGCAAGCAGTTTGGTTTGGGAAATTAGACGCGAAATGAAACTGCAAATGCCTTCCAACAGGCTTGGAAAAGTGTGTTCTATACCTCTGCCAAACAGACTCCCTGGAGGTTGAGCTTTCAGAAGCAAGTTTAACTCTAAGGGAGGAAGCAGCAGAATGTGCCTCTCACATCTAGCCTGTAGGAATTCAGGTTGGCAAGTTCTATGGGGAAGCCCATTGCTGCCTATGGTGGAAACGGCATGGGAGATTTCAGTTTCAAAATCTCTGTGAAAAAGCGTCAGAGAAGCTTCTCCGTTTAGAATCCAGCATATCTCACTGAACCCAAGAAGTGGTAGTTAGAAGGGATTTAGAGCTGCAAGCAGTTTGGTTTGGGAAATTAGACGCGAAATGACACTGCAAATGCCTTCCAACAGGCTTGGAAAAGTGTGTTCTATATCTCTGCCAAACAGACTCCCCGGAGGTTGAGCTTTCAGAAGCAAGTTTAACTCTAAGGGACGAAGCAGCAGAATGTGCCTCTCACATCTAGCCTGTAGGAATTCAGGTTGGCAAGTTCTATGGGGAAGCCCTTTGCTGCCTATGGTGGAAACGGCATGGGAGATTTCAGTTTCAAAATGTCTGTGAAAAAGCGTCAGAGAAGCTTCTCCGTTTAGAATCCAGCATATCTCACTGAACCGAAGAAGTGGTAGTTAGAAGGGCGTTAGAGCTGCAAGCAGATTGGTTTGGGAAATTAGACACGAAATCACATTGCAAAGGCCTTCCAACAGGCTTGGAAAAGTGTGTTCTATATCTCTGCCAAACAGACTCCCAGGAGGTTGAGCTTTCAGAAGCAAGTTTAACTCTAAGGGAGGAAGCACCAGAATGTGCCTCTCACATCTAGCCTGTAGGAATTCAGGTTGGCAAGTTCTATGGGGAAGCCCATTGGCGCCTTCGTTGGAAACGGGTTTGGAAATTTCAGTTTCAAAATCTCTGTGAAAAAGCATCAGAGAAGCTTCTCCGTTTAGAATCCAGCATATCTCACTGAACCGAAAAAGTGGTAGTGAGAAGGTAGAGCTGCAAGCAGTTTGGTTTGGGAAATTAGACGTGAAATGACACTGCAAATGCCTTCCAACAGGCTTGGAAAAGTGTGTTCTATATCTCTGCCAAACAGACTCCCCGGAGCTTGAGCTTTCAGAAGCAAGTTTAACACTTAGGGTGGAATCAGCAGAATGTGCCCTTCACATCTAGCCTGTAGGAATTCAGGTTGGCAAGTTCTTTGGGGAAGCCCATTGCTGCCTATGGTGGAAACGGCATGGGAGATTTCAGTTTCAAAATCTCTGTGAAAAAGCGTCAGAGAAGCTTCTCCGATTAGAATCCAGCATATCTCACTGAACCGAAGAAGTGGTAGTTAGAAGGGTGTTAGAGCTGCAAGCACTTTGGTTTGGGAATTTAGACGCGAAATCACATTGCAAAGGCCTTCCAAAAGGCTTGGAAAATTGTGTTCTATATCTCTGACAAACAGACTCCCCGGAGGTTGAGCTTTCAGAAGCAAGTTTAACTCTAAGGGAGGAAGCAGCAGAATGTGCCTCTCACATCTAGCCTGTAGGAATTCAGGTTGGCAAGTTCTATGGTGAAGCCCATTGGCGCCTTTGTTGTAAACGCGATTGGAAATTTCAGTTTCAAAATCTCTGTGAAAAAGCATCAGAGAAGCTTCTCCGTTTAGAATCCAGCATATCTCACTGAACCGAAAAAGTGGTTGTTAGAACCTAGAGCTGCAAGCAGTTTGGTTTGGGAAATTAGACGCGAAATGACACTGCAAATGCCTTCCAACAGGCTTGGAAAAGTGTGTTCTATATCTCTGCCAAACAGACTCCCCGGAGCTTGAGCTTTCAAAACCAAGTTTAACTCTAAGACAGGAAGCAGCAGAATGTGCCTCTCACATCTAGCCTGTAGGAATTCACGTTGGCAAGTTCTATGTGGAAGCCCATTGCTGCCTATGGGGGAAACGGCATGGGAGATTTCAGTTTCAAAATCTCTGTGAAAAAGCGTCAGAGAAGCTTCTCCGTTTAGAATCCAGCATATCTCACTAAACCGAAGAAGTGGTAGTTAGAAGGGAGTTAGAGCTGCAAGCAGTTTGGTTTGGGAAATTAGACGACAAATGACACTGCAAAGGCCTTCCAACAGGCTTGGAAAAGTGTGTTCTATACCTCTGCCAAACAGACTCCCTGGAGGTTGGCTTTCAGAAGCAAGTTTAACACTAAGGGAGGAAGCAGCAGAATGTGCCTCTCACATCTAGCCTGTAGGAATTCAGGTTGGCAAGTTCTATGGGGAAGCCCATTGGCGCCTTCGTTGGAAACGGGTTTGGAAATTTCAGTTTCAAAATCTCTGTGAAAAAGCATCAGAGAAGCTTCTCCGTTTAGAATCCAGCATATCTCACTAAACCGAAGAAGTGGTAGTTAGAAGGGAGTTAGAACTGCAAGCAGTTTGGTTTGGGAAATTAGACGCGAAATGACACTGCAAAGGCCTTCCAACAGGTTTGGAAAAGTGTGTTCTATATCTCTGCCAAACAGACTTCCCGGAGGTTGAGCTTTCAGAATCAAGTTTAACTCTAAGGGAGGAAGCAGCAGAATGTGCCCCTCACATCTAGCGTGTAGGAATTCAGGTTGGCAAGTTCTATGGGGAAGCCCATTGCTGCCTATGGTGGAAATGGCATGGGAGATTTCAGTTTCAAAATCTCTGTGAAAAAGAGTCAGAGAAGCTTCTCCGTTTAGAATCCAGCATATCTCACTGAACCGAAGAAGTGTTAGTTAGAAGGGAGTTAGAGCTGCAAGCTGTTTGGTTTGGGAAATTAGACGCGAAATGAAACAGCAAAGGCCTTCCAACAGTCTTGGAAAAGTGTGTTCTATATCTCTGCCAAACAGACTTCCCGGAGGTTGAGCTTTCAGAATCAAGTTTAACTCTAAGGGAGGAAGCAGCAGAATGTGCCTCTCACATCTAGCCTGTAGGAATTCAGGTTGGCAAGTTCTATGGGGAAGCCCATTGGCGCCTTCGTTGGAATCGGGTTTGGAAAGTTCAGTTTCAAAATCTCTGTGAAAAAGAGTCAGAGAAGCTTCTCCGTTTAGAATCCAGCATATCTCACTGAACCGAAAAAGTGGTACTTAGAACCTAGAGCTGCAAGCAGTTTGGTTTGGGAAATTAGACGAGAAATGACACTGCAAACGCCTTCCAACAGGCTTGGAAAAGTGTGTTCTATATCTCTGCCAAACAGACTCCCAGGAGGTTTAGCTGTCAGAAGCAAGTTTAACTCTAAGGGAGGAAGCAGCAGAATGTGCCTCTCACAACTAGCCTGTAGGAATTCAGGTTGGCAAGTTCTATGGGTAAGCCCATTGCTGCCTATGGTGGAAACGGCATGGGAGATTTCAGTTTCAAAATCTCTGTGAAAAAGAGTCAGAGAAGCTTCTCCGTTTAGAATCCAGCATATCTCACTGAACCGAAGAAGTGGTAGTTAGAAGGGAGTTAGAGCTGCAAGCAGTTTGGTTTGGGAAATTAGACGCGAAATGACACTGCAAAGGCCTTCCAACAGGCTTGGAAAAGTGTGTTCTATACCTCTGCCAAACAGACTCCCTGGAGGTTGAGCTTTCAGAAGCAAGTTTAACTCTAAGGGAGGAAGCAGCAGAATGTGCCTCTCACATCTAGCCTGTAGGAATTCAGGTTGGCAAGTTCTATGGGGAAGCCCATTGCTGCCTATGGTGGAAACGGCATGGGAGATTTCAGTTTCAAAATCTCTGTGAAAAAGCGTCAGAGAAGCTTCTCTGTTTAGAATCCAGCATATCTCACTGAACCCAAGAAGTGGTAGTTAGAAGGGAGTTAGAGCTGCAAGCAGTTTGGTTTGGGAAATTAGACGCGAAATGACACTCCAAATGCCTTCCAACAGGCTTGGAAAAGTGTGTTCTATACCTCTGCCAAACAGACTCCCTGGAGGTTGAGCTTTCAGAAGCACGTTTAACTCTAAGGGAGGAAGCAGCAGAATGTGCCTCTCACATCTAGCCTGTAGGAATTCAGGTTGGCAAGTTCTATGGGGAAGCCCATTGGCGCATTCGTTGTAAACGCGATTGGAAATTTCAGTTTCAAAATCTCTGTGAAAAATCATCAGAGAAGCTTCTCCGTTTAGAATCCAGCATATCTCACTGAACCGAAAAAGTGGTAGTTATAAGGGAGTTAGAGCTGCAAGCAGTTTGATTTGGGAAATTAGACGCGAAATCACATTGCAAAGGCCGTCCAACAGGATTGGAAAAGTGTGTTCTATATCTCTGCCAAACAGACTCCCAGGAGGTTGAGCTTTCAGAAGCAAGTTTAACTCTAACGGAGGAAGCACCAGAATGTGCCTCTCACATCTAGCCTGTAGGAATTCAGGTTGGCAAGTTCTATGGGAAAGCCCATTGCTGCCTTTGGTAGAAACGGCATGGGAGATTTCAGTTTCAAAATCTCTGTGAAAAAGCGTCAGAGAAGATTCTCCTTTTAGAATCCAGCATATCTCACTGAACCGAACAAGTGGTAGTTAGAAGGGAGTTAGAGCTGCAAGCAGTTTGGTTTGGGAAATTAGACGCGAAATCACTTTGCAAAGGCCTTCGAACATGCTTGGAAATGTGTGTTCTATATCTCTGCCAAACAGACTCCCCAGAGGTTGAGCTTTCAGAAGCAAGTTTAACTCTTAGGGTGGAATCAGCAGAATGTGCCCCTCACATCTAGCCTGTAGGAATTCAGGTTGGCAAGTTCTATGGGGAAGCCCATTGCTGCCTATGGTGGAAACGGCATGGGAGATTTCAGTTTCAAAATCTCTGTGAAAAAGCGTCAGAGAAGCTTCTCCGTTTAGAATCCAGCATATCTCACTGAACCGAAGAAGTGGTAGTTAGAAGGGAGTTAGAGCTGCAAGCAGTTTGGTTTGGGAAATTAGACGCCAAATGACACTGCAAAGGCCTTCCAACAGGCTTGGAAAAGTATGTTCTATATCTCTTCCAAACAGACTCCCCGGAGGTTGAGCATTCAGAAGCAAGTTTAACTCTAAGGGAGGAAGCAGCAGAATGTGCCTCTCACATCTAGCCTGTAGGAATTCAGGTTGGCAAGTTCTATGGGGAAGCCCATTGCTGCCTATGGGGGAAACGGCATGGGAGATTTCAGTTTCAAAATCTCTGTGAAAAAGCGTCAGAGAAGCTTCTCCGTTTAGAATCCAGCATATCTCACTGAACCGAAGAAGTGTTAGTTAGAAGGGAGTTAGAGCTGCAAGCTGTTTGGTTTGGGAAATTAGACGCGAAATGAAACAGCAAAGGCCTTCCAACAGTCTTGGAAAAGTGTGTTCTATATCTCTGCCAAACAGACTTCCCGGAGGTTGAGCTTTCAGAATCAAGTTTAACTCTAAGGGAGGAAGCAGCAGAATGTGCCTCTCCCATCTAGCCTGTAGGAATTCAGGTTGGCAAGTTCTATGGGGAAGCCCATTGGCGCCTTCGTTGGAAACGGGTTTGGAAAGTTCAGTTTCAAAATATCTGTGAAAAAGCATTAGAGAAGCTTCTCCGTTTAGAATCCAGCATATCTCACTGAACCGAAAAAGTGGTACTTAGAACCTAGAGCTGCAAGCAGTTTGGTTTGGGAAATTAGACGCGAAATGACACTGCAAACGCCTTCCGACAGGCTTGGAAAAGTGTGTTCTATATCTCTGCCAAACAGACTCCCCGGAGCTTGAGCTTTCAGAGGCAAGTTTAACTCTAAGAGAGGAAGCAGCAGAATGTGCCTCTCACATCTAGCCTGTAGGAATTCAGGTTGGCAAGTTCTATGGGGAAGCCCATTGTTGCCTATGGGGGAAACGGCATGGGAGATTTCAGTTTCAAAATCTCTGTGAAAAAGCGTCAGAGAATCTTCTCCGTTTAGAATCCAGCATATCTCACTGAACCGAAGAAGTGGTAGTTAGAAGGGAGTTAGAGCTGCAAGCAGTTTAGTTTGGGAAATTAGACGACAAATGACACTGCAAAGGCCTTCCAACAGGCTTGGAAAAGTGTGTTCTATACCTCTGCCAAACAGACTCCCTGGAGGTTGGCTTTCAGAAGCAAGTTTAACACTAAGGGAGGAAGCAGCAGAATGTGCCTCTCACATCTAGCCTGTAGGAATTCAGGTAGGCAAGTTCTATGGGGAAGCCCATTGCTGCCTATGGTGGAAACGGCATGGGAGATTTCAGTTTCAAAATCTCTGTGAAAAAGAGTCAGAGAAGCTTCTCCGTTTAGAATCCAGCATATCTCACTGAACCGAAGAAGTGGTAGTTAGAAGGGAGTTAGAGCTGCAAGCAGTTTGGTTTGGGAAATTAGACGCGAAATGACACTGCAAAGCCCTTCCAACAGGCTTGGAAAAGTGTGTTCTATACCTCTGCCAAACAGACTCCCTGGAGGTTGAGCTTTCAGAAGCAAGTTTAACTCTAAGGGAGGAAGCAGCAGAATGTGCCTCTCACATCTAGCCTGTAGGAATTCAGGTTGGCAAGTTCTATGGGGAAGCCCATTGCTGCCTATGGGGGAAACGGCATGGGAGATTTCAGTTTCAAAATCTCTGTGAAAAAGCGTCAGAGAAGCTTCTCCATTTAGAATCCAGCATATCTCACTGAACCCAAGAAGTGGTAGTTAGAAGGGAGTTAGAGCTGCAAGCAAGTTGGTTTGGGAATTTAGACGCGAAATGACACTGCAAAGGCCTTCCAACGGGCTTGGAAAAGTGTGTTCTATACCTCTGCCAAACAGACTCCCTGGAGGTTGAGCTTTCAGAAGCAAGTTTAACACTAAGGGAGGAAGCAGCAGAATGTGCCTCTCACATCTAGCCTGTAGGAATTCAGGTTGGCAAGTTCTATAGGTAAGCCCATTGCTGCCTATGGTGGAAACGGCATCGGAGATTTCAGTTTCAAAATCTTTGTGAAAAAGCGTCAGAGAAGCTTCTCCATTTAGAATCCAGCATATCACACTGAACTGAAGAAGTGGTAGATAGAAGGGAGTTAGAGCTGCAAGCAGTTTGGTTTGGGAAAATAGACGCGAAATCACATTGCAAAGGCCTTCCAACAGGATTGGAAAAGTGTGTTCTATATCTCTGCCAAACAGACTCCCAGGAGGTTGAGCTTTCAAAAGCAAGTTTAACTCTAAGAGAGGAAGCAGCAGAACGTGCCGCTCACATCTAGCCTGTAGGAATTCAGGTTGGCGAGTTCTATGGGGAAGCCCATTGGCGCCTTCGTTGGAATCGGGTTTGGAAAGTTCAGTTTCAAAATCTCTGTGAAAAAGAGTCAGAGAAGCTTCTCCGTTTAGAATCCAGCATATCTCACTGAACCGAAAAAGTGGTACTTAGAACCTAGAGCTGCAAGCAGTTTGGTTTGGGAAATTAGACGCGAAATGACACTGCAAACGCCTTCCAACAGGCTTGGAAAAGTGTGTTCTATATCTCTGCCAAACAGACTCCCAGGAGGTTTAGCTGTCAGAAGCAAGTTTAACTCTAAGGGAGGAAGCAGCAGAATGTGCCTCTCACATCTAGCCTGTAGGAATTCAGGTTGGCAAGTTCTATGGGTAAGCCCATTGCTGCCTATGGTGGAAACGGCATGGGAGATTTCAGTTTCAAAATCTCTGTGAAAAAGAGTCAGAGAAGCTTCTCCGTTTAGAATCCAGCATATCTCACTGAACCGAAGAAGTGGTAGTTAGAAGGGAGTTAGAGCTGCAAGCAGTTTGGTTTGGGAAATTAGACGCGAAATGACACTGCAAAGCCCTTCCAACAGGCTTGGAAAAGTGTGTTCTATACCTCTGCCAAACAGACTCCCTGGAGGTTGAGCTTTCAGAAGCAAGTTTAACTCTAAGGGAGGAAGCAGCAGAATGTGCCTCTCACATCTAGCCTGTAGGAATTCAGGTTGGCAAGTTCTATGGGGAAGCCCATTGCTGCCTATGGTGGAAACGGCATGGGAGATTTCAGTTTCAAAATCTCTGTGAAAAAGCGTCAGAGAAGCTTCTCCGTTTAGAATCCAGCATATCTCACTGAACCCAAGAAGTGGTAGTTAGAAGGGATTTAGAGCTGCAAGCAGTTTGGTTTGGGAAATTAGACGCGAAATGACACTGCAAATGCCTTCCAACAGGCTTGGAAAAGTGTGTTCTATATCTCTGCCAAACAGACTCCCCGGAGCTTGAGCTTTCAGAAGCAAGTTTAACTCTAAGAGAGGAAGCAGCAGAATATGCCTCTCACATCTAGCCTGTAGGAATTCAGGTTGGCAAGTTCTATGGGGAAGCCCATTGCTGCCTATGGTGGAAACGGCATGGGAGATTTCAGTTTCAAAATCTCTGTGAAAAAGCGTCAGAGAAGCTTCTCCGTTTAGAATCCAGCATATCTCACCGAACCGAAGAAGTGGTAGTTAGAAGGGAGTTAGAGCTGCAAGCAGTTTGGTTTGGGAAATTAGACGCGAAATCACACTGCAAATGCCTTCCAACAGGCTTGGAAAAGTGTGTTCTATATCTCTGCCAAACAGACTCCCCGGAGCTTGAGCTTTCAGAAGCAAGTTTAACTCTAAGGGAGGAAGCAGCAGAATGTGCATCTCACATCTACCCTGTAGGAATTCAGGTTGGCAAGTTCTATGGGGAAGCCCATTGCTGCCTATGGAGGAAACGGCATGGGAGATTTCAGTTTCAAAATCTCTGTGAAAAAGCGTCAGAGAAGCTCCTCTGTTTAGAATCCAGCATATCTCACTGAACCCAAGAAGTGGTAGTTAGAAGGGAGTTAGAGCTGCAAGCAGTTTGGTTTGGGAAATTAGACGCGAAATGACACTCCAAATGCCTTCCAACAGGCTTGTAAAAGTGTGTTCTATATCTTGCCAAACAGACGCCCCGGAGGTTGAGCTTTCAGAAGCAAGTTTAACTCTAAGGGAGGAAGCAGCAGAATGTGCCTCTCACATCTAGCCTGTAGGAATTCAGGTTGGCAAGTTCTATGGGGAAGCCCATTGCTGCCTATGGTGGAAACGGCATGGGAGATTTCAGTTTCAAAATCTCTGTGAAAAAGCGTCAGAGAAGCTTCTCCATTTAGAATCCAGCATATCTCACTGAACCCAAGAAGTGGTAGTTAGAAGGGATTTAGAGCTGCAAGCAGTTTGGTTTGGGAAATTAGACGCGAAATGACACTGCAAATGCCTTCCAACAGGCTTGTAAAAGTGTGTTCTATATCTCTGCCAAACAGACTCCCCGGAGGTTGAGCTTTCAGAAGCAAGTTTAACTCTAAGGGAGGAAGCAGCAGAATGTGCCTCTCACATCTAGCCTGTAGGATTTCAGGTTGGCAAGTTCTATGGGGAAGCCCTTTGCTGCCTATGGTGGAAACGGCATGGGAGATTTCAGTTTCAAAATGTCTGTGAAAAAGCGTCAGAGAAGCTTCTCCGTTTAGAATCCAGCATATCTCACTGAACCGAAGAAGTGGTAGTTAGAAGGGCGTTAGAGCTGCAAGCAGATTGGTTTGGGAAATTAGACACAAAATCACATTGCAAAGGCCTTCCAACAGGCTTGGAAAAGTGTGTTCTATATCTCTGCCAAACAGACTCCCAGGAGGTTGAGCTTTCAGAAGCAAGTTTAACTCTAAGGGAGGAAGCACCAGAATGTGCCTCTCACATCTAGCCTGTAGGAATTCAGGTTGGCAAGTTCTATGGGGAAGCCCATTGGCGCCTTCGTTGGAAACGGGTTTGGAAATTTCAGTTTCAAAATCTCTGTGAAAAAGCATCAGAGAAGCTTCTCCGTTTAGAATCCAGCATATCTCACTGAACCGAAAAAGTGGTAGTGAGAAGGTAGAGCTGCAAGCAGTTTGGTTTGGGAAATTAGACGCGAAATGAAACAGCAAAGGCCTTCCAACAGTCTTGGAAAAGTGTGTTCTATATCTCTGCCAAACAGACTTCCCGGAGGTTGAGCTTTCAGAATCAAGTTTAACTCTAAGGGAGGAAGCAGCAGAATGTGCCTCTCCCATCTAGCCTGTAGGAATTCAGGTTGGCAAGTTCTATGGGGAAGCCCATTGGCGCCTTCGTTGGAAACGGGTTTGGAAAGTTCAGTTTCAAAATCTCTGTGAAAAAGCATTAGAGAAGCTTCTCCGTTTAGAATCCAGCATATCTCACTGAACCGAAAAAGTGGTACTTAGAACCTAGAGCTGCAAGCAGTTTGGTTTGGGAAATTAGACGCGAAATGACACTGCAAACGCCTTCCGACAGGCTTGGAAAAGTGTGTTCTATATCTCTGCCAAACAGACTCCCCGGAGCTTGAGCTTTCAGAGGCAAGTTTAACTCTAAGAGAGGAAGCAGCAGAATGTGCCTCTCACATCTAGCCTGTAGGAATTCAGGTTGGCAAGTTCTATGGGGAAGCCCATTGCTGCCTATGGGGGAAACGGCATGGGAGATTTCAGTTTCAAAATCTCTGTGAAAAAGCGTCAGAGAAGCTTCTCCGTTTAGAATCCAGCATATCTCACTGAACCGAAGAAGTGGAAGTTAGAAGGGAGTTAGAGCTGCAAGCAGTTTGGTTTGGGAAATTAGACGCGAAATGACACTGCAAAGGCCTTCCAACAGGCTTGGAAAAGTGTGTTCTATACCTCTGCCAAACAGACTCCCTGGAGGTTGAGCTTTCAGAAGCAAGTTTAACTCTAAGGGAGGAAGCAGCAGAATGTGCCTCTCACATCTAGCCTGTAGGATTTCAGGTTGGCAAGTTCTATGGGGAAGCCCATTGCTGCCTATGGGGGAAACGGCATGGGAGATTTCAGTTTCAAAATCTCTGTGAAAAAGCGTCAGAGAAGCTTCTCCATTTAGAATCCAGCATATCTCACTGAACCCAAGAAGTGGTAGTTAGAAGGGAGTTAGAGCTGCAAGCAAGTTGGTTTGGGAAATTAGACGCGAAATGACACTGCAAAGGCCTTCCAACGGGCTTGGAAAAGTGTGTTCTATACCTCTGCCAAACAGACTCCCTGGAGGTTGAGCTTTCAGAAGCAAGTTTAACACTAAGGGAGGAAGCAGCACAATGTGCCTCTCACATCTAGCCTGTAGGAATTCAGGTTGGCAAGTTCTATAGGTAAGCCCATTGCTGCCTATGGTGGAAACGGCATCGGAGATTTCAGTTTCAAAATCTTTGTGAAAAAGCGTCAGAGAAGCTTCTCCATTTAGAATCCAGCATATCACACTGAACTGAAGAAGTGGTAGATAGAAGGGAGTTAGAGCTGCAAGCAGTTTGGTTTGGGAAAATAGACGCGAAATCACATTGCAAAGGCCTTCCAACAGGATTGGAAAAGTGTGTTCTATATCTCTGCCAAACAGACTCCCAGGAGGTTGAGCTTTCAAAAGCAAGTTTAACTCTAAGAGAGGAAGCAGCAGAACGTGCCTCTCACATCTAGCCTGTAGGAATTCAGGTTGGCAAGTTCTATGGGGAAGCCCATTGGCGCCTTCGTTGGAATCGGGTTTGGAAAGTTCAGTTTCAAAATCTCTGTGAAAAAGAGTCAGAGAAGCTTCTCCGTTTAGAATCCAGCATATCTCACTGAACCGAAAAAGTGGTACTTAGAACCTAGAGCTGCAAGCAGTTTGGTTTGGGAAATTAGACGCGAAATGACACTGCAAACGCCTTCCAACAGGCTTGGAAAAGTGTGTTCTATATCTCTGCCAAACAGACTCCCAGGAGGTTTAGTTGTCAGAAGCAAGTTTAACTCTAAGGGAGGAAGCAGCAGAATGTGCCTCTCACATCTAGCCTGTAGGAATTCAGGTTGGCAAGTTCTATGGGTAAGCCCATTGCTGCCTATGGTGGAAACGGCATGGGAGATTTCAGTTTCAAAATCTCTGTGAAAAAGAGTCAGAGAAGCTTCTCCGTTTAGAATCCAGCATATCTCACTGAACCGAAGAAGTGGTAGTTAGAAGGGAGTTAGAGCTGCAAGCAGTTTGGTTTGGGAAATTAGACGCGAAATGAAACTGCAAATGCCTTCCAACAGGCTTGGAAAAGTGTGTTCTATACCTCTGCCAAACAGACTCCCTGGAGGTTGAGCTTTCAGAAGCAAGTTTAACTCTAAGGGAGGAAGCAGCAGAATGTGCCTCTCACATCTAGCCTGTAGGAATTCAGGTTGGCAAGTTCTATGGGGAAGCCCATTGCTGCCTATGGTGGAAACGGCATGGGAGATTTCAGTTTCAAAATCTCTGTGAAAAAGCGTCAGAGAAGCTTCTCCGTTTAGAATCCAGCATATCTCACTGAACCCAAGAAGTGGTAGTTAGAAGGGATTTAGAGCTGCAAGCAGTTTGGTTTGGGAAATTAGACGCGAAATGACACTGCAAATGCCTTCCAACAGGCTTGGAAAAGTGTGTTCTATATCTCTGCCAAACAGACTCCCCGGAGGTTGAGCTTTCAGAAGCAAGTTTAACTCTAAGGGAGGAAGCAGCAGAATGTGCCTCTCACATCTAGCCTGTAGGAATTCAGGTTGGCAAGTTCTATGGGGAAGCCCTTTGCTGCCTATGGTGGAAACGGCATGGGAGATTTCAGTTTCAAAATGTCTGTGAAAAAGCGTCAGAGAAGCTTCTCCATTTAGAATCCAGCATATCTCACTGAACCGAAGAAGTGGTAGTTAGAAGGGCGTTAGAGCTGCAAGCAGATTGGTTTGGGAAATTAGACACGAAATCACATTGCAAAGGCCTTCCAACAGGCTTGGAAAAGTGTGTTCTATATCTCTGCCAAACAGACTCCCAGGAGGTTGAGCTTTCAGAAGCAAGTTTAACTCTAAGGGAGGAAGCACCAGAATGTGCCTCTCACATCTAGCCTGTAGGAATTCAGGTTGGCAAGTTCTATGGGGAAGCCCATTGGCGCCTTCGTTGGAAACGGGTTTGGAAATTTCAGTTTCAAAATCTCTGTGAAAAAGCATCAGAGAAGCTTCTCCGTTTAGAATCCAGCATATCTCACTGAACCGAAAAAGTGGTAGTGAGAAGGTAGAGCTGCAAGCAGTTTGGTTTGGGAAATTAGACGTGAAATGACACTGCAAATGCCTTCCAACAGGCTTGGAAAAGTGTGTTCTATATCTCTGCCAAACAGACTCCCCGGAGCTTGAGCTTTCAGAAGCAAGTTTAACACTTAGGGTGGAATCAGCAGAATGTGCCCTTCACATCTAGCCTGTAGGAATTCAGGTTGGCAAGTTCTTTGTGGAAGCCCATTGCTGCCTATGGTGGAAACGGCATGGGAGATTTCAGTTTCAAAATCTCTGTGAAAAAGCGTCAGAGAAGCTTCTCCGATTAGAATCCAGCATATCTCACTGAACCGAAGAAGTGGTAGTTAGAAGGGTGTTAGAGCTGCAAGCACTTTGGTTTGGGAATTTAGACGCGAAATCACATTGCAAAGGCCTTCCAAAAGGCTTGGAAAATTGTGTTCTATATCTCTGACAAACAGACTCCCCGGAGGTTGAGCTTTCAGAAGCAAGTTTAACTCTAAGGGAGGAAGCAGCAGAATGTGCCTCTCACATCTAGCCTGTAGGAATTCAGGTTGGCAAGTTCTATAGGTAAGCCCATTGCTGCCTATGGTGGAAACGGCATCGGAGATTTCAGTTTCAAAATCTTTGTGAAAAAGCGTCAGAGAAGCTTCTCCATTTAGAATCCAGCATATCACACTGAACTGAAGAAGTGGTAGATAGAAGGGAGTTAGAGCTGCAAGCAGTTTGGTTTGGGAAAATAGACGCGAAATCACATTGCAAAGGCCTTCCAACAGGATTGGAAAAGTGTGTTCTATATCTCTGCCAAACAGACTCCCAGGAGGTTGAGCTTTCAAAAGCAAGTTTAACTCTAAGAGAGGAAGCAGCAGAACGTGCCTCTCACATCTAGCCTGTAGGAATTCAGGTTGGCAAGTTCTATGGGGAAGCCCATTGGCGCCTTCGTTGGAATCGGGTTTGGAAAGTTCAGTTTCAAAATCTCTGTGAAAAAGAGTCAGAGAAGCTTCTCCGTTTAGAATCCAGCATATCTCACTGAACCGAAAAAGTGGTACTTAGAACCTAGAGCTGCAAGCAGTTTGGTTTGGGAAATTAGACGCGAAATGACACTGCAAACGCCTTCCAACAGGCTTGGAAAAGTGTGTTCTATATCTCTGCCAAACAGACTCCCAGGAGGTTTAGATGTCAGAAGCAAGATTAACTCTAAGGGAGGAAGCAGCAGAATGTGCCTCTCACATCTAGCCTGTAGGAATTCAGGTTGGCAAGTTCTATGGGTAAGCCCATTGCTGCCTATGGTGGAAACGGCATGGGAGATTTCAGTTTCAAAATCTCTGTGAAAAAGAGTCAGAGAAGCTTCTCCGTTTAGAATCCAGCATATCTCACTGAACCGAAGAAGTGGTAGTTAGAAGGGAGTTAGAGCTGCAAGCAGTTTGGTTTGGGAAATTAGACGCGAAATGAAACTGCAAATGCCTTCCAACAGGCTTGGAAAAGTGTGTTCTATACCTCTGCCAAACAGACTCCCTGGAGGTTGAGCTTTCAGAAGCAAGTTTAACTCTAAGGGAGGAAGCAGCAGAATGTGCCTCTCACATCTAGCCTGTAGGAATTCAGGTTGGCAAGTTCTATGGGGAAGCCCATTGCTGCCTATGGTGGAAACGGCATGGGAGATTTCAGTTTCAAAATCTCTGTGAAAAAGCGTCAGAGAAGCTTCTCCGTTTAGAATCCAGCATATCTCACTGAACCCAAGAAGTGGTAGTTAGAAGGGATTTAGAGCTGCAAGCAGTTTGGTTTGGGAAATTAGACGCGAAATGACACTGCAAATGCCTTCCAACAGGCTTGGAAAAGTGTGTTCTATATCTCTGCCAAACAGACTCCCCGGAGGTTGAGCTTTCAGAAGCAAGTTTAACTCTAAGGGAGGAAGCAGCAGAATGTGCCTCTCACATCTAGCCTGTAGGAATTCAGGTTGGCAAGTTCGATGGGGAAGCCCTTTGCTGCCTATGGTGGAAACGGCATGGGAGATTTCAGTTTCAAAATGTCTGTGAAAAAGCGTCAGAGAAGCTTCTCCATTTAGAATCCAGCATATCTCACTGAACCGAAGAAGTGGTAGTTAGAAGGGCGTTAGAGCTGCAAGCAGATTGGTTTGGGAAATTAGACACGAAATCACATTGCAAAGGCCTTCCAACAGGCTTGGAAAAGTGTGTTCTATATCTCTGCCAAACAGACTCCCAGGAGGTTGAGCTTTCAGAAGCAAGTTTAACTCTAAGGGAGGAAGCACCAGAATGTGCCTCTCACATCTAGCCTGTAGGAATTCAGGTTGGCAAGTTCTATGGGGAAGCCCATTGGCGCCTTCGTTGGAAACGGGTTTGGAAATTTCAGTTTCAAAATCTCTGTGAAAAAGCATCAGAGAAGCTTCTCCGTTTAGAATCCAGCATATCTCACTGAACCGAAAAAGTGGTAGTGAGAAGGTAGAGCTGCAAGCAGTTTGGTTTGGGAAATTAGACGTGAAATGACACTGCAAATGCCTTCCAACAGGCTTGGAAAAGTGTGTTCTATATCTCTGCCAAACAGACTCCCCGGAGCTTGAGCTTTCAGAAGCAAGTTTAACACTTAGGGTGGAATCAGCAGAATGTGCCCTTCACATCTAGCCTGTAGGAATTCAGGTTGGCAAGTTCTTTGGGGAAGCCCATTGCTGCCTATGGTGGAAACGGCATGGGAGATTTCAGTTTCAAAATCTCTGTGAAAAAGCGTCAGAGAAGCTTCTCCGATTAGAATCCAGCATATCTCACTGAACCGAAGAAGTGGTAGTTAGAAGGGTGTTAGAGCTGCAAGCACTTTGGTTTGGGAATTTAGACGCGAAATCACATTGCAAAGGCCTTCCAAAAGGCTTGGAAAATTGTGTTCTATATCTCTGACAAACAGACTCCCCGGAGGTTGAGCTTTCAGAAGCAAGTTTAACTCTAAGGGAGGAAGCAGCAGAATGTGCCTCTCACATCTAGCCTGTAGGAATTCAGGTTGGCAAGTTCTATGGTGAAGCCCATTGGCGCCTTTGTTGTAAACGCGATTGGAAATTTCAGTTTCAAAATCTCTGTGAAAAAGCATCAGAGAAGCTTCTCCGTTTAGAATCCAGCATATCTCACTGAACCGAAAAAGTGGTTGTTAGAACCTAGAGCTGCAAGCAGTTTGGTTTGGGAAATTAGACGCAAAATGACACTGCAAATGCCTTCCAACAGGCTTGGAAAAGTGTGTTCTATATCTCTGCCAAACAGACTCCCCGGAGCTTGAGCTTTCAAAACCAAGTTTAACTCTAAGACAGGAAGCAGCAGAATGTGCCTCTCACATCTAGCCTGTAGGAATTCAGGTTGGCAAGTTCTATGTGGAAGCCCATTGCTGCCTATGGGGGAAACGGCATGGGAGATTTCAGTTTCAAAATCTCTGTGAAAAAGCGTCAGAGAAGCTTCTCCGTTTAGAATCCAGCATATCTCACTAAACCGAAGAAGTGGTAGTTAGAAGGGAGTTAGAGCTGCAAGCAGTTTGGTTTGGGAAATTAGACGACAAATGACACTGCAAAGGCCTTCCAACAGGCTTGGAAAAGTGTGTTCTATACCTCTGCCAAACAGACTCCCTGGAGGTTGGCTTTCAGAAGCAAGTTTAACACTAAGGGAGGAAGCAGCAGAATGTGCCTCTCACATCTAGCCTGTAGGAATTCAGGTTGGCAAGTTCTATGGGGAAGCCCATTGGCGCCTTCGTTGGAAACGGGTTTGGAAATTTCAGTTTCAAAATCTCTGTGAAAAAGCATCAGAGAAGCTTCTCCGTTTAGAATCCAGCATATCTCACTAAACCGAAGAAGTGGTAATTAGAAGGGAGTTAGAACTGCAAGCAGTTTGGTTTGGGAAATTAGACGCGAAATGACACTGCAAAGGCCTTCCAACAGGTTTGGAAAAGTGTGTTCTATATCTCTGCCAAACAGACTTCCCGGAGGTTGAGCTTTCAGAATCAAGTTTAACTCTAAGGGAGGAAGCAGCAGAATGTGCCCCTCACATCTAGCGTGTAGGAATTCAGGTTGGCAAGTTCTATGGGGAAGCCCATTGCTGCCTATGGTGGAAATGGCATGGGAGATTTCAGTTTCAAAATCTCTGTGAAAAAGAGTCAGAGAAGCTTTTCCGTTTAGAATCCAGCATATCTCACTGAACCGAAGAAGTGTTAGTTAGAAGGGAGTTAGAGCTGCAAGCTGTTTGGTTTGGGAAATTAGACGCGAAATGAAACAGCAAAGGCCTTCCAACAGTCTTGGAAAAGTGTGTTCTATATCTCTGCCAAACAGACTTCCCGGAGGTTGAGCTTTCAGAATCAAGTTTAACTCTAAGGGAGGAAGCAGCAGAATGTGCGTCTCACATCTAGCCTGTAGGAATTCAGGTTGGCAAGTTCTATGGGGAAGCCCATTGGCGCCTTCGTTGGAATCGGGTTTGGAAAGTTCAGTTTCAAAATCTCTGTGAAAAAGAGTCAGAGAAGCTTCTCCGTTTAGAATCCAGCATATCTCACTGAACCGAAAAAGTGGTACTTAGAACCTAGAGCTGCAAGCAGTTTGGTTTGGGAAATTAGACGCGAAATGACACTGCAAACGCCTTCCAACAGGCTTGGAAAAGTGTGTTCTATATCTCTGCCAAACAGACTCCCAGGAGGTTTAGCTGTCAGAAGCAAGTTTAACTCTAAGGGAGGAAGCAGCAGAATGTGCCTCTCACAACTAGCCTGTAGGAATTCAGGTTGGCAAGTTCTATGGGTAAGCCCATTGCTGCCTATGGTGGAAACGGCATGGGAGATTTCAGTTTCAAAATCTCTGTGAAAAAGAGTCAGAGAAGCTTCTCCGTTTAGAATCCAGCATATCTCACTGAACCGAAGAAGTGGTAGTTAGAAGGGAGTTAGAGCTGCAAGCAGTTTGGTTTGGGAAATTAGACGCGAAATGACACTGCAAAGGCCTTCCAACAGGCTTGGAAAAGTGTGTTCTATACCTCTGCCAAACAGACTCCCTGGAGGTTGAGCTTTCAGAAGCAAGTTTAACTCTAAGGGAGGAAGCAGCAGAATGTGCCTCTCACATCTAGCCTGTAGGAATTCAGGTTGGCAAGTTCTATGGGGAAGCCCATTGCTGCCTATGGTGGAAACGGCATGGGAGATTTCAGTTTCAAAATCTCTGTGAAAAAGCGTCAGAGAAGCTTCTCTGTTTAGAATCCAGCATATCTCACTGAACCCAAGAAGTGGTAGTTAGAAGGGAGTTAGAGCTGCAAGCAGTTTGGTTTGGGAAATTAGACGCGAAATGACACTCCAAATGCCTTCCAACAGGCTTGGAAAAGTGTGTTCTATACCTCTGCCAAACAGACTCCCTGGAGGTTGAGCTTTCAGAAGCACGTTTAACTCTAAGGGAGGAAGCAGCAGAATGTGCCTCTCACATCTAGCCTGTAGGAATTCAGGTTGGCAAGTTCTATGGGGAAGCCCATTGGCGCCTTCGTTGTAAACGCGATTGGAAATTTCAGTTTCAAAATCTCTGTGAAAAATCATCAGAGAAGCTTCTCCGTTTAGAATCCAGCATATCTCACTGAACCGAAAAAGTGGTAGTTAGAACCTAGAGCTGCAAGCAGTTTGGTTTGGGAAACTAGACGCGAAATGACACTGCAAACGCCTTCCAACAGGCTTGGAAAAGTGTGTTCTATATCTCTGCCAAACAGACTCCCCGGAGCTTGAGCTTTCAGAAGCAAGTTTAACTCTAAGAGAGGAAGCAGCAGAATGTGCCTCTCACATCTAGCCTGTAGGAATTCAGGTTGGCAAGTTCTATGGGGAAGCCCATTGCTGCCTATGGGGGAAACGGCATGGGAGATTTCAGTTTCAAAATCTCTGTGAAAAAGCATCAGAGAAACTTCTCCGTTTAGAATCCAGCATATCTCACTGAACCGAAGAAGTGGTAGTTAGAAGGGAGTTAGAGCTGCAAGCAGTTTGGTTTGGGAAATTAGACGCGAAATGACACTGCAAAGGCCTTCCAACAGGCTTGGAAAAGTGTGTTCTATACCTTTGCCAAACAGACTCCCTGGAGGTTGAGCTTTCAGAAGCAAGTTTAACACTAAGGGAGGAAGCAGCAGAATGTGCCTCTCACATCTAGCCTGTAGGAATTCAGGTTGGCAAGTTCTATGGGGAAGCCCATTGCTGCCTATGGTGGAAACGGCATGGGAGATTTCAGTTTCAAAATCTCTGTGAAAAAGAGTCAGAGAAGCTTCTCCGTTTAGAATCCAGCATATCTCACTGAACCGAAGAAGTGGTAGTTAGAAGGGAGTTAGAGCTGCAAGCAGTTTGGTTTGGGAAATTAGACGCGAAATGACACTGCAAAGGCCTTCCAACAGGCTTGGAAAAGTGTGTTCTATACCTCTGCCAAACAGACTCCCTGGAGGTTGAGCTTTCAGAAGCAAGTTTAACTCTAAGGGAGGAAGCAGCAGAATGTGCCTCTCACATCTAGCCTGTAGGAATTCAGGTTGGCAAGTTCTATGGGGAAGCCCATTGCTGCCTATGGTGGAAACGGCATGGGAGATTTCAGTTTCAAAATCTCTGTGAAAAAGCGTCAGAGAAGCTTCTCTGTTTAGAATCCAGCATATCGCACTGAACCCAAGAAGTGGTAGTTAGAAGGGAGTTAGAGCTGCAAGCAGTTTGGTTTGGGAAATTAGACGCGAAATGACACTCCAAATGCCTTCCAACAGGCTTGGAAAAGTGTGTTCTATACCTCTGCCAAACAGACTCCCTGGAGGTTGAGCTTTCAGAAGCACGTTTAACTCTAAGGGAGGAAGCAGCAGAATGTGCCTCTCACATCTAGCCTGTAGGAATTCAGGTTGGCAAGTTCTATGGGGAAGCCCATTGGCGCCTTCGTTGTAAACGCGATTGGAAATTTCAGTTTCAAAATCTCTGTGAAAAATCATCAGAGAAGCTTCTCCGTTTAGAATCCAGCATATCTCACTGAACCGAAAAAGTGGTAGTTAGAACCTAGAGCTGCAAGCAGTTTGGTTTGGGAAATTAGACGCGAAATGACACTGCAAACGCCTTCCAACAGGCTTGGAAAAGTGTGTTCTATATCTCTGCCAAACAGACTCCCCGGAGCTTGAGCTTTCAGAAGCAAGTTTAACTCTAAGAGAGGAAGCAGCAGAATGTGCCTCTCACATCTAGCCTGTAGGAATTCAGGTTGGCAAGTTCTATGGGGAAGCCCATTGCTGCCTATGGGGGAAACGGCATGGGAGATTTCAGTTTCAAAATCTCTGTGAAAAAGCATCAGAGAAACTTCTCCGTTTAGAATCCAGCATATCTCACTGAACCGAAGAAGTGGTAGTTAGAAGGGAGTTAGAGCTGCAAGCAGTTTGGTTTGGGAAATTAGACGCGAAATGACACTGCAAAGGCCTTCCAACAGGCTTGGAAAAGTGTGTTCTATACCTTTGCCAAACAGACTCCCTGGAGGTTGAGCTTTCAGAAGCAAGTTTAACACTAAGGGAGGAAGCAGCAGAATGTGCCTCTCACATCTAGCCTGTAGGAATTCAGGTTGGCAAGTTCTATGGGGAAGCCCATTGCTGCCTATGGGGGAAACGGCATGGGAGATTTTAGTTTCAAAATCTTTGTGAAAAATCGTCAGAGAAGCTTCTCCGTTTAGAATCCAGCATATCACACTGAACTGAAGAAGTGGTAGTTATAAGGGAGTTAGAGCTGCAAGCAGTTTGATTTGGGAAATTAGACGCGAAATCACATTGCAAAGGCCGTCCAACAGGATTGGAAAAGTGTGTTCTATATCTCTGCCAAACAGACTCCCAGGAGGTTGAGCTTTCAGAAGCAAGTTTAACTCTAACGGAGGAAGCACCAGAATGTGCCTCTCACATCTAGCCTGTAGGAATTCAGGTTGGCAAGTTCTATGGGAAAGCCCATTGCTGCCTATGGTAGAAACGGCATGGGAGATTTCAGTTTCAAAATCTCTGTGAAAAAGCGTCAGAGAAGATTCTCCTTTTAGAATCCAGCATATCTCACTGAACCGAACAAGTGGTAGTTAGAAGGGAGTTAGAGCTGCAATCAGTTTGGTTTGGGAAATTAGACGCGAAATCACTTTGCAAAGGCCTTCGAACATGCTTGGAAATGTGTGTTCTATATCTCTGCCAAACAGACTCCCCAGAGGTTGAGCTTTCAGAAGCAAGTTTAACTCTTAGGGTGGAATCAGCAGAATGTGCCCCTCACATCTAGCCTGTAGGAATTCAGGTTGGCAAGTTCTATGGGGAAGCCCATTGCTGCCTATGGTGGAAACGGCATGGGAGATTTCAGTTTCAAAATCTCTGTGAAAAAGCGTCAGAGAAGCTTCTCCGTTTAGAATCCAGCATATCTCACTGAACCGAAGAAGTGGTAGTTAGAAGGGAGTTAGAGCTGCAAGCAGTTTGGTTTGGGAAATTAGACGCCAAATGACACTGCAAAGGCCTTCCAACAGGCTTGGAAAAGTATGTTCTATATCTCTTCCAAACAGACTCCCCGGAGGTTGAGCATTCAGAAGCAAGTTTAACTCTAAGGGAGGAAGCAGCAGAATGTGCCTCTCACATCTAGCCTGTAGGAATTCAGGTTGGCAAGTTCTATGGGGAAGCCCATTGCTGCCTATGGGGGAAACGGCATGGGAGATTTCAGTTTCAAAATCTCTGTGAAAAAGCGTCAGAGAAGCTTCTCCGTTTAGAATCCAGCATATCTCACTGAACCGAAGAAGTGTTAGTTAGAAGGGAGTTAGAGCTGCAAGCTGTTTGGTTTGGGAAATTAGACGCGAAATGAAACAGCAAAGGCCTTCCAACAGTCTTGGAAAAGTGTGTTCTATATCTCTGCCAAACAGACTTCCCGGAGGTTGAGCTTTCAGAATCAAGTTTAACTCTAAGGGAGGAAGCAGCAGAATGTGCCTCTCCCATCTAGCCTGTAGGAATTCAGGTTGGCAAGTTCTATGGGGAAGCCCATTGGCGCCTTCGTTGGAAACGGGTTTGGAAAGTTCAGTTTCAAAATATCTGTGAAAAAGCATTAGAGAAGCTTCTCCGTTTAGAATCCAGCATATCTCACTGAACCGAAAAAGTGGTACTTAGAACCTAGAGCTGCAAGCAGTTTGGTTTGGGAAATTAGACGCGAAATGACACTGCAAACGCCTTCCGACAGGCTTAGAAAAGTGTGTTCTATATCTCTGCCAAACAGACTCCCCGGAGCTTGAGCTTTCAGAGGCAAGTTTAACTCTAAGAGAGGAAGCAGCAGAATGTGCCTCTCACATCTTGCCTGTAGGAATTCAGGTTGGCAAGTTCTATGGGGAAGCCCATTGCTGCCTATGGTGGAAACGGCATGGGAGATTTCAGTTTCAAAATCTCTGTGAAAAAGAGTCAGAGAAGCTTCTCCGTTTAGAATCCAGCATATCTCACTGAACCGAAGAAGTGGTAGTTAGAAGGGAGTTAGAGCTGCAAGCAGTTTGGTTTGGGAAATTAGACGCGAAATGACACTGCAAAGCCCTTCCAACAGGCTTGGAAAAGTGTGTTCTATACCTCTGCCAAACAGACTCCCTGGAGGTTGAGCTTTCAGAAGCAAGTTTAACTCTAAGGGAGGAAGCAGCAGAATGTGCCTCTCACATCTAGCCTGTAGGAATTCAGGTTGGCAAGTTCTATGGGGAAGCCCATTGCTGCCTATGGGGGAAACGGCATGGGAGATTTCAGTTTCAAAATCTCTGTGAAAAAGCGTCAGAGAAGCTTCTCCATTTAGAATCCAGCATATCTCACTGAACCCAAGAAGTGGTAGTTAGAAGGGAGTTAGAGCTGCAAGCAAGTTGGTTTGGGAAATTAGACGCGAAATGACACTGCAAAGGCCTTCCAACGGGCTTGGAAAAGTGTGTTCTATACCTCTGCCAAACAGACTCCCTGGAGGTTGAGCTTTCAGAAGCAAGTTTAACACTAAGGGAGGAAGCAGCAGAATGTGCCTCTCACATCTAGCCTGTAGGAATTCAGGTTGGCAAGTTCTATAGGTAAGCCCATTGCTGCCTATGGTGGAAACGGCATCGGAGATTTCAGTTTCAAAATCTTTGTGAAAAAGCGTCAGAGAAGCTTCTCCATTTAGAATCCAGCATATCACACTGAACTGAAGAAGTGGTAGATAGAAGGGAGTTAGAGCTGCAAGCAGTTTGGTTTGGGAAAATAGACGCGAAATCACATTGCAAAAGCCTTCCAACAGGATTGGAAAAGTGTGTTCTATATCTCTGCCAAACAGACTCCCAGGAGGTTGAGCTTTCAAAAGCAAGTTTAACTCTAAGAGAGGAAGCAGCAGAACGTGCCTCTCACATCTAGCCTGTAGGAATTCAGGTTGGCGAGTTCTATGGGGAAGCCCATTGGCGCCTTCGTTGGAATCGGGTTTGGAAAGTTCAGTTTCAAAATCTCTGTGAAAAAGAGTCAGAGAAGCTTCTCCGTTTAGAATCCAGCATATCTCACTGAACCGAAAAAGTGGTACTTAGAACCTAGAGCTGCAAGCAGTTTGGTTTGGGAAATTAGACGCGAAATGACACTGCAAACGCCTTCCAACAGGCTTGGAAAAGTGTGTTCTATATCTCTGCCAAACAGACTCCCAGGAGGTTTAGCTGTCAGAAGCAAGTTTAACTCTAAGGGAGGAAGCAGCAGAATGTGCCTCTCACATCTAGCCTGTAGGAATTCAGGTTGGCAAGTTCTAT
This sequence comes from Cynocephalus volans, assembly GCF_027409185.1. NCBI lineage: Eukaryota > Metazoa > Chordata > Mammalia > Dermoptera > Cynocephalidae > Cynocephalus > Cynocephalus volans. Next base: position 1,374,992 of record NW_026902372.1, on the reverse strand, counting down.
GGGGAAGCCCATTGCTGCCTATGGTGGAAACGGCATGGGAGATTTCAGTTTCAAAATCTCTGTGAAAAAGAGTCAGAGAAGCTTCTCCGTTTAGAATCCAGCATATCTCACTGAACCGAAGAAGTGGTAGTTAGAAGGGAGTTAGAGCTGCAAGCAGTTTGGTTTGGGAAATTAGACGCGAAATGACACTGCAAAGCCCTTCCAACAGGCTTGGAAAAGTGTGTTCTATACCTCTGCCAAACAGACTCCCTGGAGGTTGAGCTTTCAGAAGCAAGTTTAACTCTAAGGGAGGAAGCAGCAGAATGTGCCTCTCACATCTAGCCTGTAGGAATTCAGGTTGGCAAGTTCTATGGGGAAGCCCATTGCTGCCTATGGGGGAAACGGCATGGGAGATTTCAGTTTCAAAATCTCTGTGAAAAAGCGTCAGAGAAGCTTCTCCATTTAGAATCCAGCATATCTCACTGAACCCAAGAAGTGGTAGTTAGAAGGGAGTTAGAGCTGCAAGCAAGTTGGTTTGGGAAATTAGACGCGAAATGACACTGCAAAGGCCTTCCAACGGGCTTGGAAAAGTGTGTTCTATACCTCTGCCAAACAGACTCCCTGGAGGTTGAGCTTTCAGAAGCAAGTTTAACACTAAGGGAGGAAGCAGCAGAATGTGCCTCTCACATCTAGCCTGTAGGAATTCAGGTTGGCAAGTTCTATAGGTAAGCCCATTGCTGCCTATGGTGGAAACGGCATGGGAGATTTCAGTTTCAAAATCTTTGTGAAAAAGCGTCAGAGAAGCTTCTCCATTTAGAATCCAGCATATCACACTGAACTGAAGAAGTGGTAGATAGAAGGGAGTTAGAGCTGCAAGCAGTTTGGTTTGGGAAAATAGACGCGAAATCACATTGCAAAGGCCTTCCAACAGGATTGGAAAAGTGTGTTCTATATCTCTGCCAAACAGACTCCCAGGAGGTTGAGCTTTCAAAAGCAAGTTTAACTCTAAGAGAGGAAGCAGCAGAACGTGCCTCTCACATCTAGCCTGTAGGAATTCAGGTTGGCGAGTTCTATGGGGAAGCCCATTGGCGCCTTCGTTGGAATCGGGTTTGGAAAGTTCAGTTTCAAAATCTCTGTGAAAAAGAGTCAGAGAAGCTTCTCCGTTTAGAATCCAGCATATCTCACTGAACCGAAAAAGTGGTACTTAGAACCTAGAGCTGCAAGCAGTTTGGTTTGGGAAATTAGACGCGAAATGACACTGCAAACGCCTTCCAACAGGCTTGGAAAAGTGTGTTCTATATCTCTGCCAAACAGACTCCCAGGAGGTTTAGCTGTCAGAAGCAAGTTTAACTCTAAGGGAGGAAGCAGCAGAATGTGCCTCTCACATCTAGCCTGTAGGATTTCAGGTTGGCAAGTTCTATGGGGAAGCCCTTTGCTGCCTATGGTGGAAACGGCATGGGAGATTTCAGTTTCAAAATGTCTGTGAAAAAGCGTCAGAGAAGCTTCTCCGTTTAGAATCCAGCATATCTCACCGAACCGAAGAAGTGGTAGTTAGAAGGGAGTTAGAGCTGCAAGCAGTTTGGTTTGGGAAATTAGACGCGAAATCACACTGCAAATGCCTTCCAACAGGCTTGTAAAAGTGTGTTCTATATCTCTGCCAAACAGACTCCACGGAGGTTGAGCTTTCAGAAGCAAGTTTAACTCTAAGGGAGGAAGCAGCAGAATGTGCCTCTCACATCTAGCCTGTAGGATTTCAGGTTGGCAAGTTCTATGGGGAAGCCCTTTGCTGCCTATGGTGGAAACGGCATGGGAGATTTCAGTTTCAAAATGTCTGTGAAAAAGCGTCAGAGAAGCTTCTCCGTTTAGAATCCAGCATATCTCACTGAACCGAAGAAGTGGTAGTTAGAAGGGTGTTAGAGCTGCAAGCAGATTGGTTTGGGAAATTAGACACGAAATCACATTGCAAAGGCCTTCCAACAGGCTTGGAAAAGTGTGTTCTATATCTCTGCCAAACAGACTCCCAGGAGGTTGAGCTTTCAGAAGCAAGTTTAACTCTAAGGGAGGAAGCACCAGAATGTGCCTCTCACATCTAGCCTGTAGGAATTCAGGTTGGCAAGTTCTATGGGGAAGCCCATTGGCGCCTTCGTTGGAAACGGGTTTGGAAATTTCAGTTTCAAAATCTCTGTGAAAAAGCATCAGAGAAGCTTCTCCGTTTAGAATCCAGCATATCTCACTGAACCGAAAAAGTGGTAGTGAGAAGGTAGAGCTGCAAGCAGTTTGGTTTGGGAAATTAGACGCGAAATGAAACAGCAAAGGCCTTCCAACTGTCTTGGAAAAGTGTGTTCTATATCTCTGCCAAACAGACTTCCCGGAGGTTGAGCTTTCAGAATCAAGTTTAACTCTAAGGGAGGAAGCAGCAGAATGTGCCTCTCCCATCTAGCCTGTAGGAATTCAGGTTGGCAAGTTCTATGGGGAAGCCCATTGGCGCCTTCGTTGGAAACGGGTTTGGAAAGTTCAGTTTCAAAATCTCTGTGAAAAAGCATTAGAGAAGCTTCTCCGTTTAGAATCCAGCATATCTCACTGAACCGAAAAAGTGGTACTTAGAACCTAGAGCTGCAAGCAGTTTGGTTTGGGAAATTAGACGCGAAATGACACTGCAAACGCCTTCCGACAGGCTTGGAAAAGTGTGTTCTATATCTCTGCCAAACAGACTCCCCGGAGCTTGAGCTTTCAGAGGCAAGTTTAACTCTAAGAGAGGAAGCAGCAGAATGTGCCTCTCACATCTAGCCTGTAGGAATTCAGGTTGGCAAGTTCTATGGGGAAGCCCATTGCTGCCTATGGTGGAAACGGCATGGGAGATTTCAGTTTCAAAATCTCTGTGAAAAAGAGTCAGAGAAGCTTCTCCGTTTAGAATCCAGCATATCTCACTGAACCGAAGAAGTGGTAGTTAGAAGGGAGTTAGAGCTGCAAGCAGTTTGGTTTGGGAAATTAGACGCGAAATGACACTGCAAAGCCCTTCCAACAGGCTTGGAAAAGTGTGTTCTATACCTCTGCCAAACAGACTCCCTGAAGGTTGAGCTTTCAGAAGCAAGTTTAACTCTAAGGGAGGAAGCAGCAGAATGTGCCTCTCACATCTAGCCTGTAGGAATTCAGGTTGGCAAGTTCTATGGGGAAGCCCATTGCTGCCTATGGGGGAAACGGCATGGGAGATTTCAGTTTCAAAATCTCTGTGAAAAAGCGTCAGAGAAGCTTCTCCATTTAGAATCCAGCATATCTCACTGAACCCAAGAAGTGGTAGTTAGAAGGGAGTTAGAGCTGCAAGCAAGTTGGTTTGGGAAATTAGACGCGAAATGACACTGCAAAGGTCTTCCAACGGGCTTGGAAAAGTGTGTTCTATACCTCTGCCAAACAGACTCCCTGGAGGTTGAGCTTTCAGAAGCAAGTTTAACACTAAGGGAGGAAGCAGCAGAATGTGCCTCTCACATCTAGCCTGTAGGAATTCAGGTTGGCAAGTTCTATAGGTAAGCCCATTGCTGCCTATGGTGGAAACGGCATGGGAGATTTCAGTTTCAAAATCTTTGTGAAAAAGCGTCAGAGAAGCTTCTCCATTTAGAATCCAGCATATCACACTGAACTGAAGAAGTGGTAGATAGAAGGGAGTTAGAGCTGCAAGCAGTTTGGTTTGGGAAAATAGACGCGAAATCACATTGCAAAGGCCTTCCAACAGGATTGGAAAAGTGTGTTCTATATCTCTGCCAAACAGACTCCCAGGAGGTTGAGCTTTCAAAAGCAAGTTTAACTCTAAGAGAGGAAGCAGCAGAACGTGCCTCTCACATCTAGCCTGTAGGAATTCAGGTTGGCAAGTTCTATGGGGAAGCCCATTGGCGCCTTCGTTGGAATCGGGTTTGGAAAGTTCAGTTTCAAAATCTCTGTGAAAAAGAGTCAGAGAAGCTTCTCCGTTTAGAATCCAGCATATCTCACTGAACCGAAAAAGTGGTACTTAGAACCTAGAGCTGCAAGCAGTTTGGTTTGGGAAATTAGACGCGAAATGACACTGCAAACGCCTTCCAACAGGCTTGGAAAAGTGTGTTCTATATCTCTGCCAAACAGACTCCCAGGAGGTTTAGCTGTCAGAAGCAAGTTTAACTCTAAGGGAGGAAGCAGCAGAATGGGCCTCTCACATCTAGCCTGTAGGAATTCAGGTTGGCAAGTTCTATGGGTAAGCCCATTGCTGCCTATGGTGGAAACGGCATGGGAGATTTCAGTTTTAAAATCTCTGTGAAAAAGAGTCAGAGAAGCTTCTCCGTTTAGAATCCAGCATATCTCACTGAACCGAAGAAGTGGTAGTTAGAAGGGAGTTAGAGCTGCAAGCAGTTTGGTTTGGGAAATTAGACGCGAAATGACACTGCAAAGCCCTTCCAACAGGCTTGGAAAAGTGTGTTCTATACCTCTGCCAAACAGACTCCCTGGAGGTTGAGCTTTCAGAAGCAAGTTTAACTCTAAGAGAGGAAGCAGCAGAATATGCCTCTCACATCTAGCCTGTAGGAATTCAGGTTGGCAAGTTCTATGGGGAAGCCCATTGCTGCCTATGGGGGAAACGGCATGGGAGATTTCAGTTTCAAAATCTCTGTGAAAAAGCGTCAGAGAAGCTTCTCCGTTTAGAATCCAGCATATCTCACCGAACCGAAGAAGTGGTAGTTAGAAGGGAGTTAGAGCTGCAAGCAGTTTGGTTTGGGAAATTAGACGCGAAATGAAACAGCAAAGGCCTTCCAACTGTCTTGGAAAAGTGTGTTCTATATCTCTGCCAAACAGACTCCCCGGAGCTTGAGCTTTCAGAAGCAAGTTTAACTCTAAGGGAGGAAGCAGCAGAATGTGCCTCTCACATCTAGCCTGTAGGAATTCAGGTTGGCAAGTTCTATGGGGAAGCCCATTGCTGCCTATGGAGGAAACGGCATGGGAGATTTCAGTTTCAAAATCTCTGTGAAAAAGCGTCAGAGAAGCTCCTCTGTTTAGAATCCAGCATATCTCACTGAACCCAAGAAGTGGTAGTTAGAAGGGAGTTAGAGCTGCAAGCAGTTTGGTTTGGGAAATTAGACGCGAAATGACACTCCAAATGCCTTCCAACAGGCTTGTAAAAGTGTGTTCTATATCTTGCCAAACAGACGCCCCGGAGGTTGAGCTTTCAGAAGCAAGTTTAACTCTAAGGGAGGAAGCAGCAGAATGTGCCTCTCACATCTAGCCTGTAGGAATTCAGGTTGGCAAGTTCTATGGGGAAGCCCATTGCTGCCTATGGTGGAAACGGCATGGGAGATTTCAGTTTCAAAATCTCTGTGAAAAAGCGTCAGAGAAGCTTCTCCATTTAGAATCCAGCATATCTCACTGAACCCAAGAAGTGGTAGTTAGAAGGGATTTAGAGCTGCAAGCAGTTTGGTTTGGGAAATTAGACGCGAAATGACACTGCAAATGCCTTCCAACAGGCTTGTAAAAGTGTGTTCTATATCTCTGCCAAACAGACTCCCCGGAGGTTGAGCTTTCAGAAGCAAGTTTAACTCTAAGGGAGGAAGCAGCAGAATGTGCCTCTCACATCTAGCCTGTAGGATTTCAGGTTGGCAAGTTCTATGGGGAAGCCCTTTGCTGCCTATGGTGGAAACGGCATGGGAGATTTCAGTTTCAAAATGTCTGTGAAAAAGCGTCAGAGAAGCTTCTCCGTTTAGAATCCAGCATATCTCACTGAACCGAAGAAGTGGTAGTTAGAAGGGCGTTAGAGCTGCAAGCAGATTGGTTTGGGAAATTAGACACGAAATCACATTGCAAAGGCCTTCCAAAAGGCTTGGAAAAGTGTGTTCTATATCTCTGCCAAACAGACTCCCAGGAGGTTGAGCTTTCAGAAGCAAGTTTAACTCTAAGGGAGGAAGCACCAGAATGTGCCTCTCACATCCAGCCTGTAGGAATTCAGGTTGGCAAGTTCTATGGGTAAGCCCATTGGCGCCTTCGTTGGAAACGGGTTTGGAAATTTCAGTTTCAAAATCTCTGTGAAAAAGCATCAGAGAAGCTTCTCCGTTTAGAATCCAGCATATCTCACTGAACCGAAAAAGTGGTAGTGAGAAGGTAGAGCTGCAAGCAGTTTGGTTTGGGAAATTAGACGTGAAATGACACTGCAAATGCCTTCCAACAGGCTTGGAAAAGTGTGTTCTATATCTCTGCCAAACAGACTCCCCGGAGCTTGAGCTTTCAGAAGCAAGTTTAACTCTTAGGGTGGAATCAGCAGAATGTGCCCTTCACATCTAGCCTGTAGGAATTCAGGTTGGCAAGTTCTTTGGGGAAGCCCATTGCTGCCTATGGTGGAAACGGCATGGGAGATTTCAGTTTCAAAATCTCTGTGAAAAAGCGTCAGAGAAGCTTCTCCGTTTAGAATCCAGCATATCTCACTGAACCGAAGAAGTGGTAGTTAGAAGGTTGTTAGAGCTGCAAGCACTTTGGTTTGGGAATTTAGACGCGAAATCACATTGCAAAGGCCTTCCAACAGGCTTGGAAAAGTGTGTTCTATATCTCTGCCAAACAGACTCCCCGGAGGTTGAGCTTTCAGAAGCAAGTTTAACTCTAAGGGAGGAAGCAGCAGAATGTGCCTCTCACATCTAGCCTGTAGGAATTCAGGTTGGCAAGTTCTATGGGGAAGCCCATTGGCGCCTTTGTTGTAAACGCGATTGGAAATTTCAGTTTCAAAATCTCTGTGAAAAAGCATCAGAGAAGCTTCTCCGTTTAGAATCCAGCATATCTCACTGAACCGAAAAAGTGGTTGTTATAACCTAGAGCTGCAAGCAGTTTGGTTTGGGAAATTAGACGCGAAATGACACTGCAAATGCCTTCCAACAGGCTTGGAAAGTGTGTTCTATATCTCTGCCAAACAGACTCCCCGGAGGTTGAGCTTTCAGAAGCAAGTTTAACTCTAAGAGAGGAAGCACCAGAATGTGCCTCTCACATCTAGCCTGTAGGAATTCAGGTTGGCAAGTTCTATGGGGAAGCCCATTGCTGCCTATGGGGGAAACGGCATGGGAGATTTCAGTTTCAAAATCTCTGTGAAAAAGCGTCAGAGAAGCTTCTCCGTTTAGAATCCAGCATATCTCACTGAACCGAAGAAGTGGTAGTTAGAAGGGAGTTAGAGCTGCAAGCAGTTTGGTTTGGGAAATTAGACGACAAATGACACTGCAAAGGCCTTCCAACAGGATTGGAAAAGTGTGTTCTATACCTCTGCCAAACAGACTCCCTGGAGGTTGGCTTTCAGAAGCAAGTTTAACACTAAGGGAGGAAGCAGCAGAATGTGCCTCTCACATCTAGCCTGTAGGAATTCAGGTTGGCAAGTTCTATGGGGAAGCCCATTGGCGCCTTCGTTGGAAACGGGTTTGGAAATTTCAGTTTCAAAATCTCTGTGAAAAAGCATCAGAGAAGCTTCTCCGTTTAGAATCCAGCATATCTCACTAAACCGAAGAAGTGGTAGTTAGAAGGGAGTTAGAACTGCAAGCAATTTGGTTTCGGAAATTAGACGCGAAATGACACTGCAAAGGCCTTCCAACAGGTTTGGAAAAGTGTGTTCTATATCTCTGCCAAACAGACTCCCCGGAGGTTGAGCTTTCAGATGCAATTTTAACTCTTAGGGTGGAATCAGCAGAATGTGCCCCTCACATCTAGCGTGTAGGAATTCAGGTTGGCAAGTTCTAAGGGGAAGCCCATTGCTGCCTATGGTGGAAATGGCATGGGAGATTTCAGTTTCAAAATCTCTGTGAAAAAGCGTCAGAGAAGCTTTTCCGTTTAGAATCCAGCATATCTCACTGAACCGAAGAAGTGTTAGTTAGAAGGGAGTTAGAGCTGCAAGCTGTTTGGTTTGGGAAATTAGACGCGAAATGAAACAGCAAAGGCCTTCCAACAGTCTTGGAAAAGTGTGTTCTATATCTCTGCCAAACAGACTTCCCGGAGGTTGAGCTTTCAGAATCAAGTTTAACTCTAAGGGAGGAAGCAGCAGAATGTGCCTCTCCCATCTAGCCTGTAGGAATTCAGGTTGGCAAGTTCTATGGGGAAGCCCATTGGCGCCTTCGTTGGAAACGGGTTTGGAAAGTTCAGTTTCAAAATCTCTGTGAAAAAGCATTAGAGAAGCTTCTCCGTTTAGAATCCAGCATATCTCACTGAACCGAAAAAGTGGTACTTAGAACCTAGAGCTGCAAGCAGTTTGGTTTGGGAAATTAGACGCGAAATGACACTGCAAACGCCTTCCGACAGGCTTGGAAAAGTGTGTTCTATATCTCTGCCAAACAGACTCCCCGAAGCTTGAGCTTTCAGAGGCAAGTTTAACTCTAAGAGAGGAAGCAGCAGAATGTGCCTCTCACATCTAGCCTGTAGGAATTCAGGTTGGCAAGTTCTATGGGGAAGCCCATTGCTGCCTATGGGGGAAACGGCATGGGAGATTTCAGTTTCAAAATCTCTGTGAAAAAGCGTCAGAGAATCTTCTCCGTTTAGAATCCAGCATATCTCACTGAACCGAAGAAGTGGTAGTTAGAAGGGAGTTAGAGCTGCAAGCAGTTTAGTTTGGGAAATTAGACGACAAATGACACTGCAAAGGCCTTCCAACAGGCTTGGAAAAGTGTGTTCTATACCTCTGCCAAACAGACTCCCTGGAGGTTGGCTTTCAGAAGCAAGTTTAACACTAAGGGAGGAAGCAGCAGAATGTGCCTCTCACATCTAGCCTGTAGGAATTCAGGTTGGCAAGTTCTATGGGGAAGCCCATTGCTGCCTATGGTGGAAACGGCATGGGAGATTTCAGTTTCAAAATCTCTGTGAAAAAGAGTCAGAGAAGCTTCTCCGTTTAGAATCCAGCATATCTCACTGAACCGAAGAAGTGGTAGTTAGAAGGGAGTTAGAGCTGCAAGCAGTTTGGTTTGGGAAATTAGACGCGAAATGACACTGCAAAGCCCTTCCAACAGGCTTGGAAAAGTGTGTTCTATACCTCTGCCAAACAGACTCCCTGGAGGTTGAGCTTTCAGAAGCAAGTTTAACTCTAAGGGAGGAAGCAGCAGAATGTGCCTCTCACATCTAGCCTGTAGGATTTCAGGTTGGCAAGTTCTATGGGGAAGCCCATTGCTGCCTATGGGGGAAACGGCATGGGAGATTTCAGTTTCAAAATCTCTGTGAAAAAGCGTCAGAGAAGCTTCTCCATTTAGAATCCAGCATATCTCACTGAACCCAAGAAGTGGTAGTTAGAAGGGAGTTAGAGCTGCAAGCAAGTTGGTTTGGGAAATTAGACGCGAAATGACACTGCAAAGGCCTTCCAACGGGCTTGGAAAAGTGTGTTCTATACCTCTGCCAAACAGACTCCCTGGAGGTTGAGCTTTCAGAAGCAAGTTTAACACTAAGGGAGGAAGCAGCAGAATGTGCCTCTCACATCTAGCCTGTAGGAATTCAGGTTGGCAAGTTCTATAGGTAAGCCCATTGCTGCCTATGGTGGAAACGGCATCGGAGATTTCAGTTTCAAAATCTTTGTGAAAAAGCGTCAGAGAAGCTTCTCCATTTAGAATCCAGCATATCACACTGAACTGAAGAAGTGGTAGATAGAAGGGAGTTAGAGCTGCAAGCAGTTTGGTTTGGGAAAATAGACGCGAAATCACATTGCAAAGGCCTTCCAACAGGATTGGAAAAGTGTGTTCTATATCTCTGCCAAACAGACTCCCAGGAGGTTGAGCTTTCAAAAGCAAGTTTAACTCTAAGAGAGGAAGCAGCAGAACGTGCCTCTCACATCTAGCCTGTAGGAATTCAGGTTGGCAAGTTCTATGGGGAAGCCCATTGGCGCCTTCGTTGGAATCGGGTTTGGAAAGTTCAGTTTCAAAATCTCTGTGAAAAAGAGTCAGAGAAGCTTCTCCGTTTAGAATCCAGCATATCTCACTGAACCGAAGAAGTGGTAGTTAGAAGGGAGTTAGAGCTGCAAGCAGTTTGGTTTGGGAAATTAGACGCGAAATGAAACTGCAAATGCCTTCCAACAGGCTTGGAAAAGTGTGTTCTATACCTCTGCCAAACAGACTCCCTGGAGGTTGAGCTTTCAGAAGCAAGTTTAACTCTAAGGGAGGAAGCAGCAGAATGTGCCTCTCACATCTAGCCTGTAGGAATTCAGGTTGGCAAGTTCTATGGGGAAGCCCATTGCTGCCTATGGTGGAAACGGCATGGGAGATTTCAGTTTCAAAATCTCTGTGAAAAAGCGTCAGAGAAGCTTCTCCGTTTAGAATCCAGCATATCTCACTGAACCCAAGAAGTGGTAGTTAGAAGGGATTTAGAGCTGCAAGCAGTTTGGTTTGGGAAATTAGACGCGAAATGACACTGCAAATGCCTTCCAACAGGCTTGTAAAAGTGTGTTCTATATCTCTGCCAAACAGACTCCCCGGAGGTTGAGCTTTCAGAAGCAAGTTTAACTCTAAGGGACGAAGCAGCAGAATGTGCCTCTCACATCTAGCCTGTAGGAATTCAGGTTGGCAAGTTCTATGGGGAAGCCCTTTGCTGCCTATGGTGGAAACGGCATGGGAGATTTCAGTTTCAAAATGTCTGTGAAAAAGCGTCAGAGAAGCTTCTCCGTTTAGAATCCAGCATATCTCACTGAACCGAAGAAGTGGTAGTTAGAAGGGCGTTAGAGCTGCAAGCAGATTGGTTTGGGAAATTAGACACGAAATCACATTGCAAAGGCCTTCCAACAGGCTTGGAAAAGTGTGTTCTATATCTCTGCCAAACAGACTCCCAGGAGGTTGAGCTTTCAGAAGCAAGTTTAACTCTAAGGGAGGAAGCACCAGAATGTGCCTCTCACATCTAGCCTTTAGGAATTCAGGTTGGCAAGTTCTATGGGGAAGCCCATTGGCGCCTTCGTTGGAAACGGGTTTGGAAATTTCAGTTTCAAAATCTCTGTGAAAAAGCATCAGAGAAGCTTCTCCGTTTAGAATCCAGCATATCTCACTGAACCGAAAAAGTGGTAGTGAGAAGGTAGAGCTGCAAGCAGTTTGGTTTGGGAAATTAGACGTGAAATGACACTGCAAATGCCTTCCAACAGGCTTGGAAAAGTGTGTTCTATATCTCTGCCAAACAGACTCCCCGGAGCTTGAGCTTTCAGAAGCAAGTTTAACACTTAGGGTGGAATCAGCAGAATGTGCCCTTCACATCTAGCCTGTAGGAATTCAGGTTGGCAAGTTCTATGTGGAAGCCCATTGCTGCCTATGGGGGAAACGGCATGGGAGATTTCAGTTTCAAAATCTCTGTGAAAAAGCGTCAGAGAAGCTTCTCCGTTTAGAATCCAGCATATCTCACTAAACCGAAGAAGTGGTAGTTAGAAGGGAGTTAGAGCTGCAAGCAGTTTGGTTTGGGAAATTAGACGACAAATGACACTGCAAAGGCCTTCCAACAGGCTTGGAAAAGTGTGTTCTATACCTCTGCCAAACAGACTCCCTGGAGGTTGGCTTTCAGAAGCAAGTTTAACACTAAGGGAGGAAGCAGCAGAATGTGCCTCTCACATCTAGCCTGTAGGAATTCAGGTTGGCAAGTTCTATGGGGAAGCCCATTGGCGCCTTCGTTGGAAACGGGTTTGGAAATTTCAGTTTCAAAATCTCTGTGAAAAAGCATCAGAGAAGCTTCTCCGTTTAGAATCCAGCATATCTCACTAAACCGAAGAAGTGGTAGTTAGAAGGGAGTTAGAACTGCAAGCAGTTTGGTTTGGGAAATTAGACGCGAAATGACACTGCAAAGGCCTTCCAACAGGTTTGGAAAAGTGTGTTCTATATCTCTGCCAAACAGACTTCCCGGAGGTTGAGCTTTCAGAATCAAGTTTAACTCTAAGGGAGGAAGCAGCAGAATGTGCCCCTCACATCTAGCGTGTAGGAATTCAGGTTGGCAAGTTCTATGGGGAAGCCCATTGCTGCCTATGGTGGAAATGGCATGGGAGATTTCAGTTTCAAAATCTCTGTGAAAAAGAGTCAGAGAAGCTTCTCCGTTTAGAATCCAGCATATCTCACTGAACCGAAAAAGTGGTACTTAGAACCTAGAGCTGCAAGCAGTTTGGTTTGGGAAATTAGACGCGAAATGACACTGCAAACGCCTTCCAACAGGCTTGGAAAAGTCTGTTCTATATCTCTGCCAAACAGACTCCCAGGAGGTTTAGCTGTCAGAAGCAAGTTTAACTCTAAGGGAGGAAGCAGCAGAATGTGCCTCTCACAACTAGCCTGTAGGAATTCAGGTTGGCAAGTTCTATGGGTAAGCCCATTGCTGCCTATGGTGGAAACGGCATGGGAGATTTCAGTTTCAAAATCTCTGTGAAAAAGAGTCAGAGAAGCTTCTCCGTTTAGAATCCAGCATATCTCACTGAACCGAAGAAGTGGTAGTTAGAAGGGAGTTAGAGCTGCAAGCAGTTTGGTTTGGGAAATTAGACGCGAAATGACACTGCAAAGCCCTTCCAACAGGCTTGGAAAAGTGTGTTCTATACCTCTGCCAAACAGACTCCCTGGAGGTTGAGCTTTCAGAAGCAAGTTTAACTCTAAGGGAGGAAGCAGCAGAATGTGCCTCTCACATCTAGCCTGTAGGAATTCAGGTTGGCAAGTTCTATGGGGAAGCCCATTGCTGCCTATGGTGGAAACGGCATGGGAGATTTCAGTTTCAAAATCTCTGTGAAAAAGCGTCAGAGAAGCTTCTCTGTTTAGAATCCAGCATATCTCACTGAACCCAAGAAGTGGTAGTTAGAAGGGAGTTAGAGCTGCAAGCAGTTTGGTTTGGGAAATTAGACGCGAAATGACACTCCAAATGCCTTCCAACAGGCTTGGAAAAGTGTGTTCTATACCTCTGCCAAACAGACTCCCTGGAGGTTGAGCTTTCAGAAGCACGTTTAACTCTAAGGGAGGAAGCAGCAGAATGTGCCTCTCACATCTAGCCTGTAGGAATTCAGGTTGGCAAGTTCTATGGGGAAGCCCATTGGCGCCTTCGTTGTAAACGCGATTGGAAATTTCAGTTTCAAAATCTCTGTGAAAAATCATCAGAGAAGCTTCTCCGTTTAGAATCCAGCATATCTCACTGAACCGAAAAAGTGGTAGTTAGAACCTAGAGCTGCAAGCAGTTTGGTTTGGGAAATTAGACGCGAAATGACACTGCAAACGCCTTCCAACAGGCTTGGAAAAGTGTGTTCTATATCTCTGCCAAACAGACTCCCCGGAGCTTGAGCTTTCAGAAGCAAGTTTAACTCTAAGAGAGGAAGCAGCAGAATGTGCCTCTCACATCTAGCCTGTAGGAATTCAGGTTGGCAAGTTCTATGGGGAAGCCCATTGCTGCCTATGGGGGAAACGGCATGGGAGATTTCAGTTTCAAAATCTCTGTGAAAAAGCATCAGAGAAACTTCTCCGTTTAGAATCCAGCATATCTCACTGAACCGAAGAAGTGGTAGTTAGAAGGGAGTTAGAGCTGCAAGCAGTTTGGTTTGGGAAATTAGACGCGAAATGACACTGCAAAGGCCTTCCAACAGGCTTGGTAAAGTGTGTTGTATACCTCTGCCAAACAGACTCCCTGGAGGTTGAGCTTTCAGAAGCAAGTTTAACACTAAGGGAGGAAGCAGCAGAATGTGCCTCTCACATCTAGCCTGTAGGAATTCAGGTTGGCAAGTTCTATGGGGAAGCCCATTGCTGCCTATGGGGGAAACGGCATGGGAGATTTTAGTTTCAAAATCTTTGTGAAAAATCGTCAGAGAAGCTTCTCCGTTTAGAATCCAGCATATCACACTGAACTGAAGAAGTGGTAGTTATAAGGGAGTTAGAGCTGCAAGCAGTTTGATTTGGGAAATTAGACGCGAAATCACATTGCAAAGGCCGTCCAACAGGATTGGAAAAGTGTGTTCTATATCTCTGCCAAACAGACTCCCAGGAGGTTGAGCTTTCAGAAGCAAGTTTAACTCTAACGGAGGAAGCACCAGAATGTGCCTCTCACATCTAGCCTGTAGGAATTCAGGTTGGCAAGTTCTATGGGGAAGCCCATTGCTGCCTATGGTGGAAACGGCATGGGAGATTTCAGTTTCAAAATCTCTGTGAAAAAGCGTCAGAGAAGATTCTCCTTTTAGAATCCAGCATATCTCACTGAACCGAACAAGTGGTAGTTAGAAGGGAGTTAGAGCTGCAAGCAGTTTGGTTTGGGAAATTAGACGCGAAATCACTTTGCAAAGGCCTTCGAACATGCTTGGAAATGTGTGTTCTATATCTCTGCCAAACAGACTCCCCAGAGGTTGAGCTTTCAGAAGCAAGTTTAACTCTTAGGGTGGAATCAGCAGAATGTGCCCCTCACATCTAGCCTGTAGGAATTCAGGTTGGCAAGTTCTATGGGGAAGCCCATTGCTGCCTATGGTGGAAACGGCATGGGAGATTTCAGTTTCAAAATCTCTGTGAAAAAGCGTCAGAGAAGCTTCTCCGTTTAGAATCCATCATATCTCACTGAACCGAAGAAGTGGTAGTTAGAAGGGAGTTAGAGCTGCAAGCAGTTTGGTTTGGGAAATTAGACGCCAAATGACACTGCAAAGGCCTTCCAACAGGCTTGGAAAAGTATGTTCTATATCTCTTCCAAACAGACTCCCCGGAGGTTGAGCATTCAGAAGCAAGTTTAACTCTAAGGGAGGAAGCAGCAGAATGTGCCTCTCACATCTAGCCTGTAGGAATTCAGGTTGGCAAGTTCTATGGGGAAGCCCATTGCTGCCTATGGGGGAAACGGCATGGGAGATTTCAGTTTCAAAATCTCTGTGAAAAAGCGTCAGAGAAGCTTCTCCGTTTAGAATCCAGCATATCTCACTGAACCGAAGAAGTGGTAGTTAGAAGGGAGTTAGAGCTGCAAGCAGTTTGGTTTGGTAAATTAGACGCGAAATCACATTGCAAAGGCGTTCCAACAGGCTTGGAAAAGTGTGTTCTATATCTCTGCCAAACAGACTCCCCAGAGCTTGAGCTTTCACAAGCAAGTTTAACTCTAAGAGAGGAAGCAGCAGAATGTGCCTCTCACATCTAGCCTGTAGGAATTCAGGTTGGTAAGTTCTATGGGGAAGCCCATTGGCGCCTTCGTTGGAAACGGGTTTGGAAATTTCAGTATCAAAATCTCTGTGAAAAAGCATCTGAGAAGCTTCTCCGTTTAGAATCCAGCATATCTCACTGAACCGAAAAAGTGGTAGTTAGAACCTAGACCTGCAAGCAGTTTGGTTTGGGAAATTAGACACGAAATGACACTGCAAATGCCTTCCAACAGGATTGGAAAATTCTGTTCTATATCTCTGCCAAACAGACTCCCCGGAGCTTGAGCTTTCAGAAGCAAGTTAAACTCTAAGAGAGGAAGCAGCAGAATGTGCCTCTCACATCTACCCTGTAGGAATTCAGGTTGGCAAGTTCTATGGGGAAGCCCATTGCTGCCTATGGGGGAAACGGCAGGGGAGATTTCAGTTTCAAAATCTCTTTGAAAAAGCATCAGAGAAGCTTCTCCGTTTAGAATCCAGCATATGTCACTGAACTGAAGAAGTAGTAGTTAGAAGGGAGTTAGAGGTGCAAGCAGTTTGGTTTGGGAAATTAGACACGAAATGACACTGCAAAGGCCTTCCAACAGGCTTGGAAAAGTGTGTTCTATACCTCTGCCAAACAGACTCCCTGGAGTTTGAGCTTTCAGAAGCAAGTTTAACTCTAAGGGAGGAAGCAGCAGAATGTGCCTCTCACATCTAGCCTGTAGGAATTCAGGTTGGCAAGTTCTATGGGGAAGCCCATTGCTGCCTATGGTGGAAACGGCATGGGAGATTTCAGTTTCAAAATCTCTGTGAAAAAGAGTCAGAGAAGCTTCTCCGTTTAGAATCCAGCATATCTCACTGAACCGAAGAGGTGGTAGTTAGAAGGGAGTTAGAGCTGCAAGCAGATTGGTTTTTTGAAATTAGACACGAAATCACATTGCAAAGGCCTTCCAACAGGCTTGGAAAAGTGTGTTCTATATCTCTGCCAAACAGACTCCCAGGAGGTTGAGCTTTCAGAAGCAAGTTTAACTCTAAGGGAGGAAGCAGCAGAATGTGCCTCTCACATCTAGCCTGTAGGAATTCAGGTTGGCAAGTTCTATGGGGAAGCCCATTGGCGCCTTCGTTGTAAATGCAATTGGAAATTTCAGTTTCAAAATCTCTGTGAAAAAGCATCAGAGAAGCTTCTCCGTTTAGAATCCAGCATATCTCACTGAACCGAAAAAGTGGTTGTTAGAACCTAGAGCTGCAAGCAGTTTGGTTTGGGAAATTAGACGCGAAATGACACTGCAAATGCCTTCCAACAGGCTTGGAAAAGTGTGTTCTATATCTCTGCCAAACAGACTCCCCGGAGCTTGAGCTTTCAGAAGCAAGTTTAACTTTAAGAGAGGAAGCAGCAGAATGTGCCTCTCACATCTAGCCTGTAGGAATTCAGGTTGGCAAGTTCTATGGGGAAGCCCATTGCTGCCTATCGTGGAAATGACATGGGAGATTTCAGTTTCAAAATCTCTGTGAAAAAGCGTCAGAGAAGCTTCTCCGTTTAGAATCCAGCATATCTCACTGAACCGAAGAAGTGGTAGTTAGAAGGGAGTTAGAGCTGCAAGCAGTTTGGTTTGGGAAATTAGACGCCAAATGACACTGCAAAGGCCTTCCAACAGGCTTGGAAAAGTATGTTCTATATCTCTGCCAAACAGACTCCCCGGAGGTTGAGCATTCAGAAGCAAGTTTAACTCTAAGGGAGGAAGCAGCAGAATGTGCCTCTCACATCTAGCCTGTAGGAATTCAGGTTGGCAAGTTCTATGGGGAAGCCCATTGCTGCCTATGGGGGAAACGGCATGGGAGATTTCAGTTTCAAAATCTCTGTGAAAAAGCGTCAGAGAAGCTTCTCCGTTTAGAATCCAGCATATCTCACTGAACCGAAGAAGTGGTAGTTAGAAGGGAGTTAGAGCTGCAAGCAGTTTGGTTTGGGAAATTAGACGCGAAATGACACTGCAAAGGCCTTCCAACAGGCTTGGAAAAGTGTGTTCTATACCTCTGCCAAACAGACTCCCTGGAGGTTGAGCTTTCAGAAGCAAGTTTAACTCTAAGGGAGGAAGCAGCAGAATGTGCCTCTCACATCTAGCCTGTAGGAATTCAGGTTGGCAAGTTCTATGGGGAAGCCCATTGGCGCCTTGGTTGGAAACGGCTTTGGAAATTTCAGCTTCAAAATCTCTGTGAAAAAGCATCAGAGAAGCTTCTCCGTTTAGAATCCAGCATATCTCACTAAACCGAAGAAGTGGTAGTTAGAAGGGAGTTAGAGTTGTAAGCAGTTTGGTTTGGGAAATTAGACGCGAAATCACATTGCAAAGGCCTTCGAACAGGCTTGGAAAAGTGTGTTCTATATCTCTGCCAAACAGACTCCCCGGAGGTTGAGCTTTCAGAAGCAAGTTTAACTCGAAGGGAGGAAACAGCAGAATGTGCCTCTCACATCTAGCCTGTAGGAATTCAGGTTGGCAAGTTCTATGGGGAAGCCCATTGCTGCCTATGGGGGAAACGGCATGGGAGATTTCAGTTTCAAAATCTCTTTGAAAAAGCGTCGGAGAAGCTTCTCCGTTTAGAATCCAGCATATCTCACTGAACTGAAGGAGTAGTAGTTAGAAGGGAGTTAGAGCTGCAAGCAGTTTGGTTTGGGAAATTAGACGCGAAATGACACTGCAAATGCCTTCCAACAGGCTTGGAAAAGTGTGTTCTATATCTCTGCCAAACAGACTCCCCAGAGGTTGAGCTTTCAGAAGCAAGTTTAACTCTAAGGGAGGAAGCAGCAGAATGTGCCTCTCACATCTAGCCTGTAGGAATTCAGGTTGGCAGGTTCTATGTGGAAGCCCATTGCTGCCTATGGTGGAAACGGCATGGGAGATTTCAGTTTCAAAATCTCTGTGAAAAAGCGTCAGAGAAGCTTCTCCGTTTAGAATCCAGCATATCTCACTGAACCGAAGAAGTGGTAGTTAGAAGGGAGTTAGAGCTGCAAGCAGTTTGGTTTGGGAAATTAGACGCGAAATGACACTGCAAATGCCATCCAACAGGCTTGGAAAAGTGTGTTCTATATCTCTGCCAAACAGACTCCCCGGAGCTTGAGCTTTCAGAAGCAAGTTTAACTCTAAGAGAGGAAGCACCAGAATGTGCCTCTCACATCTAGCCTGTAGGAATTCAGGTTAGCAAGTTCTATGGGGAAGCCCATTGGCGCCTTCGTTGTAAACGCGATTGGAAATTTCAGTTTCAAAATCTCTGTGAAAAAGCATCAGAGAAGCTTCTCCGTTTAGAATCCAGCATATCTCACTGAACCGAAAAACTGGTTGTTAGAACCTAGAGCTGCAAGCAGTTTGGTTTGGGAAATTAGACGCGAAATGACACTACAAATGCCTTCCAACAGGCTTGGAAAAGTGTGTTCTATATCTCTGCCAAACAGACTCCCCGGAGCTTGAGCTTTCAGAAGCAAGTTTAACTCTAAGAGAGGAAGCAGCAGAATGTGCCTCTCACATCTAGCCTGTAGGAATTCAGGTTGGCAAGTTCTATGGGGAAGCCCATTGCTGCCTATGGGGGAAACGGCATGGGAGATTTCAGTTTCAAAATCTCTGTGAAAAAGCGTCAGAGAAGCTTCTCCGTTTAGAATCCAGCATATCTCACCGAACCGAAGAAGTGGTAGTTAGAAGGGTGTTAGAGCTGCAAGCAGTTTGGTTTGGGAAATTAGACGCGAAATCACACTGCAAATGCCTTCCAACAGGCTTGGAAAAGTGTGTTCTATATCTCTGCCAAACAGACTCCCCGGAGCTTGAGCTTTCAGAAGCAAGTTTAACTCTAAGGGAGGAAGCAGCAGAATGTGCCTCTCACATCTAGCCTGTAGGAATTCAGGTTGGCAAGTTCTATGGGGAAGCCCATTGCTGCCTATGGTGGAAACGGCATGGGAGATTTCAGTTTCAAAATCTCTGTGAAAAAGAGTCAGAGAAGCTTCTCCGTTTAGAATCCAGCATATCTCACTGAACCGAAGAAGTGGTAGTTAGAAGGGAGTTAGAGCTGCAAGCAGTTTGGTTTGGGAAATTAGACGCCAAATGACACTGCAAAGCCCTTCCAACAGGCTTGGAAAAGTGTGTTCTATACCTCTGCCAAACAGACTCTCTGGAGGTTGAGCTTTCAGAAGCAAGTTTAACTCTAAGGGAGGAAGCAGCAGAATGTGCCTCTCACATCTAGCCTGTAGGAATTCAGGTTGGGAAGTTCTATGGGGAAGCCCATTGCTGCCTATGGTGGAAACAGCATGGGAGATTTCAGTTTCAAAATCGCTGTGAAAAAGCGTCAGAGAAGCTTCTCTGTTTAGAATCCAGCATATCTCACTGAACCGAAAAAGTGGTTGTTAGAACCTAGAGCTGCAAGCAGTTTGGTTTGGGAAATTAGACGCGAAATGACACTGCAAATGCCTTCCAACAGGCTTGGAAAAGTGTGTTCTATATCTCTGCCAAACAGACTCCCCGGAGGTTGAGCTTTCAGAAGCAAGTTTAACTCTAAGGGAGGAAGCAGCAGAATGTGCCTCTCACATCTAGCCTGTAGGAATTCAGGTTGGCAAGTTCTATGGGGAAGCCCTTTGCTGCCTATGGTGGAAACGGCATGGGAGATTTCAGTTTCAAAATGTCTGTGAAAAAGCGTCAGAGAAGCTTCTCCGTTTAGAATCCAGCATATCTCACCGAACCGAAGAAGTGGTAGTTAGAAGGGCGTTAGAACTGCAAGCAGATTGGTTTGGGAAATTAGACACGAAATCACATTGCAAAGGCCTTTCAACAGGCTTGGAAAAGTGTGTTCTATGTCTCTGCCAAACAGACTCCCAGGAGGTTGAGCTTTCAGAAGCAAGTTTAACTCTAAGGGAGGAAGCACCAGAATGTGCCTCTCACATCTAGCCTGTAGGAATTCAGGTTGGCAAGTTCTATGGGGAAGCCCATTAGCGCCTTCGTTGGAAACGGTTTTGGAAATTTTAGTTTCAAAATCTCTGTGAAAAAGCATCAGAGAAGCTTCTCCGTTTAGAATCCAGCATATCTCACTGAACCGAAAAAGTGGTAGTGAGAAGGTAGAGCTGCAAGCAGTTTGGTTTGGGAAATTAGACGTGAAATGACACTGCAAATGCCTTCCAACAGGCTTGGAAAAGTGTGTTCTATATCTCTGCCAAACAGACTCCCCGGAGCTTGAGCTTTCAGAAGCAAGTTTAACTCTTAGGGTGGAATCAGCAGAATGTGCCCTTCACATCTAGCCTGTAGGAATTCAGGTTGGCAAGTTCTTTGGGGAAGCCCATTGCTGCCTATGGTGGAAACGGCATGGGAGATTTCAGTTTCAAAATCTCTGTGAAAAAGCGTCAGAGAAGCTTCTCCGTTTAGAATCCAGCATATCTCACTGAACCGAAGAAGTGGTAGTTAGAAGGGTGTTAGAGCTGCAAGCACTTTGGTTTGGGAATTTAGACGCGAAATCACATTGCAAAGGCCTTCCAACAGGCTTGGAAAAGTGTGTTCTATATCTCTGCCAAACAGACTCCCCGGAGGTTGAGCTTTCAGAAGCAAGTTTAACTCTAAGGGAGGAAGCAGCAGAATGTGCCTCTCACATCTAGCCTGTAGGAATTCAGGTTGGCAAGTTCTATGGGGAAGCCCATTGCTGCCTATGGTGGAAACGGCATGGGAGATTTCAGTTTCAAAATCTCTGTGAAAAAGAGTCAGAGAAGCTTCTCCGTTTAGAATCCAGCATATCTCACTGAACCGAAGAAGTGGTAGTTAGAAGGGAGTTAGAGCTGCAAGCAGTTTGGTTTGGGAAATTAGACGCCAAATGACACTGCAAAGCCCTTCCAACAGGCTTGGAAAAGTGTGTTCTATACCTCTGCCAAACAGACTCCCTGGAGGTTGAGCTTTCAGAAGCAAGTTTAACTCTAAGGGAGGAAGCAGCAGAATGTGCCTCTCACATCTAGCCTGTAGGAATTCAGGTTGGGAAGTTCTATGGGGAAGCCCATTGCTGCCTATGGTGGAAACAGCATGGGAGATTTCAGTTTCAAAATCGCTGTGAAAAAGCTTCAGAGAAGCTTCTCCGTTTAGAATCCAGCATATCTCACTGAACCGAAGAAGTGGTAGTTAGAAGGGAGTTAGAGCTGCAAGCAGTTTGGTTTGGGAAATTAGACGCCAAATGACACTGCAAAGGCCTTCCAACAGGCTTGGAAAAGTGTGTTCTATATCTCTGCCAAACAGACTCCCCGGAGGTTGAGCATTCAGAAGCAAGTTTAACTCTAAGGGAGGAAGCAGCAGAATGTGCCTCTCACATCTAGCCTGTAGGAATTCAGGTTGGCAAGTTCTATGGGGAAGCCCATTGCTGCCTATGGGGGAAACGGCATGGGAGATTTCAGTTTCAAAATCTCTGTGAAAAAGCGTCAGAGAAGCTTCTCCGTTTAGAATCCAGCATATCTCACTGAACCGAAGAAGTGGTAGTTAGAAGGGAGTTAGAGCTGCAAGCAGTTTGGTTTGGGAAATTAGACGCGAAATGACACTGCAAAGGCCTTCCAACAGGCTTGGAAAAGTGTGTTCTATACCTCTGCCAAACAGACTCCCTGGAGGTTGAGCTTTCAGAAGCAAGTTTAACTCTAAGGGAGGAAGCAGCAGAATGTGCCTCTCACATCTAGCCTGTAGGAATTCAGGTTGGCAAGTTCTATGGGGAAGCCCATTGGCGCCTTGGTTGGAAACGGCTTTGGAAATTTCAGCTTCAAAATCTCAGTGAAAAAGCATCAGAGAAGCTTCTCCGTTTAGAATCCAGCATATCTCACTAAACCGAAGAAGTGGTAGTTAGAAGGGAGTTAGAGTTGTAAGCAGTTTGGTTTGGGAAATTAGACGCGAAATCACATTGCAAAGGCCTTCGAACAGGCTTGGAAAAGTGTGTTCTATATCTCTGCCAAACAGACTCCCCGGAGGTTGAGCTTTCAGAAGCAAGTTTAACTCGAAGGGAGGAAACAGCAGAATGTGCCTCTCACATCTAGCCTGTAGGAATTCAGGTTGGCAAGTTCTATGGGGAAGCCCATTGCTGCCTATGGGGGAAACGGCATGGGAGATTTCAGTTTCAAAATCTCTTTGAAAAAGCGTCGGAGAAGCTTCTCCGTTTAGAATCCAGCATATCTCACTGAACTGAAGGAGTAGTAGTTAGAAGGGAGTTAGAGCTGCAAGCAGTTTGGTTTGGGAAATTAGACGCGAAATGACACTGCAAATGCCTTCCAACAGGCTTGGAAAAGTGTGTTCTATATCTCTGCCAAACAGACTCCCCAGAGGTTGAGCTTTCAGAAGCAAGTTTAACTCTAAGGGAGGAAGCAGCAGAATGTGCCTCTCACATCTAGCCTGTAGGAATTCAGGTTGGCAAGTTCTATGTGGAAGCCCATTGCTGCCTATGGTGGAAACGGCATGGGAGATTTCAGTTTCAAAATCTCTGTGAAAAAGCGTCAGAGAAGCTTCTCCGTTTAGAATCCAGCATATCTCACTGAACCGAAGAAGTGGTAGTTAGAAGGGAGTTAGAGCTGCAAGCAGTTTGGTTTGGGAAATTAGACGCGAAATGACACTGCAAATGCCATCCAACAGGCTTGGAAAAGTGTGTTCTATATCTCTGCCAAACAGACTCCCCGGAGCTTGAGCTTTCAGAAGCAAGTTTAACTCTAAGAGAGGAAGCACCAGAATGTGCCTCTCACATCTAGCCTGTAGGAATTCAGGTTAGCAAGTTCTATGGGGAAGCCCATTGGCGCCTTCGTTGTAAACGCGATTGGAAATTTCAGTTTCAAAATCTCTGTGAAAAAGCATCAGAGAAGCTTCTCCGTTTAGAATCCAGCATATCTCACTGAACCGAAAAACTGGTTGTTAGAACCTAGAGCTGCAAGCAGTTTGGTTTGGGAAATTAGACGCGAAATGACACTACAAATGCCTTCCAACAGGCTTGGAAAAGTGTGTTCTATATCTCTGCCAAACAGACTCCCCGGAGCTTGAGCTTTCAGAAGCAAGTTTAACTCTAAGAGAGGAAGCAGCAGAATGTGCCTCTCACATCTAGCCTGTAGGAATTCAGGTTGGCAAGTTCTATGGGGAAGCCCATTGCTGCCTATGGGGGAAACGGCATGGGAGATTTCAGTTTCAAAATCTCTGTGAAAAAGCGTCAGAGAAGCTTCTCCGTTTAGAATCCAGCATATCTCACCGAACCGAAGAAGTGGTAGTTAGAAGGGTGTTAGAGCTGCAAGCAGTTTGGTTTGGGAAATTAGACGCGAAATCACACTGCAAATGCCTTCCAACAGGCTTGGAAAAGTGTGTTCTATATCTCTGCCAAACAGACTCCCCGGAGCTTGAGCTTTCAGAAGCAAGTTTAACTCTAAGGGAGGAAGCAGCAGAATGTGCCTCTCACATCTAGCCTGTAGGAATTCAGGTTGGCAAGTTCTATGGGGAAGCCCATTGCTGCCTATGGTGGAAACGGCATGGGAGATTTCAGTTTCAAAATCTCTGTGAAAAAGAGTCAGAGAAGCTTCTCCGTTTAGAATCCAGCATATCTCACTGAACCGAAGAAGTGGTAGTTAGAAGGGAGTTAGAGCTGCAAGCAGTTTGGTTTGGGAAATTAGACGCCAAATGACACTGCAAAGCCCTTCCAACAGGCTTGGAAAAGTGTGTTCTATACCTTGCCAAACAGACTCCCTGGAGGTTGAGCTTTCAGAAGCAAGTTTAACTCTAAGGGAGGAAGCAGCAGAATGTGCCTCTCACATCTAGCCTGTAGGAATTCAGGTTGGGAAGTTCTATGGGTAAGCCCATTGCTGCCTATGGTGGAAACAGCATGGGAGATTTCAGTTTCAAAATCGCTGTGAAAAAGCGTCAGAGAAGCTTCTCTGTTTAGAATCCAGCATATCTCACTGAACCGAAAAAGTGGTTGTTAGAACCTAGAGCTGCAAGCAGTTTGGTTTGGGAAATTAGACGCGAAATGACACTGCAAATGCCTTCCAACAGGCTTGTAAAAGTGTGTTCTATATCTCTGCCAAACAGACTCCCCGGAGGTTGAGCTTTCAGAAGCAAGTTTAACTCTAAGGGAGGAAGCAGCAGAATGTGCCTCTCACATCTAGCCTGTAGGAATTCAGGTTGGCAAGATCTATGGGGAAGCCCTTTGCTGCCTATGGTGGAAACGGCATGGGAGATTTCAGTTTCAAAATCTCTGTGAAAAAGCGTCAGAGAAGCTTCTCCGTTTAGAATCCAGCATATCTCACCGAACCGAAGAAGTGGTAGTTAGAAGGGCGTTAGAGCTGCAAGCAGATTGGTTTGGGAAATTAGACACGAAATCACATTGCAAAGGCCTTCCAACAGGCTTGGAAAAGTGTGTTCTATGTCTCTGCCAAACAGACTCACAGGAGGTTGAGCTTTCAGAAGCAAGTTTAACTCTAAGGGAGGAAGCACCAGAATGTGCCTCTCACATCTAGCCTGTAGGAATTCAGGTTGGCAAGTTCTATGGGGAAGCCCATTAGCGCCTTCGTTGGAAACGGGTTTGGAAATTTTAGTTTCAAAATCTCTGTGAAAAAGCATCAGAGAAGCTTCTCCGTTTAGAATCCAGCATATCTCACTGAACCGAAAAAGTGGTAGTGAGAAGGTAGAGCTGCAAGCAGTTTGGTTTGGGAAATTAGACGTGAAATGACACTGCAAATGCCTTCCAACAGGCTTGGAAAAGTGTGTTCTATATCTCTGCCAAACAGACTCCCCGGAGCTTGAGCTTTCAGAAGCAAGTTTAACTCTTAGGGTGGAATCAGCAGAATGTGCCCTTCACATCTAGCCTGTAGGAATTCAGGTTGGCAAGTTCTTTGGGGAAGCCCATTGCTGCCTATGGTGGAAACGGCATGGGAGATTTCAGTTTCAAAATCTCTGTGAAAAAGCGTCAGAGAAGCTTCTCCGTTTAGAATCCAGCATATCTCACTGAACCGAAGAAGTGGTAGTTAGAAGGGTGTTAGAGCTGCAAGCACTTTGGTTTGGGAATTTAGACGCGAAATCACATTGCAAAGGCCTTCCAACAGGCTTGGAAAAGTGTGTTCTATATCTCTGCCAAACAGACTCCCCGGAGGTTGAGCTTTCAGAAGCAAGTTTAACTCGAAGGGAGGAAACAGCAGAATGTGCCTCTCACATCTAGCCTGTAGGAATTCAGGTTGGCAAGTTCTATGGGGAAGCCCATTGCTGCCTATGGGGGAAACGGCATGGGAGATTTCAGTTTCAAAATCTCTTTGAAAAAGCGTCGGAGAAGCTTCTCCGTTTAGAATCCAGCATATCTCACTGAACTGAAGGAGTAGTAGTTAGAAGGGAGTTAGAGCTGCAAGCAGTTTGGTTTGGGAAATTAGACGCGAAATGACACTGCAAATGCCTTCCAACAGGCTTGGAAAAGTGTGTTCTATATCTCTGCCAAACAGACTCCCCAGAGGTTGAGCTTTCAGAAGCAAGTTTAACTCTAAGGGAGGAAGCAGCAGAATGTGCCTCTCACATCTAGCCTGTAGGAATTCAGGTTGGCAAGTTCTATGTGGAAGCCCATTGCTGCCTATGGTGGAAACGGCATGGGAGATTTCAGTTTCAAAATCTCTGTGAAAAAGCGTCAGAGAAGCTTCTCCGTTTAGAATCCAGCATATCTCACTGAACCGAAGAAGTGGTAGTTAGAAGGGAGTTAGAGCTGCAAGCAGTTTGGTTTGGGAAATTAGACGCGAAATGACACTGCAAATGCCATCCAACAGGCTTGGAAAAGTGTGTTCTATATCTCTGCCAAACAGACTCCCCGGAGCTTGAGCTTTCAGAAGCAAGTTTAACTCTAAGAGAGGAAGCACCAGAATGTGCCTCTCACATCTAGCCTGTAGGAATTCAGGTTAGCAAGTTCTATGGGGAAGCCCATTGGCGCCTTCGTTGTAAACGCGATTGGAAATTTCAGTTTCAAAATCTGTTTGAAAAAGCATCAGAGAAGCTTCTCCGTTTAGAATCCAGCATATCTCACTGAACCGAAAAACTGGTTGTTAGAACCTAGAGCTGCAAGCAGTTTGGTTTGGGAAATTAGACGCGAAATGACACTACAAATGCCTTCCAACAGGCTTGGAAGAGTGTGTTCTATATCTCTGCCAAACAGACTCCCCGGAGCTTGAGCTTTCAGAAGCAAGTTTAACTCTAAGAGAGGAAGCAGCAGAATGTGCCTCTCACATCTAGCCTGTAGGAATTCAGGTTGGCAAGTTCTATGGGGAAGCCCATTGCTGCCTATGGGGGAAACGGCATGGGAGATTTCAGTTTCAAAATCTCTGTGAAAAAGCGTCAGAGAACCTTCTCCGTTTAGAATCCAGCATATCTCACCGAACCGAAGAAGTGGTAGTTAGAAGGGTGTTAGAGCTGCATGCAGTTTGGTTTGGGAAATTAGACGCGAAATCACACTGCAAATGCCTTCCAACAGGCTTGGAAAAGTGTGTTCTATATCTCTGCCAAACAGACTCCCCGGAGCTTGAGCTTTCAGAAGCAAGTTTAACTCTAAGGGAGGAAGCAGCAGAATGTGCCTCTCACATCTAGCCTGTAGGAATTCAGGTTGGCAAGTTCTATGGGGAAGCCCATTGCTGCCTATGGTGGAAACGGCATGGGAGATTTCAGTTTCAAAATCTCTGTGAAAAAGAGTCAGAGAAGCTTCTCCGTTTAGAATCCAGCATATCTCACTGAACCGAAGAAGTGGTAGTTAGAAGGGAGTTAGAGCTGCAAGCAGTTTGGTTTGGGAAATTAGACGCCAAATGACACTGCAAAGCCCTTCCAACAGGCTTGGAAAAGTGTGTTCTATACCTCTGCCAAACAGACTCCCTGGAGGTTGAGCTTTCAGAAGCAAGTTTAACTCTAAGGGAGGAAGCAGCAGAATGTGCCTCTCACATCTAGCCTGTAGGAATTCAGGTTGGGAAGTTCTATGGGGAAGCCCATTGCTGCCTATGGTGGAAACAGCATGGGAGATTTCAGTTTCAAAATCGCTGTGAAAAAGCGTCAGAGAAGCTTCTCTGTTTAGAATCCAGCATATCTCACTGAACCGAAAAAGTGGTTGTTAGAACCTAGAGCTGCAAGCAGTTTGGTTTGGGAAATTAGACGCGAAATGACACTGCAAATGCCTTCCAACAGGCTTGGAAAAGTGTGTTCTATATCTCTGCCAAACAGACTCCCCGGAGGTTGAGCTTTCAGAAGCAAGTTTAACTCTAAGGGAGGAAGCAGCAGAATGTGCCTCTCACATCTAGCCTGTAGGAATTCAGGTTGGCAAGTTCTATGGGGAAGCCCTTTGCTGCCTATGGTGGAAACGGCATGGGAGATTTCAGTTTCAAAATGTCTGTGAAAAAGCGTCAGAGAAGCTTCTCCGTTTAGAATCCAGCATATCTCACCGAACCGAAGAAGTGGTAGTTAGAAGGGCGTTAGAGCTGCAAGCAGATTGGTTTGGGAAATTAGACACGAAATCACATTGCAAAGGCCTTCCAACAGGCTTGGAAAAGTGTGTTCTATGTCTCTGCCAAACAGACTCCCAGGAGGTTGAGCTTTCAGAAGCAAGTTTAACTCTAAGGGAGGAAGCACCAGAATGTGCCTCTCACATCTAGCCTGTAGGAATTCAGGTTGGCAAGTTCTATGGGGAAGCCCATTAGCGCCTTCGTTGGAAACGGGTTTGGAAATTTTAGTTTCAAAATCTCTGTGAAAAAGCATCAGAGAAGCTTCTCCGTTTAGAATCCAGCATATCTCACTGAACCGAAAAAGTGGTAGTGAGAAGGTAGAGCTGCAAGCAGTTTGGTTTGGGAAATTAGACGTGAAATGACACTGCAAATGCCTTCCAACAGGCTTGGAAAAGTGTGTTCTATATCTCTGCCAAACAGACTCCCCGGAGCTTGAGCTTTCAGAAGCAAGTTTAACTCTTAGGGTGGAATCAGCAGAATGTGCCCTTCACATCTAGCCTGTAGGAATTCAGGTTGGCAAGTTCTTTGGGGAAGCCCATTGCTGCCTATGGTGGAAACGGCATGGGAGATTTCAGTTTCAAAATCTCTGTGAAAAAGCGTCAGAGAAGCTTCTCCGTTTAGAATCCAGCATATCTCACTGAACCGAAGAAGTGGTAGTTAGAAGGGTGTTAGAGCTGCAAGCACTTTGGTTTGGGAATTTAGACGCGAAATCACATTGCAAAGGCCTTCCAACAGGCTTGGAAAAGTGTGTTCTATATCTCTGCCAAACAGACTCCCCGGAGGTTGAGCTTTCAGAAGCAAGTTTAACTCTAAGGGAGGAAGCAGCAGAATGTGCCTCTCACATCTAGCCTGTAGGAATTCAGGTTGGCAAGTTCTATGGGGAAGCCCATTGGCGCCTTTGTTGTAAACGCGATTGGAAATTTCAGTTTCAAAATCTCTGTGAAAAAGCATCAGAGAAGCTTCTCCGTTTAGAATCCAGCATATCTCACTAAACCGAAAAAGTGGTTGTTAGAACCTAGAGCTGCAAGCAGTTTGGTTTGGGAAATTAGACGACAAATGACACTGCAAAGGCCTCCCAACAGGCTTGGAAAAGTGTGTTCTATACCTCTGCCCAACAGACTCCCTGGAGGTTGGCTTTCAGAAGCAAGTTTAACACTAAGGGAGGAAGCAGCAGAATGTGCCTCTCACATCTAGCCTGTAGGAATTCAGGTTGGCAAGTTCTATGGGGAAGCCCATTGCTGCCTACGGTGGAAACGGGTTTGGAAATTTCAGTTTCAAAATCTCTGTGAAAAAGCATCAGAGAAGCTTCTCCGTTTAGAATCCAGCATATCTCACTGAACCGAAGAAGTGGTAGTTAGAAGGGAGTTAGAACTGCAAGCAGTTTGGTTTGGGAAATTAGACGCGAAATGACACTGCAAAGGCCTTCCAACAGATTTGGAAAAGTGTGGTCTATATCTCTGCCAAACAGACTCCCCGGAGGTTGAGCTTTCAGAAGCAATTTTAACTCTTAGGGTGGAATCAGCAGAATGTGCCCCTCACATCTAGCGTGTAGGAATTCAGTTTGGCAAGTTCTATGGGGAAGCCCATTGCTGCCTATGGTGGAAATGGCATGGGAGATTTCAGTTTCAAAATCTCTGTGAAAAAGCGTCAGAGAAGCTTTTCCGTTTAGAATCCAGCATATCTCACTGAACCGAAGAAGTGTTAGTTAGAAGGGAGTTAGAACTGCAAGCAGTTTGGTTTGGGAAATTAGACGCGAAATGAAACAGCAAAGGCCTTCCAACAGTCTTGGAAAAGTGTGTTCTATATCTCTGCCAAACAGACTTCCCGGAGGTTGAGCTTTCAGAATCAAGTTTAACTCTAAGGGAGGAAGCAGCAGAATGTGCCTCTCACATCTAGCCTGTAGGAATTCAGGTTGGCAAGTTCTATGGGGAAGCCCATTGGCGCCTTCGTTGGAAACGGGTTTGGAAAGTTCAGTTTCAAAATCTCTGTGAAAAAGCATTAGAGAAGCTTCTCCGTTTAGAATCCAGCATATCTCACTGAACCGAAAAAGTGGTACTTAGAACCTAGAGCTGCAAGCAGTTTGGTTTGGGAAATTAGACGCGAAATGACACTGCAAACGCCTTCCAACAGGCTTGGAAAAGTGTGTTCTATATCTCTGCCAAACAGACTCCCAGGAGGTTTAGCTGTCAGAAGCAAGTTTAACTCTAAGGGAGGAAGCAGCAGAATGTGCCTCTCACATCTAGCCTGTAGGAATTCAGGTTGGCAAGATCTATGGGGAAGCCCATTGCTGCCTATGGTGGAAACGGCATGGGAGATTTCAGTTTCAAAATCTCTGTGAAAAAGCGTCAGAGAAGCTTCTCCGTTTAGAATCCATTATATCACACTGAACTGAAGAATTGGTAGTTACAAGGGAGTTAGAGCTGCAAGCAGTTTGGTTTGGGAAATTAGACGAGAAATCACATTGCAAAGGCCTTCAATCAGGATTGGAAAAGTGTGTTCTATATCTCTGCCAAACAGACTCCCAGGAGGTTGAGCTTTCAGAAGCTAGTTTAACTCTAAGGGAGGAAGCAGCAGAATGTGCCTCTCACATCTAGCCTGTAGGAATTCAGGTTGGCACGTTCTATGGGGAAGCCCATTGGCGCCTTCGTTGGAAACGGGTTTCGAAATTTCAGTTTCAAAATCTCTGTGAAAAAGCATCAGAGAAGCTTCTCCGTTTAGAATCCAGCATATCTCACTGAACCGAAGAAGTGGTAGTTAGAAGGGAATTAGAGCTGTAAGCAGTTTGGTTTGGGAAATTAGACGCGTACTCACATTGCAAAGGCCTTCGAACAGGCTTGGAAAAGTGTGTTCTATATCTCTGCCAAACAGACTCCCCGGAGGTTGAGCTTTCAGAAGCAAGTTTAACTCTCAGGGTAGAAGCAGCAGAATGTGCCCCTCACATCTAGCCTGTAGGAATTCAGGTTGGCAAGTTCTATGGGGAAGCCCATTGCTGCCTATGGTGGAAACGGCATGGGAGATTTCAGTTTCAAAATCTCTGTGAAAAAGCGTGAGGGAAGCTTCTCCGTTTAGAATCCAGCATATCTCACTGAACCGAAGAAGTGGTAGTTAGAAGGGAGTTAGAGCTGCAAGCAGTTTGGTTTGGGAAATTAGACGCGAAATGACACTGCAAAGACCTTCCAACAGGCTTGGAACAGTGTGCTCTATATCTCTGCCAAACAGACTCCCCGGAGGTTGAGCTTTCAGAAGCAAGTTTAACTCTAAGGGAGGAAGCAGCAGAATGTGCCTCTCACATCTAGCCTGTAGGAATTCAGGTTGGCAGGTTCTATGGGGAAGCCCATTGCTGCCTATGGGGGAAACGGCATGGGAGATTTCAGTTTCAAAATCTCTGTGAAAAAGCGTCAGAGAAGCTTCTCCGTTTAGAATCCAGCATATCTCACTGAACCGAAGAAGTGGTAGTTAGAAGGGAGTTAGAGCTGCAAGCAGTTTGGTTTGGGAAATTAGACGCGAAATGACACTGCAAAGGCCTTCCAACAGGCTTGGAAAAGTGTGTTCTATACCTCTGCCAAACAGACTCCCTGGAGGTTGAGCTTTCAGAAGCAAGTTTAACATTAAGGGAGGAAGCAGCAGAATGTGCCTCTCACATCTAGCCTGTAGGAATTCAGGTTGGCAAGTTCTATGGGGAAGCCCATTGCTGCCTATGGGGGATACGGCATGGGAGATTTTAGTTTCAAAATCTTTGTGAAAAATTGTCAGAGAAGCTTCTCCGTTTAGAATCCAGCATATCACACTGAACTGAAGAAGTGGTAGTTATAAGGGAGTTAGAGCTGCAAGCAGTTTGGTTTGGGAAATTAGACGCGAAATCACATTGCAAAGGCCTTCCAACAGGATTGGAAAATTGTCTTCTATATCTCTGCCAAACAGACTCCCAGGAGGTTGAGCTTTCAGAAGCAAGTTTAACTCTAACGGAGGAAGCAGCAGAATGTGCCTCTCACATCTAGCCTGTAGGAATTCAGGTTGGCAAGTTCTATGGGGAAGCCCATTGCTGCCTATGGTGGAAACGGCATGGGAGATTTCAGTTTCAAAATCTCTGTGAAAAAGCGTCAGAGAAGATTCTCCGTTTAGAATCCAGCATATCTCACTGAACCGAAGAAGTGGTAGTTAGAAGGGAGTTCGAGCTGCAGGCAGTTTGGTTTGGGAAATTAGACCCAAAATGCCTCTGCAAATACCATCCAACAGGCTTGGAAAAGTGTGTTCTATATCTCTGCCAAACAGACTCCCCAGAGGTTGAGCTTTCAGAAGCAAGTTTAACTCTTAGGGTGGAATCAGCAGAATGTGCCCTTCACATCTAGCCTGTAGGAATTCAGGTTGGCAAGTTCTTTGGGGAAGCCCATTGCTGCCTATGGTGGAAACGGCATGGGAGATTTCAGTTTCAAAATCTCTGTGAAAAAGCGTCAGAGAAGCTTCTCCGTTTAGAATCCAGCATATCTCACTGAACCGAAGAAGTGGTAGTTAGAAGGGTGTTAGAGCTGCAAGCACTTTGGTTTGGGAATTTAGACGCGAAATCACATTGCAAAGGCCTTCCAACAGGCTTGGAAAAGTGTGTTCTATATCTCTGCCAAACAGACTCCCCGGAGGTTGAGCTTTCAGAAGCAAGTTTAACTCTAAGGGAGGAAGCAGCAGAATGTGCCTCTCACATCTAGCCTGTAGGAATTCAGGTTGGCAAGTTCTATGGGGAAGCCCATTGGCGCCTTTGTTGTAAACGCGATTGGAAATTTCAGTTTCAAAATCTCTGTGAAAAAGCATCAGAGAAGCTTCTCCGTTTAGAATCCAGCATATCTCACTAAACCGAAAAAGTGGTTGTTAGAACCTAGAGCTGCAAGCAGTTTGGTTTGGGAAATTAGACGCGAAATGACACTGCAAATGCCTTCCAACAGGCATGGAAAAGTGTGTTCTATATCTCTGCCAAACAGACTACCCGGAGCTTGAGCTTTCAGAAGCAAGTTTAACACTAAGAGAGGAAGCAGCAGAATGTGCCTCTCACATCTAGCCTGTAGGAATTCAGGTTGGCAAGTTCTATGGGGAAGCCCATTGCTGCCTATGGGGGAAACGGCATGGGAGATTTCAGTTTCAAAATCTCTGTGAAAAAGCGTCAGAGAAGCTTCTCCGTTTAGAATCCAGCATATCTCACTGAACCGAAGAAGTGGTAGTTAGAAGGGAGTTAGAGCTGCAAGCAGTTTGGTTTGGGAAATTAGACGACAAATGACACTGCAAAGGCCTTCCAACAGGCTTGGAAAAGTGTGTTCTATACCTCTGCCAAACAGACTCCCTGGAGGTTGGCTTTCAGAAGCAAGTTTAACACTAAGGGAGGAAGCAGCAGAATGTGCCTCTCACATCTAGCCTGTAGGAATTCAGGTTGGCAAGTTCTATGGGGAAGCCCATTGCTGCCTATGGTGGAAATGGCATGGGAGATTTCAGTTTCAAAATCTCTGTGAAAAAGAGTCAGAGAAGCTTTTCCGTTTAGAATCCAGCATATCGCACTGAACCGAAGAAGTGTTAGTTAGAAGGGAGTTAGAACTGCAAGCAGTTTGGTTTGGGAAATTAGACGCGAAATGAAACAGCAAAGGCCTTCCAACAGTCTTGGAAAAGTGTGTTCTATATCTCTGCCAAACAGACTCCCAGGAGGTTTAGCTGTCAGAAGCAAGTTTAACTCTAAGGGAGGAAGCAGCAGAATGTGCCTCTCACATCTAGCCTGTAGGAATTCAGGTTGGCAAGATCTATGGGGAAGCCCATTGCTGCCTATGGTGGAAACGGCATGGGAGATTTCAGTTTCAAAATCTCTGTGAAAAAGCGTCAGAGAAGCTTCTCCGTTTAGAATCCATTATATCACACTGAACTGAAGAATTGGTAGTTACAAGGGAGTTAGAGCTGCAAGCAGTTTGGTTTGGGAAATTAGACGAGAAATCACATTGCAAAGGCCTTAAATCAGGATTGGAAAAGTGTGTTCTATATCTCTGCCAAACAGACTCCCAGGAGGTTGAGCTTTCAGAAGCTAGTTTAACTCTAAGGGAGGAAGCAGCAGAATGTGCCTCTCACATCTAGCCTGTAGGAATTCAGGTTGGCACGTTCTATGGGGAAGCCCATTGGCGCCTTCGTTGGAAACGGGTTTCGAAATTTCAGTTTCAAAATCTCTGTGAAAAAGCATCAGAGAAGCTTCTCCGTTTAGAATCCAGCATATCTCACTGAACCGAAGAAGTGGTAGTTAGAAGGGAATTAGAGCTGTAAGCAGTTTGGTTTGGGAAATTAGACGCGTACTCACATTGCAAAGGCCTTCGAACAGGCTTGGAAAAGTGTGTTCTATATCTCTGCCAAACAGACTCCCCGGAGGTTGAGTTTTCAGAAGCAAGTTTAACTCTTAGGGTAGAAGCAGCAGAATGTGCCCCTCACATCTAGCCTGTAGGAACTCAGGTTGGCAAGTTCTATGGGGAAGCCCATTGCTGCCTATGGTGGAAACGGCATGGGAGATTTCAGTTTCAAAATCTCTGTGAAAAAGCGTGAGGGAAGCTTCTCCGTTTAGAATCCAGCATATCTCACTGAACCGAAGAAGTGGTAGTTAGAAGGGAGTTAGAGCTGCAAGCAGTTTGGTTTGGGAAATTAGACGCGAAATGACACTGCAAAGACCTTCCAACAGGCTTGGAACAGTGTGCTCTATATCTCTGCCAAACAGACTCCCCGGAGGTTGAGCTTTCAGAAGCAAGTTTAACTCTAAGGGAGGAAGCAGCAGAATGTGCCTCTCACATCTAGCCTTTAGGAATTCAGGTTGGCAAGTTCTATGGGGAAGCCCATTGCTGCCTATGGTGGAAACGGCATGGGAGATTTCAGTTTCAAAATCTCTGTGAAAAAGCGTCAGAAAATATTCTCCGTTTAGAATCCAGCATATCTCACTGAACCGAAGAAGTGGTAGATAGAAGGGAGTTAGAGCTGCAAGCAGTTTGGTTTGGGAAATTAGACGCGAAATCACATTGCAAAGGCCTTCGAACAGGCTTGGAAAAGTGTGTTCTATGTCTCTGCCGAACAGACTCCCCGGATGTTGAGCTGTCAGAAGCAAGTTTAACTCTTAGGGTGGAAGCAGCACAATGTGCCCCTCACATCTAGCCTGTAGGAATTCAGGTTGGCAAGTTCTATGGGGAAGCCCATTGCTGCCTATGGTGGAAACGGCATGGGAGATTTCAGTTTAAAAATCTTTGTGAAAAAGCGTCAGAGAAGCTTCTCCGTTTAGAATCCAGCATATCTCACTGAACCGAAGAAGTGGTAGTTAGAAGGGAGTTAGAGCTGCAAGCAGTTTGGTTTGGGAAATTACACGCGAAATCACGTTGCAAAGGCCTTCCAACAGGCTTGCAAAAGTGTGTTCTATATCTCTGCCAAACAGACTCCCCGGAGGTTGAGCTTTCAGAAGCAAGTTTAACTCTATGGGAGGAAGCAGCAGAATGTGCCTCTCACATCTAGCCTGTAGGAATTCAGGTTGGCAAGTTCTATGGGGAAGCCCATTGGCGCCTTCGTTGTAAACGCGATTGGAAATTTCAGTTTCAAAATCTCTGTGAAAAAGCATCAGAGAAGCTTCTCCGTTTAGAATCCAGCATATCTCACTGAACCGAAAAAGTGGTAGTTAGAACCTAGAGCTGCAAGCAGTTTGGTTTGGGAAATTAGACGCGAAATGACACTGCAAAGGCCTTCCAACAGGCTTGGAAAAGTGTGTTCTATACCTCTGCCAAACAGACTCCCCAGAGGTTGAGCTTTCAGAAGCAAGTTTAACTCTTAGGGTGGAATCAGCAGAATGTGCCCCTCAAATCTAGCCTGTAGGAATTCAGGTTGGCAAGTTCTATGGGGAAGCCCATTGCTGCCTATGGGGAAACGGCATGGGAGATTTCAGTTTCAAAATCTCTGTGAAAAAGCGTCAGAGAAGCTTCTCCATTTAGAATCCAGCATATCTCACTGAACCGAAGAAGTGGTAGTTAGAAGGGAGTTAGAGCTGCAAGCAAGTTGGTTTGGGAAATTAGACGCAAAATGACACTGCAAAGGCCTTCCAACAGGCTTGGAAAAGTGTGTTGTATACCTCTGCCAAACAGACTCCCTGGAGGTTGAGCTTTCAGAAGCAAGTGTAACACTAAGGGAGGAAGCAGCAGAATGTGCCTCTCACATCTAGCCTGTAGGAATTCAGGTTTGCAAGTTCTATGGGGAAGCCCATTGCTGCCTATGGGGGAAACGGCATGGGAGATTTCAGTTTCAAAATCTCTGTGAAAAAGCGTCAGAGAAGCTTCTCCGTTTAGAATCCAGCATATCTCACCGAACCGAAGAAGTGTTAGTTAGAAGGGTGTTAGAGCTGCAAGCAGTTTGGTTTGGGAAATTAGACGCGAAATCACACTGCAAATGCCTTCCAACAGGCTTGGAAAAGTGTGTTCTATATCTCTGCCAAACAGACTCCCCGGAGCTTGAGCTTTCAGAAGCAAGTTTAACTCTAAGGGAGGAAGCAGCAGAATGTGCCTCTCACATCTAGCCTGTAGGAATTCAGGTTGGCAAGTTCTATGGGGAAGCCCATTGCTGCCTATGGTGGAAACGGCATGGGAGATTTCAGTTTCAAAATGTCTGTGAAAAAGCGTCAGAGAAGCTTCTCCGTTTAGAATCCAGCATATCTCACTGAACCGAAGAAGTTGTAGTTAGAAGGGAGTTAGAGCTGCAAGCAGTTTGGTTTGGGAAATTAGACGCCAAATGACACTGCAAAGCCCTTCCAACAGGCTTGGAAAAGTGTGTTCTATACCTCTGCCAAACAGACTCCCTGGAGGTTGAGCTTTCAGAAGCAAGTTTAACTCTAAGGGAGGAAGCAGCAGAATGTGCCTCTCACATCTAGCCTGTAGGAATTCAGGTTGGCAAGTTCTATGGGGAAGCCCATTGCTGCCTATGGTGGAAACAGCATGGGAGATTTCAGTTTCAAAATCGCTGTGAAAAAGCGTCAGAGAAGCTTCTCTGTTTAGAATCCAGCATATCTCACTGAACCGAAAAAGTGGTTGTTAGAACCTAGAGCTGCAAGCAGTTTGGTTTGGGAAATTAGACGCGAAATGACACTGCAAATGCCTTCCAACAGGCTTGGAAAAGTGTGTTCTATATCTCTGCCAAACAGACTCCCCGTAGCTTGAGCTTTCAGAAGCAAGTTTAACTCTAAGGGAGGAAGCAGCAGAATGTGCCCCTCACATCTAGCCTGTAGGAATTCAGGTTGGCAAGTTCTATGGGGAAGCCCATTGCTGCCTATGGGGGAAACGGCATGGGAGATTTCACTTTCAAAATCTCTGTGAAAAAGCGTCAGAGAAGCTTCTCCGTTTAGAATCCAGCATATCTCACCGAACCGAAGAAGTGGTAGTTAGAAGGGAGTTAGAGCTGCAAGCAGTTTGGTTTGGGAAATTAGACGCGAAATCACACTGCAAATGCTTTCCAACAGGCTTGGAAAAGTGTGTTCTATATCTCTGCCAAACAGACTCCCCGGAGCTTGAGCTTTCAGAAGCAAGTTTAACTCTAAGGGAGGAAGCAGCAGAATGTGCCTCTCACATCTAGCCTGTAGGAATTCAGGTTGGCAAGTTCTATGGGGAAGCCCATTGCTGCCTATGGTGGAAACGGCATGGGAGATTTCAGTTTCAAAATCTCTGTGAAAAAGAGTCAGAGAAGCTTCTCCGTTTAGAATCCAGCATATCTCACTGAACCGAAGATTTGGTAGTTAGAAGGGAGTTAGAGCTGCAAGCAGTTTGGTTTGGGAAATTAGACGCGAAATGACACTGCAAAGGCCTTCCAACAGGCTTGGAAAAGTGTGTTCTATACCTCTGCCAAACAGACTCCCTGGAGGTTGAGCTTTCAGAAGCAAGTTTAACTCTAAGGGAGGAAGCAGCAGAATGTGCCTCTCACATCTAGCCTGTAGGAATTCAGATTGGCAAGTTCTATGGGGAAGCCCATTGCTGCCTATGGTGGAAACGGCATGGGAGATTTCAGTTTCAAAATCTCTGTGAAAAAGCGTCAGAGAAGCTTCTCCGTTTAGAATCCAGCATATCTCACTGAACCCAAGAAGTGGTAGTTAGAAGGGATTTAGAGCTGCAAGCAGTTTGGTTTGGGAAATTAGACGCGAAATGACACTGCAAATGCCTTCCAACAGGCTTGTAAAAGTGTGTTCTATATCTCTGCCAAACAGACTCCCCGGAGGTTGAGCTTTCAGAAGCAAGTTTAACTCTAAGGGAGGAAGCAGCAGAATGTGCCTCTCACATCTAGCCTGTAGGAATTCAGGTTGGCAAGTTCTATGGGGAAGCCCTTTGCTGCCTATGGTGGAAACGGCATGGGAGATTTCAGTTTCAAAATGTCTGTGAAAAAGCGTCAGAGAAGCTTCTCCGTTTAGAATCCAGCATATCTCACCGAACCGAAGAAGTGGTAGTTAGAAGGGCGTTAGAGCTGCAAGCAGATTGGTTTGGGAAATTAGACACGAAATAACATTGCAAAGGCCTTCCAACAGGCTTGGAAAAGTGTGTTCTATGTCTCTGCCAAACAGACTCCCAGGAGGTTGAGCTTTCAGAAGCAAGTTTAACTCTAAGGGAGGAAGCACCAGAATGTGCCTCTCACATCTAGCCTGTAGGAATTCAGGTTGGCAAGTTCTATGGGGAAGCCCATTAGCGCCTTCGTTGGAAACGGGTTTGGAAATTTTAGTTTAAAAATCTCTGTGAAAAAGCATCAGAGAAGCTTCTCCGTTTAGAATCCAGCATATCTCACTGAACCGAAAAAGTGGTAGTGAGAAGGTAGAGCTGCAAGCAGTTTGGTTTGGGAAATTAGACGTGAAATGACACTGCAAATGCCTTCCAACAGGCTTGGAAAAGTGTGTTCTATATCTCTGCCAAACAGACTCCCCGGAGCTTGAGCTTTCAGAAGCAAGTTTAACTCTAAGGGAGGAAGCAGCAGAATGTGCCTCTCACATCTAGCCTGTAGGAATTCAGGTTGGCAAGTTCTTTGGGGAAGCCCTTTGCTGCCTATGGTGGAAACGGCATGGGAGATTTCAGTTTCAAAATCTCTGTGAAAAAGCGTCAGAGAAGCTTCTCCGTTTAGAATCCAGCATATCTCACTGAACCGAAGAAGTGGTAGTTAGAAGGGTGTTAGAGCTGCAAGCACTTTGGTTTGGGAATTTAGACGCGAAATCACATTGCAAAGGCCTTCCAACAGGCTTGGAAAAGTGTGTTCTATATCTCTGCCAAACAGACTCCCCGGAGGTTGAGCTTTCAGAAGCAAGTTTAACTCTAAGGGAGGAAGCAGCAGAATGTGCCTCTCACATCTAGCCTGTAGGAATTCAGGTTGGCAAGTTCTATGGGGAAGCCCATTGGCGCCTTTGTTGTAAACGCGATTGGAAATTTCAGTTTCAAAATATCTGTTGAAAAGCATCAGAGAAGCTTCTCCGTTTAGAATCCAGCATATCTCACTGAACCGAAAAAGTGGTTGTTAGAACCTAGAGCTGCAAGCAGTTTGGTTTGGGAAATTACACGCGAAATGACACTGCAAATGCCTTCCAACAGGCTTGGAAAAGTGTGTTCTATATCTCTGCCAAACAGACTCCCCGGAGCTTGAGCTTTCAGAAGCAAGTTTAACTCTAAGAGAGGAAGCAGCAGAATGTGCCTCTCACATCTAGCCTGTAGGAATTCAGGTTGGCAAGTTCTATGGGGAAGCCCATTGCTGCCTATGGGGGAAACGGCATGGGAGATTTCAGTTTCAAAATCTCTGTGAAAAAGCGTCAGAGAAGCTTCTCCGTTTAGAATCCAGCATATCTCACTGAACCGAAGAAGTGGTAGTTAGAAGGGAGTTAGAGCTGCAAGCAGTTTGGTTTGGGAAATTAGACGACAAATGACACTGCAAAGGCCTTCCAACAGGCTTGGAAAAGTGTGTTCTATACCTCTGCCAAACAGACTCCCTGGAGGTTGGCTTTCAGAAGCAAGTTTAACACTAAGGGAGGAAGCAGCAGAATGTGCCTCTCACATCTAGCCTGTAGGAATTCAGGTTGGCAAGTTCTATGGGGAAGCCCATTGGCGCCTTCGTTGTAAACGCGATTGGAAGTTTCAGTTTCAAAATCTCTGTGAAAAAGCGTCAGAGAAGCTTCTCCGTTTAGAATCCAGCATATCTCACTGAACCGAAGAAGTGGTAGTTAGAAGGGAGTTAGAGCTGCAAGCAGTTTGGTTTGGGAAATTAGACGACAAATGACACTGCAAAGGCCTTCCAACAGGCTTGGAAAAGTGTGTTCTATACCTCTGCCAAACAGACTCCCTGGAGGTTGGCTTTCAGAAGCAAGTTTAACACTAAGGGAGGAAGCAGCAGAATGTGCCTCTCACATCTAGCCTGTAGGAATTCAGGATGGCAAGTTCTATGGGGAAGCCCATTGCTGCCTATGCTGGAAACGGGTTTGGAAATTTCAGTTTCAAAATCTCTGTGAAAAAGCATTAGAGAAGCTTCTCCGTTTAGAATCCAGCATATCTCACTAAACCGAAGAAGTGGTAGTTAGAAGGGAGTTAGAACTGCAAGCAGTTTGGTTTGGGAAATTAGACGCGAAATGACACTGCAAAGGCCTTCCAACAGATTTGGAAAAGTGTGTTCTATACCTCTGCCAAACAGACTCCCTGGAGGTTGAGCTTTCAGAAGCAAGTGTAACACTAAGGGAGGAAGCAGCAGAATGTGCCTCTCCCATCTAGCCTGTAGGAATTCAGGTTGGCAAGTTCTATGGGTAAGCCCATTGCTGCCTATGGTGGAAACGGCATGGGAGATTTCAGTTTCAAAATCTCTGTGAAAAAGCGTCAGAGAAGCTTCTCCGTTTAGAATCCAGCATATCTCACTGAACCGAAGAGGTGGTAGTTAGAAGGGAGTTAGACCTGCAAGCAGATTGGTTTGGGAAATTAGACACGAAATCACATTGCAAAGGCCTTCCAACAGGCTTGGAAAAGTGTGTTCTATATCTCTGCCAAACAGACTCCCAGGAGGTTGAGCTTTCAGAAGCAAGTTTAACTCTAAGGGAGGAAGCACCAGAATGTGCCTCTCACATCTAGCCTGTAGGAATTCAGGTTAGCAAGTTCTATGGGGAAGCCCATTGGCGCCTTCGTTGTAAACGCGATTGGAAATTTCAGTTTCAAAATCTCTGTGAAAAAGCATCAGAGAAGCTTCTCCGTTTAGAATCCAGCATATCTCACTGAACCGAAAAAGTGGTTGTTAGAACCTAGAGCTGCAAGCAGTTTGGTTTGGGAAATTAGACGCGAAATGACACTGCAAATGCCTTCCAACAGGCTTGGAAAAGTGTGTTCTATATCTCTGCCAAACAGACTCCCCGGAGCTTGAGCTTTCAGAAGCAAGTTTAACTCTAAGGGAGGAAGCAGCAGAATGTGCCTCTCACATCTAGCCTGTAGGAATTCAGGTTGGCAAGTTCTATGGGGAAGCCCTTTGCTGCCTATGGTGGAAACGGCATGGGAGATTTCAGTTTCAAAATGTCTGTGAAAAAGCGTCAGAGAAGCTTCTCCGTTTAGAATCCAGCATATCTCACCGAACCGAAG
This sequence comes from Cynocephalus volans, assembly GCF_027409185.1. Taxonomy (NCBI): domain Eukaryota; kingdom Metazoa; phylum Chordata; class Mammalia; order Dermoptera; family Cynocephalidae; genus Cynocephalus; species Cynocephalus volans. Next base: position 1,333,930 of record NW_026902372.1, on the reverse strand, counting down.
AAGTGGTAGTTAGAAGGGCGTTAGAGCTGCAAGCAGATTGGTTTGGGAAATTAGACACGAAATCACATTGCAAAGGCCTTCCAACAGGCTTGGAAAAGTGTGTTCTATGTCTCTGCCATACAGACTCCCAGGAGGTTGAGCTTTCAGAAGCAAATTTAACTCTAAGGGAGGAAGCACCAGAATGTGCCTCTCACATCTAGCCTGTAGGAATTCAGGTTGGCAAGTTCTATGGGGAAGCCCATTAGCGCCTTCGTTGCAAACGGGTTTGGAAATTTTAGTTTAAAAATCTCTGTGAAAAAGCATCAGAGAAGCTTCTCCGTTTAGAATCCAGCATATCTCACTGAACCGAAAAAGTGGTAGTGAGAAGGTAGAGCTGCAAGCAGTTTGGTTTGGGAAATTAGACGTGAAATGACACTGCAAATGCCTTCCAACAGGCTTGGAAAAGTGTGTTCTATATCTCTGCCAAACAGACTCCCCGGAGCTTGAGCTTTCAGAAGCAAGTTTAACTCTAAGGGAGGAAGCAGCAGAATGTGCCTCTCACATCTAGCCTGTAGGAATTCAGTTTGGCAAGTTCTTTGGGGAAGCCCATTGCTGCCTATGGTGGAAACGGCATGGGAGATTTCAGTTTCAAAATCTCTGTGAAAAAGCGTCAGAGAAGCTTCTCCGTTTAGAATCCAGCATATCTCACTGAACCGAAGAAGTGGTAGTTAGAAGGGTGTTAGAGCTGCAAGCACTTTGGTTTGGGAATTTAGACGCGAAATCACATTGCAAAGGCCTTCCAACAGGCTTGGAAAAGTGTGTTCTATATCTCTGCCAAACAGACTCCCCGGAGGTTGAGCTTTCAGAAGCAAGTTTAACTCTAAGGGAGGAAGCAGCAGAATGTGCCTCTCACATCTAGCCTGTAGGAATTCAGGTTGGCAAGTTCTATGGGGAAGCCCATTGGCGCCTTTGTTGTAAACGCGATTGGAAATTTCAGTTTCAAAATATCTGTGAAAAAGCATCAGAGAAGCTTCTCCGTTTAGAATCCAGCATATCTCACTGAACCGAAAAAGTGGTTGTTAGAACCTAGAGCTGCAAGCAGTTTGGTTTGGGAAATTAGACGCGAAATGACACTGCAAAGGCCTTCCAACAGATTTGGAAAAGTGTGTTCTATATCTCTGCCAAACAGACTCCCCGGAGGTTGAGCTTTCAGAAGCAATTTTAACACTTAGGGTGGAATCAGCAGAATGTGCCCCTCACATCTAGCGTGTAGGAATTCAGGTTGGCAAGTTCTATGGGGAAGCCCATTGCTGCCTATGGTGGAAATGGCATGGGAGATTTCAGTTTCAAAATCTCTGTGAAAAAGCGTCAGAGAAGCTTTTCCGTTTAGAATCCAGCATATCTCACTGAACCGAAGAAGTGTTAGTTAGAAGGGAGTTAGAGCTGCAAGCTGTTTGGTTTGGGAAATTAGACGCGAAATGAAACAGCAAAGGCCTTCCAACAGTCTTGGAAAAGTGTGTTCTATATCTCTGCCAAACAGACTTCCCGGAGGTTGAGCTTTCAGAATCAAGTTTAACTCTAAGGGAGGAAGCAGCAGAATGTGCCTCTCACATCTAGCCTGTAGGAATTCAGGTTGGCATGTTCTATGGGGAAGCCCATTGGCGCCTTCGTTGGAAACGGGTTTGGAAAGTTCAGTTTCAAAATCTCTGTGAAAAAGCATTAGAGAAGCTTCTCCGTTTAGAATCCAGCATATCTCACTGAACCGAAAAAGTGGTACTTAGAACCTAGAGCTGCAAGCAGTTTGGTTTGGGAAATTAGACGCGAAATGACACTGCAAACGCCTTCCAACAGGCTTGGAAAAGTGTGTTCTATATCTCTGCCAAACAGACTCCCAGGAGGTTTAGCTGTCAGAAGCAAGTTTAACTCTAAGGGAGGAAGCAGCAGAATGTGCCTCTCACATCTAGCCTGTAGGAATTCAGGTTGGCAAGTTCTATGGGGAAGCCCATTGCTGCCTATGGTGGAAACGGCATGGGAGATTTCAGTTTCAAAATCTCTGTGAAAAAGCGTCAGAGAAGCTTCTCCGTTTAGAATCCATTATATCACACTGAACTGAAGAATTGGTAGTTACAAGGGAGTTAGAGCTGCAAGCAGTTTGGTTTGGGAAATTAGACGAGAAATCACATTGCAAAGGCCTTCCAACAGGAATGGAAAAGTGTGTTCTATATCTCTGCCAAACAGACTCCCAGGAGGTTGAGCTTTCAGAAGCAAGTTTAACTCTAAGGGAGGAAGCAGCAGAATGTGCCTCTCACATCTAGCCTGTAGGAATTCAGGTTGGCACGTTCTATGGGGAAGCCCATTGGCGCCTTCGTTGGAAACGGGTTTCGAAATTTCAGTTTCAAAATCTCTGTGAAAAAGCATCAGAGAAGCTTCTCCGTTTAGAATCCAGCATATCTCACTGAACCGAAGAAGTGGTAGTTAGAAGGGAATTAGAGCTGTAAGCAGTTTGGTTTGGGAAATTAGACGCGTACTCACATTGCAAAGGCCTTCGAACAGGCTTGGCAAAGTGTGTTCTATATCTCTGCCAAACAGACTCCCCGGAGGTTGAGCTTTCAGAAGCAAGTTTAACTCTTAGGGTAGAAGCAGCAGAATGTGCCCCTCACATCTAGCCTGTAGGAATTCAGGTTGGCAAGTTCTATGGGGAAGCCCATTGCTGCCTATGGTGGAAACGGCATGGGAGATTTCAGTTTCAAAATCTCTGTGAAAAAGCGTCAGGGAAGCTTCTCCGTTTAGAATCCAGCATATCTCACTGAACCGAAGAAGTGGTAGTTAGAAGGGAGTTAGAGCTGCAAGCAGTTTGGTTTCGGAAATTAGACGCGAAATGACACTGCAAAGACCTTCCACCAGGCTTGGAAAAGTGTGCTCTATATCTCTGCCAAACAGACTCCCCGGAGGTTGAGCTTTCAGAAGCAAGTTTAACTCTAAGGGAGGAAGCAGCAGAATGTGCCTCTCACATCTAGCCTTTACGAATTCAGGTTGGCAAGTTCTATGGGGAAGCCCATTGCTGCCTATGGTGGAAACGGCATGGGAGATTTCAGTTTCAAAATCTCTGTGAAAAAGCGTCAGAAAATATTCTCCGTTTAGAATCCAGCATATCTCACTGAACCGAAGAAGTGGTAGATAGAAGGGAGTTAGAGCTGCAAGCAGTTTGGTTTGGGAAATTAGACGCGAAATCACATTCCAAAGGCCTTCGAACAGGCTTGGAAAAGTGTGTTCTATGTCTCTGCCGAACAGACTCCCCGGATGTTGAGCTGTCAGAAGCAAGTTTAACTCTTAGGGTGGAAGCAGCACAATGTGCCCCTGACATCTATCCTGTAGGAATTCAGGTTGGCAAGTTCTATGGGGAAGCCCATTGCTGCCTATGGTGGAAACGGCATGGGAGATTTCAGTTTAAAAATCTTTGTGAAAAAGCGTCAGAGAAGCTTCTCCGTTTAGAATCCAGCATAATTCACTGAACCGAAGAAGTGGTAGTTAGAAGGGAGTTAGAGCTGCAAGCAGTTTGGTTTGGGAAATTACACGCGAAATCACATTGCAAAGGCCTTCCAACAGGCTTGCAAAAGTGTGTTCTATATCTCTGCCAAACAGACTCCCCGGAGGTTGAGCTTTCAGAAGCAAGTTTAACTCTATGGGAGGAAGCAGCAGAATGTGCCTCTCACATCTAGCCTGTCGGAATTCAGGTTGGCAAGTTCTATGGGGAAGCCCATTGGCGCCTTCGTTGTAAACGCGATTGGAAATTTCACTTTCAAAATCTCTGTGAAAAAGCATCAGAGAAGCTTCTCCGTTTAGTATCCAGCATATCTCACTGAACCGAAAAAGTGGTAGTTAGAACCTAGAGCTGCAAGCAGTTTAGTTTGGGAAATTAGACGCGAAATGACACTGCAAATGCCTTCCAACAGGCTTGGAAAAGTGTGTTCTATATCTCTGCCAAACAGACTCCCCGGAGGTTGAGCTTTCAGAAGCAAGTTTAACTCTAAGGGAGGAAGCAGCAGAATGGGCCTCTCACATCTAGCCTTTAGGAATTCAGGTTGGCAATTTCTATGGGGAAGCCCATTGCTGCCTATGGTGGAAACGGCATGGGAGATTTCAGTTTCAAAATCTCTGTGAAAAAGCGTCAGAGAAGCTTCTCCGTTTAGAATCCAGCATATCTCACTGAACCGAAAAAGTGGTTGTTAGAAGGGAGTTAGAGCTGCAAGCAGTTTGGTTTGGGAAATTAGACGCGAAATGACACTGCAAATGCCTTCCAAAAGGCTTGGAAAAGTGTGTTCTATATCTCTGCCAAACAGACTCCCCGGAGCTTGAGCTTTCAGAAGCAAGTTTAACTCGAAGGGAGGAAGGAGCAGAATGTGCCCCTCACATCTAGCGTGTAGGAATTCAGGTTGGCAAGTTCTATGGGGAAGCCCATTGCTGCCTATGGTGGAAATGGCATGGGAGATTTCAGTTTCAAAATCTCTGTGAAAAAGCGTCAGAGAAGCTTTTCCGTTTAGAATCCAGCATATCTCACTGAACCGAAGAAGTGTTAGTTAGAAGGGAGTTAGAGCTGCAAGCTGTTTGGTTTGGGAAATTAGACGCGAAATGAAACAGCAAAGGCCTTCCAACAGTCTTGGAAAAGTGTGTTCTATATCTCTGCAAACAGACTTCCCGGAGGTTGAGCTTTCAGAATCAAGTTTAACTCTAAGGGAGGAAGCAGCAGAATGTGCCTCTCACATCTAGCCTGTAGGAATTCAGGTTGGCAAGTTCTATGGGGAAGCCCATTGGCGCCTTCGTTGGAAACGGGTTTGGAAAGTTCAGTTTCAAAATCTCTGTGAAAAAGCATTAGAGAAGCTTCTCCGTTTAGAATCCAGCATATCTCACTGAACCGAAAAAGTGGTACTTAGAACCTAGAGCTGCAAGCAGTTTGGTTTGGGAAATTAGACGCGAAATGACACTGCAAACGCCTTCCAACAGGCTTGGAAAAGTGTGTTCTATATCTCTGCCAAACAGACTCCCAGGAGGTTTAGCTGTCAGAAGCAAGTTTAACTCTAAGGGAGGAAGCAGCAGAATGTGCCTCTCACATCTAGCCTGTAGGAATTCAGGTTGGCAAGTTCTATGTGGAAGCCCATTGCTGCCTAAGGTGGAAACGGCATGGGAGATTTCAGTTTCAAAATCTCTGTGAAAAAGCGTCAGAGAAGCTTCTCCGTTTAGAATCCATTATATCACACTGAACTGAAGAATTGGTAGTTACAAGGGAGTTAGAGCTGCAAGCAGTTTGGTTTGGGAAATTAGACGAGAAATCACATTGCAAAGGCCTTCCAACAGGATTGGAAAAGTGTGTTCGATATCTCTGCCAACAGACTCCCAGGAGGTTGAGCTTTCAGAAGCAAGTTTAACTCTAAGGGAGGAAGCAGCAGAATGTGCCTCTCACATCTAGCCTGTAGGAATTCAGGTTGGCACGTTCTATGGGGAAGCCCATTGGCGCCTTCGTTGGAAACGGGTTTCGAAATTTCAGTTTCAAAATCTCTGTGAAAAAGCATCAGAGAAGCTTCTCCGTTTAGAATCCAGCATATCTCACTAAACCGAAGAAGTGGTAGTTAGAAGGCAGTTAGAACTGCAAGCAGTTTGGTTTGGGAAATTAGACGCGAAATGACACTGCAAAGGCCTTCCAACAGTCTTGGAAAAGTGTGTTCTATATCTCTGCCAAACAGACTTCCCGGAGGTTGAGCTTTCAGAATCAAGTTTAACTCTAAGGGAGGAAGCAGCAGAATGTGCCTCTCACATCTAGCCTGTAGGAATTCAGGTTGGCAAGTTCTATGGGGAAGCCCATTGCTGCCTAGGGGGAAACGGCATGGGAGATTTCAGTTTCAAAATCTCTGTGAAAAAGCGTCAGAGAAGCTTCTCCGTTTAGAATCCAGCATATCTCACCGAACCGAAGAAGTGGTAGTTAGAAGGGAGTTAGAGCTGCAAGCAGTTTGATTGGGAAATTAGACGCGAAATCACACTGCAAATGCTTTCCAACAGGCTTGGAAAAGTGTGTTCTATTTCTCTGCCAAACAAACTCCCCGGAGCTTGAGCTTTCAGAAGCAAGTTTAACTCTAAGGGAGGAAGCAGCAGAATGTACCTCTCACATCTAGCCTGTAGGAATTCAGGTTGGCAAGTTCTATGGGAAAGCCCATTGCTGCCTATGGTGGAAAAGGCATGGGAGATTTCAGTTTCAAAATCTCTGTGAAAAAGAGTCAGAGAAGCTTCTCCGTTTAGAATCCAGCATATCTTACTGAACCGAACATGTGGTAGTTAGAAGGGAGTTAGAGCTGCAAGCAGTTTGGTTTGGGAAATTAGACGCGAAATGACACTGCAAAGGCCTTCCAACAGGCTTGGAAAAGTGTGTTCTATACCTCTGCCAAACAGACTCCCTGGAGGTTGAGCTTTCAGAAGCAAGTTTAACTCTAAGGGAGGAAGCAGCAGAATGTGCCTCTCACATCTAGCCTGTAGGAATTCAGGTTGGCAAGTTCTACGGGGAAGCCCATTGCTGCCTATGGGGGAAACGGCATGGGAGATTTCAGCTTCAAAATCTCTGTGAAAAAGCGTCAGAGAAGCTTCTCCATTTAGAATCCAGCATATCTCACTGAACCGAAGAAGTGGTAGTTAGAAGGGAGTTAGAGCTGCAAGCAAGTTGGTTTGGGAAATTAGACGCCAAATGACACTGCAAAGGCCTTCCAACAGGCTTGGAAAACTGTGTTCTATACCTCTGCCAAACAGACTCCCTGGAGGTTGAGCTTTCAGAAGCAAGTCTAACACTAAGGGAGGAAGCAGCAGAATGTGCCTCTCACATCTAGCCTGTAGGAATTCAGGTTGGCAAGTTCTATGGGTAAGCCCATTGCTGCCTATGGTGGAAACGGCATGGGAGATTTCAGTTTCAAAATCTCTGTGAAAAAGCGTCAGAGAAGCTTCTCCGTTTAGAATCCAGCATATCTCACTGAACCGAAGAGGTGGTGGTTAGAAGGGAGTTAGAGCTGCAAGCAGATTGGTTTGGGAAATTAGACTCGAAATCACATTGCAAAGGCCTCCCAACAGGCTTGGAAAAGTGTGTTCTATATCTCTGCCAAACAGACTCCCAGGAGGTTGAGCTTTCAGAAGCAAGTTTAACTCTAAGGGAGGAAGCACCAGAATGTGCCTCTCACATCTAGCCTGTAGGAATTCAGGTTGGCAAGTTCTATGGTGAAGCCCATTGGCGCCTTCGTTGTAAAGGCGATTGGAAATTTCAGTTTCAAAATCTCTGTGAAAAAGCATCAGAGAAGCTTCTCCGTTTAGAATCCAGCATATCTCACTGAACCGAAAAACTGGTTGTTAGAACCTAGAGCTGCAAGCAGTTTGGTTTGGGAAATTAGACGCGAAATGACACTGCAAATGCCTTCCAACAGGCTTGGAAAAGTGTGTTCTATATCTCTGCCAAACAGACTCCCCGGAGCTTGAGCTTTCAGAAGCAAGTTTAACTCTAAGAGAGGAAGCAGCAGAATGTGCCTCTCACATCTAGGCTGTAGGAGTTCAGGTTGGCAAGTTCTATGGGGAAGCCCATTGCTGCCTATGGGGGAAACGGCATGGGAGATTTCAGTTTCAAAATCTCTGTGAAAAAGCGTCAGAGAAGCTTCTCCGTTTAGAATGCAGCATATCTCACCGAACCGAAGAAGTGGTAGTTAGAAGGGAGTTAGAGCTGCAAGCAGTTTGGTTTGGGAAATTAGACGCGAAATCACACTGCAAATGCCTTCCAACAGGCTTGGAAAAGTGTGCTCTATATCTCTGCCAAACAGACTCCCCGGAGGTTGAGCTTTCAGAAGCAAGTTTAACTCTAAGGGAGGAAGCAGCAGAATGTGCCTCTCACATCTAGCCTGTAGGAATTCAGGTTGGCAAGTTCTATGGGGAAGCCCATTGCTGCATATGGTGGAAACGGCATGGTAGATTTCAGTTTCAAAATCTCTGTGAAAAAGAGTCAGAGAAGCTTCTCCGTTTAGAATCCAGCATATCTCACTGAACCGAAGAACTGGTAGTTAGAAGGGAGTTAGAGCTGCAAGCAGTTTGGTTTGTGAAATTAGACGCGAAATGACACTGCAAAGCCCTTCCAACAGGCTTGGAAAAGTGTGTTCTATACCTCTGCCAAACAGACTCCCTGGAGGTTGAGCTTTCAGAAGCAAGTTTAACTCTAAGGGAGGAAGCAGCAGAATGTGCCTCTCACATCTAGCCTGTAGGAATTCAGGTTGGCAAGTTCTATGGGGAAGCCCATTGCTGCCTATGGTGGAAACGGCATGGGAGATTTCAGTTTCAAAATCTCTGTGAAAAAGCGTCAGAGAAGCTTCTCTGTTTAGAATCCAGCATATCTCACTGAACCCAAGAAGTGGTAGTTAGAAGGGAGTTAGAGCTTCAAGCAGTTTGGTTTGGGAAATTAGACGCGAAATGACACTCCAAATGCCTTCCAACAGGCTTGTAAAAGTGTGTTCTATATCTCTGCCAAACAGACGCCCCGGAGGTTGAGCTTTCAGAAGCAAGTTTAACTCTAAGGGAGGAAGCAGAAGAATGTGCCTCTCACATCTAGCCTGTAGGAATTCAGGTTGGCAAGTTCTATGGGGAAGCCCATTGCTGCCTATGGTGGAAACGGCAGGGGAGATTTCAGTTTCAAAATCTCTGTGAAAAAGCGTCAGAGAAGCTTCTCCGTTTAGAATCCAGCATATCTCACTGAACCGAAAAAGTGGTTATTAGAACCTAGAGCTGCAAGCAGTTTGGTTTGGGAAATTAGACGCGAAATGACACTGCAAATGCCTTCCAACAGGCTTGGAAAAGTGTGTTCTATATCTGTGCCAAAGAGACTCCCCGGAGCTTGAGCTTTCAGAAGCAAGTTTAACTCTAAGGGAGGAAGCAGCACAATGTGCGCCTCACATCTAGCCTGTAGGAATTCAGGTTGGCAAGTTCTATGGGGAAGCCCATTGCTGCCTATGTGGGAAACGGCATGGGAGATTTCAGTTTCAAAATCTCTGTGAAAAAGCATCAGAGAAGCTTCTCCGTTTAGAATCCAGCATATCTCACTGAACCGAAAAAGTGGTAGTGAGAAGGTAGAGCTGCAAGCAGTTTGGTTTGGGAAATTAGACGTGAAATGACACTGCAAATGCCTTCCAACAGGCTTGGAAAAGTGTGTTCTATATCTCTGCCAAACAGACTCCCCGGAGCTTGAGCTTTCAGAAGCAAGTTTAACTCTTAGAGTGGAATCAGCAGAATGTGCCCTTCACATCTAGCCTGTAGGAATTCAGGTTGGCAAGTTCTTTGGGGAAGCCCATTGCTGCCTATGGTGGAAACGGCATGGGAGATTTCAGTTTGAAAATCTCTGTGAAAAAGCGTCAGAGAAGCTTCTCCGTTTAGAATCCAGCATATCTCACTGAACCGAAGAAGTGGTAGTTAGAAGGGTGTTAGAGCTGCAAGCACTTTGGTTTGGGAATTTAGACGCGAAATCACATTGCAAAGGCCTTCCAACAGGCTTGGAAAAGTGTGTTCTATATCTCTGCCAAACAGACTCCCCGGAGGTTGAGCTTTCAGAATCAAGTTTAACTCTAAGGGAGGAAGCAGCAGAATGTGCCTCTCACATCTAGCCTGTAGGAATTCAGGTTGGCAAGTTCTATGGGGAAGCCCATTGGCGCCTTTGTTGTAAACGCGATTGGAAATTTCAGTATCAAAATCTCTGTGAAAAAGCATCAGAGAAGCTTCTCCGTTTAGAATCCAGCATATCTCACTGAACCGAAAAACTGGTTGTTAGAACCTAGAGCTGCAAGCAGTTTGGTTTGGGAAATTAGACGCGAAATGACACTGCAAATGCCTAACAACAGGCTTGGAAAAGTGTGTTCTATATCTCTGCCAAACAGACTCCCCGGAGGTTGAGCTTTCAGAAGCAAGTTTAACTCTAAGGGAGGAAGCAGCAGAATGTGCCTCCCACATCTAGCCTGTAGGAATTCAGGTTCGCAAGTTCTATGGGGAAGCCCTTTGCTGCCTATGGTGGAAACGGCATGGGAGATTTCAGTTTCAAAATGTCTGTGAAAAAGCGTCAGAGAAGCTTCTCCGTTTAGAATCCAGCATATCTCACTGAACCGAAGAAGTGGTAGTTAGAAGGGCGTTAGAGCTGCAAGCAGATTGGTTTGGGAAATTAGACACGAAATCACATTGCAAAGGCCTTCCAACAGGCTTGGAAAAGTGTGTTCTATATCTCTGCCAAACAGACTCCCAGGAGGTTGAGCTTTCAGAAGCAAGTTTAACTCTAAGGGAGGAAGCACCAGAATGTGCCTCTCACATCTAGCCTGTAGGAATTCAGGTTGGCAAGTTCTATGGGGAAGCCCATTGGCGCCTTCGTTGGAAACGGGTTTGGAAATTTCAGTTTCAAAATCTCTGTGAAAAAGCATCAGAGAAGCTTCTCCGTTTAGAATCCAGCATATCTCACTGAACCGAAAAAGTGTTAGTGAGAAGGTAGAGCTGCAAGCAGTTTGGTTTGGGAAATTAGACGTGAAATGACACTGCAAATGCCTTCCAACAGGCTTGGAAAAGTGTGTTCTATATCTCTGCCAAACAGACTCCCCGGAGCTTGAGCTTTCAGAAGCAAGTTTAACTCTAAGAGAGGAAGCAGCAGAATGTGCCTCTCACATCTAGGCTGTAGGAGTTCAGGTTGGCAAGTTCTATGGGGAAGCCCATTGCTGCCTATGGGGGAAACGGCATGGGAGATTTCAGTTTCAAAATCTCTGTGAAAAAGCGTCAGAGAAGCTTCTCCGTTTAGAATGCAGCATATCTCACCGAACCGAAGAAGTGGTAGTTAGAAGGGAGTTAGAGCTGCAAGCAGTTTGGTTTGGGAAATTAGACGCGAAATCACACTGCAAATGCCTTCCAACAGGCTTGGAAAAGTGTGCTCTATATCTCTGCCAAACAGACTCCCCGGAGGTTGAGCTTTCAGAAGCAAGTTTAACTCTAAGGGAGGAAGCAGCAGAATGTGCCTCTCACATCTAGCCTGTAGGAATTCAGGTTGGCAAGTTCTATGGGGAAGCCCATTGCTGCATATGGTGGAAACGGCATGGTAGATTTCAGTTTCAAAATCTCTGTGAAAAAGAGTCAGAGAAGCTTCTCCGTTTAGAATCCAGCATATCTCACTGAACCGAAGAACTGGTAGTTAGAAGGGAGTTAGAGCTGCAAGCAGTTTGGTTTGTGAAATTAGACGCGAAATGACACTGCAAAGCCCTTCCAACAGGCTTGGAAAAGTGTGTTCTATACCTCTGCCAAACAGACTCCCTGGAGGTTGAGCTTTCAGAAGCAAGTTTAACTCTAAGGGAGGAAGCAGCAGAATGTGCCTCTCACATCTAGCCTGTAGGAATTCAGGTTGGCAAGTTCTATGGGGAAGCCCATTGCTGCCTATGGTGGAAACGGCATGGGAGATTTCAGTTTCAAAATCTCTGTGAAAAAGCGTCAGAGAAGCTTCTCTGTTTAGAATCCAGCATATCTCACTGAACCCAAGAAGTGGTAGTTAGAAGGGAGTTAGAGCTTCAAGCAGTTTGGTTTGGGAAATTAGACGCGAAATGACACTCCAAATGCCTTCCAACAGGCTTGTAAAAGTGTGTTCTATATCTCTGCCAAACAGACGCCCCGGAGGTTGAGCTTTCAGAAGCAAGTTTAACTCTAAGGGAGGAAGCAGAAGAATGTGCCTCTCACATCTAGCCTGTAGGAATTCAGGTTGGCAAGTTCTATGGGGAAGCCCATTGCTGCCTATGGTGGAAACGGCAGGGGAGATTTCAGTTTCAAAATCTCTGTGAAAAAGCGTCAGAGAAGCTTCTCCGTTTAGAATCCAGCATATCTCACTGAACCGAAAAAGTGGTTATTAGAACCTAGAGCTGCAAGCAGTTTGGTTTGGGAAATTAGACGCGAAATGACACTGCAAATGCCTTCCAACAGGCTTGGAAAAGTGTGTTCTATATCTGTGCCAAAGAGACTCCCCGGAGCTTGAGCTTTCAGAAGCAAGTTTAACTCTAAGGGAGGAAGCAGCACAATGTGCGCCTCACATCTAGCCTGTAGGAATTCAGGTTGGCAAGTTCTATGGGGAAGCCCATTGCTGCCTATGTGGGAAACGGCATGGGAGATTTCAGTTTCAAAATCTCTGTGAAAAAGCATCAGAGAAGCTTCTCCGTTTAGAATCCAGCATATCTCACTGAACCGAAAAAGTGGTAGTGAGAAGGTAGAGCTGCAAGCAGTTTGGTTTGGGAAATTAGACGTGAAATGACACTGCAAATGCCTTCCAACAGGCTTGGAAAAGTGTGTTCTATATCTCTGCCAAACAGACTCCCCGGAGCTTGAGCTTTCAGAAGCAAGTTTAACTCTTAGAGTGGAATCAGCAGAATGTGCCCTTCACATCTAGCCTGTAGGAATTCAGGTTGGCAAGTTCTTTGGGGAAGCCCATTGCTGCCTATGGTGGAAACGGCATGGGAGATTTCAGTTTGAAAATCTCTGTGAAAAAGCGTCAGAGAAGCTTCTCCGTTTAGAATCCAGCATATCTCACTGAACCGAAGAAGTGGTAGTTAGAAGGGTGTTAGAGCTGCAAGCACTTTGGTTTGGGAATTTAGACGCGAAATCACATTGCAAAGGCCTTCCAACAGGCTTGGAAAAGTGTGTTCTATATCTCTGCCAAACAGACTCCCCGGAGGTTGAGCTTTCAGAATCAAGTTTAACTCTAAGGGAGGAAGCAGCAGAATGTGCCTCTCACATCTAGCCTGTAGGAATTCAGGTTGGCAAGTTCTATGGGGAAGCCCATTGGCGCCTTTGTTGTAAACGCGATTGGAAATTTCAGTATCAAAATCTCTGTGAAAAAGCATCAGAGAAGCTTCTCCGTTTAGAATCCAGCATATCTCACTGAACCGAAAAACTGGTTGTTAGAACCTAGAGCTGCAAGCAGTTTGGTTTGGGAAATTAGACGCGAAATGACACTGCAAATGCCTAACAACAGGCTTGGAAAAGTGTGTTCTATATCTCTGCCAAACAGACTCCCCGGAGGTTGAGCTTTCAGAAGCAAGTTTAACTCTAAGGGAGGAAGCAGCAGAATGTGCCTCTCACATCTAGCCTGTAGGAATTCAGGTTCGCAAGTTCTATGGGGAAGCCCTTTGCTGCCTATGGTGGAAACGGCATGGGAGATTTCAGTTTCAAAATGTCTGTGAAAAAGCGTCAGAGAAGCTTCTCCGTTTAGAATCCAGCATATCTCACTGAACCGAAGAAGTGGTAGTTAGAAGGGCGTTAGAGCTGCAAGCAGATTGGTTTGGGAAATTAGACACGAAATCACATTGCAAAGGCCTTCCAACAGGCTTGGAAAAGTGTGTTCTATATCTCTGCCAAACAGACTCCCAGGAGGTTGAGCTTTCAGAAGCAAGTTTAACTCTAAGGGAGGAAGCACCAGAATGTGCCTCTCACATCTAGCCTGTAGGAATTCAGGTTGGCAAGTTCTATGGGGAAGCCCATTGGCGCCTTCGTTGGAAACGGGTTTGGAAATTTCAGTTTCAAAATCTCTGTGAAAAAGCATCAGAGAAGCTTCTCCGTTTAGAATCCAGCATATCTCACTGAACCGAAAAAGTGTTAGTGAGAAGGTAGAGCTGCAAGCAGTTTGGTTTGGGAAATTAGACGTGAAATGACACTGCAAATGCCTTCCAACAGGCTTGGAAAAGTGTGTTCTATATCTCTGCCAAACAGACTCCCCGGAGCTTGAGCTTTCAGAAGCAAGTTTAACTCTAAGGGAGGAAGCACCAGAATGTGCCTCTCACATCTGGCCTTTAGGAATTCAGGTTGGCAAGTTCTATGGGGAAGCCCATTGTCGCATTTGTTGTAAACGCGATTGGAAATTTCAGTTTCAAAATCTCTGTGAAAAAGCATCAGAGAAGCTTCTCCGTTTAGAATCCAGCATATCTCACTAAACCGAAGAAGTGGTAGTTAGAAGACAGTTAGAACTGCAAGCAGTTTGGTTTGGGAAATTAGACGCGAAATGACACTGCAAAGGCCTTCCAACAGGTTTGGAAAAGTGTGTTCTATATCTCTGCCAAACAGACTCCCCGGAGGTTGAGCTTTCAGAAGCAATTTTAACTCTTAGGGTGGAATCAGCAGAATGTGCCCCTCACATCTAGCGTGTAGGAATTCAGGTTGGCAAGTTCTATGGGGAAGCCCATTGCTGCCTATTGTGGAAATGGCATGGGAGATTTCAGTTTCAAAATCTCTGTGAAAAAGCGTCAGAGAAGCTTTTCCGTTTAGAATCCAGCATATCTCACTGAACCGAAGAAGTGTTAGTTAGAAGGGAGTTAGAGCTGCAAGCTGTTTGGTTTGGGAAATTAGACGCGAAATGAAACAGCAAAGGCCTTCCAACAGTCTTGGAAAAGTGTGTTCTATATCTCTGCAAACAGACTTCCCGGAGGTTGAGCTTTCAGAATCAAGTTTAACTCTAAGGGAGGAAGCAGCAGAATGTGCCTCTCACATCTAGCCTGTAGGAATTCAGGTTGGCAAGTTCTATGGGGAAGCCCATTGGCGCCTTCGTTGGAAACGGGTTTGGAAAGTTCAGTTTCAAAATCTCTGTGAAAAAGCATTAGAGAAGCTTCTCCGTTTAGAATCCAGCATATCTCACTGAACCGAAAAAGTGGTACTTAGAACCTAGAGCTGCAAGCAGTTTGGTTTGGGAAATTAGACGCGAAATGACACTGCAAACGCCTTCCAACAGGCTTGGAAAAGTGTGTTCTATATCTCTGCCAAACAGACTCCCAGGAGGTTTAGCTGTCAGAAGCAAGTTTAACTCTAAGGGAGGAAGCAGCAGAATGTGCCTCTCACATCTAGCCTGTAGGAATTCAGGTTGGCAAGTTCTATGGGGAAGCCCATTGCTGCCTAAGGTGGAAACGGCATGGGAGATTTCAGTTTCAAAATCTCTGTGAAAAAGCGTCAGAGAAGCTTCTCCGTTTAGAATCCATTATATCACACTGAACTGAAGAATTGGTAGTTACAAGGGAGTTAGAGCTGCAAGCAGTTTGGTTTGGGAAATTAGACGAGAAATCACATTGCAAAGGCCTTCCAACAGGATTGGAAAAGTGTGTTCTATATCTCTGCCAAACAGACTCCCAGGAGGTTGAGCTTTCAGAAGCAAGTTTAACTCTAAGGGAGGAAGCAGCAGAATGTGCCTCTCACATCTAGCCTGTAGGAATTCAGGTTGGCACGTTCTATGGGGAAGCCCATTGGCGCCTTCGTTGGAAACGGGTTTCGAAATTTCAGTTTCAAAATCTCTGTGAAAAAGCATCAGAGAAGCTTCTCCGTTTAGAATCCAGCATATCTCACTAAACCGAAGAAGTGGTAGTTAGAAGGCAGTTAGAACTGCAAGCAGTTTGGTTTGGGAAATTAGACGCGAAATGACACTGCAAAGGCCTTCCAACAGGTTTGGAAAAGTGTGTTCTATATCTCTGCCAAACAGACTCCCCGGAGGTTGAGCTTTCAGAAGCAATTTTAACTCGTAGGGTGGAATCAGCAGAATGTGCCCCTCACATCTAGCGTGTAGGAATTCAGGTTGGCAAGTTCTATGGGGAAGCCCATTGCTGCCTATGGTGGAAATGGCATGGGAGATTTCAGTTTCAAAATCTCTGTGAAAAAGCGTCAGAGAAGCTTTTCCGTTTAGAATCCAGCATATCTCACTGAACCGAAGAAGTGTTAGTTAGAAGGGAGTTAGAGCTGCAAGCTGTTTGGCTTGGGAAATTAGACGCGAAATGAAACAGCAAAGGCCGTCCAACAGTCTTGGAAAAGTGTGTTCTATATCTCTGCCAAACAGACTTCCCGGAGGTTGAGCTTTCAGAATCAAGTTTAACTCTAAGGGAGGAAGCAGCAGAATGTGCCTCTCACATCTAGCCTGTAGGAATTCAGGTTGGCAAGTTCTATGGGGAAGCCCATTGCTGCCTAGGGGGAAACGGCATGGGAGATTTCAGTTTCAAAATCTCTGTGAAAAAGCGTCAGAGAAGCTTCTCCGTTTAGAATCCAGCATATCTCACCGAACCGAAGAAGTGGTAGTTAGAAGGGAGTTAGAGCTGCAAGCAGTTTGATTGGGAAATTAGACGCGAAATCACACTGCAAATGCCTTCCAGCAGGCTTGGAAAAGTGTGTTCTATATCTCTGCCAAACAAACTCCCCGGAGCTTGAGCTTTCAGAAGCAAGTTTAACTCTAAGGGAGGAAGCAGCAGAATGTGCCTCTCACATCTAGCCTGTAGGAATTCAGGTTGGCAAGTTCTATGGGGAAGCCCATTGCTGCCTATGGTGGAAAAGGCATGGGAGATTTCAGTTTCAAAATCTCTGTGAAAAAGAGTCAGAGAAGCTTCTCCGTTTAGAATCCAGCATATCTCACTGAACCGAACATGTGGTAGTTAGAAGGGAGTTAGAGCTGCAAGCAGTTTGGTTTGGGAAATTAGACGCGAAATGACACTGCAAAGGCCTTCCAACAGGCTTGGAAAAGTGTGTTCTATACCTCTGCCAAACAGACTCCCTGGAGGTTGAGCTTTCAGAAGCAAGTTTAACTCTAAGGGAGGAAGCAGCAGAATGTGCCTCTCACATCTAGCCTGTAGGAATTCAGGTTGGCAAGTTCTATGGGGAAGCCCATTGCTGCCTATGGGGGAAACGGCATGGGAGATTTCAGCTTCAAAATCTCTGTGAAAAAGCGTCAGAGAAGCTTCTCCATTTAGAATCCAGCATATCTCACTGAACCGAAGAAGTGGTAGTTAGAAGGGAGTTAGAGCTGCAAGCAAGTTGGTTTGGGAAATTAGACGCGAAATGACACTGCAAAGGCCTTCCAACAGGCTTGGAAAAGTGTGTTCTATACCTCTGCCAAACAGACTCCCTGGAGGTTGAGCTTTCAGAAGCAAGTCTAACACTAAGGGAGGAAGCGGCAGAATGTGCCTCTCACATCTAGCCTGTAGGAATTCAGGTTGGCAAGTTCTATGGGTAAGCCCATTGCTGCCTATGGTGGAAACGGCATGGGAGATTTCAGTTTCAAAATCTTTGTGAAAAAGCGTCAGAGAAGCTTCTCCATTTAGAATCCAGCATATCACACTGAACTGAAGAAGTGCTAGATAGAAGGGAGTTAGAGCTGCAAGCAGTTTGGTTTGGGAAAATAGACGCGAAATCACATTGCAAAGGCCTCCGAACAGGCTTGGAAAAGTGTGTTCTATATCTCTGCCAAACAGACTCCCAGGAGGTTGAGCTTTCAAAAGCAAGTTTAACTCTAAGAGAGGAAGCAGCAGAATGTGCCTCTCACATCTAGCCTGTAGGAATTCAGGTTGGCAAGTTCTATGGGGAAGCCCATTGCTGCCTATGGTGGAAACGGCATGGGAGATTTCAGTTTCAAAATCTCTGTGAAAAAGCGTCAGAGAAGCTTCTCCGTTTAGAATCCAGCATATCTCACTGAACCGAAGAGGTGGTAGTTAGAAGGGAGTTAGAGCTGCAAGCAGATTGGTTTGGGAAATTAGACACGAAATCACATTGCAAAGGCCTCCCAACAGGCTTGGAAAAGTGTGTTCTATATCTCTGCCAAACAGACTCCCAGGAGGTTGAGCTTTCAGAAGCAAGTTTAACTCTAAGGGAGGAAGCACCAGAATGTGCCTCTCACATCTAGCCTGTAGGAATTCAGGTTGGCAAGTTCTATGGGGAAGCCCATTGGCGCCTTCGTTGTAAACGCGATTGGAAATTTCAGTTTCAAAATCTCTGTGAAAAAGCATCAGAGAAGCTTCTCCGTTTAGAATCCAGCATATCTCACTGAACCGAAAAACTGGTTGTTAGAACCTAGAGCTGCAAGCAGTTTGGTTTGGGAAATTAGACGCGAAATGACACTGCAAATGCCTTCCAACAGGCTTGGAAAAGTGTGTTCTATATCTCTGCCAAACAGACTCCCCGGAGCTTGAGCTTTCAGAAGTAAGTTTAACTCTAAGAGAGGAAGCAGCAGAATGTGCCTCTCACATCTAGGCTGTAGGAGTTCAGGTTGGCAAGTTCTATGGGGAAGCCCATTGCTGCCTATGGGGGAAACGGCATGGGAGATTTCAGTTTCAAAATCTCTGTGAAAAAGCGTCAGAGAAGCTTCTCCGTTTAGAATGCAGCATATCTCACCGAACCGAAGAAGTGGTAGTTAGAAGGGAGTTAGAGCTGCAAGCAGTTTGGTTTGGGAAATTAGACGCGAAATCACACTGCAAATGCCTTCCAACAGGCTTGGAAAAGTGTGCTCTATATC
This sequence comes from Cynocephalus volans, assembly GCF_027409185.1. NCBI lineage: Eukaryota > Metazoa > Chordata > Mammalia > Dermoptera > Cynocephalidae > Cynocephalus > Cynocephalus volans. Next base: position 1,315,638 of record NW_026902372.1, on the reverse strand, counting down.
TCTGCCAAACAGACTCCCCGGAGCTTGAGCTTTCAGAAGCAAGTTTAACTCTAAGGGAGGAAGGAGCAGAATGTGCCCCTCACATCTAGCCTGTAGGAATTCAGGTTGGCAAGTTCTATGGGGAAGCCCATTGCTGCCTATGGGGGAAACGGCATGGGAGATTTCAGTTTCAAAATCTCTGTGAAAAAGCGTCAGAGAAGCTTCTCCGTTTAGAATCCAGCATATCTCACCGAACCGAAGAAGTGGTAGTTAGAAGGGAGTGAGAGCTGCAAGCAGTTTGGTTTGGGAAATTAGACGCGAAATCACCCTGCAAATGCTTTCCAACAGGCTTGGAAAAGTGTGTTCTATATCTCTGCCAAACAGACTCCCCGGAGCTTGAGCTTTCAGAAGCAAGTTTAACTCTAAGGGAGGAAGCAGCAGAATGTGCCTCTCACATCTAGCCTGTAGGAATTCAGGTTGGCAAGTTCTATGGGGAAGCCCATTGCTGCCTATGGTGGAAACGGCATGGGAGATTTCAGTTTCAAAATCTCTGTGAAAAAGAGTCAGAGAAGCTTCTCCGTTTAGAATCCAGCATATCTCACTGAACCGAAGAAGTGGTAGTTAGAAGGGAGTTAGAGCTGCAAGCAGTTTGGTTTGGGAAATTAGACGCGAAATGACACTGCAAAGCCCTTCCAACAGGCTTGGAAAAGTGTGTTCTATACCTCTGCCAAACAGACTCCCTGGAGGTTGAGCTTTCAGAAGCAAGTTTAACTCTAAGGGAGGAAGCAGCAGAATGTGCCTCTCACATCTAGCCAGTAGGAATTCAGGTTGGCAAGTTCTATGGGGAAGCCCATTGCTGCCTATGGTGGAAACGGCATGGGAGATTTCAGTTTCAAAATCTCTGTGAAAAAGCGTCAGAGAAGCTTCTCCGTTTAGAATCCAGCATATCTCACTGAACCCAAGAAGTGGTAGTTAGAAGGGATTTAGAGCTGCAAGCAGTTTGGTTTGGGAAATTAGACGCGAAATGACACTGCAAATGCCTTCCAACAGGCTTGTAAAAGTGTGTTCTATATCTCTGCCAAACAGACTCCCCGGAGGTTGAGCTTTCAGAAGCAAGTTTAACTCTAAGGGAGGAAGCAGCAGAATGTGCCTCTCACATCTAGCCTGTAGGAATTCAGGTTGGCAAGTTCTATGGGGAAGCCCTTTGCTGCCTATGGTGGAAACGGCATGGGAGATTTCAGTTTCAAAATCTCTGTGAAAAAGCGTCAGAGAAGCTTCTCCGTTTAGAATCCAGCATATCTCAACGAACCGAAGAAGTGGTAGTTAGAAGGGCGTTAGAGCTGCAAGCAGATTGGTTTGGGAAATTAGACACGAAATCACATTGCAAATGCCTTCCAACAGGCTTGGAAAAGTGTGTTCTATATCTCTGCCAAACAGACTCCCAGGAGGTTGAGCTTTCAGAAGCAAGTTTAACTCTAAGGGAGGAAGCAGCAGAATGTGCCTCTCACATGTAGCCTGTAGGAATTCAGGTTGGCAAGTTCTATGGGGAAGCCCATTGGCGCCTTCGTTGGAAACGGGTTTGGAAATTTCAGTTTCAAAATCTCTGTGAAAAAGTGTCAGAGAAGCTTCTCCGTTTAGAATCCAGCATATCTCACTGAACCGAAAAAGTGGTAGTGAGAAGGTAGAGCTGCAAGCAGTTTGGTTTGGGAAATTAGACGTGAAATGACACTGCAAATGCCTTCCAACAGGCTTGGAAAAGTGTGTTCTATATCTCTGCCAAACAGACTCCCCGGAGCTTGAGCTTTCAGAAGCAAGTTTAACTCTTAGGGTGGAATCAGCAGAATGTGCCCTTCACATCTAGCCTGTAGGAATTCAGGTTGTCAAGTTCTTTGGGGAAGCCCATTGCTGCCTATGGTGGAAACGGCATGGGAGATTTCAGTTTCAAAATCTTTGTGAAAAAGCGTCAGAGAAGCTTCTCCGATTAGAATCCAGCATATCTCACTGAACCGAAGAAGTGGTAGTTAGAAGGGTGTTAGAGCTGCAAGCACTTTGGTTTGGGAATTTAGACGCGAAATCACATTGCAAAGGCCTTCCAAAAGGCTTGGAAAATTGTGTTCTATATCTCTGCCAAACAGACTCCCCGGAGGTTGAGCTTTCAGAAGCAAGTTTAACTCTAAGGGAGGAAGCAGCAGAATGTGCCTCTCACATCTAGCCTGTAGGAATTCAGGTTGGCAAGTTCTATGGTGAAGCCCATTGGCGCCTTTGTTGTAAACGCGATTGGAAATTTCAGTTTCAAAATCTCTGAGAAAAAGCATCAGAGAAGCTTCTCCGTTTTGAATCCAGCATATCTCACTGAACCGAAAAAGTGGTTGTTAGAACCTAGAGCTGCAAGCAGTTTGGTTTGGGAAATTAGACGCGAAATGACACTGCAAATGCCTTCCAACAGGCTTGGAAAAGTGTGTTCTATATCTCTGCCAAACAGACTCCCCGGAGCTTGAGCTTTCAGAAGCAAGTTTAACTCTCAGAGAGGAAGCAGCAGAATGTGCCTCTCACATCTAGCCTGTAGGAATTCAGGTTGGCAAGTTCTATGTGGAAGCCCATTGCTGCCTATGGGGGAAACGGCATGGGAGATTTCAGTTTCAAAATCTCTGTGAAAAAGCGTCAGAGAAGCTTCTCCGTTTAGAATCCAGCATATCTCACTGAACCGAAGAAGTGGTAGTTAGAAGGGAGTTAGAGCTGCAAGCAGTTTGGTTTGGGAAATTAGACGACAAATGACACTGCAAAGGCCTTCCAACAGGCTTGGAAAAGTGTGTTCTATACCTCTGCCAAACAGACTCCCTGGAGGTTGGCTTTCAGAAGCAAGTTTAACACTAAGGGAGGAAGCAGCAGAATGTGCCTCTCACATCTAGCCTGTAGGAATTCAGGTTGGCAAGTTCTATGGGGAAGCCCATTGGCGCCTTCGTTGGAAATGGGTTTGGAAATTTCAGTTTCAAAATCTCTGTGAAAAAGCATCAGAGAAGCTTCTCCGTTTAGAATCCAGCATATCTCACTAAACCGAAGAAGTGGTAGTTAGAAGGGAGTTAGAACTGCAAGCAGTTTGGTTTGGGAAATTAGACGCGAAATGACACTGCAAAGGCCTTCCAACAGATTTGGAAAAGTGTGTTCTATATCTCTGCCAAACAGACTCCCCGGAGGTTGAGCTTTCAGAAGCAATTTTAACTCTTAGGGTGGAATCAGCAGAATGTGCCCCTCACATCTAGCGTGTAGGAATTCAGGTTGGCAAGTTCTATGGGGAAGCCCATTGCTGCCTATGGTAGAAATGGCATGGGAGATTTCAGTTTCAAAATCTCTGTGAAAAAGCTTCAGAGAAGCTTTTCCGTTTAGAATCCAACATATCTCACTGAACCGAAGAAGTGTTAGTTAGAAGGGAGTTAGAGCTGCAAGCTGTTTGGTTTGGGAAATTAGACGCGAAATGAAACAGCAAAGGCCTTCCAACAGTCTTGGAAAAGTGTGTTCTATATCTCTGCCAAACAGACTTCCCGGAGGTTGAGCTTTCAGAATCAAGTTTAACTCTAAGGGAGGAAGCAGCAGAATGTGCCTCTCACATCTAGCCTGTAGGAATTCAGGTTGGCAAGTTCTATGGTGAAGCCCATTGGCGCCTTTGTTGTAAACGCGATTGGAAATTTCAGTTTCAAAATCTCTGAGAAAAAGCATCAGAGAAGCTTCTCCGTTTTGAATCCAGCATATCTCACTGAACCGAAAAAGTGGTTGTTAGAACCTAGAGCTGCAAGCAGTTTGGTTTGGGAAATTAGACGCGAAATGACACTGCAAATGCCTTCCAACAGGCTTGGAAAAGTGTGTTCTATATCTCTGCCAAACAGACTCCCCGGAGCTTGAGCTTTCAGAAGCAAGTTTAACTCTAAGAGAGGAAGCAGCAGAATGTGCCTCTCACATCTAGCCTGTAGGAATTCAGGTTGGCAAGTTCTATGTGGAAGCCCATTGCTGCCTATGGGGGAAACGGCATGGGAGATTTCAGTTTCAAAATCTCTGTGAAAAAGCGTCAGAGAAGCTTCTCCGTTTAGAATCCAGCATATCTCACTGAACCAAAGAAGTGGTAGTTAGAAGGGAGTTAGAGCTGCAAGCAGTTTGGTTTGGGAAATTAGACGACAAATGACACTGCAAAGGCCTTCCAACAGGCTTGGAAAAGTGTGTTCTATACCTCTGCCAAACAGACTCCCTGGAGGTTGGCTTTCAGAAGCAAGTTTAACACTAAGGGAGGAAGCAGCAGAATGTGCCTCTCACATCTAGCCTGTAGGAATTCAGGTTGGCAAGTTCTATGGGGAAGCCCATTGGCGCCTTCGTTGGAAATGGGTTTGGAAATTTCAGTTTCAAAATCTCTGTGAAAAAGCATCAGAGAAGCTTCTCCGTTTAGAATCCAGCATATCTCACTAAACCGAAGAAGTGGTAGTTAGAAGGGAGTTAGAACTGCAAGCAGTTTGGTTTGGGAAATTAGACGCGAAATGACACTGCAAAGGCCTTCCAACAGATTTGGAAAAGTGTGTTCTATATCTCTGCCAAACAGACTCCCCGGAGGTTGAGCTTTCAGAAGCAATTTTAACTCTTAGGGTGGAATCAGCAGAATGTGCCCCTCACAACTAGCGTGTAGGAATTCAGGTTGGCAAGTTCTATGGGGAAGCCCATTGCTGCCTATGGTAGAAATGGCATGGGAGATTTCAGTTTCAAAATCTCTGTGAAAAAGCTTCAGAGAAGCTTTTCCGTTTAGAATCCAACATATCTCACTGAACCGAAGAAGTGTTAGTTAGAAGGGAGTTAGAGCTGCAAGCTGTTTGGTTTGGGAAATTAGACGCGAAATGAAACAGCAAAGGCCTTCCAACAGTCTTGGAAAAGTGTGTTCTATATCTCTGCCAAACAGACTTCCCGGAGGTTGAGCTTTCAGAATCAAGTTTAACTCTAAGGGAGGAAGCAGCAGAATGTGCCTCTCACATCTAGCCTGTAGGAATTCAGGTTTTCAAGTTCTATGGGGAAGCCCATTGGCGCCTTCGTTGGAAACGGGTTTGGAAAGTTCAGTTTCAAAATCTCTGTGAAAAAGCATTAGAGAAGCTTCTCCGTTTAGAATCCAGCATATCTCACTGAACCGAAAAAGTGGTACTTACAACCTAGAGCTGCAAGCAGTTTGGTTTGGGAAATTAGACGCGAAATGACACTGCAAACGCCTTCCAACAGGCTTGGAAAAGTGTGTTCTATATCTCTGCCAGACAGACTCCCAGGAGGTTTAGCTGTCAGAAGCAAGTTTAACTCTAAGGGAGGAAGCAGCAGAATGTGCCTCTCACATCTAGCCTGTAGGAATTCAGGTTGGCAAGTTCTATGGGGAAGCCCATTGCTGCCTATGGTGGAAACGGCATGGGAGATTTCAGTTTCAAAATCTCTGTGAAAAAGCATCAGAGAAGCTTCTCCGTTTAGAATCCATTATATCACACTGAACTGAAGAATTGGTAGTTACAAGGGAGATAGAGCTGCAAGCACTTTGGTTTGGGAAATTAGACGAGAAATCACATTGCAAAGGCCTTCCAACAGGATTGGAAAAGTGTGTTCTATATCTCTGCCAAACAGACTCCCAGGAGGTTGAGCTTTCAGAAGCAAGTTTAACTCTAAGGGAGGAAGCAGCAGAATGTGCCTCTCACATCTAGCCTGTAGGAATTCAGGTTGGCACGTTCTATGGGGAAGCCCATTGGCGCCTTCGTTGGAAAGGGGTTTCGAAATTTCAGTTTCAAAATCTCTGTGAAAAAGCATCAGAGAAGCTTCTCCGTTTAGAATCCAGCATATCTCACTGAACCGAAGAAGTGGTAGTTAGAAGGGAATTAGAGCTGTAAGCAGTTTGGTTTGGGAAATTAGACGCGTACTCACATTGCAAAGGCCTTCGAACAGGCTTGGAAAAGTGTGTTCTATATCTCTGCCAAACAGACTCCCCGGAGGTTGAGCTTTCAGAAGCAAGTTTAACTCTTAGGGTAGAAGCAGCAGAATGTGCCCCTCACATCTAGCCTGTAGGAATTCAGGTTGGCAAGTTCTATGGGGAAGCCCATTGCTGCCTATGGTGGAAACGGCATGGGAGATTTCAGTTTCAAAATCTCTGTGAAAAAGCGTCAGGGAAGCTTCTCCGTTTAGAATCCACCATATCTCACTGAACCGAAGAAGTGGTAGTTAGAAGGGAGTTAGAGGTGCAAGCAGTTTGGTTTGGGAAATTAGACGCAAAATGACACTGCAAAGACCTTCCAACAGGCTTGGAAAAGTGTGCTCTATATCTCTGCCAAACAGACTCCCCGGAGGTTGGGCTTTCAGAAGCAAGTTTAACTCTTAGGGTAGAAGCAGCAGAATGTGCCTCTCACATCTAGCCTGTAGGAATTCAGGTTGGCAAGTTCTATGGGGAAGCCCATTGCTGCCTATGGTGGAAACGGCATGGGAGATTTCAGTTTCAAAATCTCTGTGAAAAAGCATCAGAGAAGCTTCTCCGTTTAGAATCCATTATATCACACTGAACTGAAGAATTGGTAGTTACAAGAGAGATAGAGCTGCAAGCACTTTGGTTTGGGAAATTAGACGAGAAATCACATTGCAAAGGCCTTCCAACAGGATTGGAAAAGTGTGTTCTATATCTCTGCCAAACAGACTCCCAGGAGGTTGAGCTTTCAGAAGCAAGTTTAACTCTAAGGGAGGAAGCAGCAGAATGTGCCTCTCACATCTAGCCTGTAGGAATTCAGGTTGGCACGTTCTATGGGGAAGCCCATTGGCGCCTTCGTTGGAAAGGGGTTTCGAAATTTCAGTTTCAAAATCTCTGTGAAAAAGCATCAGAGAAGCTTCTCCGTTTAGAATCCAGCATATCTCACTGAACCGAAGAAGTGGTAGTTAGAAGGGAATTAGAGCTGTAAGCAGTTTGGTTTGGGAAATTAGACGCGTACTCACATTGCAAAGGCCTTCGAACAGGCTTGGAAAAGTGTGTTCTATATCTCTGCCAAACAGACTCCCCGGAGGTTGAGCTTTCAGAAGCAAGTTTAACTCTTAGGGTAGAAGCAGCAGAATGTGCCCCTCACATCTAGCCTGTAGGAATTCAGGTTGGCAAGTTCTATGGGGAAGCCCATTGCTGCCTATGGTGGAAACGGCATGGGAGATTTCAGTTTCAAAATCTCTGTGAAAAAGCGTCAGGGAAGCTTCTCCGTTTAGAATCCACCATATCTCACTGAACCGAAGAAGTGGTAGTTAGAAGGGAGTTAGAGGTGCAAGCAGTTTGGTTTGGGAAATTAGACGCAAAATGACACTGCAAAGACCTTCCAACAGGCTTGGAAAAGTGTGCTCTATATCTCTGCCAAACAGACTCCCCGGAGGTTGAGCTTTCAGAAGCAAGTTTAACTCTTAGGGTAGAAGCAGCAGAATGTGCCTCTCACATCTAGCCTTTAGGAATTCAGGTTGGCAAGTTCTATGGGGAAGCCCATTGCTGCCTATGGTGGAAACGGCATGGGAGATTTCAGTTTCAAAATCTCTGTGAAAAAGCGTCAGAAAATATTGTCCGTTTAGAATCCAGCATATCTCACTGAACCGAAGAAGTGGTAGATAGAAGGGAGTTAGAGCTGCAAGCAGTTTGGTTTGGGAAATTAGACGCGAAATCACATTGCAAAGGCCTTCGAACAGGCTTGGAAAAGTGTGTTCTATGTCTCTGCCGAACAGACTCCCCGGATGTTGAGCTGTCAGAAGCAAGTTTAACTCTTAGGGTGGAAGCAGCACAATGTGCCCCTCACATCTAGCCTGTAGGAATTCAGGTTGGCAAGTTCTATGGGGAAGCCCATTGCTGCCTATGGGGGAAACGGCATGGGAGATTTCAGTTTCAAAATCTTTGTGAAAAAGCGTCAGAGAAGCTTCTCCGTTTAGAATCCAGCATATCTCACTGAACCGAAGAAGTGGTAGTTAGAAGGGAATTAGAGCTGCAAGCAGTTTGGTTTGGGAAATTACACGCGAAATCACATTGCAAAGGCCTTCCAACAGGCTTGCAAAAGTGTGTTCTATATCTCTGCCAAACAGACTCCCCGGAGGTTGAGCTTTCAGAAGCAAGTTTAACTCTATGGGAGGAAGCAGCAGAATGTGCCTCTCACATCTAGCCTGTAGGAATTCAGGTTGGCAAGTTCTATGGGTAAGCCCATTGGCGCCTTCGTTGTAAACGCGATTGGAAATTTCAGTTTCAAAATCTCTGTGAAAAAGCATCAGAGAAGCTTCTCCGTTTAGAATCCAGCATATCTCACTGAACCGAAAAAGTGGTAGTTAGAACCTAGAGCTGCAAGCAGTTTAGTTTGGGAAATTAGAAGCGAAATGACACTGCAAATGCCTTCCAACAGGCTTGGAAAAGTGTGTTCTATATCTCTGCCAAACAGACTCCCCGGAGGTTGAGCTTTCAGAAGCAAGTTTAACTCTAAGGGAGGAAGCAGCAGAATGTGCCTCTCACATCTAGCCTGTAGGAATTCAGGTTGGCAAGTTCTATGGGGAAGCCCATTGCTGCCTATGGTGGAAACGGCATGGGAGATTTCAGTTTCAAAATCTCTGTGAAAAAGCGTCAGAGAAGCTCCTCTGTTTAGAATCCAGCATATCTCACTGAACCCAAGAAGTGGTAGTTAGAAGGGAGTTAGAGCTGCAAGCAGTTTGGTTTTGGAAATTAGACGCGAAATGACACTCCAAATGCCTTCCAACAGGCTTGTAAAAGTGTGTTCTATATCTCTGCCAAACAGACGCCCAGGAGGTTGAGCTTTCAGAAGCAAGTTTAACTCTAAGGGAGGAAGCAGCAGAATGTGCCTCTCACATCTAGCCTGTAGGAATTCAGGTTGGCAAGTTCTATGGGGAAGCCCATTGGCGCTTTCGTTGGAAACGGGTTTGGAAATTTCAGTTTCAAAATCTCTGTGAAAAAGAGTCAGAGAAGCTTCTCCGTTTAGAATCCAGCATATCTCACTGAACCGAAAAAGTGGTAGTGAGAAGGTAGAGCTGCAAGCAGTTTGGTTTGGGAAATTAGACGTGAAATGACACTGCAAATGCCTTCCAACAGGCTTGGAAAAGTGTGTTCTATATCTCTGCCAAACAGACTCCCCGGAGCTTGAGCTTTCAGAAGCAAGTTTAACTCTTAGGGTGGAATCAGCAGAATGTGCCCTTCACATCTAGCCTGTAGGAATTCAGGTTGGCAAGTTCTTTGGGGAAGCCCATTGCTGCCTATGGTGGAAACGGCATGGGAGATTTCAGTTTCAAAATCTCTGTGAAAAAGCGTCAGAGAAGCTTCTCCGATTAGAATCCAGCATATCTCACTGAACTGAAGAAGTGGTAGTTAGAAGGGTGTTAGAGCTGCAAGCACTTTGGTTTGGGAATTTAGACGCGAAATCACATTGCAAAGGCCTTCCAAAAGGCTTGGAAAATTGTGTTCTATATCTCTGCCAAACAGACTCCCCGGAGGTTGAGCTTTCAGAAGCAAGTTTAACTCTAAGGGAGGAAGCAGCAGAATGTGCCTCTCACATCTAGCCTGTAGGAATTCAGGTTGGCAATTTCTATGGGGAAGCCCATTGGCGCCTTTGTTCAAAACGCGATTGGAAATTTCACTTTCAAAATCTCTGTGAAAAAGCATCAGAGAAGCTTCTCCGTTTAGAATCCAGCATATCTCACTGAACCGAAAACGTGGTTGTTAGAACCTAGAGCTGCAAGCAGTTTGGTTTGGGAAATTAGACGCGAAATGACACTGCAAATGCCTTCCAACAGGCTTGGAAAAGTGTGTTCTATATCTCTGCCAAACAGACTCCCCGGAGCTTGAGCTTTCAGAAGCAAGTTTAACTCTAAGAGAGGAAGCAGCAGAATGTGCCTCTCACATCTAGCCTGTAGGAATTCAGGTTGGCAAGTTCTATGTGGAAGCCCATTGCTGCCTATGGGGGAAACGGCATGGGAGATTTCAGTTTCAAAATCTCTGTGAAAAAGCGTCAGAGAAGCTTCTCCGTTTAGAATCCAGCATATCTCACTGAACCGAAGAAGTGGTAGTTAGAAGGGAGTTAGAGCTGCAAGCAGTTTGGTTTGGGAAATTAGACGACAAATGACACTGCAAAGGCCTTCCAACAGGCTTGGAAAAGTGTGTTCTATACCTCTGCCAAACAGACTCCCTGGAGGTTGGCTTTCAGAAGCAAGTTTAACACTAAGGGAGGAAGCAGCAGAATGTGCCTCTCACATCTAGCCTGTAGGAATTCAGGTTGGCAAGTTCTATGGGGAAGCCCATTGGCGCCTTCATTGGAAACGGGTTTGGAAATTTCAGTTTCAAAATCTCTGTGAAAAAGCATCAGAGAAGCTTCTCCGTATAGAATCCAGCATATCTCACTAAACCGAAGAAGTGGTAGTTAGAAGGGAGTTAGAACTGCAAGCAGTTTGGTTTGGGAAATTAGACGCGAAATGACACTGCAAAGGCCTTCCAACAGATTTGGAAAAGTGTGTTCTATATCTCTGCCAAACAGACTCCCCGGAGGTTGAGCTTTCAGAAGCAATTTTAACTCTTAGGGTGGAATCTGCAGAATGTGCCCCTCACATCTAGCGTGTAGGAATTCAGGTTGGCAAGTTCTATGGGGAAGCGCATTGCTGCCTATGGTGGAAATGGCATGGGATATTTCAGTTTCAAAATCTCTGTGAAAAAGCGTCAGAGAAGCTTTTCCGTTTAGAATCCAGCATATCTCACTGAACCGAAGAAGTGTTAGTTAGAAGGGAGTTAGAGCTGCAAGCTGTTTGGTTTGGGAAATTAGACGCGAAATGAAACAGCAAAGGCCTTCCAACAGTCTTGGAAAAGTGTGTTCTATATCTCTGCCAAACAGACTCCCAGGAGGTTTAGCTGTCAGAAGCATTTTTAACTCTAAGGGAGGAAGCAGCAGAATGTGCCTCTCACATCTAGCCTGTAGGAATTCAGGTTGGCAATTTCTATGGGGAAGCCCATTGCTGCCTATGGTGGAAACGGCATGGGAGATTTCAGTTTCAAAATCTCTGTGAAAAAGCGTCAGAGAAGCTTCTCCGTTTAGAATCCATTATATCACACTGAACTGAAGAATTGGTAGTTACAAGGGAGTTAGAGCTGCAAGCAGTTTGGTTTGGGAAATTAGACGAGAAATCACATTGCAAAGGCCTTCCAACAGGATTGGAAAAGTGTGTTCTATATCTCTGCCAAACAGACTCCCAGGATGTTGAGCTTTCAGAAGCAAGTTTAACTCTAAGGGAGGAAGCAGCAGAATGTGCCTCTCACATCTAGCCTGTAGGAATTCAGGTTGGCACGTTCTATGGGGAAGCCCATTGGCGCCTTCGTTGGAAACGGGTTTCGAAATTTCAGTTTCAAAATCTCTGTGAAAAAGCATCAGAGAAGCTTCTCCGTTTAGAATCCAGCATATCTCACTGAACCGAAGAAGTGGTAGTTAGAAGGGAATTAGAGCTGTAAGCAGTTTGGTTTGGGAAATTAGACGCGTACTCACATTGCAAAGGCCTTCGAACAGGCTTGGAAAAGTGTGTTCTATATCTCTGCCAAACAGACTCCCCGGAGGTTGAGCTTTCAGAAGCAAGTTTAACTCTTAGGGTAGAAGCAGCAGAATGTGCCCCTCACATCTAGCCTGTAGGAATTCAGGTTGGCAAGTTCTATGGGGAAGCCCATTGCTGCCTATGGTGGAAACGGCATGGGAGATTTCAGTTTCAAAATCTCTGTGAAAAAGCGTCAGGGAAGCTTCTCCGTTTAGAATCCACCATATCTCACTGAACCGAAGAAGTGGTAGTTAGAAGGGAGTTAGAGCTGCAAGCAGTTTGGTTTGGGAAATTAGACGCGAAATGACACTGCAAAGACCTTCCAACAGGCTTGGAAAATTGTGCTCTATATCTCTGCCAAACAGACTCCCCGGAGGTTGAGCTTTCAGAAGCAAGTTTAACTCTAAGGGAGGAAGCAGCAGAATGTGCCTCTCACATCTAGCCTTTAGGAATTCAGGTTGGCAAGTTCTATGGGGAAGCCCATTGCTGCCTATGGTGGAAACGGCATGGGAGATTTCAGTTTCAAAATCTCTGTGAAAAACCGTCAGAAAATATTCTCCGTTTAGAATCCAGCATATCTCACTGAACCGAAGAAGTGGTAGATAGAAGGGAGTTAGAGCTGCAAGCAGTTTGGTTTGGGAAATTAGACGCGAAATCACATTGCAAAGGCCTTCGAACAGGCTTGGAAAAGTGTGTTCTATGTCTCTGCCGAACAGACTCCCCGGATGTTGAGCTGTCAGAAGCAAGTTTAACTCTTAGGGTGGAAGCAGCACAATGTGCCCCTCACATCTAGCCTGTAGGAATTCAGGTTGGCAAGTTCTATGGGGAAGCCCATTGCTGCCTATGGTGGAAACGGCATGGGAGATTTCAGTTTCAAAATCTTTGTGAAAAAGCGTCAGAGAAGCTTCTCCGTTTAGAATCCAGCATATCTCACTGAACCGAAGAAGTGGTAGTTAGAAGGGAGTTAGAGCTGCAAGCAGTTTGGTTTGGGAAATTACACGCGAAATCACATTGCAAAGGCCTTCCAACAGGCTTGCAAAAGTGTGTTCTATATCTCTGCCAAACAGACTCCCCGGAGGTTGAGCTTTCAGAAGCAAGTTTAACTCTATGGGAGGAAGCAGCAGAATGTGCCTCTCACATCTAGCCTGTAGGAATTCAGGTTGGCAAGGTCTATGGGGAAGCCCATTGGCGCCTTCGTTGTAAACGCGATTGGAAATTTCAGTTTCAAAATCTCTGTGAAAAAGCATCAGAGAAGCTTCTCCGTTTAGAATCCAGCATATCTCACTGAACCGAAAAAGTGGTAGTTAGAACCTAGAGCTGCAAGCAGTTTAGTTTGGGAAATTAGACGCGAAATGACACTGCAAATGCCTTCCAACAGGCTTGGAAAAGTGTGTTCTATATCTCTGCCAAACAGATTCCCCGGAGGTTGAGCTTTCAGAAGCAAGTTTAACTCTAAGGGAGGAAGCAGCAGAATGTGCCTCTCACATCTAGCCTTTAGGAATTCAGGTTGGCAAGTTCTATGGGGAAGCCCATTGCTGCGTATGGTGGAAACGGCATGGGAGATTTCAGTTTCAAAATCTCTGTGAAAAAGCGTCAGAGAAGCTTCTCTGTTTAGAATCCAGCATATCTCACTGAACCCAAGAAGTGGTAGTTAGAAGGGAGTTAGAGCTGCAAGCAGTTTGGTTTGGGAAATTAGACGCGAAATGACACTGCAAATGCCTTCCAACAGGCTTGTAAAAGTGTGTTCTATATCTCTGCCAAACAGACTCCCAGGAGGTTGAGCTTTCAGAAGCAAGTTTAACTCTAAGGGAGGAAGCAGCAGAATGTGCCCTTCACATCTAGCCTGTAGGAATTCAGGTTGGCAAGTTCTATGGGGAAGCCCATTGCTGCCTATGGGGGAAACGGCATGGGAGATTTCAGTTTCAAAATCTCTGTGAAAAAGCGTCAGAGAAGCTTCTCCGTTTAGAATCCAGCATATCTCACTGAACCGAAAAAGTGGTTGTTAGAACCTAGAGCTGCAAGCAGTTTGGTTTGGGAAATTAGACGCGAAATGACACTGCAAATGCCTTCCAAAAGGCTTGGAAAAGTGTGTTCTATATCTCTGCCAAACAGACTCCCCGGAGCTTGAGCTTTCAGAAGCAAGTTTAACTCTAAGGGAGGAAGGAGCAGAATGTGCCCCTCACATCTAGCCTGTAGGAATTCAGGTTGGCAAGTTCTATGGGGAAGCCCATTGCTGGCTATGGGGGAAACGGCATGGGAGATTTCAGTTTCAAAATCTCTGTGAAAAAGCGTCAGAGAAGCTTCTCCGTTTAGAATCCAGCATATCTAACTGAACCGAAGAGGTGGTAGTTAGAAGGGAGTTAGAGCTGCAAGCAGATTGGTTTGGGAAATTAGACACGAAATCACATTGCAAAGGCCTTCCAACAGGCTTGGAAAAGTGTGTTCTATATCTCTGCCAAACAGACTCCCAGGAGGTTGAGCTTTCAGAAGCAAGTTTAACTCGAAGGGAGGAAGCACCAGAATGTGCCTCTCACATCTAGCCTGTAGGAATTCAGGTTGGCAAGTTCTATGGGGAAGCCCATTGGCGCCTTCGTTGTAAACGCGATTGGAAATTTCAGTTTCAAAATCTCTGTGAAAAAGCATCAGAGAAGCTTCTCCGTTTAGAATCCAGCATATCTCACTGAACCGAAAAACTGGTTGTTAGAACCTAGAGCTGCAAGCAGTTTAGTTTGGGAAATTAGACGCGAAATGACACTGCAAATGCCTTCCAACAGGCTTGGAAAAGTGTGTTCTATATCTCTGCCAAACAGACTCTCCGGAGCTTGAGCTTTCAGAAGCAAGTTTAACTCTAAGGGAGGAAGCAGCAGAATGTGCCTCTCACATCTAGCCTGTAGGAATTCAGGTTGGCAAGTTCTATGGGGAAGCCCATTGCTGCCTATGGGGGAAACGGCATGGGAGATTTCAGTTTCAAAATCTCTGTGAAAAAGCGTCAGAGAAGCTTCTCCGTTTAGAATCCAGCATATCTCACCGAACCGAAGAAGTGGTAGTTAGAAGGGAGTTAGAGCTGCAAGCAATTTGGTTTGGGAAATTAGACGCGAAATCACACTGCAAATGCCTTCCAACAGGCTTGGAAAAGTGGGCCCTATATCTCTGCCAAACAGACTCCCCGGAGGTTGAGCTTTCAGAAGCAAGTTTAACTCTAAGGGAGGAAGCAGCAGAATGTGCCTCTCACATCTAGCCTGTAGGAATTCAGGTTGGCAAGTTCTTTGTGGAAGCCCATTGCTGCCTATGGTGGAAACGGCATGGGAGATTTCAGTTTCAAAATCTCTGTGAAAAAGAGTCAGAGAAGCTTCTCCGTTTAGAATCCAGCATATCTCACTGAACCGAAAAAGTGGTAGTGAGAAGGTAGAGCTGCAAGCAGTTTGGTTTGGGAAATTAGACGTGAAATGACACTGCAAATGCCTTCCAACAGGCTTGGAAAAGTGTGTTCTATATCTCTGCCAAACAGACTCCCCGGAGCTTGAGCTTTCAGAAGCAAGTTTAACTCTTAGGGTGGAATCAGCAGAATGTGCCCTTCACATCTAGCCTGTAGGAATTCAGGTTGGCAAGTTCTTTGGGGAAGCCCATTGCTGCCTATGGTGGAAACGGCATGGGAGATTTCAGTTTCAAAATCTCTGTGAAAAAGCGTCAGAGAAGCTTCTCCGATTAGAATCCAGCATATCTCACTGAACTGAAGAAGTGGTAGTTAGAAGGGTGTTAGAGCTGCAAGCACTTTGGTTTGGGAATTTAGACGCGAAATCACATTGCAAAGGCCTTCCAAAAGGCTTGGAAAATTGTGTTCTATATCTCTGCCAAACAGACTCCCCGGAGGTTGAGCTTTCAGAAGCAAGTTTAACTCTAAGGGAGGAAGCAGCAGAATGTGCCTCTCACATCTAGCCTGTAGGAATTCAGGTTGGCAAGTTCTATGGTGAAGCCCATTGGCGCCTTTGTTCAAAACGCGATTGGAAATTTCAGTTTCAAAATCTCTGTGAAAAAGCATCAGAGAAGCTTCTCCGTTTAGAATCCAGCATATCTCACTGAACCGAAAAAGTGGTTGTTAGAACCTAGAGCTGCAAGCAGTTTGGTTTGGGAAATTAGACGCGAAATGACACTGCAAATGCCTTCCAACAGGCTTGGAAAAGTGTGTTCTATATCTCTGCCAAACAGACTCCCCGGAGCTTGAGCTTTCAGAAGCAAGTTTAACTCTAAGAGAGGAAGCAGCAGAATGTGCCTCTCACATCTAGCCTTTAGGAATTCAGGTTGGCAAGTTCTATGTGGAAGCCCATTGCTGCCTATGGGGGAAACGGCATGGTAGATTTCAGTTTCAAAATCTCTGTGAAAAAGCGTCAGAGAAGCTTCTCCGTTTAGAATCCAGCATATCTCACTGAACCGAAGAAGTGGTAGTTAGAAGGGAGTTAGAGCTGCAAGCAGTTTGGTTTGGGAAATTAGACGACAAATGACACTGCAAAGGCCTTCCAACAGGCTTGGAAAAGTGTGTTCTATACCTCTGCCAAACAGACTCCCCGGAGGTTGAGCTTTCAGAAGCAAGTTTAACTCTATGGGAGGAAGCAGCAGAATGTGCCTCTCACATCTAGCCTGTAGGAATTCAGGTTGGCAAGTTCTATGGGGAAGCCCATTGGCGCCTTCGTTGTAAACGCGTTTGGAATTTTCTGTTTCAAAATCTCTGTGAAAAAGCATCAGAGAAGCTTCTCCGTTTAGAATCCAGCATATCTCACTGAACCGAAAAAGTGGTAGTTAGAACCTAGAGCTGCAAGCAGTTTAGTTTGGGAAATTAGACGCGAAATGACACTGCAAATGCCTTCCAACAGGCTTGGAAAAGTGTGTTCTATATCTCTGCCAAACAGACTCCCCGGAGGTTGAGCTTTCAGAAGCAAGTTTAACTCTAAGGGAGGAAGCAGCAGAATGTGCCTCTCACATCTAGCCTGTAGGAATTCAGGTTGGCAAGTTCTATGGGGAAGCCCATTGCTGCCTATGGTGGAAACGGCATGGGAGATTTCAGTTTCAAAATCTCTGTGAAAAAGCGTCAGAGAAGCTCCTCTGCTTAGAATCCAGCATATCTCACTGAACCCAAGAAGTGGTAGTTAGAAGGGAGTTAGAGCTGCAAGCAGTTTGGTTTGGGAAATTAGACGCGAAATGACAGTCCAAATGCCTTCCAACAGGCTTGTAAAAGTGTGTTCTATATCTCTGCCAAACAGACGCCCCGGAGGTTGAGCTTTCAGAAGCAAGTTTAACTCTAAGGGAGGAAGCAGCAGAATGTGCCTCTCACATCTAGCCTGTAGGAATTCAGGTTGGCAAGTTCTATGGGGAAGCCCATTGCTGCCTATGGTGGAAACGGCATGGGAGATTTCAGTTTCAAAATCTCTGTGAAAAAGCGTCAGAGAAGCTTCTCCGTTTAGAATCCAGCATATCTCACTGAACCGAAAAAGTGGTTGTTAGAAGCTAGAGCTGCAAGCAGTTTGGTTTGGGAAATTAGACGCGAAATGACACTGCAAAAGCCTTCCAACAGGCTTGGAAAAGTGTGTTCTATATCTCTTCCAAACAGACTCCCCGGAGCTTGAGCTTTCAGAAGCAAGTTTAACTCTAAGGGAGGAAGGAGCAGAATGTGCCCCTCACATCTAGCCTGTAGGAATTCAGGTTGGCAAGTTCTATGGGGAAGCCCATTGCTGCCTATGGGGGAAACGGCATGGGAGATTTCAGTTTCAAAATCTCTGTGAAAAAGCGTCAGAGAAGCTTCTCCGTTTAGAATCCAGCATATCTCACCGAACCGAAGAAGTGGTAGTTAGAAGGGAGTTAGAGCTGCAAGCAATTTGGTTTGGGAAATTAGACGCGAAATCACACTGCAAATGCCTTCCAACAGGCTTGGAAAAGTGGGCCCTATATCTCTGCCAAACAGACTCCCCGGAGGTTGAGCTTTCAGAAGCAAGTTTAACTCTAAGGGAGGAAGCAGCAGAATGTGCCTCTCACATCTAGCCTGTAGGAATTCAGGTTGGCAAGTTCTTTGTGGAAGCCCATTGCTGCCTATGGTGGAAACGGCATGGGAGATTTCAGTTTCAAAATCTCTGTGAAAAAGAGTCAGAGAAGCTTCTCCGTTTAGAATCCAGCATATCTCACTGAACCGAAAAAGTGGTAGTGAGAAGGTAGAGCTGCAAGCAGTTTGGTTTGGGAAATTAGACGTGAAATGACACTGCAAATGCCTTCCAACAGGCTTGGAAAAGTGTGTTCTATATCTCTGCCAAACAGACTCCCCGGAGCTTGAGCTTTCAGAAGCAAGTTTAACTCTTAGGGTGGAATCAGCAGAATGTGCCCTTCACATCTAGCCTGTAGGAATTCAGGTTGGCAAGTTCTTTGGGGAAGCCCATTGCTGCCTATGGTGGAAACGGCATGGGAGATTTCAGTTTCAAAATCTCTGTGAAAAAGCGTCAGAGAAGCTTCTCCGATTAGAATCCAGCATATCTCACTGAACTGAAGAAGTGGTAGTTAGAAGGGTGTTAGAGCTGCAAGCACTTTGGTTTGGGAATTTAGACGCGAAATCACATTGCAAAGGCCTTCCAAAAGGCTTGGAAAATTGTGTTCTATATCTCTGCCAAACAGACTCCCCGGAGGTTGAGCTTTCAGAAGCAAGTTTAACTCTAAGGGAGGAAGCAGCAGAATGTGCCTCTCACATCTAGCCTGTAGGAATTCAGGTTGGCAAGTTCTATGGTGAAGCCCATTGGCGCCTTTGTTCAAAACGCGATTGGAAATTTCAGTTTCAAAATCTCTGTGAAAAAGCATCAGAGAAGCTTCTCCGTTTAGAATCCAGCATATCTCACTGAACCGAAAAAGTGGTTGTTAGAACCTAGAGCTGCAAGCAGTTTGGTTTGGGAAATTAGACGCGAAATGACACTGCAAATGCCTTCCAACAGGCTTGGAAAAGTGTGTTCTATATCTCTGCCAAACAGACTCCCCGGAGCTTGAGCTTTCAGAAGCAAGTTTAACTCTAAGAGAGGAAGCAGCAGAATGTGCCTCTCACATCTAGCCTTTAGGAATTCAGGTTGGCAAGTTCTATGTGGAAGCCCATTGCTGCCTATGGGGGAAACGGCATGGTAGATTTCAGTTTCAAAATCTCTGTGAAAAAGCGTCAGAGAAGCTTCTCCGTTTAGAATCCAGCATATCTCACTGAACCGAAGAAGTGGTAGTTAGAAGGGAGTTAGAGCTGCAAGCAGTTTGGTTTGGGAAATTAGACGACAAATGACACTGCAAAGGCCTTCCAACAGGCTTGGAAAAGTGTGTTCTATACCTCTGCCAAACAGACTCCCCGGAGGTTGAGCTTTCAGAAGCAAGTTTAACTCTATGGGAGGAAGCAGCAGAATGTGCCTCTCACATCTAGCCTGTAGGAATTCAGGTTGGCAAGTTCTATGGGGAAGCCCATTGGCGCCTTCGTTGTAAACGCGTTTGGAATTTTCTGTTTCAAAATCTCTGTGAAAAAGCATCAGAGAAGCTTCTCCGTTTAGAATCCAGCATATCTCACTGAACCGAAAAAGTGGTAGTTAGAACCTAGAGCTGCAAGCAGTTTAGTTTGGGAAATTAGACGCGAAATGACACTGCAAATGCCTTCCAACAGGCTTGGAAAAGTGTGTTCTATATCTCTGCCAAACAGACTCCCCGGAGGTTGAGCTTTCAGAAGCAAGTTTAACTCTAAGGGAGGAAGCAGCAGAATGTGCCTCTCACATCTAGCCTGTAGGAATTCAGGTTGGCAAGTTCTATGGGGAAGCCCATTGCTGCCTATGGTGGAAACGGCATGGGAGATTTCAGTTTCAAAATCTCTGTGAAAAAGCGTCAGAGAAGCTCCTCTGCTTAGAATCCAGCATATCTCACTGAACCCAAGAAGTGGTAGTTAGAAGGGAGTTAGAGCTGCAAGCAGTTTGGTTTGGGAAATTAGACGCGAAATGACAGTCCAAATGCCTTCCAACAGGCTTGTAAAAGTGTGTTCTATATCTCTGCCAAACAGACGCCCCGGAGGTTGAGCTTTCAGAAGCAAGTTTAACTCTAAGGGAGGAAGCAGCAGAATGTGCCTCTCACATCTAGCCTGTAGGAATTCAGGTTGGCAAGTTCTATGGGGAAGCCCATTGCTGCCTATGGTGGAAACGGCATGGGAGATTTCAGTTTCAAAATCTCTGTGAAAAAGCGTCAGAGAAGCTTCTCCGTTTAGAATCCAGCATATCTCACTGAACCGAAAAAGTGGTTGTTAGAAGCTAGAGCTGCAAGCAGTTTGGTTTGGGAAATTAGACGCGAAATGACACTGCAAAAGCCTTCCAACAGGCTTGGAAAAGTGTGTTCTATATCTCTTCCAAACAGACTCCCCGGAGCTTGAGCTTTCAGAAGCAAGTTTAACTCTAAGGGAGGAAGGAGCAGAATGTGCCCCTCACATCTAGCCTGTAGGAATTCAGGTTGGCAAGTTCTATGGGGAAGCCCATTGCTGCCTATGGGGGAAACGGCATGGGAGATTTCAGTTTCAAAATCTCTGTGAAAAAGCGTCAGAGAAGCTTCTCCGTTTAGAATCCAGCATATATCACCGAACCGAAGAAGTGGTAGTTAGAAGGGAGTTAGAGCTGCAAGCAGTTTGGTTTGGTAAATTAGACGCGAAATCACACTGCAAATGCCTTCCAACAGGCTTGTAAAAGTGTGTTCTATATCTCTGCCAAACAGACTCCCCGGAGGTTGAGCTTTCAGAAGCAAGTTTAACTCTAAGGGAGGAAGCAGCAGAATGTGCCTCTCACATCTAGCCTGTAGGAATTCAGGTTGGCAAGTTCTATGGGGAAGCCCTTTGCTGCCTATGGTGGAAACGGCATGGGAGATTTCAGTTTCAAAATCTCTGTGAAAAAGCTTCAGAGAAGCTTCTCCGTTTAGAATCCAGCATATCTCACTGAACCGAAGAAGTGGTAGTTAGAAGGGCGTTAGAGCTGCAAGCAGATTGGTTTGGGAAATTAGACACGAAATCACATTGCAAAGGCCTTCCAACAGGCTTGGAAAAGTGTGTTCTATATCTCTGCCAAACAGACTCCCAGGAGGTTGAGCTTTCAGAAGCAAGTTTAACTCTAAGGGAGGAAGCAGCAGAATGTGCCTCTCACATCTAGCCTGTAGGAATTCAGGTTGGCAAGTTCTATGGGGAAGCCCATTGGCGCTTTCGTTGGAAACGGGTTTGGAAATTTCAGTTTCAAAATCTCTGTGAAAAAGAGTCAGAGAAGCTTCTCCGTTTAGAATCCAGCATATCTCACTGAACCGAAAAAGTGGTAGTGAGAAGGTAGAGCTGCAAGCAGTTTGGTTTGGGAAATTAGACGTGAAATGACACTGCAAATGCCTTCCAACAGGCTTGGAAAAGTGTGTTCTATATCTCTGCCAAACAGACTCCCCGGAGCTTGAGCTTTCAGAAGCAAGTTTAACTCTTAGGGTGGAATCAGCAGAATGTGCCCTTCACATCTAGCCTGTAGGAATTCAGGTTGGCAAGTTCTTTGGGGAAGCCCATTGCTGCCTATGGTGGAAACGGCATGGGAGATTTCAGTTTCAAAATCTCTGTGAAAAAGCGTCAGAGAAGCTTCTCCGATTAGAATCCAGCATATCTCACTGAACTGAAGAAGTGGTAGTTAGAAGGGTGTTAGAGCTGCAAGCACTTTGGTTTGGGAATTTAGACGCGAAATCACATTGCAAAGGCCTTCCAAAAGGCTTGGAAAATTGTGTTCTATATCTCTGCCAAACAGACTCCCCGGAGGTTGAGCTTTCAGAAGCAAGTTTAACTCTAAGGGAGGAAGCAGCAGAATGTGCCTCTCACATCTAGCCTGTAGGAATTCAGGTGGGCAAGTTCTATGGTGAAGCCCATTGGCGCCTTTGTTCAAAACGCGATTGGAAATTTCAGTTTCAAAATCTCTGTGAAAAAGCATCAGAGAAGCTTCTCCGTTTAGAATCCAGCATATCTCACTGAACCGAAAAAGTGGTTGTTAGAACCTAGAGCTGCAAGCAGTTTGGTTTGGGAAATTAGACGCGAAATGACACTGCAAATGCCTTCCAACAGGCTTGGAAAAGTGTGTTCTATATCTCTGCCACACAGACTCCCCGGAGCTTGAGCTTTCAGAAGCAAGTTTAACTCTAAGAGAGGAAGCAGCAGAATGTGCCTCTCACATCTAGCCTGTAGGAATTCAGGTTGGCAAGTTCTATGTGGAAGCCCATTGCTGCCTATGGGGGAAACGGCATGGGAGATTTCAGTTTCAAAATCTCTGTGAAAAAGCGTCAGAGAAGCTTCTCCATTTAGAATCCAGCATATCTCACTGAACCGAAGAAGTGGTAGTTAGAAGGGAGTTAGAGCTGCAAGCAGTTTGGTTTGGGAAATTAGACGACAAATGACACTGCAAAGGCCTTCCAACAGGCTTGGAAAAGTGTGTTCTATACCTCTGCCAAACAGACTCCCTGGAGGTTGGCTTTCAGAAGCAAGTTTAACACTAAGGGAGGAAGCAGCAGAATGTGCCTCTCACATCTAGCCTGTAGGAATTCAGGTTGGCAAGTTCTATGGGGAAGCCCATTGGCGCCTTCATTGGAAACGGGTTTGGAAATTTCAGTTTCAAAATCTCTGTGAAAAAGCATCAGAGAAGCTTCTACGTATAGAATCCAGCATATCTCACGAAACCGAAGAAGTGGTAGTTAGAAGGGAGTTAGAACTGCAAGCAGTTTGGTTTGGGAAATTAGACGCGAAATGACACTGCAAAGGCCTTCCAACAGATTTGGAAAAGTGTGTTCTATATCTCTGCCAAACAGACTCCCCGGAGCTTGAGCTTTCAGAAGCAATTTTAACTCTTAGGGTGGAATCTGCAGAATGTGCCCCTCACATCTAGCGTGTAGGAATTCAGGTTGGCAAGTTCTATGGGGAAGCCCATTGCTGCCTATGGTGGAAATGGCATGGGAGATTTCAGTTTCAAAATCTCTGTGAAAAAGCGTCAGAGAAGCTTTTCCGTTTAGAATCCAGCATATCTCACTGAACCGAAGAAGTGTTAGTTAGAAGGGAGTTAGAGCTGCAAGCTGTTTGGTTTGGGAAATTAGACGCGAAATGAAACAGCAAAGGCCTTCCAACAGTCTTGGAAAAGTGTGTTCTATATCTCTGCCAAACAGACTCCCTGGAGGTTGGCTTTCAGAAGCAAGTTTAACACTAAGGGAGGAAGCAGCAGAATGTGCCTCTCACATCTAGCCTGTAGGAATTCAGGTT
Organism: Cynocephalus volans; assembly: GCF_027409185.1. Classification (NCBI taxonomy): domain Eukaryota; kingdom Metazoa; phylum Chordata; class Mammalia; order Dermoptera; family Cynocephalidae; genus Cynocephalus; species Cynocephalus volans. The sequence continues at coordinate 1,292,801 of NW_026902372.1, read as the reverse complement.
GGCAAGTTCTATGGGGAAGCCCATTGCTGCCTATGGTAGAAACGGCATGGGAGATTTCAGTTTCAAAATCTCTGTGAAAAAGCGTCAGAGAAGCTTCTCCGTTTAGAATCCATTATATCACACTGAACTGAAGAATTGGTAGTTACAAGGGAGTTAGAGCTGCAAGCAGTTTGGTTTGGGAAATTAGACGAGAAATCACATTGCAAAGGCCTTCCAACAGGACTGGAAAAGTGTGTTCTATATCTCTGCCAAACAGACTCCCAGGATGTTGAGCTTTCAGAAGCAAGTTTAACTCTAAGGGAGGAAGCAGCAGAATGTGCCTCTCACATCTAGCCTGTAGGAATTCAGGTTGGCACGTTCTATGGGGAAGCCCATTGGCGCCTTCGTTGGAAACGGGTTTCGAAATTTCAGTTTCAAAATCTCTGTGAAAAAGCATCAGAGAAGCTTCTCCGTTTAGAATCCAGCATATCTCACTGAACCGAAGAAGTGGTAGTTAGAAGGGAATTAGAGCTGTAAGCAGTTTGGTTTGGGAAATTAGACGCGTACTCACATTGCAAAGGCCTTCGAACAGGCTTGGAAAAGTGTGTTCTATATCTCTGCCAAACAGACTCCCCGGAGGTTGAGCTTTCAGAAGCAAGTTTAACTCTTAGGGTAGAAGCAGCAGAATGTGCCCCTCACATCTAGCCTGTAGGAATTCAGGTTGGCAAGTTCTATGGGGAAGCCCATTGCTGCCTATGGTGGAAACGGCATGGGAGATTTCAGTTTCAAAATCTCTGTGAAAAAGCGTCAGGGAAGCTTCTCCGTTTAGAATCCAGCATATCTCACTGAACCGAAGAAGTGGTAGTTAGAAGGGAGTTAGAGCTGCAAGCAGTTTGGTTTGGGAAATTACACGCGAAATCACATTGCAAAGGCCTTCCAACAGGCTTGCAAAAGTGTGTTCTATATCTCTGCCAAACAGACTCCCCGGAGGTTGAGCTTTCAGAAGCAAGTTTAACTCTATGGGAGGAAGCAGCAGAATGTGCCTCTCACATCTAGCCTGTAGGAATTCAGGTTGGCAAGTTCTATGGGGAAGCCCATTGGCGCCTTCGTTGTAAACGCGATTGGAAATTTCAGTTTCAAAATCTCTGTGAAAAAGCATCAGAGAAGCTTCTCCGTTTAGAATCCAGCATATCTCACTGAACCGAAAAAGTGGTAGTTAGAACCTAGAGCTGCAAGCAGTTTAGTTTGGGAAATTAGACGCGAAATGACACTGCAAATGCCTTCCAACAGGCTTGGAAAAGTGTGTTCTATATCTCTGCCAAACAGACTCCCTGGAGGTTGAGCTTTCAGAAGCAAGTTTAACTCTAAGGGAGGAAGCAGCAGAATGTGCCTCTCACATCTAGCCTTTAGGAATTCAGGTTGGCAAGTTCTATGGGGAAGCCCATTGCTGCGTATGGTGGAAACGGCATGGGAGATTTCAGTTTCAAAATCTCTGTGAAAAAGCTTCAGAGAAGCTTCTCTGTTTAGAATCCAGCATATCTCACTGAACCCAAGAAGTGGTAGTTAGAAGGGAGTTAGAGCTGCAAGCAGTTTGGTTTGGGAAATTAGACGCGAAATGACACTGCAAATGCCTTCCAACAGGCTTGTAAAAGTGTGTTCTATATCTCTGCCAAACAGACTCCCAGGAGGTTGAGCTTTCAGAAGCAAGTTTAACTCTAAGGGAGGAAGCAGCAGAATGTGCCCTTCACATCTAGCCTGTAGGAATTCAGGTTGGCAAGTTCTATGGGGAAGCCCACTGCTGCCTATGGGGGAAACGGCATGGGAGATTTCAGTTTCAAAATCTCTGTGAAAAAGCGTCAGAGAAGCTTCTCCGTTTAGAATCCAGCATATCTCACTGAACCGAAAAAGTGGTTGTTAGAACCTAGAGCTGCAAGCAGTTTGGTTTGGGAAATTAGACGCGAAATGACACTGCAAATGCCTTCCAAAAGGCTTGGAAAAGTGTGTTCTATATCTCTGCCAAACAGACTCCCCGGAGCTTGAGCTTTCAGAAGCAAGTTTCACTCAAAGGGAGGAAGGAGCAGAATGTGCCCCTCACATCTAGCCTGTAGGAATTCCGGTTGGCAAGTTCTATGGGGAAGCCCATTGCTGGCTATGGGGGAAACGGCATGGGAGATTTCAGTTTCAAAATCTCTGTGAAAAAGCGTCAGAGAAGCTTCTCCGTTTAGAATCCAGCATATCTAACTGAACCGAAGAGGTGGTAGTTAGAAGGGAGTTAGAGCTGCAAGCAGATTGGTTCGGGAAATTAGACACGAAATCACATTGCAAAGGCCTTCCAACAGGCTTGGAAAAAGTGTGTTCTATATCTCTGCCAAACAGACTCCCAGGAGGTTGAGCTTTCAGAAGCAAGTTTAACTCTAAGGGAGGAAGCACCAGAATGTGCCTCTCACATCTAGCCTGTAGGAATTCAGGTTGGCAAGTTCTATGGGGAAGCCCATTGGTGCCTTCGTTGTAAACGCGATTGGAAATTTCAGTTTCAAAATCTCTGTGAAAAAGCATCAGAGAAGCTTCTCCGTTTAGAATCCAGCATATCTCACTGAACCGAAAAACTGGTTGTTAGAACCTAGAGCTGCAAGCAGTTTAGTTTGGGAAATTAGACGCGAAATGACACTGCAAATGCCTTCCAACAGGCTTGGAAAAGTGTGTTCTATATCTCTGCCAAACAGACTCCCCGGAGCTTGAGCTTTCAGAAGCAAGTTTAACTCTAAGAGAGGAAGCAGCAGAATGTGCCTCTCACATCTAGCCTGTAGGAATTCAGGTTGGCAAGTTCTATGGGGAAGCCCATTGCTGCCTATGGGGGAAACGGCATGGGAGATTTCAGTTTCAAAATCTCTGTGAAAAAGCGTCAGAGAAGCTTCTCCGTTTAGAATCCAGCATATCTCACCGAACCGAAGAAGTGGTAGTTAGAAGGGAGTTAGAGCTGCAAGCAGTTTGGTTTGGGAAATTAGACGCGAAATCACACTGCAAATGCCTTCCAACAGGCTTGGAAAAGTGGGCCCTATATCTCTGCCAAACAGACTCCCCGGAGGTTGAGCTTTCAGAAGCAAGTTTAACTCTAAGGGAGGAAGCAGCAGAATGTGCCTCTCACATCTAGCCTGTAGGAATTCAGGTTGGCAAGTTCTTTGTGGAAGCCCATTGCTGCCTATGGTGGAAACGGCATGGGAGATTTCAGTTTCAAAATCTCTGTGAAAAAGCGTCAGAGAAGCTTCTCCGTTTAGAATCCACCATATCTCACCGAACCGAAGAAGTGGTAGTTAGAAGGGAGTTAGAGCTGCAAGCAGTTTGGTTTGGGAAATTAGACGCGAAATCACACTGCAAATGCTTTCCAACAGGCTTGGAAAAGTGTGTTCTATATCTCTGCCAAACAGACTCCCCGGAGGTTGAGCTTTCAGAAGCAAGTTTAACTCTAAGGGAGGAAGCAGCAGAATGTGCCTCTCACATCTAGCCTGTAGGAATTCAGGTTGGCAAGTTCTATGGGGAAGCCCATTGCTGCCTATGGTGGAAACGGCATGGGAGATTTCAGTTTCAAAATCTCTGTGAAAAAGAGTCAGAGAAGCTTCTCCGTTTAGAATCCAGCATATCTCACTGAACCGAACATGTGGTAGTTAGAAGGGAGTTAGAGCTGCAAGCAGTTTGGTTTGGGAAATTAGACGCGAAATGACACTGCAAAGGCCTTCCAACAGGCTTGGAAAAGTGTGTTCTATACCTGTGCCAAACAGACTCCCTGGAGGTTGAGCTTTCAGAAGCAAGTTTAACTCTAAGGGAGGAAGCAGCAGAATGTGCCTCTCACATCTAGCCTGTAGGAATTCAGGTTGGCAAGTTCTATCGGGAAGCCCATTGCTGCCTATGGGGGAAACGGCATGGGAGATTTCAGTTTCAAAATCTCTGTGAAAAAGCGTCAGAGAAGCTTCTCCATTTAGAATCCAGCATATCTCACTGAACCGAAGAAGTGGTGGTTAGAAGGGAGTTAGAGCTGCAAGCAAGTTGGTTGGGGAAATTAGACGCGAAATGACACTGCAAAGGCCATCCAACAGGCTTGGAAAAGTGTGTTCTATACCTCTGCCAAACAGACTCCCTGGAGGTTGAGCTTTCAGAAGCAAGTTTAACACTAAGGGAGGAGGCAGCAGAATGTGCCTCTCACATCTAGCCTGTAGGAATTCAGGTTGGCAAGTTCTATGGGGAAGCCCATTGGCGCCTTCGTTGTAAACGCGATTGGAAATTTCAGTTTCAAAATCTCTGTGAAAAAGCATCAGAGAAGCTTCTCCGTTTAGAATCCAGCATATCTCACTGAACGGAAAAACTCGTTGTTAGAACCTAGAGCTGCAAGCAGTTTGGTTTGGGAAATTAGACGCGAAATGACACTGCAAATGCCTTCCAACAGGCTTGGAAAAGTGTGTTCTATATCTCTGCCAAACAGACTCCCCGGAGCTTGAGCTTTCAGAAGCAAGTTTAACTCTAAGAGAGGAAGCAGCAGAATGTGCCTCTCACATCTAGCCTGTAGGAATTCAGGTTGGCAAGTTCTATGGGGAAGCCCATTGCTGCCTATGGGGGAAACGGCATGGGAGATTTCAGTTTCAAAATCTCTGTGAAAAAGCGTCAGAGAAGCTTCTCCGTTTAGAATCCAGCATATCTCACCGAACCGAAGAAGTGGTAGTTAGAAGGGAGTTAGAGCTGCAAGCAGTTTGGTTTGGGAAATTAGACGCGAAATCACACTGCAAATGCCTTCCAACAGGCTTGGAAAATTGTGCTCTATATCTCTGCCAAACAGACTCCCCGGAGGTTGAGCTTTCAGAAGCAAGTTTAACTCTAAGGGAGGAAGCAGCAGAATGTGCCTCTCACATCTAGCCTGTAGGAATTCAGGTTGGCAAGTTCTATGGGGAAGCCCATTGCTGCATATGGTGGAAACGGCATGGTAGATTTCAGTTTCAAAATCTCTGTGAAAAAGAGTCAGAGAAGCTTCTCCGTTTAGAATCCAGCATATCTCACTGAACCGAAGAACTGGTAGTTAGAAGGGAGTTAGAGCTGCAAGCAGTTTGGTTTGGGAAATTAGACGCGAAATGACACTGCAAATCCCTTCCAACAGGCTTGGAAAAGTGTGTTCTATACCTCTGCCCAACAGACTCCCTGGAGGTTGAGCTTTCAGAAGCAAGTTTAACTCTAAGGGAGGAAGCAGCAGAATGTGCCTCTCACATCTAGCCTGTAGGAATTCAGGTTGGCAAGTTCTATGGGGAAGCCCATTGCTGCCTATGGTGGAAACGGCATGGGAGATTTCAGTTTCAAAATCTCTGTGAAAAAGCGTCAGAGAAGCTTCTCTGTTTAGAATCCAGCATATCTCACTGAACCCAAGAAGTGGTAGTTAGAAGGGAGTTAGAGCTTCAAGCAGTTTGGTTTGGGAAATTAGACGCGAAATGACACTCCAAATGCCTTCCAACAGGCTTGTAAAAGTGTGTTCTATATCTCTGCCAAACAGACGCCCCGGAGGTTGAGCTTTCAGAAGCAAGTTTAACTCTAAGGGAGGAAGCAGCAGAATGTGCCTCTCACATCTAGCCTGTAGGAATTCAGGTTGGCAAGTTCTATGGGGAAGCCCATTGCTGCCTATGGTGGAAACGGCATGGGAGATTTCAGTTTCAAAATCTCTGTGAAAAAGCGTCAGAGAAGCTTCTCCGTTTAGAATCCAGCATATCTCACTGAACCGAAAAAGTGGTTATTAGAACCTAGAGCTGCAAGCAGTTTGGTTTGGGAAATTAGACGCGAAATGACACTGCAAATGCCTTCCAACAGGCTTGGAAAAGTGTGTTCTATATCTCTGCCAAAGAGACTCCCCGGAGCTTGAGCTTTCAGAAGCAAGTTTAACTCTAAGGGAGGAAGCAGCACAATGTGCGCCTCACATCTAGCCTGTAGGAATTCAGGTTGGCAAGTTCTATGGGGAAGCCCATTGCTGCCTATGGGGGAAACGGCATGGGAGATTTCAGTTTCAAAATCTCTGTGAAAAAGCGTCAGAGAAGCTTCTCCGTTTAGAATCCAGCATATCTCACTGAACCGAAGAAGTGGTAGTTAGAAGGGAGTTAGAGCTGCAAGCAGTTTGGTTTGGGAAATTAGACGCGAAATCACACTGCAAATGCTTTCCAACTGGCTTGGAAAAGTGTGTTCTATACCTCTGCCAAACAGACTCCCTGGAGGTTGAGCTTTCAGAAGCAAGTTTAACTCTAAGGGAGGAAGCAGCAGAATGTGCCTCTCACATCTAGCCTGTAGGAATTCAGGTTGGCAAGTTCTATGGGGAAGCCCATTGGCGCCTTCGTTGGAAACGGGTTTGGAAATTTCAGTTTCAAAATCTCTGTGAAAAAGCATCAGAGAAGCTTCTACGTATAGAATCCAGCATATCTCACTGAACCGAAGAAGTGTTAGTTAGAAGGGAGTTAGAGCTGCAAGCTGTTTGGTTTGGGAAATTAGACGCGAAATGAAACAGCAAAGGCCTTCCAACAGTCTTGGAAAAGTGTGTTCTATATCTCTGCCAAACAGACTCCCTGGAGGTTGGCTTTCAGAAGCAAGTTTAACACTAAGGGAGGAAGCAGCAGAATGTGCCTCTCACATCTAGCCTGTAGGAATTCAGGTTGGCAAGTTCTATGGGGAAGCCCATTGCTGCCTATGGTAGAAACGGCATGGGAGATTTCAGTTTCAAAATCTCTGTGAAAAAGCGTCAGAGAAGCTTCTCCGTTTAGAATCCATTATATCACACTGAACTGAAGAATTGGTAGTTACAAGGGAGTTAGAGCTGCAAGCAGTTTGGTTTGGGAAATTAGACGAGAAATCACATTGCAAAGGCCTTCCAACAGGACTGGAAAAGTGTGTTCTATATCTCTGCCAAACAGACTCCCAGGATGTTGAGCTTTCAGAAGCAAGTTTAACTCTAAGGGAGGAAGCAGCAGAATGTGCCTCTCACATCTAGCCTGTAGGAATTCAGGTTGGCACGTTCTATGGGGAAGCCCATTGGCGCCTTCGTTGGAAACGGGTTTCGAAATTTCAGTTTCAAAATCTCTGTGAAAAAGCATCAGAGAAGCTTCTCCGTTTAGAATCCAGCATATCTCACTGAACCGAAGAAGTGGTAGTTAGAAGGGAATTAGAGCTGTAAGCAGTTTGGTTTGGGAAATTAGACGCGTACTCACATTGCAAAGGCCTTCGAACAGGCTTGGAAAAGTGTGTTCTATATCTCTGCCAAACAGACTCCCCGGAGGTTGAGCTTTCAGAAGCAAGTTTAACTCTTAGGGTAGAAGCAGCAGAATGTGCCCCTCACATCTAGCCTGTAGGAATTCAGGTTGGCAAGTTCTATGGGGAAGCCCATTGCTGCCTATGGTGGAAACGGCATGGGAGATTTCAGTTTCAAAATCTCTGTGAAAAAGCGTCAGGGAAGCTTCTCCGTTTAGAATCCAGCATATCTCACTGAACCGAAGAAGTGGTAGTTAGAAGGGAGTTAGAGCTGCAAGCAGTTTGGTTTGGGAAATTACACGCGAAATCACATTGCAAAGGCCTTCCAACAGGCTTGCAAAAGTGTGTTCTATATCTCTGCCAAACAGACTCCCCGGAGGTTGAGCTTTCAGAAGCAAGTTTAACTCTATGGGAGGAAGCAGCAGAATGTGCCTCTCACATCTAGCCTGTAGGAATTCAGGTTGGCAAGTTCTATGGGGAAGCCCATTGGCGCCTTCGTTGTAAACGCGATTGGAAATTTCAGTTTCAAAATCTCTGTGAAAAAGCATCAGAGAAGCTTCTCCGTTTAGAATCCAGCATATCTCACTGAACCGAAAAAGTGGTAGTTAGAACCTAGAGCTGCAAGCAGTTTAGTTTGGGAAATTAGACGCGAAATGACACTGCAAATGCCTTCCAACAGGCTTGGAAAAGTGTGTTCTATATCTCTGCCAAACAGACTCCCTGGAGGTTGAGCTTTCAGAAGCAAGTTTAACTCTAAGGGAGGAAGCAGCAGAATGTGCCTCTCACATCTAGCCTTTAGGAATTCAGGTTGGCAAGTTCTATGGGGAAGCCCATTGCTGCGTATGGTGGAAACGGCATGGGAGATTTCAGTTTCAAAATCTCTGTGAAAAAGCTTCAGAGAAGCTTCTCTGTTTAGAATCCAGCATATCTCACTGAACCCAAGAAGTGGTAGTTAGAAGGGAGTTAGAGCTGCAAGCAGTTTGGTTTGGGAAATTAGACGCGAAATGACACTGCAAATGCCTTCCAACAGGCTTGTAAAAGTGTGTTCTATATCTCTGCCAAACAGACTCCCAGGAGGTTGAGCTTTCAGAAGCAAGTTTAACTCTAAGGGAGGAAGCAGCAGAATGTGCCCTTCACATCTAGCCTGTAGGAATTCAGGTTGGCAAGTTCTATGGGGAAGCCCACTGCTGCCTATGGGGGAAACGGCATGGGAGATTTCAGTTTCAAAATCTCTGTGAAAAAGCGTCAGAGAAGCTTCTCCGTTTAGAATCCAGCATATCTCACTGAACCGAAAAAGTGGTTGTTAGAACCTAGAGCTGCAAGCAGTTTGGTTTGGGAAATTAGACGCGAAATGACACTGCAAATGCCTTCCAAAAGGCTTGGAAAAGTGTGTTCTATATCTCTGCCAAACAGACTCCCCGGAGCTTGAGCTTTCAGAAGCAAGTTTCACTCAAAGGGAGGAAGGAGCAGAATGTGCCCCTCACATCTAGCCTGTAGGAATTCCGGTTGGCAAGTTCTATGGGGAAGCCCATTGCTGGCTATGGGGGAAACGGCATGGGAGATTTCAGTTTCAAAATCTCTGTGAAAAAGCGTCAGAGAAGCTTCTCCGTTTAGAATCCAGCATATCTAACTGAACCGAAGAGGTGGTAGTTAGAAGGGAGTTAGAGCTGCAAGCAGATTGGTTCGGGAAATTAGACACGAAATCACATTGCAAAGGCCTTCCAACAGGCTTGGAAAAAGTGTGTTCTATATCTCTGCCAAACAGACTCCCAGGAGGTTGAGCTTTCAGAAGCAAGTTTAACTCTAAGGGAGGAAGCACCAGAATGTGCCTCTCACATCTAGCCTGTAGGAATTCAGGTTGGCAAGTTCTATGGGGAAGCCCATTGGTGCCTTCGTTGTAAACGCGATTGGAAATTTCAGTTTCAAAATCTCTGTGAAAAAGCATCAGAGAAGCTTCTCCGTTTAGAATCCAGCATATCTCACTGAACCGAAAAACTGGTTGTTAGAACCTAGAGCTGCAAGCAGTTTAGTTTGGGAAATTAGACGCGAAATGACACTGCAAATGCCTTCCAACAGGCTTGGAAAAGTGTGTTCTATATCTCTGCCAAACAGACTCCCCGGAGCTTGAGCTTTCAGAAGCAAGTTTAACTCTAAGAGAGGAAGCAGCAGAATGTGCCTCTCACATCTAGCCTGTAGGAATTCAGGTTGGCAAGTTCTATGGGGAAGCCCATTGCTGCCTATGGGGGAAACGGCATGGGAGATTTCAGTTTCAAAATCTCTGTGAAAAAGCGTCAGAGAAGCTTCTCCGTTTAGAATCCAGCATATCTCACCGAACCGAAGAAGTGGTAGTTAGAAGGGAGTTAGAGCTGCAAGCAGTTTGGTTTGGGAAATTAGACGCGAAATCACACTGCAAATGCCTTCCAACAGGCTTGGAAAAGTGGGCCCTATATCTCTGCCAAACAGACTCCCCGGAGGTTGAGCTTTCAGAAGCAAGTTTAACTCTAAGGGAGGAAGCAGCAGAATGTGCCTCTCACATCTAGCCTGTAGGAATTCAGGTTGGCAAGTTCTTTGTGGAAGCCCATTGCTGCCTATGGTGGAAACGGCATGGGAGATTTCAGTTTCAAAATCTCTGTGAAAAAGCGTCAGAGAAGCTTCTCCGTTTAGAATCCACCATATCTCACCGAACCGAAGAAGTGGTAGTTAGAAGGGAGTTAGAGCTGCAAGCAGTTTGGTTTGGGAAATTAGACGCGAAATCACACTGCAAATGCTTTCCAACAGGCTTGGAAAAGTGTGTTCTATATCTCTGCCAAACAGACTCCCCGGAGGTTGAGCTTTCAGAAGCAAGTTTAACTCTAAGGGAGGAAGCAGCAGAATGTGCCTCTCACATCTAGCCTGTAGGAATTCAGGTTGGCAAGTTCTATGGGGAAGCCCATTGCTGCCTATGGTGGAAACGGCATGGGAGATTTCAGTTTCAAAATCTCTGTGAAAAAGAGTCAGAGAAGCTTCTCCGTTTAGAATCCAGCATATCTCACTGAACCGAACATGTGGTAGTTAGAAGGGAGTTAGAGCTGCAAGCAGTTTGGTTTGGGAAATTAGACGCGAAATGACACTGCAAAGGCCTTCCAACAGGCTTGGAAAAGTGTGTTCTATACCTGTGCCAAACAGACTCCCTGGAGGTTGAGCTTTCAGAAGCAAGTTTAACTCTAAGGGAGGAAGCAGCAGAATGTGCCTCTCACATCTAGCCTGTAGGAATTCAGGTTGGCAAGTTCTATCGGGAAGCCCATTGCTGCCTATGGGGGAAACGGCATGGGAGATTTCAGTTTCAAAATCTCTGTGAAAAAGCGTCAGAGAAGCTTCTCCATTTAGAATCCAGCATATCTCACTGAACCGAAGAAGTGGTGGTTAGAAGGGAGTTAGAGCTGCAAGCAAGTTGGTTGGGGAAATTAGACGCGAAATGACACTGCAAAGGCCATCCAACAGGCTTGGAAAAGTGTGTTCTATACCTCTGCCAAACAGACTCCCTGGAGGTTGAGCTTTCAGAAGCAAGTTTAACACTAAGGGAGGAGGCAGCAGAATGTGCCTCTCACATCTAGCCTGTAGGAATTCAGGTTGGCAAGTTCTATGGGGAAGCCCATTGGCGCCTTCGTTGTAAACGCGATTGGAAATTTCAGTTTCAAAATCTCTGTGAAAAAGCATCAGAGAAGCTTCTCCGTTTAGAATCCAGCATATCTCACTGAACGGAAAAACTCGTTGTTAGAACCTAGAGCTGCAAGCAGTTTGGTTTGGGAAATTAGACGCGAAATGACACTGCAAATGCCTTCCAACAGGCTTGGAAAAGTGTGTTCTATATCTCTGCCAAACAGACTCCCCGGAGCTTGAGCTTTCAGAAGCAAGTTTAACTCTAAGAGAGGAAGCAGCAGAATGTGCCTCTCACATCTAGCCTGTAGGAATTCAGGTTGGCAAGTTCTATGGGGAAGCCCATTGCTGCCTATGGGGGAAACGGCATGGGAGATTTCAGTTTCAAAATCTCTGTGAAAAAGCGTCAGAGAAGCTTCTCCGTTTAGAATCCAGCATATCTCACCGAACCGAAGAAGTGGTAGTTAGAAGGGAGTTAGAGCTGCAAGCAGTTTGGTTTGGGAAATTAGACGCGAAATCACACTGCAAATGCCTTCCAACAGGCTTGGAAAATTGTGCTCTATATCTCTGCCAAACAGACTCCCCGGAGGTTGAGCTTTCAGAAGCAAGTTTAACTCTAAGGGAGGAAGCAGCAGAATGTGCCTCTCACATCTAGCCTGTAGGAATTCAGGTTGGCAAGTTCTATGGGGAAGCCCATTGCTGCATATGGTGGAAACGGCATGGTAGATTTCAGTTTCAAAATCTCTGTGAAAAAGAGTCAGAGAAGCTTCTCCGTTTAGAATCCAGCATATCTCACTGAACCGAAGAACTGGTAGTTAGAAGGGAGTTAGAGCTGCAAGCAGTTTGGTTTGGGAAATTAGACGCGAAATGACACTGCAAATCCCTTCCAACAGGCTTGGAAAAGTGTGTTCTATACCTCTGCCCAACAGACTCCCTGGAGGTTGAGCTTTCAGAAGCAAGTTTAACTCTAAGGGAGGAAGCAGCAGAATGTGCCTCTCACATCTAGCCTGTAGGAATTCAGGTTGGCAAGTTCTATGGGGAAGCCCATTGCTGCCTATGGTGGAAACGGCATGGGAGATTTCAGTTTCAAAATCTCTGTGAAAAAGCGTCAGAGAAGCTTCTCTGTTTAGAATCCAGCATATCTCACTGAACCCAAGAAGTGGTAGTTAGAAGGGAGTTAGAGCTTCAAGCAGTTTGGTTTGGGAAATTAGACGCGAAATGACACTCCAAATGCCTTCCAACAGGCTTGTAAAAGTGTGTTCTATATCTCTGCCAAACAGACGCCCCGGAGGTTGAGCTTTCAGAAGCAAGTTTAACTCTAAGGGAGGAAGCAGCAGAATGTGCCTCTCACATCTAGCCTGTAGGAATTCAGGTTGGCAAGTTCTATGGGGAAGCCCATTGCTGCCTATGGTGGAAACGGCATGGGAGATTTCAGTTTCAAAATCTCTGTGAAAAAGCGTCAGAGAAGCTTCTCCGTTTAGAATCCAGCATATCTCACTGAACCGAAAAAGTGGTTATTAGAACCTAGAGCTGCAAGCAGTTTGGTTTGGGAAATTAGACGCGAAATGACACTGCAAATGCCTTCCAACAGGCTTGGAAAAGTGTGTTCTATATCTCTGCCAAAGAGACTCCCCGGAGCTTGAGCTTTCAGAAGCAAGTTTAACTCTAAGGGAGGAAGCAGCACAATGTGCGCCTCACATCTAGCCTGTAGGAATTCAGGTTGGCAAGTTCTATGGGGAAGCCCATTGCTGCCTATGGGGGAAACGGCATGGGAGATTTCAGTTTCAAAATCTCTGTGAAAAAGCGTCAGAGAAGCTTCTCCGTTTAGAATCCAGCATATCTCACTGAACCGAAGAAGTGGTAGTTAGAAGGGAGTTAGAGCTGCAAGCAGTTTGGTTTGGGAAATTAGACGCGAAATCACACTGCAAATGCTTTCCAACTGGCTTGGAAAAGTGTGTTCTATACCTCTGCCAAACAGACTCCCTGGAGGTTGAGCTTTCAGAAGCAAGTTTAACTCTAAGGGAGGAAGCAGCAGAATGTGCCTCTCACATCTAGCCTGTAGGAATTCAGGTTGGCAAGTTCTATGGGGAAGCCCATTGGCGCCTTCGTTGGAAACGGGTTTGGAAATTTCAGTTTCAAAATCTCTGTGAAAAAGCATCAGAGAAGCTTCTCCGTTTAGAATCCAGCATATCTCACTGAACCGAAAAAGTGGTTGTTAGAACCTAGAGCTGCAAGCAGTTTGGTTTGGGAAATTAGACGCGAAATGACACTGCAAATGCCTTCCAACAGGCTTGGAAAAGTGTGTTCTATATCTCTGCCAAACAGACTCCCCGGAGCTTGAGCTTTCAGAAGCAAGTTTAACTCTAAGAGAGGAAGCAGCAGAATGTGCCTCTCACATCTAGCCTGTAGGAATTCAGGTTGGCAAGTTCTATGTGGAAGCCCATTGCTGCCTATGGGGGAAACGGCATGGGAGATTTCAGTTTCAAAATCTCTGTGAAAAAGCGTCAGAGAAGCTTCTCCGTTTAGAATCCAGCATATCTCACTGAACCGAAGAAGTGGTAGTTAGAAGGGAGTTAGAGCTGCAAGCAGTTTGGTTTGGGAAATTAGACGACAAATGACACTGCAAAGGCCTTCCAACAGGCTTGGAAAAGTGTGTTCTATACCTCTGCCAAACAGACTCCCCGGAGGTTGAGCTTTCAGAAGCAAGTTTAACTCTATGGGAGGAAGCAGCAGAATGTGCCTCTCACATCTAGCCTGTAGGAATTCAGGTTGGCAAGTTCTATGGGGAAGCCCATTGGCGCCTTCGTTGTAAACGCGATTGGAAATTTCAGTTTCAAAATCTCTGTGAAAAAGCATCAGAGAAGCTTCTCCGTTTAGAATCCAGCATATCTCACTGAACCGAAAAAGTGGTAGTTAGAACCTAGAGCTGCAAGCAGTTTAGTTTGGGAAATTAGACGCGAAATGACACTGCAAATGCCTTCCAACAGGCTTGGAAAAGTGTGTTCTATATCTCTGCCAAACAGACTCCCCGGAGGTTGAGCTTTCAGAAGCAAGTTTAACTCTAAGGGAGGAAGCAGCAGAATGTGCCTCTCACATCTAGCCTGTAGGAATTCAGGTTGGCAAGTTCTATGGGGAAGCCCATTGCTGCCTATGGTGGAAACGGCATGGGAGATTTCAGTTTCAAAATCTCTGTGAAAAAGCGTCAGAGAAGCTCCTCTGCTTAGAATCCAGCATATCTCACTGAACCCAAGAAGTGGTAGTTAGAAGGGAGTTAGAGCTGCAAGCAGTTTGGTTTGGGAAATTAGACGCGAAATGACACTCCAAATGCCTTCCAACAGGCTTGTAAAAGTGTGTTCTATATCTCTGCCAAACAGACGCCCCGGAGGTTGAGCTTTCAGAAGCAAGTTTAACTCTAAGGGAGGAAGCAGCAGAATGTGCCTCTCACATCTAGCCTGTAGGAATTCAGGTTGGCAAGTTCTATGGGGAAGCCCATTGCTGCCTATGGTGGAAACGGCAAGGGAGATTTCAGTTTCAAAATCTCTGTGAAAAAGCGTCAGAGAAGCTTCTCCGTTTAGAATCCAGCATATCTCACTGAACCGAAAAAGTGGTTGTTAGAAGCTAGAGCTGCAAGCAGTTTGGTTTGGGAAATTAGACGCGAAATGACACTGCAAAAGCCTTCCAACAGGCTTGGAAAAATGTGTTCTATATCTCTTCCAAACAGACTCCCCGGAGCTTGAGCTTTCAGAAGCAAGTTTAACTCTAAGGGAGGAAGGAGCAGAATGTGCCCCTCACATCTAGCCTGTAGGAATTCAGGTTGGCAAGTTCTATGGGGAAGCCCATTGCTGCCTATGGGGGAAACGGCATGGGAGATTTCAGTTTCAAAATCTCTGTGAAAAAGCGTCAGAGAAGCTTCTCCGTTTAGAATCCAGCATATCTCACTGAACCGAAAAAGTGGTTGTTAGAACCTAGAGCTGCAAGCAGTTTAGTTTGGGAAATTAGACGCGAAATGACACTGCAAATGCCTTCCAACAGGCTTGGAAAAGTGTGTTCTATATCTCTGCCAAACAGACTCCCCGGAGCTTGAGCTTTCAGAAGCAAGTTTAACTCTAAGGGAGGAAGCAGCAGAATGTGCCTCTCACATCTAGCCTGTAGGAATTCAGGTTGGCAAGTTCTATGGGGAAGCCCATTGCTGCCTATGGTGGAAACGGCATGGGAGATTTCAGTTTCAAAATCTCTGTGAAAAAGCGTCAGAGAAGCTTCTCCGTTTAGAATCCAGCATATATCACCGAACCGAAGAAGTGGTAGTTAGAAGGGAGTTAGAGCTGCAAGCAGTTTGGTTTGGGAAATTAGACGCGAAATCACACTGCAAATGCCTTCCAACAGGCTTGTAAAAGTGTGTTCTATATCTCTGCCAAACAGACTCCCCGGAGGTTGAGCTTTCAGAAGCAAGTTTAACTCTAAGGGAGGAAGCAGCAGAATGTGCCTCTCACATCTAGCCTGTAGGAATTCAGGTTGGCAAGTTCTATGGGGAAGCCCTTTGCTGCCTATGGTGGAAACGGCATGGGAGATTTCAGTTTCAAAATCTCTGTGAAAAAGCTTCAGAGAAGCTTCTCCGTTTAGAATCCAGCATATCTCACTGAACCGAAGAAGTGGTAGTTAGAAGGGCGTTAGAGCTGCAAGCAGATTGGTTTGGGAAATTAGACACGAAATCACATTGCAAAGGCCTTCCAACAGGCTTGGAAAAGTGTGTTCTATATCTCTGCCAAACAGACTCCCAGGAGGTTGAGCTTTCAGAAGCAAGTTTAACTCTAAGGGAGGAAGCAGCAGAATGTGCCTCTCACATCTAGCCTGTAGGAATTCAGGTTGGCAAGTTCTATGGGGAAGCCCATTGGCGCTTTCGTTGGAAACGGGTTTGGAAATTTCAGTTTCAAAATCTCTGTGAAAAAGAGTCAGAGAAGCTTCTCCGTTTAGAATCCAGCATATCTCACTGAACCGAAAAAGTGGTAGTGAGAAGGTAGAGCTGCAAGCAGTTTGGTTTGGGAAATTAGACGTGAAATGACACTGCAAATGCCTTCCAACAGGCTTGGAAAAGTGTGTTCTATATCTCTGCCAAACAGACTCCCCGGAGCTTGAGCTTTCAGAAGCAAGTTTAACTCTTAGGGTGGAATCAGCAGAATGTGCCCTTCACATCTAGCCTGTAGGAATTCAGGTTGGCAAGTTCTTTGGGGAAGCCCATTGCTGCCTATGGTGGAAACGGCATGGGAGATTTCAGTTTCAAAATCTCTGTGAAAAAGCGTCAGAGAAGCTTCTCCGATTAGAATCCAGCATATCTCACTGAACTGAAGAAGTGGTAGTTAGAAGGGTGTTAGAGCTGCAAGCACTTTGGTTTGGGAATTTAGACGCGAAATCACATTGCAAAGGCCTTCCAAAAGGCTTGGAAAATTGTGTTCTATATCTCTGCCAAACAGACTCCCCGGAGGTTGAGCTTTCAGAAGCAAGTTTAACTCTAAGGGAGGAAGCAGCAGAATGTGCCTCTCACATCTAGCCTGTAGGAATTCAGGTTGGCAAGTTCTATGGTGAAGCCCATTGGCGCCTTTGTTCAAAACGCGATTGGAAATTTCAGTTTCAAAATCTCTGTGAAAAAGCATCAGAGAAGCTTCTCCGTTTAGAATCCAGCATATCTCACTGAACCGAAAAAGTGGTTGTTAGAACCTAGAGCTGCAAGCAGTTTGGTTTGGGAAATTAGACGCGAAATGACACTGCAAATGCCTTCCAACAGGCTTGGAAAAGTGTGTTCTATATCTCTGCCAAACAGACTCCCCGGAGCTTGAGCTTTCAGAAGCAAGTTTAACTCTAAGAGAGGAAGCAGCAGAATGTGCCTCTCACATCTAGCCTGTAGGAAATCAGGTTGGCAAGTTCTATGTGGAAGCCCATTGCTGCCTATGGGGGAAACGGCATGGGAGATTTCAGTTTCAAAATCTCTGTGAAAAAGCGTCAGAGAAGCTTCTCCGTTTAGAATCCAGCATATCTCACTGAACCGAAGAAGTGGTAGTTAGAAGGGAGTTAGAGCTGCAAGCAGTTTGGTTTGGGAAATTAGACGACAAATGACACTGCAAAGGCCTTCCAACAGGCTTGGAAAAGTGTGTTCTATACCTCTGCCAAACAGACTCCCTGGAGGTTGGCTTTCAGAAGCAAGTTTAACACTAAGGGAGGAAGCAGCAGAATGTGCCTCTCACATCTAGCCTGTAGGAATTCAGGTTGGCAAGTTCTATGGGGAAGCCCATTGGCGCCTTCATTGGAAACGGGTTTGGAAATTTCAGTTTCAAAATCTCTGTGAAAAAGCATCAGAGAAGCTTCTCCGTATAGAATCCAGCATATCTCACTAAACCGAAGAAGTGGTAGTTAGAAGGGAGTTAGAACTGCAAGCAGTTTGGTTTGGGAAATTAGACGCGAAATGACACTGCAAAGGCCTTCCAACAGATTTGGAAAAGTGTGTTCTATATCTCTGCCAAACAGACTCCCCGGAGGTTGAGCTTTCAGAAGCAATTTTAACTCTTAGGGTGGAATCTGCAGAATGTGCCCCTCACATCTAGCGTGTAGGAATTCAGGTTGGCAAGTTCTATGGGGAAGCCCATTGCTGCCTATGGTGGAAATGGCATGGGAGATTTCAGTTTCAAAATCTCTGTGAAAAAGCGTCAGAGAAGCTTTTCCGTTTAGAATCCAGCATATCTCACTGAACCGAAGAAGTGTTACTTAGAAGGGAGTTAGAGCTGCAAGCTGTTTGGTTTGGGAAATTAGACGCGAAATGAAACAGCAAAGGCCTTCCAACAGTCTTGGAAAAGTGTGTTCTATATCTCTGCCAAACAGACTCCCTGGAGGTTGGCTTTCAGAAGCAAGTTTAACACTAAGGGAGGAAGCAGCAGAATGTGCCTCTCACATCTAGCCTGTAGGAATTCAGGTTGGCAAGTTCTATGGGGAAGCCCATTGCTGCCTATGGTAGAAACGGCATGGGAGATTTCAGTTTCAAAATCTCTGTGAAAAAGCGTCAGAGAAGCTTCTCCGTTTAGAATCCATTATATCACACTGAACTGAAGAATTGGTAGTTACAAGGGAGTTAGAGCTGCAAGCAGTTTGGTTTGGGAAATTAGACGAGAAATCACATTGCAAAGGCCTTCCAACAGGACTGGAAAAGTGTGTTCTATATCTCTGCCAAACAGACTCCCAGGATGTTGAGCTTTCAGAAGCAAGTTTAACTCTAAGGGAGGAAGCAGCAGAATGTGCCTCTCACATCTAGCCTGTAGGAATTCAGGTTGGCACGTTCTATGGGGAAGCCCATTGGCGCCTTCGTTGGAAACGGGTTTCGAAATTTCAGTTTCAAAATCTCTGTGAAAAAGCATCAGAGAAGCTTCTCCGTTTAGAATCCAGCATATCTCACTGAACCGAAGAAGTGGTAGTTAGAAGGGAATTAGAGCTGTAAGCAGTTTGGTTTGGGAAATTAGACGCGTACTCACATTGCAAAGGCCTTCGAACAGGCTTGGAAAAGTGTGTTCTATATCTCTGCCAAACAGACTCCCCGGAGGTTGAGCTTTCAGAAGCAAGTTTCACTCTTAGGTTAGAAGCAGCAGAATGTGCCCCTCACATCTAGCCTGTAGGAATTCAGGTTGGCAAGTTCTATGGGGAAGCCCATTGCTGCCTATGGTGGAAACGGCATGGGAGATTTCAGTTTCAAAATCTCTGTGAAAAAGCGTCAGGGAAGCTTCTCCGTTTAGAATCCAGCATATCTCACTGAACCGAAGAAGTGGTAGTTAGAAGGGAGTTAGAGCTGCAAGCAGTTTGGTTTGGGAAATTAGACGCGAAATGACACTGCAAAGACCTTCCAACAGGCTTGGAAAAGTGTGCTCTATATCTCTGCCAAACAGACTCCCCGGAGGTTGAGCTTTCAGAAGCAAGTTTAACTCTAAGGGAGGAAGCAGCAGAATGTGCCTCTCACATCTAGCCTTTAGGAATTCAGGTTGGCAAGTTCTATGGGGAAGCCCATTGCTGCCTATGGTGGAAACGGCATGGGAGATTTCAGTTTCAAAATCTCTGTGAAAAACCGTCAGAAAATATTCTCCGTTTAGAATCCAGCATATCTCACTGAACCGAAGAAGTGGTAGATAGAAGGGAGTTAGAGCTGCAAGCAGTTTGGTTTGGGAAATTAGACGCGAAATCACATTGCAAAGGCCTTCGAACAGGCTTGGAAAAGTGTGTTCTATGTCTCTGCCGAACAGACTCCCCGGATGTTGAGCTGTCAGAAGCAAGTTTAACTCTTAGGGTGGAAGCAGCACAATGTGCCCCTCACATCTAGCCTGTAGGAATTCAGGTTGGCAAGTTCTATGGGGAAGCCCATTACTGCCTATGGTGGAAACGGCATGGGAGATTTCAGTTTCAAAATCTTTGTGAAAAAGCGTCAGAGAAGCTTCTCCGTTTAGAATCCAGCATATCTCACTGAACCGAAGAAGTGGTAGTTAGAAGGGAGTTAGAGCTGCAAGCAGTTTGGTTTGGGAAATTACACGCGAAATCACATTGCAAAGGCCTTCCAACAGGCTTGCAAAAGTGTGTTCTATATCTCTGCCAAACAGACTCCCCGGAGGTTGAGCTTTCAGAAGCAAGTTTAACTCTATGGGAGGAAGCAGCAGAATGTGCCTCTCACATCTAGCCTGTAGGAATTCAGGTTGGCAAGTTCTATGGGGAAGCCCATTGGCGCCTTCGTTGTAAACGCGATTGGAAATTTCAGTTTCAAAATCTCTGTGAAAAAGCATCAGAGAAGCTTCTCCGTTTAGAATCCAGCATATCTCACTGAACCGAAAAAGTGGTAGTTAGAACCTAGAGCTGCAAGCAGTTTAGTTTGGGAAATTAGACGCGAAATGACACTGCAAATGCCTTCCAACAGGCTTGGAAAAGTGTGTTCTATATCTCTGCCAAACAGACTCCCCGGAGGTTGAGCTTTCAGAAGCAAGTTTAACTCTAAGGGAGGAAGCAGCAGAATGTGCCTCTCACATCTAGCCTTTAGGAATTCAGGTTGGCAAGTTCTATGGGGAAGCCCATTGCTGTGTATGGTGGAAACGGCATGGGAGATTTCAGTTTCAAAATCTCTGTGAAAAAGCCTCAGAGAAGCTTCTCTGTTTAGAATCCAGCATATCTCACTGAACCCAAGAAGTGGTAGTTAGAAGGGAGTTAGAGCTGCAAGCAGTTTGGTTTGGGAAATTAGACGCGAAATGACACTGCAAATGCCTTCCAACAGGCTTGGAAAAGTGTGTTCTATATCTCTGCCAAACAGACTCCCCGGAGCTTGAGCTTTCAGAAGCAAGTTTAACTCTTAGGGTGGAATCAGCAGAATGTGCCCTTCACATCTAGCCTGTAGGAATTCAGGTTGGCAAGTTCTTTGGGGAAGCCCATTGCTGCCTATGGTGGAAACGGCATGGGAGATTTCAGTTTCAAAATCTCTGTGAAAAAGCGTCAGAGAAGCTTCTCCGATTAGAATCCAGCATATCTCACTGAACTGAAGAAGTGGTAGTTAGAAGGGTGTTAGAGCTGCAAGCACTTTGGTTTGGGAATTTAGACGCGAAATCACATTGCAAAGGCCTTCCAAAAGGCTTGGAAATTTGTGTTCTATATCTCTGCCAAACAGACTCCCCGGAGGTTGAGCTTTCAGAAGCAAGTTTAACTCTAAGGGAGGAAGCAGCAGAATGTGCCTCTCACATCTAGCCTGTAGGAATTCAGGTTGGCAAGTTCTATGGTGAAGCCCATTGGCGCCTTTGTTCAAAACGCGATTGGAAATTTCAGTTTCAAAATCTCTGTGAAAAAGCATCAGAGAAGCTTCTCCGTTTAGAATCCAGCATATCTCACTGAACCGAAAAAGTGGTTGTTAGAACCTAGAGCTGCAAGCAGTTTGGTTTGGGAAATTAGACGCGAAATGACACTGCAAATGCCTTCCAACAGGCTTGGAAAAGTGTGTTCTATATCTCTGCCAAACAGACTCCCCGGAGCTTGAGCTTTCAGAAGCAAGTTTAACTCTAAGAGAGGAAGCAGCAGAATGTGCCTCTCACATCTAGCCTGTAGGAATTCAGGTTGGCAAGTTCTATGTGGAAGCCCATTGCTGCCTATGGTGGAAACGGCATGGGAGATTTCAGTTTCAAAATCTCTGTGAAAAAGCGTCAGAGAAGCTTCTCCGTTTAGAATCCAGCATATCTCACTGAACCGAAGAAGTGGTAGTTAGAAGGGAGTTAGAGCTGCAAGCAGTTTGGTTTGGGAAATTAGACGACAAATGACACTGCAAAGGCCTTCCAACAGGCTTGGAAAAGTGTGTTCTATACCTCTGCCAAACAGACTCCCTGGAGGTTGGCTTTCAGAAGCAAGTTTAACACTAAGGGAGGAAGCAGCAGAATGTGCCTCTCACATCTAGCCTGTAGGAATTCAGGTTGGCAAGTTCTATGGGGAAGCCCATTGGCGCCTTCATTGGAAACGGTTTTGGAAATTTCAGTTTCAAAATCTCTGTGAAAAAGCATCAGAGAAGCTTCTCCGTATAGAATCCAGCATATCTCACTAAACCGAAGAAGTGGTAGTTAGAAGGGAGTTAGAACTGCAAGCAGTTTGGTTTGGGAAATTAGACGCGAAATGACACTGCAAAGGCCTTCCAACAGATTTGGAAAAGTGTGTTCTATATCTCTGCCAAACAGACTCCCCGGAGGTTGAGCTTTCAGAAGCAATTTTAACTCTTAGGGTGGAATCTGCAGAATGTGCCCCTCACATCTAGCGTGTAGGAATTCAGGTTGGCAAGTTCTATGGGGAAGCCCATTGCTGCCTATGGTGGAAATGGCATGGGAGATTTCAGTTTCAAAATCTCTGTGAAAAAGCGTCAGAGAAGCTTTTCCGTTTAGAATCCAGCATATCTCACTGAACCGAAGAAGTGTTAGTTAGAAGGGAGTTAGAGCTGCAAGCTGTTTGGTTTGGGAAATTAGACGCGAAATGAAACAGCAAAGGCCTTCCAACAGTCTTGGAAAAGTGTGTTCTATATCTCTGCCAAACAGACTCCCTGGAGGTTGGCTTTCAGAAGCAAGTTTAACACTAAGGGAGGAAGCAGCAGAATGTGCCTCTCACATCTAGCCTGTAGGAATTCAGGTTGGCAAGTTCTATGGGGAAGCCCATTGCTGCCTATGGTAGAAACGGCATGGGAGATTTCAGTTTCAAAATCTCTGTGAAAAAGCGTCAGAGAAGCTTCTCCGTTTAGAATCCATTATATCACACTGAACTGAAGAATTGGTAGTTACAAGGGAGTTAGAGCTGCAAGCAGTTTGGTTTGGGAAATTAGACGAGAAATCACATTGCAAAGGCCTTCCAACAGGACTGGAAAAGTGTGTTCTATATCTCTGCCAAACAGACTCCCAGGATGTTGAGCTTTCAGAAGCAAGTTTAACTCTAAGGGAGGAAGCAGCAGAATGTGCCTCTCACATCTAGCCTGTAGGAATTCAGGTTGGCACGTTCTATGGGGAAGCCCATTGGCGCCTTCGTTGGAAACGGGTTTCGAAATTTCAGTTTCAAAATCTCTGTGAAAAAGCATCAGAGAAGCTTCTCCGTTTAGAATCCAGCATATCTCACTGAACCGAAGAAGTGGTAGTTAGAAGGGAATTAGAGCTGTAAGCAGTTTGGTTTGGGAAATTAGACGCGTACTCACATTGCAAAGGCCTTCGAACAGGCTTGGAAAAGTGTGTTCTATATCTCTGCCAAACAGACTCCCCGGAGGTTGAGCTTTCAGAAGCAAGTTTAACTCTTAGGGTAGAAGCAGCAGAATGTGCCCCTCACATCTAGCCTGTAGGAATTCAGGTTGGCAAGTTCTATGGGGAAGCCCATTGCTGCCTATGGTGGAAACGGCATGGGAGATTTCAGTTTCAAAATCTCTGTGAAAAAGCGTCAGGGAAGCTTCTCCGTTTAGAATCCAGCATATCTCACTGAACCGAAGAAGTGGTATTTAGAAGGGAGTTAGAGCTGCAAGCAGTTTGGTTTGGGAAATTAGACGCGAAATGACACTGCAAAGACCTTCCAACAGGCTTGGAAAAGTGTGCTCTATATCTCTGCCAAACAGACTCCCCGGAGGTTGAGCTTTCAGAAGCAAGTTTAACTCTAAGGGAGGAAGCAGCAGAATGTGCCTCTCACATCTAGCCTTTAGGAATTCAGGTTGGCAAGTTCTATGGGGAAGCCCATTGCTGCCTATGGTGGAAACGGCATGGGAGATTTCAGTTTCAAAATCTCTGTGAAAAACCGTCAGAAAATATTCTCCGTTTAGAATCCAGCATATCTCACTGAACCGAAGAAGTGGTAGATAGAAGGGAGTTAGAGCTGCAAGCAGTTTGGTTTGGGAAATTAGACGCGAAATCACATTGCAAAGGCCTTCGAACAGGCTTGGAAAAGTGTGTTCTATGTCTCTGCCGAACAGACTCCCCGGATGTTGAGCTGTCAGAAGCAAGTTTAACTCTTAGGGTGGAAGCAGCACAATGTGCCCCTCACATCTAGCCTGTAGGAATTCAGGTTGGCAAGTTCTATGGGGAAGCCCATTGCTGCCTATGGTGGAAACGGCATGGGAGATTTCAGTTTCAAAATCTTTGTGAAAAAGCGTCAGAGAAGCTTCTCCGTTTAGAATCCAGCATATCTCACTGAACCGAAGAAGTGGTAGTTAGAAGGGAGTTAGAGCTGCAAGCAGTTTGGTTTGGGAAATTACACGCGAAATCACATTGCAAAGGCCTTCCAACAGGCTTGCAAAAGTGTGTTCTATATCTCTGCCAAAGAGACTCCCCGGAGGTTGAGCTTTCAGAAGCAAGTTTAACTCTATGGGAGGAAGCAGCAGAATGTGCCTCTCACATCTAGCCTGTAGGAATTCAGGTTGGCAAGTTCTATGGGGAAGCCCATTGGCGCCTTCGTTGTAAACGCGATTGGAAATTTCAGTTTCAAAATCTCTGTGAAAAAGCATCAGAGAAGCTTCTCCGTTTAGAATCCAGCATATCTCACTGAACCGAAAAAGTGGTAATTAGAACCTAGAGCTGCAAGCAGTTTAGTTTGGGAAATTAGACGCGAAATGACACTGCAAATGCCTTCCAACAGGCTTGGAAAAGTGTGTTCTATATCTCTGCCAAACAGACTCCCCGGAGGTTGAGCTTTCAGAAGCAAGTTTAACTCTAAGGGAGGAAGCAGCAGAATGTGCCTCTCACATCTAGCCTTTAGGAATTCAGGTTGGCAAGTTCTATGGGGAAGCCCATTGCTGCGTATGGTGGAAACGGCATGGGAGATTTCAGTTTCAAAATCTCTGTGAAAAAGCGTCAGAGAAGCTTCTCTGTTTAGAATCCAGCATATCTCACTGAACCCAAGAAGTGGTAGTTAGAAGGGAGTTAGAGCTGCAAGCAGTTTGGTTTGGGAAATTAGACGCGAAATGACACTGCAAATGCCTTCCAACAGGCTTGTAAAAGTGTGTTCTATATCTCTGCCAAACAGACTCCCAGGAGGTTGAGCTTTCAGAAGCAAGTTTAACTCTAAGGGAGGAAGCAGCAGAATGTGCCCTTCATATCTAGCCTGTAGGAATTCAGGTTGGCAAGTTCTATGGGGAAGCCCATTGCTGCCTATGGGGGAAACGGCATGGGAGATTTCAGTTTCAAAATCTCTGTGAAAAAGCGTCAGAGAAGCTTCTCCGTTTAGAATCCAGCATATCTCACTGAACCGAAAAAGTGGTTGTTAGAACCTAGAGCTGCAAGCAGTTTGGTTTGGGAAATTAGACGCGAAATGACACTGCAAATGCCTTCCAAAAGGCTTGGAAAAGTGTGTTCTATATCTCTGCCAAACAGACTCCCCGGAGCTTGAGCTTTCAGAAGCAAGTTTAACTCTAAGGGAGGAAGGAGCAGAATGTGCCCCTCACATCTAGCCTGTAGGAATTCAGGTTGGCAAGTTTTATGGGGAAGCCCATTGCTGGCTATGGGGGAAACGGCATGGGAGATTTCAGTTTCAAAATCTCTGTGAAAAAGCGTCAGAGAATCTTCTCCGTTTAGAATCCAGCATATCTAACTGAACCGAAGAGGTGGTAGTTAGAAGGGAGTTAGAGCTGCAAGCAGATTGGTTTGGGAAATTAGACACGAAATCACATTGCAAAGGCCTTCCAACAGGCTTGGAAAAGTGTGTTCTATATCTCTGCCAAACAGACTCCCAGGAGGTTGAGCTTTCAGAAGCAAGTTTAACTCTAAGGGAGGAAGCACCAGAATGTGCCTCTCACATCTAGCCTGTAGGAATTCAGGTTGGCAAGTTCTATGGGGAAGCCCATTGGCGCCTTCGTTGTAAACGCGATTGGAAATTTCAGTTTCAAAATCTCTGTGAAAAAGCATCAGAGAAGCTTCTCCGTTTAGAATCCAGCATATCTCACTGAACCGAAAAACTGGTTGTTAGAACCTAGAGCTGCAAGCAGTTTAGTTTGGGAAATTAGACGCGAAATGACACTGCAAATGCCTTCCAACAGGCTTGGAAAAGTGTGTTCTATATCTCTGCCAAACAGACTCCCCGGAGCTTGAGCTTTCAGAAGCAAGTTTAACTCTAAGAGAGGAAGCAGCAGAATGTGCCTCTCACATCTAGCCTGTAGGAATTCAGGTTGGCAAGTTCTATGGGGAAGCCCATTGCTGCCTATGGGGGAAACGGCATGGGAGATTTCAGTTTCAAAATCTCTGTGAAAAAGCGTCAGAGAAGCTTCTCCGTTTAGAATCCAGCATATCTCACCGAACCGAAGAAGTGGTAGTTAGAAGGGAGTTAGAGCTGCAAGCAGTTTGGTTTGGGAAATTAGACGCGAAATCACACTGCAAATGCCTTCCAACAGGCTTGGAAAAGTGGGCCCTATATCTCTGCCAAACAGACTCCCCGGAGGTTGAGCTTTCAGAAGCAAGTTTAACTCTAAGGGAGGAAGCAGCAGAATGTGCCTCTCACATCTAGCCTGTAGGAATTCAGGTTGGCAAGTTCTTTGTGGAAGCCCATTGCTGCCTATGGTGGAAACGGCATGGGAGATTTCAGTTTCAAAATCTCTGTGAAAAAGAGTCAGAGAAGCTTCTCCGTTTAGAATCCAGCATATATCACTGAACCGAAAAAGTGGTTATTAGAACCTAGAGCTGCAAGCAGTTTGCTTTGGGAAATTAGACGCGAAATGACACTGCAAATGCCTTCCAACAGGCTTGGAAAAGTGTGTTCTATATCTCTGCCAAAGAGACTCCCCGGAGCTTGAGCTTTCAGAAGCAAGTTTAACTCTAAGGGAGGAAGCAGCACAATGTGCCCCTCACATCTAGCCTGTAGGAATTCAGGTTGGCAAGTTCTATGGGGAAGCCCATTGCTGCCTATGGGGGAAACGGCATGGGAGATTTCAGTTTCAAAATCTCTGTGAAAAAGCGTCAGAGAAGCTTCTCCGTTTAGAATCCAGCATATCTCACCGAACCGAAGAAGTGGTAGTTAGAAGGGATTTAGAGCTGCAAGCAGTTTGGTTTGGGAAATTAGACGCGAAATCACACTGCAAATGCTTTCCAACAGGCTTGGAAAAGTGTGTTCTATATCTCTGCCAAACAGATTCCCCGGAGGTTGAGCTTTCAGAAGCAAGTTTAACTCTAAGGGAGGAAGCAGCAGAATGTGCCTCTCACATCTAGCCTGTAGGAATTCAGGTTGGCAAGTTCTATGGGGAAGCCCATTGCTGCCTATGGGGGAAACGGCATGGGAGATTTCAGTTTCAAAATCTCTGTGAAAAAGCGTCAGAGAAGCTTCTCCGTTTAGAATCCAGCATATCTCACTGAACCGAAGAAGTGGTAGTTAGAAGGGAGTTAGAGCTGCAAGCAGTTTGGTTTGGGAAATTAGACGACAAATGACACTGCAAAGGCCTTCCAACAGGCTTGGAAAAGTGTGTTCTATACCTCTGCCAAACAGACTCCCTGGAGGTTGGCTTTCAGAAGCAAGTTTAACACTAAGGGAGGAAGCAGCAGAATGTGCCTCTCACATCTAGCCTGTAGGAATTCAGGTTGGCAAGTTCTATGGGGAAGCCCATTGGCGCCTTCATTGGAAACGGGTTTGGAAATTTCAGTTTCAAAATCTCTGTGAAAAAGCATCAGAGAAGCTTCTCCGTATAGAATCCAGCATATCTCACTAAACCGAAGAAGTGGTAGTTAGAAGGGAGTTAGAACTGCAAGCAGTTTGGTTTGGGAAATTAGACGCGAAATGACACTGCAAAGGCCTTCCAACAGATTTGGAAAAGTGTGTTCTATATCTCTGCCAAACAGACTCCCCGGAGGTTGAGCTTTCAGAAGCAATTTTAACTCTTAGGGTGGAATCTGCAGAATGTGCCCCTCACATCTAGCGTGTAGGAATTCAGGTTGGCAAGTTCTATGGGGAAGCCCATTGCTGCCTATGGTGGAAATGGCATGGGAGATTTCAGTTTCAAAATCTCTGTGAAAAAGCGTCAGAGAAGCTTTTCCGTTTAGAATCCAGCATATCTCACTGAACCGAAGAAGTGTTACTTAGAAGGGAGTTAGAGCTGCAAGCTGTTTGGTTTGGGAAATTAGACGCGAAATGAAACAGCAAAGGCCTTCCAACAGTCTTGGAAAAGTGTGTTCTATATCTCTGCCAAACAGACTCCCTGGAGGTTGGCTTTCAGAAGCAAGTTTAACACTAAGGGAGGAAGCAGCAGAATGTGCCTCTCACATCTAGCCTGTAGGAATTCAGGTTGGCAAGTTCTATGGGGAAGCCCATTGCTGCCTATGGTAGAAACGGCATGGGAGATTTCAGTTTCAAAATCTCTGTGAAAAAGCGTCAGAGAAGCTTCTCCGTTTAGAATCCATTATATCACACTGAACTGAAGAATTGGTAGTTACAAGGGAGTTAGAGCTGCAAGCAGTTTGGTTTGGGAAATTAGACGAGAAATCACATTGCAAAGGCCTTCCAACAGGACTGGAAAAGTGTGTTCTATATCTCTGCCAAACAGACTCCCAGGATGTTGAGCTTTCAGAAGCAAGTTTAACTCTAAGGGAGGAAGCAGCAGAATGTGCCTCTCACATCTAGCCTGTAGGAATTCAGGTTGGCACGTTCTATGGGGAAGCCCATTGGCGCCTTCGTTGGAAACGGGTTTCGAAATTTCAGTTTCAAAATCTCTGTGAAAAAGCATCAGAGAAGCTTCTCCGTTTAGAATCCAGCATATCTCACTGAACCGAAGAAGTGGTAGTTAGAAGGGAATTAGAGCTGTAAGCAGTTTGGTTTGGGAAATTAGACGCGTACTCACATTGCAAAGGCCTTCGAACAGGCTTGGAAAAGTGTGTTCTATATCTCTGCCAAACAGACTCCCCGGAGGTTGAGCTTTCAGAAGCAAGTTTCACTCTTAGGTTAGAAGCAGCAGAATGTGCCCCTCACATCTAGCCTGTAGGAATTCAGGTTGGCAAGTTCTATGGGGAAGCCCATTGCTGCCTATGGTGGAAACGGCATGGGAGATTTCAGTTTCAAAATCTCTGTGAAAAAGCGTCAGGGAAGCTTCTCCGTTTAGAATCCAGCATATCTCACTGAACCGAAGAAGTGGTAGTTAGAAGGGAGTTAGAGCTGCAAGCAGTTTGGTTTGGGAAATTAGACGCGAAATGACACTGCAAAGACCTTCCAACAGGCTTGGAAAAGTGTGCTCTATATCTCTGCCAAACAGACTCCCCGGAGGTTGAGCTTTCAGAAGCAAGTTTAACTCTAAGGGAGGAAGCAGCAGAATGTGCCTCTCACATCTAGCCTTTAGGAATTCAGGTTGGCAAGTTCTATGGGGAAGCCCATTGCTGCCTATGGTGGAAACGGCATGGGAGATTTCAGTTTCAAAATCTCTGTGAAAAACCGTCAGAAAATATTCTCCGTTTAGAATCCAGCATATCTCACTGAACCGAAGAAGTGGTAGATAGAAGGGAGTTAGAGCTGCAAGCAGTTTGGTTTGGGAAATTAGACGCGAAATCACATTGCAAAGGCCTTCGAACAGGCTTGGAAAAGTGTGTTCTATGTCTCTGCCGAACAGACTCCCCGGATGTTGAGCTGTCAGAAGCAAGTTTAACTCTTAGGGTGGAAGCAGCACAATGTGCCCCTCACATCTAGCCTGTAGGAATTCAGGTTGGCAAGTTCTATGGGGAAGCCCATTACTGCCTATGGTGGAAACGGCATGGGAGATTTCAGTTTCAAAATCTTTGTGAAAAAGCGTCAGAGAAGCTTCTCCGTTTAGAATCCAGCATATCTCACTGAACCGAAGAAGTGGTAGTTAGAAGGGAGTTAGAGCTGCAAGCAGTTTGGTTTGGGAAATTACACGCGAAATCACATTGCAAAGGCCTTCCAACAGGCTTGCAAAAGTGTGTTCTATATCTCTGCCAAACAGACTCCCCGGAGGTTGAGCTTTCAGAAGCAAGTTTAACTCTATGGGAGGAAGCAGCAGAATGTGCCTCTCACATCTAGCCTGTAGGAATTCAGGTTGGCAAGTTCTATGGGGAAGCCCATTGGCGCCTTCGTTGTAAACGCGATTGGAAATTTCAGTTTCAAAATCTCTGTGAAAAAGCATCAGAGAAGCTTCTCCGTTTAGAATCCAGCATATCTCACTGAACCGAAAAAGTGGTAGTTAGAACCTAGAGCTGCAAGCAGTTTAGTTTGGGAAATTAGACGCGAAATGACACTGCAAATGCCTTCCAACAGGCTTGGAAAAGTGTGTTCTATATCTCTGCCAAACAGACTCCCCGGAGGTTGAGCTTTCAGAAGCAAGTTTAACTCTAAGGGAGGAAGCAGCAGAATGTGCCTCTCACATCTAGCCTTTAGGAATTCAGGTTGGCAAGTTCTATGGGGAAGCCCATTGCTGTGTATGGTGGAAACGGCATGGGAGATTTCAGTTTCAAAATCTCTGTGAAAAAGCCTCAGAGAAGCTTCTCTGTTTAGAATCCAGCATATCTCACTGAACCCAAGAAGTGGTAGTTAGAAGGGAGTTAGAGCTGCAAGCAGTTTGGTTTGGGAAATTAGACGCG
Organism: Cynocephalus volans; assembly: GCF_027409185.1. Classification (NCBI taxonomy): domain Eukaryota; kingdom Metazoa; phylum Chordata; class Mammalia; order Dermoptera; family Cynocephalidae; genus Cynocephalus; species Cynocephalus volans. The sequence continues at coordinate 1,262,871 of NW_026902372.1, read as the reverse complement.
AAATGACACTGCAAATGCCTTCCAACAGGCTTGGAAAAGTGTGTTCTATATCTCTGCCAAACAGACTCCCCGGAGCTTGAGCTTTCAGAAGCAAGTTTAACTCTTAGGGTGGAATCAGCAGAATGTGCCCTTCACATCTAGCCTGTAGGAATTCAGGTTGGCAAGTTCTTTGGGGAAGCCCATTGCTGCCTATGGTGGAAACGGCATGGGAGATTTCAGTTTCAAAATCTCTGTGAAAAAGCGTCAGAGAAGCTTCTCCGATTAGAATCCAGCATATCTCACTGAACTGAAGAAGTGGTAGTTAGAAGGGTGTTAGAGCTGCAAGCACTTTGGTTTGGGAATTTAGACGCGAAATCACATTGCAAAGGCCTTCCAAAAGGCTTGGAAATTTGTGTTCTATATCTCTGCCAAACAGACTCCCCGGAGGTTGAGCTTTCAGAAGCAAGTTTAACTCTAAGGGAGGAAGCAGCAGAATGTGCCTCTCACATCTAGCCTGTAGGAATTCAGGTTGGCAAGTTCTATGGTGAAGCCCATTGGCGCCTTTGTTCAAAACGCGATTGGAAATTTCAGTTTCAAAATCTCTGTGAAAAAGCATCAGAGAAGCTTCTCCGTTTAGAATCCAGCATATCTCACTGAACCGAAAAAGTGGTTGTTAGAACCTAGAGCTGCAAGCAGTTTGGTTTGGGAAATTAGACGCGAAATGACACTGCAAATGCCTTCCAACAGGCTTGGAAAAGTGTGTTCTATATCTCTGCCAAACAGACTCCCCGGAGCTTGAGCTTTCAGAAGCAAGTTTAACTCTAAGAGAGGAAGCAGCAGAATGTGCCTCTCACATCTAGCCTGTAGGAATTCAGGTTGGCAAGTTCTATGTGGAAGCCCATTGCTGCCTATGGTGGAAACGGCATGGGAGATTTCAGTTTCAAAATCTCTGTGAAAAAGCGTCAGAGAAGCTTCTCCGTTTAGAATCCAGCATATCTCACTGAACCGAAGAAGTGGTAGTTAGAAGGGAGTTAGAGCTGCAAGCAGTTTGGTTTGGGAAATTAGACGACAAATGACACTGCAAAGGCCTTCCAACAGGCTTGGAAAAGTGTGTTCTATACCTCTGCCAAACAGACTCCCTGGAGGTTGGCTTTCAGAAGCAAGTTTAACACTAAGGGAGGAAGCAGCAGAATGTGCCTCTCACATCTAGCCTGTAGGAATTCAGGTTGGCAAGTTCTATGGGGAAGCCCATTGGCGCCTTCATTGGAAACGGTTTTGGAAATTTCAGTTTCAAAATCTCTGTGAAAAAGCATCAGAGAAGCTTCTCCGTATAGAATCCAGCATATCTCACTAAACCGAAGAAGTGGTAGTTAGAAGGGAGTTAGAACTGCAAGCAGTTTGGTTTGGGAAATTAGACGCGAAATGACACTGCAAAGGCCTTCCAACAGATTTGGAAAAGTGTGTTCTATATCTCTGCCAAACAGACTCCCCGGAGGTTGAGCTTTCAGAAGCAATTTTAACTCTTAGGGTGGAATCTGCAGAATGTGCCCCTCACATCTAGCGTGTAGGAATTCAGGTTGGCAAGTTCTATGGGGAAGCCCATTGCTGCCTATGGTGGAAATGGCATGGGAGATTTCAGTTTCAAAATCTCTGTGAAAAAGCGTCAGAGAAGCTTTTCCGTTTAGAATCCAGCATATCTCACTGAACCGAAGAAGTGTTAGTTAGAAGGGAGTTAGAGCTGCAAGCTGTTTGGTTTGGGAAATTAGACGCGAAATGAAACAGCAAAGGCCTTCCAACAGTCTTGGAAAAGTGTGTTCTATATCTCTGCCAAACAGACTCCCTGGAGGTTGGCTTTCAGAAGCAAGTTTAACACTAAGGGAGGAAGCAGCAGAATGTGCCTCTCACATCTAGCCTGTAGGAATTCAGGTTGGCAAGTTCTATGGGGAAGCCCATTGCTGCCTATGGTAGAAACGGCATGGGAGATTTCAGTTTCAAAATCTCTGTGAAAAAGCGTCAGAGAAGCTTCTCCGTTTAGAATCCATTATATCACACTGAACTGAAGAATTGGTAGTTACAAGGGAGTTAGAGCTGCAAGCAGTTTGGTTTGGGAAATTAGACGAGAAATCACATTGCAAAGGCCTTCCAACAGGACTGGAAAAGTGTGTTCTATATCTCTGCCAAACAGACTCCCAGGATGTTGAGCTTTCAGAAGCAAGTTTAACTCTAAGGGAGGAAGCAGCAGAATGTGCCTCTCACATCTAGCCTGTAGGAATTCAGGTTGGCACGTTCTATGGGGAAGCCCATTGGCGCCTTCGTTGGAAACGGGTTTCGAAATTTCAGTTTCAAAATCTCTGTGAAAAAGCATCAGAGAAGCTTCTCCGTTTAGAATCCAGCATATCTCACTGAACCGAAGAAGTGGTAGTTAGAAGGGAATTAGAGCTGTAAGCAGTTTGGTTTGGGAAATTAGACGCGTACTCACATTGCAAAGGCCTTCGAACAGGCTTGGAAAAGTGTGTTCTATATCTCTGCCAAACAGACTCCCCGGAGGTTGAGCTTTCAGAAGCAAGTTTAACTCTTAGGGTAGAAGCAGCAGAATGTGCCCCTCACATCTAGCCTGTAGGAATTCAGGTTGGCAAGTTCTATGGGGAAGCCCATTGCTGCCTATGGTGGAAACGGCATGGGAGATTTCAGTTTCAAAATCTCTGTGAAAAAGCGTCAGGGAAGCTTCTCCGTTTAGAATCCAGCATATCTCACTGAACCGAAGAAGTGGTATTTAGAAGGGAGTTAGAGCTGCAAGCAGTTTGGTTTGGGAAATTAGACGCGAAATGACACTGCAAAGACCTTCCAACAGGCTTGGAAAAGTGTGCTCTATATCTCTGCCAAACAGACTCCCCGGAGGTTGAGCTTTCAGAAGCAAGTTTAACTCTAAGGGAGGAAGCAGCAGAATGTGCCTCTCACATCTAGCCTTTAGGAATTCAGGTTGGCAAGTTCTATGGGGAAGCCCATTGCTGCCTATGGTGGAAACGGCATGGGAGATTTCAGTTTCAAAATCTCTGTGAAAAACCGTCAGAAAATATTCTCCGTTTAGAATCCAGCATATCTCACTGAACCGAAGAAGTGGTAGATAGAAGGGAGTTAGAGCTGCAAGCAGTTTGGTTTGGGAAATTAGACGCGAAATCACATTGCAAAGGCCTTCGAACAGGCTTGGAAAAGTGTGTTCTATGTCTCTGCCGAACAGACTCCCCGGATGTTGAGCTGTCAGAAGCAAGTTTAACTCTTAGGGTGGAAGCAGCACAATGTGCCCCTCACATCTAGCCTGTAGGAATTCAGGTTGGCAAGTTCTATGGGGAAGCCCATTGCTGCCTATGGTGGAAACGGCATGGGAGATTTCAGTTTCAAAATCTTTGTGAAAAAGCGTCAGAGAAGCTTCTCCGTTTAGAATCCAGCATATCTCACTGAACCGAAGAAGTGGTAGTTAGAAGGGAGTTAGAGCTGCAAGCAGTTTGGTTTGGGAAATTACACGCGAAATCACATTGCAAAGGCCTTCCAACAGGCTTGCAAAAGTGTGTTCTATATCTCTGCCAAAGAGACTCCCCGGAGGTTGAGCTTTCAGAAGCAAGTTTAACTCTATGGGAGGAAGCAGCAGAATGTGCCTCTCACATCTAGCCTGTAGGAATTCAGGTTGGCAAGTTCTATGGGGAAGCCCATTGGCGCCTTCGTTGTAAACGCGATTGGAAATTTCAGTTTCAAAATCTCTGTGAAAAAGCATCAGAGAAGCTTCTCCGTTTAGAATCCAGCATATCTCACTGAACCGAAAAAGTGGTAATTAGAACCAAGAGCTGCAAGCAGTTTAGTTTGGGAAATTAGACGCGAAATGACACTGCAAATGCCTTCCAACAGGCTTGGAAAAGTGTGTTCTATATCTCTGCCAAACAGACTCCCCGGAGGTTGAGCTTTCAGAAGCAAGTTTAACTCTAAGGGAGGAAGCAGCAGAATGTGCCTCTCACATCTAGCCTTTAGGAATTCAGGTTGGCAAGTTCTATGGGGAAGCCCATTGCTGCGTATGGTGGAAACGGCATGGGAGATTTCAGTTTCAAAATCTCTGTGAAAAAGCGTCAGAGAAGCTTCTCTGTTTAGAATCCAGCATATCTCACTGAACCCAAGAAGTGGTAGTTAGAAGGGAGTTAGAGCTGCAAGCAGTTTGGTTTGGGAAATTAGACGCGAAATGACACTGCAAATGCCTTCCAACAGGCTTGTAAAAGTGTGTTCTATATCTCTGCCAAACAGACTCCCAGGAGGTTGAGCTTTCAGAAGCAAGTTTAACTCTAAGGGAGGAAGCAGCAGAATGTGCCCTTCATATCTAGCCTGTAGGAATTCAGGTTGGCAAGTTCTATGGGGAAGCCCATTGCTGCCTATGGGGGAAACGGCATGGGAGATTTCAGTTTCAAAATCTCTGTGAAAAAGCGTCAGAGAAGCTTCTCCGTTTAGAATCCAGCATATCTCACTGAACCGAAAAAGTGGTTGTTAGAACCTAGAGCTGCAAGCAGTTTGGTTTGGGAAATTAGACGCGAAATGACACTGCAAATGCCTTCCAAAAGGCTTGGAAAAGTGTGTTCTATATCTCTGCCAAACAGACTCCCCGGAGCTTGAGCTTTCAGAAGCAAGTTTAACTCTAAGGGAGGAAGGAGCAGAATGTGCCCCTCACATCTAGCCTGTAGGAATTCAGGTTGGCAAGTTTTATGGGGAAGCCCATTGCTGGCTATGGGGGAAACGGCATGGGAGATTTCAGTTTCAAAATCTCTGTGAAAAAGCGTCAGAGAATCTTCTCCGTTTAGAATCCAGCATATCTAACTGAACCGAAGAGTTGGTAGTTAGAAGGGAGTTAGAGCTGCAAGCAGATTGGTTTGGGAAATTAGACACGAAATCACATTGCAAAGGCCTTCCAACAGGCTTGGAAAAGTGTGTTCTATATCTCTGCCAAACAGACTCCCAGGAGGTTGAGCTTTCAGAAGCAAGTTTAACTCTAAGGGAGGAAGCACCAGAATGTGCCTCTCACATCTAGCCTGTAGGAATTCAGGTTGGCAAGTTCTATGGGGAAGCCCATTGGCGCCTTCGTTGTAAACGCGATTGGAAATTTCAGTTTCAAAATCTCTGTGAAAAAGCATCAGAGAAGCTTCTCCGTTTAGAATCCAGCATATCTCACTGAACCGAAAAACTGGTTGTTAGAACCTAGAGCTGCAAGCAGTTTAGTTTGGGAAATTAGACGCGAAATGACACTGCAAATGCCTTCCAACAGGCTTGGAAAAGTGTGTTCTATATCTCTGCCAAACAGACTCCCCGGAGCTTGAGCTTTCAGAAGCAAGTTTAACTCTAAGAGAGGAAGCAGCAGAATGTGCCTCTCACATCTAGCCTGTAGGAATTCAGGTTGGCAAGTTCTATGGGGAAGCCCATTGCTGCCTATGGGGGAAACGGCATGGGAGATTTCAGTTTCAAAATCTCTGTGAAAAAGCGTCAGAGAAGCTTCTCCGTTTAGAATCCAGCATATCTCACCGAACCGAAGAAGTGGTAGTTAGAAGGGAGTTAGAGCTGCAAGCAGTTTGGTTTGGGAAATTAGACGCGAAATCACACTGCAAATGCCTTCCAACAGGCTTGGAAAAGTGGGCCCTATATCTCTGCCAAACAGACTCCCCGGAGGTTGAGCTTTCAGAAGCAAGTTTAACTCTAAGGGAGGAAGCAGCAGAATGTGCCTCTCACATCTAGCCTGTAGGAATTCAGGTTGGCAAGTTCTTTGTGGAAGCCCATTGCTGCCTATGGTGGAAACGGCATGGGAGATTTCAGTTTCAAAATCTCTGTGAAAAAGAGTCAGAGAAGCTTCTCCGTTTAGAATCCAGCATATATCACTGAACCGAAAAAGTGGTTATTAGAACCTAGAGCTGCAAGCAGTTTGCTTTGGGAAATTAGACGCGAAATGACACTGCAAATGCCTTCCAACAGGCTTGGAAAAGTGTGTTCTATATCTCTGCCAAAGAGACTCCCCGGAGCTTGAGCTTTCAGAAGCAAGTTTAACTCTAAGGGAGGAAGCAGCACAATGTGCCCCTCACATCTAGCCTGTAGGAATTCAGGTTGGCAAGTTCTATGGGGAAGCCCATTGCTGCCTATGGGGGAAACGGCATGGGAGATTTCAGTTTCAAAATCTCTGTGAAAAAGCGTCAGAGAAGCTTCTCCGTTTAGAATCCAGCATATCTCACCGAACCGAAGAAGTGGTAGTTAGAAGGGATTTAGAGCTGCAAGCAGTTTGGTTTGGGAAATTAGACGCGAAATCACACTGCAAATGCTTTCCAACAGGCTTGGAAAAGTGTGTTCTATATCTCTGCCAAACAGATTCCCCGGAGGTTGAGCTTTCAGAAGCAAGTTTAACTCTAAGGGAGGAAGCAGCAGAATGTGCCTCTCACATCTAGCCTGTAGGAATTCAGGTTGGCAAGTTCTATGGGGAAGCCCATTGCTGCCTATGGTGGAAACGGCATGGGAGATTTCAGTTTCAAAATCTCTGTGAAAAAGAGTCAGAGAAGCTTCTCCGTTTAGAATCCAGCATATCTCACTGAACCGAACATGTGGTAGTTAGAAGGGAGTTAGAGCTGCAAGCAGTTTGGTTTGGGAAATTAGACGCGAAATGACACTGCAAAGGCCTTCCAACAGGCTTGGAAAAGTGTGTTCTATACCTCTGCCAAACAGACTCCCTGGAGGTTGAGCTTTCAGAAGCAAGTTTAACTCTAAGGGAGGAAGCAGCAGAATGTGCCTCTCACATCTAGCCTGTAGGAATTCAGGTTGGCAAGTTCTATGGGGAAGCCCATTGCTGCCTATGGGGGAAACGGCATGGGAGATTTCAGTTTCAAAATCTCTGTGAAAAAGCGTCAGAGAAGCTTCTCCATTTAGAATCCAGCATATCTCACTGAACCGAAGAAGTGGTAGTTAGAAGGGAGTTAGAGCTGCAAGCAAGTTGGTTGGGGAAATTAGACGCGAAATGACACTGCAAAGGCCATCCAACAGGCTTGGAAAAGTGTGTTCTATACCTCTGCCAAACAGACTCCCTGGAGGTTGAGCTTTCAGAAGCAAGTTTAACACTAAGGGAGGAAGCAGCAGAATGTGCCTCTCACATCTAGCCTGTAGGAATTCAGGTTGGCAAGTTCTATGGGGAAGCCCATTGGCGCCTTCGTTGTAAACGCGATTGGAAATTTCAGTTTCAAAATCTCTGTGAAAAAGCATCAGAGAAGCTTCTCCGTTTAGAATCCAGCATATCTCACTGAACGGAAAAACTCGTTGTTAGAACCTAGAGCTGCAAGCAGTTTGGTTTGGGAAATTAGACGCGAAATGACACTGCAAATGCCTTCCAACAGGCTTGGAAAAAGTGTGTTCTATATCTCTGCCAAACAGACTCCCCGGAGCTTGAGCTTTCAGAAGCAAGTTTAACTCTAAGAGAGGAAGCAGCAGAATGTGCCTCTCACATCTAGCCTGTAGGAATTCAGGTTGGCAAGTTCTATGGGGAAGCCCATTGCTGCCTATGGGGGAAACGGCATGGGAGATTTCAGTTTCAAAATCTCTGTGAAAAAGCGTCAGAGAAGCTTCTCCGTTTAGAATCCAGCATATCTCACCGAACCGAAGAAGTGGTAGTTAGAAGGGAGTTAGAGCTGCAAGCAGTTTGGTTTGGGAAATTAGACGCGAAATCACACTGCAAATGCCTTCCAACAGGCTTGGAAAAGTGTGCTCTATATCTCTGCCAAACAGACTCCCCGGAGGTTGAGCTTTCAGAAGCAAGTTTAACTCTAAGGGAGGAAGCAGCAGAATGTGCCTCTCACATCTAGCCTGTAGGAATTCAGGTTGGCAAGTTCTATGGGGAAGCCCATTGCTGCATATGGTGGAAACGGCATGGTAGATTTCAGTTTCAAAATCTCTGTGAAAAAGAGTCAGAGAAGATTCTCCGTTTAGAATCCAGCATATCTCACTGAACCGAAGAACTGGTAGTTAGAAGGGAGTTAGAGCTGCAAGCAGTTTGGTTTGGGAAATTAGACGCGAAATGACACTGCAAATCCCTTCCAACAGGCTTGGAAAAGTGTGTTCTATACCTCTGCCCAACAGACTCCCTGGAGGTTGAGATTTCAGAAGCAAGTTTAACTCTAAGGGAGGAAGCAGCAGAATGTGCCTCTCACATCTAGCCTGTAGGAATTCAGGTTGGCAAGTTCTATGGGGAAGCCCATTGCTGCCTATGGTGGAAACGGCATGGGAGATTTCAGTTTCAAAATCTCTGTGAAAAAGCGTCAGAGAAGCTTCTCTGTTTAGAATCCAGCATATCTCACTGAACCCAAGAAGTGGTAGTTAGAAGGGAGTTAGAGCTTCAAGCAGTTTGGTTTGGGAAATTAGACGCGAAATGACACTCCAAATGCCTTCCAACAGGCTTGTAAAAGTGTGTTCTATATCTCTGCCAAACAGACGCCCCGGAGGTTGAGCTTTCAGAAGCAAGTTTAACTCTAAGGGAGGAAGCAGCAGAATGTGCCTCTCACATCTAGCCTGTAGGAATTCAGGTTGGCAAGTTCTATGGGGAAGCCCATTGCTGCCTATGGTGGAAACGGCATGGGAGATTTCAGTTTCAAAATCTCTGTGAAAAAGCGTCAGAGAAGCTTCTCCGTTTAGAATCCAGCATATCTCACTGAACCGAAAAAGTGGTTATTAGAACCTAGAGCTGCAAGCAGTTTGGTTTGGGAAATTAGACGCGAAATGACACTGCAAATGCCTTCCAACAGGCTTGGAAAAGTGTGTTCTATATCTCTGCCAAAGAGACTCCCCGGAGCTTGAGCTTTCAGAAGCAAGTTTAACTCTAAGGGAGGAAGCAGCACAATGTGCGCCTCACATCTAGCCTGTAGGAATTCAGGTTGGCAAGTTCTATGGGGAAGCCCATTGCTGCCTATGGGGGAAACGGCATGGGAGATTTCAGTTTCAAAATCTCTGTGAAAAAGCGTCAGAGAAGCTTCTCCGTTTAGAATCCAGCATATCTCACTGAACCGAAGAAGTGGTAGTTAGAAGGGAGTTAGAGCTGCAAGCAGTTTGGTTTGGGAAATTAGACGCGAAATCACACTGCAAATGCTTTCCAACTGGCTTGGAAAAGTGTGTTCTATATCTCTGCCAAACAGACTCCCCGGAGCTTGAGCTTTCAGAAGCAAGTTGAACTCTAAGGGAGGAAGCAGCAGAATGTGCCTCTCACATCTAGCCTGTAGGAATTCAGGTTGGCAAGTTCTATGGGGAAGCCCATTGCTGCCTATGGTGGAAACGGCATGGGAGATTTCAGTTTCAAAATCTCTGTGAAAAAGAGTCAAAGAAGCTTCTCCGTTTAGAATCCAGCATATCTCACTGAACCGAACATGTGGTAGTTAGAAGGGAGTTAGAGCTGCAAGCAGTTTGGTTTGGGAAATTAGACGCGAAATGACACTGCAAAGGCCTTCCAACAGGCTTGGAAAAGTGTGTTCTATACCTCTGCCAAACAGACTCCCTGGAGGTTGAGCTTTCAGAAGCAAGTTTAACTCTAAGGGAGGAAGCAGCAGAATGTGCCTCTCACATCTAGCCTTTAGGAATTCAGGTTGGCAAGTTCTATGGGGAAGCCCATTGCTGCCAATGGTGGAAACGGCATGGGAGATTTCAGTTTCAAAATCTCTGTGAAAAAGCGTCAGAGAAGCTTCTCCGTTTAGAATCCAGCATATCTCACTGAACCCAAGAAGTGGTAGTTAGAAGGGATTTAGAGCTGCAAGCAGTTTGGTTTGGGAAATTAGACGCGAAATGACACTGCAAATGCCTTCCAACAGGCTTGTAAAAGTGTGTTCTATATCTCTGCAAAACAGACTCCCCGGAGGTTGAGCTTTCAGAAGCAAGTTTAACTCTAAGGGAGGAAGCAGCAGAATGTGCCTCTCACATCTAGCCTGTAGTAATTCAGGTTGGCAAGTTCTATGGGGAAGCCCTTTGCTGCCTATGGTGGAAACGGCATGGGAGATTTCAGTTTCAAAATGTCTGTGAAAAAGCGTCAGAGAAGCTTCTCCGTTTAGAATCCAGCATATCTCACTGAACCGAAGAAGTGGTAGTTAGAAGGGCGTTAGAGCTGCAAGCAGATTGGTTTGGGAAATTAGACACGAAATCACATTGCAAAGGCCTTCCAACAGGCTTGGAAAAGTGTGTTCTATATCTCTGCCAAACAGACTCCCCGGAGGTTGAGCTTTCAGAAGCAAGTTTAACTCTAAGGGAGGAAGCAGCAGAATGTGCCTCTCACATCTAGCCTGTAGGAATTCAGGTTCGCAAGTTCTATGGGGAAGCCCATTGCTGCCTATGGTGGAAACGGCATGGGAGATTTCAGTTTCAAAATCTCTGTGAAAAAGCGTCAGAGAAGCTTCTCCGTTTAGAATCCAGCATATCTCACTGAACCCAAGAAGTGGTAGTTAGAAGGGATTTAGAGCTGCAAGCAGTTTGGTTTGGGAAATTAGACGCGAAATGACACTGCAAATGCCTTCCAACAGGCTTGTAAAAGTGTGTTCTATATCTCTGCAAAACAGACTCCCCGGAGGTTGAGCTTTCAGAAGCAAGTTTAACTCTAAGGGAGGAAGCAGCCGAATGTGCCTCTCACATCTAGCCTGTAGGAATTCAGGTTGGCAAGTTCTATGGGGAAGCCCTTTGCTGCCTATGGTGGAAACGGCATGGGAGATTTCAGTTTCAAAATGTCTGTGAAAAAGCGTCAGAGAAGCTTCTCCGTTTAGAATCCAGCATATCTCACTGAACCGAAGAAGTGGTAGTTAGAAGGGCGTTAGAGCTGCAAGCAGATTGGTTGGAGAAATTAGACACGAAATCACATTGCAAAGGCCTTCCAACAGGCTTGGAAAAGTGTGTTCTATATCTCTGCCAAACAGACTCCCAGGAGGTTGAGCTTTCAGAAGCAAGTTTAACTCTAAGGGAGGAAGCACCAGAAAGTGCCTCTCACATCTAGCCTGTAGGAATTCAGGTTGGCAAGTTCTATGGGGAAGCCCATTGGCGCCTTCGTTGGAAACGGGTTTGGAAATTTCAGTTTCAAAATCTCTGTGAAAAAGCATCAGAGAAGCTTCTCCGTTTAGAATCCAGCATATCTCACTGAACCGAAAAAGTGTTAGTGAGAAGGTAGAGCTGCACGTAGTTTGGTTTGGGAAATTAGACGTGAAATGACACTGCAAATGCCTTCCAACAGGCTTGGAAAAGTGTGTTCTATATCTCTGCCAAACAGACTCCCCGGAGCTTGAGCTTTCAGAAGCAAGTTTAACTCTTAGGGTGGAATCAGCAGAATGTGCCCTTCACATCTAGTCTGTAGGAATTCAGGTTGGCAAGTTCTTTGGGGAAGCCCACTGCTGCCTATGGTGGAAACGGCATGGGAGATTTCACTTTCAAAATCTCTGTGAAAGAGCGTCAGAGAAGCTTCTCCGTTTAGAATCCAGCATATCTCACTGAACCGAAAAAGTGGTTGTTAGAACCTAGAGCTGCAAGCAGTTTGGTTTGGGAAATTAGACGCGAAATGACACTGCAAATGCCTTCCAACAGGCTTGGAAAAGTGGGCCCTATATCTCTGCCAAACAGACTCCCCGGAGGTTGAGCTTTCAGAAGCAAGTTTAACTCTAAGGGAGGAAGCAGCAGAATGTGCCTCTCACATCTAGCCTGTAGGAATTCAGGTTGGCAAGTTCTTTGTGGAAGCCCATTGCTGCCTATGGTGGAAACGGCATGGGAGATTTCAGTTTCAAAATCTCTGTGAAAAAGAGTCAGAGAAGCTTCTCCGTTTAGAATCCAGCATATATCACTGAACCGAAAAAGTGGTTATTAGAACCTAGAGCTGCAAGCAGTTTGCTTTGGGAAATTAGACGCGAAATGACACTGCAAATGCCTTCCAACAGGCTTGGAAAAGTGTGTTCTATATCTCTGCCAAACAGACTCCCCGGAGCTTGAGCTTTCAGAAGCAAGTTTAACTCTAAGGGAGGAAGCAGCACAATGTGCCCCTCACATCTAGCCTGTAGGAATTCAGGTTGGCAAGTTCTATGGGGAAGCCCATTGCTGCCTATGGGGGAAACGGCATGGGAGATTTCAGTTTCAAAATCTCTGTGAAAAAGCGTCAGAGAAGCTTCTCCGTTTAGAATCCAGCATATCTCACTGAACCGAAGAAGTGGTAGTTAGAAGGGAATTAGAGCTGTAAGCAGTTTGGTTTGGGAAATTAGACGCGTACTCACATTGCAAAGGCCTTCGAACAGGCTTGGAAAAGTGTGTTCTATATCTCTGCCAAACAGACTCCCCGGAGGTTGAGCTTTCAGAAGCAAGTTTAACTCTTAGGGTAGAAGCAGCAGAATGTGCCCCTCACATCTAGCCTGTAGGAATTCAGGTTGGCAAGTTCTATGGGGAAGCCCATTGCTGCCTATGGTGGAAACGGCATGGGAGATTTCAGTTTCAAAATCTCTGTGAAAAAGCGTCAGGGAAGCTTCTCCGTTTAGAATCCAGCATATCTCACTGAACCGAAGAAGTGGTATTTAGAAGGGAGTTAGAGCTGCAAGCAGTTTGGTTTGGGAAATTAGACGCGAAATGACACTGCAAAGACCTTCCAACAGGCTTGGAAAAGTGTGCTCTATATCTCTGCCAAACAGACTCCCCGGAGGTTGAGCTTTCAGAAGCAAGTTTAACTCTAAGGGAGGAAGCAGCAGAATGTGCCTCTCACATCTAGCCTTTAGGAATTCAGGTTGGCAAGTTCTATGGGGAAGCCCATTGCTGCCTATGGTGGAAACGGCATGGGAGATTTCAGTTTCAAAATCTCTGTGAAAAACCGTCAGAAAATATTCTCCGTTTAGAATCCAGCATATCTCACTGAACCGAAGAAGTGGTAGATAGAAGGGAGTTAGAGCTGCAAGCAGTTTGGTTTGGGAAATTAGAGGCGAAATCACATTGCAAAGGCCTTCGAACAGGCTTGGAAAAGTGTGTTCTATGTCTCTGCCGAACAGACTCCCCGGATGTTGAGCTGTCAGAAGCAAGTTTAACTCTTAGGGTGGAAGCAGCACAATGTGCCCCTCACATCTAGCCTGTAGGAATTCAGGTTGGCAAGTTCTATGGGGAAGCCCATTGCTGCCTATGGTGGAAACGGCATGGGAGATTTCAGTTTCAAAATCTTTGTGAAAAAGCGTCAGAGAAGCTTCTCCGTTTAGAATCCAGCATATCTCACTGAACCGAAGAAGTGGTAGTTAGAAGGGAGTTAGAGCTGCAAGCAGTTTGGTTTGGGAAATTACACGCGAAATCACATTGCAAAGGCCTTCCAACAGGCTTGCAAAAGTGTGTTCTATATCTCTGCCAAACAGACTCCCCGGAGGTTGAGCTTTCAGAAGCAAGTTTAACTCTATGGGAGGAAGCAGCAGAATGTGCCTCTCACATCTAGCCTGTAGGAATTCAGGTTGGCAAGTTCTATGGGGAAGCCCATTGGCGCCTTCGTTGTAAACGCGATTGGAAATTTCAGTTTCAAAATCTCTGTGAAAAAGCATCAGAGAAGCTTCTCCGTTTAGAATCCAGCATATCTCACTGAACCGAAAAAGTGGTAGTTAGAACCTAGAGCTGCAAGCAGTTTAGTTTGGGAAATTAGACGCGAAATGACACTGCAAATGCCTTCCAACAGGCTTGGAAAAGTGTGTTCTATATCTCTGCCAAACAGACTCCCCGGAGGTTGAGCTTTCAGAAGCAAGTTTAACTCTAAGGGAGGAAGCAGCAGAATGTGCCTCTCACATCTAGCCTTTAGGAATTCAGGTTGGCAAGTTCTATGGGGAAGCCCATTGCTGTGTATGGTGGAAACGGCATGGGAGATTTCAGTTTCAAAATCTCTGTGAAAAAGCGTCAGAGAAGCTTCTCTGTTTAGAATCCAGCATATCTCACTGAACCCAAGAAGTGGTAGTTAGAAGGGAGTTAGAGCTGCAAGCAGTTTGGTTTGGGAAATTAGACGCGAAATGACACTGCAAATGCCTTCCAACAGGCTTGGAAAAGTGTGTTCTATATCTCTGCCAAACAGACTCCCCGGAGCTTGAGCTTTCAGAAGCAAGTTTAACTCTTAGGGTGGAATCAGCAGAATGTGCCCTTCACATCTAGCCTGTAGGAATTCAGGTTGGCAAGTTCTTTGGGGAAGCCCATTGCTGCCTATGGTGGAAACGGCATGGGAGATTTCAGTTTCAAAATCTCTGTGAAAAAGCGTCAGAGAAGCTTCTCCGATTAGAATCCAGCATATCTCACTGAACTGAAGAAGTGGTAGTTAGAAGGGTGTTAGAGCTGCAAGCACTTTGGTTTGGGAATTTAGACGCGAAATCACATTGCAAAGGCCTTCCAAAAGGCTTGGAAAATTGTGTTCTATATCTCTGCCAAACAGACTCCCCGGAGGTTGAGCTTTCAGAAGCAAGTTTAACTCTAAGGGAGGAAGCAGCAGAATGTGCCTCTCACATCTAGCCTGTAGGAATTCAGGTTGGCAAGTTCTATGGTGAAGCCCATTGGCGCCTTTGTTCAAAACGCGATTGGAAATTTCAGTTTCAAAATCTCTGTGAAAAAGCATCAGAGAAGCTTCTCCGTTTAGAATCCAGCATATCTCACTGAACCGAAAAAGTGGTTGTTAGAACCTAGAGCTGCAAGCAGTTTGGTTTGGGAAATTAGACGCGAAATGACACTGCAAATGCCTTCCAACAGGCTTGGAAAAGTGTGTTCTATATCTCTGCCAAACAGACTCCCCGGAGCTTGAGCTTTCAGAAGCAAGTTTAACTCTAAGAGAGGAAGCAGCAGAATGTGCCTCTCACATCTAGCCTGTAGGAATTCAGGTTGGCAAGTTCTATGTGGAAGCCCATTGCTGCCTATGGGGGAAACGGCATGGGAGATTTCAGTTTCAAAATCTCTGTGAAAAAGCGTCAGAGAAGCTTCTCCGTTTAGAATCCAGCATATCTCACTGAACCGAAGAAGTGGTAGTTAGAAGGGAGTTAGAGCTGCAAGCAGTTTGGTTTGGGAAATTAGACGACAAATGACACTGCAAAGGCCTTCCAACAGGCTTGGAAAAGTGTGTTCTATACCTCTGCCAAACAGACTCCCTGGAGGTTGGCTTTCAGAAGCAAGTTTAACACTAAGGGAGGAAGCAGCAGAATGTGCCTCTCACATCTAGCCTGTAGGAATTCAGGTTGGCAAGTTCTATGGGGAAGCCCATTGGCGCCTTCATTGGAAACGGTTTTGGAAATTTCAGTTTCAAAATCTCTGTGAAAAAGCATCAGAGAAGCTTCTCCGTATAGAATCCAGCATATCTCACTAAACCGAAGAAGTGGTAGTTAGAAGGGAGTTAGAACTGCAAGCAGTTTGGTTTGGGAAATTAGACGCGAAATGACACTGCAAAGGCCTTCCAACAGATTTGGAAAAGTGTGTTCTATATCTCTGCCAAACAGACTCCCCGGAGGTTGAGCTTTCAGAAGCAATTTTAACTCTTAGGGTGGAATCTGCAGAATGTGCCCCTCACATCTAGCGTGTAGGAATTCAGGTTGGCAAGTTCTATGGGGAAGCCCATTGCTGCCTATGGTGGAAATGGCATGGGAGATTTCAGTTTCAAAATCTCTGTGAAAAAGCGTCAGAGAAGCTTTTCCGTTTAGAATCCAGCATATCTCACTGAACCGAAGAAGTGTTAGTTAGAAGGGAGTTAGAGCTGCAAGCTGTTTGGTTTGGGAAATTAGACGCGAAATGAAACAGCAAAGGCCTTCCAACAGTCTTGGAAAAGTGTGT
Organism: Cynocephalus volans; assembly: GCF_027409185.1. NCBI lineage: Eukaryota > Metazoa > Chordata > Mammalia > Dermoptera > Cynocephalidae > Cynocephalus > Cynocephalus volans. The sequence goes on along the minus strand of NW_026902372.1, from coordinate 1,247,082 downwards.
TCTATATCTCTGCCAAACAGACTCCCTGGAGGTTGGCTTTCAGAAGCAAGTTTAACACTAAGGGAGGAAGCAGCAGAATGTGCCTCTCACATCTAGCCTGTAGGAATTCAGGTTGGCAAGTTCTATGGGGAAGCCCATTGCTGCCTATGGTAGAAACGGCATGGGAGATTTCAGTTTCAAAATCTCTGTGAAAAAGCGTCAGAGAAGCTTCTCCGTTTAGAATCCATTATATCACACTGAACTGAAGAATTGGTAGTTACAAGGGAGTTAGAGCTGCAAGCAGTTTGGTTTGGGAAATTAGACGAGAAATCACATTGCAAAGGCCTTCCAACAGGACTGGAAAAGTGTGTTCTATATCTCTGCCAAACAGACTCCCAGGATGTTGAGCTTTCAGAAGCAAGTTTAACTCTAAGGGAGGAAGCAGCAGAATGTGCCTCTCACATCTAGCCTGTAGGAATTCAGGTTGGCACGTTCTATGGGGAAGCCCATTGGCGCCTTCGTTGGAAACGGGTTTCGAAATTTCAGTTTCAAAATCTCTGTGAAAAAGCATCAGAGAAGCTTCTCCGTTTAGAATCCAGCATATCTCACTGAACCGAAGAAGTGGTAGTTAGAAGGGAATTAGAGCTGTAAGCAGTTTGGTTTGGGAAATTAGACGCGTACTCACATTGCAAAGGCCTTCGAACAGGCTTGGAAAAGTGTGTTCTATATCTCTGCCAAACAGACTCCCCGGAGGTTGAGCTTTCAGAAGCAAGTTTAACTCTTAGGGTAGAAGCAGCAGAATGTGCCCCTCACATCTAGCCTGTAGGAATTCAGGTTGGCAAGTTCTATGGGGAAGCCCATTGCTGCCTATGGTGGAAACGGCATGGGAGATTTCAGTTTCAAAATCTCTGTGAAAAAGCGTCAGGGAAGCTTCTCCGTTTAGAATCCAGCATATCTCACTGAACCGAAGAAGTGGTATTTAGAAGGGAGTTAGAGCTGCAAGCAGTTTGGTTTGGGAAATTAGACGCGAAATGACACTGCAAAGACCTTCCAACAGGCTTGGAAAAGTGTGCTCTATATCTCTGCCAAACAGACTCCCCGGAGGTTGAGCTTTCAGAAGCAAGTTTAACTCTAAGGGAGGAAGCAGCAGAATGTGCCTCTCACATCTAGCCTTTAGGAATTCAGGTTGGCAAGTTCTATGGGGAAGCCCATTGCTGCCTATGGTGGAAACGGCATGGGAGATTTCAGTTTCAAAATCTCTGTGAAAAACCGTCAGAAAATATTCTCCGTTTAGAATCCAGCATATCTCACTGAACCGAAGAAGTGGTAGATAGAAGGGAGTTAGAGCTGCAAGCAGTTTGGTTTGGGAAATTAGACGCGAAATCACATTGCAAAGGCCTTCGAACAGGCTTGGAAAAGTGTGTTCTATGTCTCTGCCGAACAGACTCCCCGGATGTTGAGCTGTCAGAAGCAAGTTTAACTCTTAGGGTGGAAGCAGCACAATGTGCCCCTCACATCTAGCCTGTAGGAATTCAGGTTGGCAAGTTCTATGGGGAAGCCCATTGCTGCCTATGGTGGAAACGGCATGGGAGAATTCAGTTTCAAAATCTTTGTGAAAAAGCGTCAGAGAAGCTTCTCCGTTTAGAATCCAGCATATCTCACTGAACCGAAGAAGTGGTAGTTAGAAGGGAGTTAGAGCTGCAAGCAGTTTGGTTTGGGAAATTACACGCGAAATCACATTGCAAAGGCCTTCCAAAAGGCTTGCAAAAGTGTGTTCTATATCTCTGCCAAACAGACTCCCCGGAGGTTGAGCTTTCAGAAGCAAGTTTAACTCTATGGGAGGAAGCAGCAGAATGTGCCTCTCACATCTAGCCTGTAGGAATTCAGGTTGGCAAGTTCTATGGGGAAGCCCATTGGCGCCTTCGTTGTAAACGCGATTGGAAATTTCAGTTTCAAAATCTCTGTGAAAAAGCATCAGAGAAGCTTCTCCGTTTAGAATCCAGCATATCTCACTGAACCGAAAAAGTGGTAGTTAGAACCTAGAGCTGCAAGCAGTTTAGTTTGGGAAATTAGACGCGAAATGACACTGCAAATGCCTTCCAACAGGCTTGGAAAAGTGTGTTCTATATCTCTGCCAAACAGACTCCCCGGAGGTTGAGCTTTCAGAAGCAAGTTTAACTCTAAGGGAGGAAGCAGCAGAATGTGCCTCTCACATCTAGCCTTTAGGAATTCAGGTTGGCAAGTTCTATGGGGAAGCCCATTGCTGCGTATAGTGGAAACGGCATGGGAGATTTCAGTTTCAAAATCTCTGTGAAAAAGCGTCAGAGAAGCTTCTCTGTTTAGAATCCAGCATATCTCACTGAACCCAAGAAGTGGTAGTTAGAAGGGAGTTAGAGCTGCAAGCAGTTTGGTTTGGGAAATTAGACGCGAAATGACACTGCAAATGCCTTCCAACAGGCTTGTAAAAGTGTGTTCTATATCTCTGCCAAACAGACTCCCAGGAGGTTGAGCTTTCAGAAGCAAGTTTAACTCTAAGGGAGGAAGCAGCAGAATGTGCCCTTCACATCTAGCCTGTAGGAATTCAGGTTGGCAAGTTCTATGGGGAAGCCCACTGCTGCCTATGGGGGAAACGGCATGGGAGATTTCAGTTTCAAAATCTCTGTGAAAAAGCGTCAGAGAAGCTTCTCCGTTTAGAATCCAGCATATCTCACTGAACCGAAAAAGTGGTTCTTAGAACCTAGAGCTGCAAGCAGTTTGGTTTGGGAAATTAGACGCGAAATGACATTGCAAATGCCTTCCAAAAGGCTTGGAAAAGTGTGTTCTATATCTCTGCCAAACAGACTCCCCGGAGCTTGAGCTTTCAGAAGCAAGTTTAACTCTAAGGGAGGAAGGAGCAGAATGTGCCCCTCACATCTAGCCTGTAGGAATTCAGGTTGGCAAGTTTTATGGGGAAGCCCATTGCTGGCTATGGGGGAAACGGCATGGGAGATTTCAGTTTCAAAATCTCTGTGAAAAAGCGTCAGAGAAGCTTCTCCGTTTAGAATCCAGCATATCTAACTGAACCGAAGAGGTGGTAGTTAGAAGGGAGTTAGAGCTGCAAGCAGATTGGTTTGGGAAATTAGACACGAAATCACATTGCAAAGGCCTTCCAACAGGCTTGGAAAAGTGTGTTCTATATCTCTGCCAAACAGACTCCCAGGAGGTTGAGCTTTCAGAAGCAAGTTTAACTCTAAGGGAGGAAGCACCAGAATGTGCCTCTCACATCTAGCCTGTAGGAATTCAGGTTGGCAAGTTCTATGGGGAAGCCCATTGGCGCCTTCGTTGTAAACGCGATTGGAAATTTCAATTTCAAAATCTCTGTGAAAAAGCATCAGAGAAGCTTCTCCGTTTAGAATCCAGCATATCTCACTGAACCGAAAAACTGGTTGTTAGAACCTAGAGCTGCAAGCAGTTTAGTTTGGGAAATTAGACGCGAAATGACACTGCAAATGCCTTCCAACAGGCTTGGAAAAGTGTGTTCTATATCTCTGCCAAACAGACTCCCCGGAGCTTGAGCTTTCAGAAGCAAGTTTAACTCTAAGAGAGGAAGCAGCAGAATGTGCCTCTCACATCTAGCCTGTAGGAATTCAGGTTGGCAAGTTCTATGGGGAAGCCCATTGCTGCCTATGGGGGAAACGGCATGGGAGATTTCAGTTTCAAAATCTCTGTGAAAAAGCGTCAGAGAAGCTTCTCCGTTTAGAATCCAGCATATCTCACCGAACCGAAGAAGTGGTAGTTAGAAGGGAGTTAGAGCTGCAAGCAGTTTGGTTTGGGAAATTAGACGCGAAATCACACTGCAAATGCCTTCCAACAGGCTTGGAAAAGTGGGCCCTATATCTCTGCCAAACAGACTCCCCGGAGGTTGAGCTTTCAGAAGCAAGTTTAACTCTAAGGGAGGAAGCAGCAGAATGTGCCTCTCACATCTAGCCTGTAGGAATTCAGGTTGGCAAGTTCTTTGTGGAAGCCCATTGCTGCCTATGGTGGAAACGGCATGGGAGATTTCAGTTTCAAAATCTCTGTGAAAAAGAGTCAGAGAAGCTTCTCCGTTTAGAATCCAGCATATATCACTGAACCGAAAAAGTGGTTATTAGAACCTAGAGCTGCAAGCAGTTTGCTTTGGGAAATTAGACGCGAAATGACACTGCAAATGCCTTCCAACAGGCTTGGAAAAGTGTGTTCTATATCTCTGCCAAAGAGACTCCCCGGAGCTTGAGCTTTCAGAAGCAAGTTTAACTCTAAGGGAGGAAGCAGCACAATGTGCCCCTCACATCTAGCCTGTAGGAATTCAGGTTGGCAAGTTCTATGGGGAAGCCCATTGCTGCCTATGGGGGAAACGGCATGGGAGATTTCAGTTTCAAAATGTCTGTGAAAAAGCGTCAGAGAAGCTTCTCCGTTTAGAATCCAGCATATCTCACCGAACCGAAGAAGTGGTAGTTAGAAGGGAGTTAGAGCTGCAAGCAGTTTGGTTTGGGAAATTAGACGCGAAATCACACTGCAAATGCTTTCCAACAGGCTTGGAAAAGTGTGTTCTATATCTCTGCCAAACAGACTCCCCGGAGGTTGAGCTTTCAGAAGCAAGTTTAACTCTAAGGGAGGAAGCAGCAGAATGTGCCTCTCACATCTAGCCGGTAGGAATTCAGGTTGGCAAGTTCTATGGGGAAGCCCATTGCTGCCTATGGTGGAAACGGCATGGGAGATTTCAGTTTCAAAATCTCTGTGAAAAAGAGTCAGAGAAGCTTCTCCGTTTAGAATCCAGCATATCTCACTGAACCGAACATGTGGTAGTTAGAAGGGAGTTAGAGCTGCAAGCAGTTTGGTTTGGGAAATTAGACGCGAAATGACACTGCAAAGGCCTTCCAACAGGCTTGGAAAAGTGTGCTCTATATCTCTGCCAAACAGACTCCCCGGAGGTTGAGCTTTCAGAAGCAAGTTTAACTCTAAGGGAGGAAGCAGCAGAATGTGCCTCTCACATCTAGCCTGTAGGAATTCAGGTTGGCAAGTTCTATGGGGAAGCCCATTGCTGCATATGGTGGAAACGGCATGGTAGATTTCAGTTTCAAAATCTCTGTGAAAAAGAGTCAGAGAAGATTCTCCATTTAGAATCCAGCATATCTCACTGAACCGAAGAACTGGTAGTTAGAAGGGAGTTAGAGCTGCAAGCAGTTTGGTTTGGGAAATTAGACGCGAAATGACACTGCAAATCCCTTCCAACAGGCTTGGAAAAGTGTGTTCTATACCTCTGCCCAACAGACTCCCTGGAGGTTGAGCTTTCAGAAGCAAGTTTAACTCTAAGGGAGGAAGCAGCAGAATGTGCCTCTCACATCTAGCCTGTAGGAATTCAGGTTGGCAAGTTCTATGGGGAAGCCCATTGCTGCCTATGGTGGAAACGGCATGGGAGATTTCAGTTTCAAAATCTCTGTGAAAAAGCGTCAGAGAAGCTTCTCTGTTTAGAATCCAGCATATCTCACTGAACCCAAGAAGTGGTAGTTAGAAGGGAGTTAGAGCTTCAAGCAGTTTGGTTTGGGAAATTAGACGCGAAATGACACTCCAAATGCCTTCCAACAGGCTTGTAAAAGTGTGTTCTATATCTCTGCCAAACAGACGCCCCGGAGGTTGAGCTTTCAGAAGCAAGTTTAACTCTAAGGGAGGAAGCAGCAGAATGTGCCTCTCACATCTAGCCTGTAGGAATTCAGGTTGGAAAGTTCTATGGGGAAGCCCATTGCTGCCTATGGTGGAAACGGCATGGGAGATTTCAGTTTCAAAATCTCTGTGAAAAAGCGTCAGAGAAGCTTCTCCGTTTAGAATCCAGCATATCTCACTGAACCGAAAAAGTGGTTATTAGAACCTAGAGCTGCAAGCAGTTTGGTTTGGGAAATTAGACGCGAAATGACACTGCAAATGCCTTCCAACAGGCTTGGAAAAGTGTGTTCTATATCTCTGCCAAAGAGACTCCCCGGAGCTTGAGCTTTCAGAAGCAAGTTTAACTCTAAGGGAGGAAGCAGCACAATGTGCGCCTCACATCTAGCCTGTAGGAATTCAGGTTGGCAAGTTCTATGGGGAAGCCCATTGCTGCCTATGGGGGAAACGGCATGGGAGATTTCAGTTTCAAAATCTCTGTGAAAAAGCGTCAGAGAAGCTTCTCCGTTTAGAATCCAGCATATCTCACTGAACCGAAGAAGTGGTAGTTAGAAGGGAGTTAGAGCTGCAAGCAGTTTGGTTTGGGAAATTAGACGCGAAATCACACTGCAAATGCTTTCCAACTGGCTTGGAAAAGTGTGTTCTATATCTCTGCCAAACAGACTCCCCGGAGCTTGAGCTTTCAGAAGCAAGTTGAACTCTAAGGGAGGAAGCAGCAGAATGTGCCTCTCACATCTAGCCTGTAGGAATTCAGGTTGGCAAGTTCTATGGGGAAGCCCATTGCTGCCTATGGTGGAAACGGCATGGGAGATTTCAGTTTCAAAATCTCTGTGAAAAAGAGTCAGAGAAGCTTCTCCGTTTAGAATCCAGCATATCTCACTGAACCGAACATGTGGTAGTTAGAAGGGAGTTAGAGCTGCAAGCAGTTTGGTTTGGGAAATTAGACGCGAAATGACACTGCAAAGGCCTTCCAACAGGCTTGGAAAAGTGTGTTCTATACCTCTGCCAAACAGACTCCCTGGAGGTTGAGCTTTCAGAAGCAAGTTTAACTCTAAGGGAGGAAGCAGCAGAATGTGCCTCTCACATCTAGCCTTTAGGAATTCAGGTTGGCAAGTTCTATGGGGAAGCCCATTGCTGCCAATGGTGGAAACGGCATGGGAGATTTCAGTTTCAAAATCTCTGTGAAAAAGCGTCAGAGAAGCTTCTCCGTTTAGAATCCAGCATATCTCACTGAACCCAAGAAGTGGTAGTTAGAAGGGATTTAGAGCTGCAAGCAGTTTGGTTTGGGAAATTAGACGCGAAATGACACTGCAAATGCCTTCCAACAGGCTTGTAAAAGTGTGTTCTATATCTCTGCAAAACAGACTCCCCGGAGGTTGAGCTTTCAGAAGCAAGTTTAACTCTAAGGGAGGAAGCAGCAGAATGTGCCTCTCACATCTAGCCTGTAGTAATTCAGGTTGGCAAGTTCTATGGGGAAGCCCTTTGCTGCCTATGGTGGAAACGGCATGGGAGATTTCAGTTTCAAAATGTCTGTGAAAAAGCGTCAGAGAAGCTTCTCCGTTTAGAATCCAGCATATCTCACTGAACCGAAGAAGTGGTAGTTAGAAGGGCGTTAGAGCTGCAAGCAGATTGGTTGGGGAAATTAGACACGAAATCACATTGCAAAGGCCTTCCAACAGGCTTGGAAAAGTGTGTTCTATATCTCTGCCAAACAGACTCCCCGGAGGTTGAGCTTTCAGAAGCAAGTTTAACTCTAAGGGAGGAAGCAGCAGAATGTGCCTCTCACATCTAGCCTGTAGGAATTCAGGTTCGCAAGTTCTATGGGGAAGCCCATTGCTGCCTATGGTGGAAACGGCATGGGAGATTTCAGTTTCAAAATCTCTGTGAAAAAGCGTCAGAGAAGCTTCTCCGTTTAGAATCCAGCATATCTCACTGAACCCAAGAAGTGGTAGTTAGAAGGGATTTAGAGCTGCAAGCAGTTTGGTTTGGGAAATTAGACGCGAAATGACACTGCAAATGCCTTCCAACAGGCTTGTAAAAGTGTGTTCTATATCTCTGCAAAACAGACTCCCCGGAGGTTGAGCTTTCAGAAGCAAGTTTAACTCTAAGGGAGGAAGCAGCAGAATGTGCCTCTCACATCTAGCCTGTAGGAATTCAGGTTGGCAAGTTCTATGGGGAAGCCCTTTGCTGCCTATGGTGGAAACGGCATGGGAGATTTCAGTTTCAAAATGTCTGTGAAAAAGCGTCAGAGAAGCTTCTCCGTTTAGAATCCAGCATATCTCACTGAACCGAAGAAGTGGTAGTTAGAAGGGCGTTAGAGCTGCAAGGAGATTGGTTGGGGAAATTAGACACGAAATCACATTGCAAAGGCCTTCCAACAGGCTTGGAAAAGTGTGTTCTATATCTCTGCCAAACAGACTCCCAGGAGGTTGAGCTTTCAGAAGCAAGTTTAACTCTAAGGGAGGAAGCACCAGAATGTGCCTCTCACATCTAGCCTGTAGGAATTCAGGTTGGCAAGTTCTATGGGGAAGCCCATTGGCGCCTTCGTTGGAAACGGGTTTGGAAATTTCAGTTTCAAAATCTCTGTGAAAAAGCATCAGAGAAGCTTCTCCGTTTAGAATCCAGCATATCTCACTGAACCGAAAAAGTGTTAGTGAGAAGGTAGAGCTGCAAGTAGTTTGGTTTGGGAAATTAGACGTGAAATGACACTGCAAATGCCTTCCAACAGGCTTGGAAAAGTGTGTTCTATATCTCTGCCAAACAGACTCCCCAGAGCTTGAGCTTTCAGAAGCAAGTTTAACTCTTAGGGTGGAATCAGCAGAATGTGCCCTTCACATCTAGTCTGTAGGAATTCAGGTTGGCAAGTTCTTTGGGGAAGCCCATTGCTGCCTATGGTGGAAACGGCATGGGAGATTTCACTTTCAAAATCTCTGTGAAAGAGCGTCAGAGAAGCTTCTCCGTTTAGAATCCAGCATATCTCACTGAACCGAAAAAGTGGTTGTTAGAACCTAGAGCTGCAAGCAGTTTGGTTTGGGAAATTAGACGCGAAATGACACTGCAAATGCCTTCCAACAGGCTTGGAAAAGTGGGCCCTATATCTCTGCCAAACAGACTCCCCGGAGGTTGAGCTTTCAGAAGCAAGTTTAACTCTAAGGGAGGAAGCAGCAGAATGTGCCTCTCACATCTAGCCTGTAGGAATTCAGGTTGGCAAGTTCTTTGTGGAAGCCCATTGCTGCCTATGGTGGAAACGGCATGGGAGATTTCAGTTTCAAAATCTCTGTGAAAAAGAGTCAGAGAAGCTTCTCCGTTTAGAATCCAGCATATATCACTGAACCGAAAAAGTGGTTATTAGAACCTAGAGCTGCAAGCAGTTTGCTTTGGGAAATTAGACGCGAAATGACACTGCAAATGCCTTCCAACAGGCTTGGAAAAGTGTGTTCTATATCTCTGCCAAAGAGACTCCCCGGAGCTTGAGCTTTCAGAAGCAAGTTTAACTCTAAGGGAGGAAGCAGCACAATGTGCCCCTCACATCTAGCCTGTAGGAATTCAGGTTGGCAAGTTCTATGGGGAAGCCCATTGCTGCCTATGGGGGAAACGGCATGGGAGATTTCAGTTTCAAAATCTCTGTGAAAAAGCGTCAGAGAAGCTTCTCCGTTTAGAATCCAGCATATCTCACCGAACCGAAGAAGTGGTAGTTAGAAGGGAGTTAGAGCTGCAAGCAGTTTGGTTTGGGAAATTAGACGCGAAATCACACTGCAAATGCTTTCCAACAGGCTTGGAAAAGTGTGTTCTATATCTCTGCCAAACAGACTCCCCGGAGGTTGAGCTTTCAGAAGCAAGTTTAACTCTAAGGGAGGAAGCAGCAGAATGTGCCTCTCACATCTAGCCTGTAGGAATTCAGGTTGGCAAGTTCTATGGGGAAGCCCATTGCTGCCTATGGTGGAAACGGCATGGGAGATTTCAGTTTCAAAATCTCTGTGAAAAAGAGTCAGAGAAGCTTCTCCGTTTAGAATCCAGCATATCTCACTGAACCGAACATGTGGTAGTTAGAAGGGAGTTAGAGCTGCAAGCAGTTTGGTTTGGGAAATTAGACGCGAAATGACACTGCAAAGGCCTTCCAACAGGCTTGGAAAAGTGTGTTCTATACCTCTGCCAAACAGACTCCCTGGAGGTTGAGCTTTCAGAAGCAAGTTTAACTCTAAGGGAGGAAGCAGCAGAATGTGCCTCTCACATCTAGCCTGTAGGAATTCAGGTTGGCAAGTTCTATGGGGAAGCCCATTGCTGCCTATGGGGGAAACGGCATGGGAGATTTCAGTTTCAAAATCTCTGTGAAAAAGCGTCAGAGAAGCTTCTCCATTTAGAATCCAGCATATCTCACTGAACCGAAGAAGTGGTAGTTAGAAGGGAGTTAGAGCTGCAAGCAAGTTGGTTTGGGAAATTAGACGCGAAATGACACTGCAAAGGCCATCCAACAGGCTTGGAAAAGTGTGTTCTATACCTCTGCCAAACAGACTCCCTGGAGGTTGAGCTTTCAGAAGCAAGTTTAACACTAAGGGAGGAAGCAGCAGAATGTGCCTCTCACATCTAGCCTGTAGGAATTCAGGTTGGCAAGTTCTATGGGGAAGCCCATTGGCGCCTTCGTTGTAAACGCGATTGGAAATTTCAGTTTCAAAATCTCTGTGAAAAAGCATCAGAGAAGCTTCTCCGTTTAGAATCCAGCATATCTCACTGAACGGAAAAACTCGTTGTTAGAACCTAGAGCTGCAATCAGTTTGGTTTGGGAAATTAGACGCGAAATGACACTGCAAATGCCTTCCAACAGGCTTGGAAAAGTGTGTTCTATATCTCTGCCAAACAGACTCCCCGGAGCTTGAGCTTTCAGAAGCAAGTTTAACTCTAAGAGAGGAAGCAGCAGAATGTGCCTCTCACATCTAGCCTGTAGGAATTCAGGTTGGCAAGTTCTATGGGGAAGCCCATTGCTGCCTATGGGGGAAACGGCATGGGAGATTTCAGTTTCAAAATCTCTGTGAAAAAGCGTCAGAGAAGCTTCTCCGTTTAGAATCCAGCATATCTCACCGAACCGAAGAAGTGGTAGTTAGAAGGGAGTTAGAGCTGCAAGCAGTTTGGTTTGGGAAATTAGACGCGAAATCACACTGCAAATGCCTTCCAACAGGCTTGGAAAAGTGTGCTCTATATCTCTGCCAAACAGACTCCCCGGAGGTTGAGCTTTCAGAAGCAAGTTTAACTCTAAGGGAGGAAGCAGCAGAATGTGCCTCTCACATCTAGCCTGTAGGAATTCAGGTTGGCAAGTTCTATGGGGAAGCCCATTGCTGCATATGGTGGAAACGGCATGGTAGATTTCAGTTTCAAAATCTCTGTGAAAAAGAGTCAGAGAAGATTCTCCGTTTAGAATCCAGCATATCTCACTGAACCGAAGAACTGGTAGTTAGAAGGGAGTTAGAGCTGCAAGCAGTTTGGTTTGGGAAATTAGACGCGAAATGACACTGCAAATCCCTTCCAACAGGCTTGGAAAAGTGTGTTCTATACCTCTGCCCAACAGACTCCCTGGAGGTTGAGCTTTCAGAAGCAAGTTTAACTCTAAGGGAGGAAGCAGCAGAATGTGCCTCTCACATCTAGCCTGTAGGAATTCAGGTTGGCAAGTTCTATGGGGAAGCCCATTGCTGCCTATGGTGGAAACGGCATGGGAGATTTCAGTTTCAAAATCTCTGTGAAAAAGCGTCAGAGAAGCTTCTCTGTTTAGAATCCAGCATATCTCACTGAACCCAAGAAGTGGTAGTTAGAAGGGAGTTAGAGCTTCAAGCAGTTTGGTTTGGGAAATTAGACGCGAAATGACACTCCAAATGCCTTCCAACAGGCTTGTAAAAGTGTGTTCTATATCTCTGCCAAACAGACGCCCCGGAGGTTGAGCTTTCAGAAGCAAGTTTAACTCTAAGGGAGGAAGCAGCAGAATGTGCCTCTCACATCTAGCCTGTAGGAATTCAGGTTGGCAAGTTCTATGGGGAAGCCCATTGCTGCCTATGGTGGAAACGGCATGGGAGATTTCAGTTTCAAAATCTCTGTGAAAAAGCGTCAGAGAAGCTTCTCCGTTTAGAATCCAGCATATCTCACTGAACCGAAAAAGTGGTTATTAGAACCTAGAGCTGCAAGCAGTTTGGTTTGGGAAATTAGACGCGAAATGACACTGCAAATGCCTTCCAACAGGCTTGGAAAAGTGTGTTCTATATCTCTGCCAAAGAGACTCCCCGGAGCTTGAGCTTTCAGAAGCAAGTTTAACTCTAAGGGAGGAAGCAGCACAATGTGCGCCTCACATCTAGCCTGTAGGAATTCAGGTTGGCAAGTTCTATGGGGAAGCCCATTGCTGCCTATGGGGGAAACGGCATGGGAGATTTCAGTTTCAAAATCTCTGTGAAAAAGCGTCAGAGAAGCTTCTCCGTTTAGAATCCAGCATATCTCACTGAACCGAAGAAGTGGTAGTTAGAAGGGAGTTAGAGCTGCAAGCAGTTTGGTTTGGGAAATTAGACGCGAAATCACACTGCAAATGCTTTCCAACTGGCTTGGAAAAGTGTGTTCTATATCTCTGCCAAACAGACTCCCCGGAGCTTGAGCTTTCAGAAGCAAGTTGAACTCTAAGGGAGGAAGCAGCAGAATGTGCCTCTCACATCTAGCCTGTAGGAATTCAGGTTGGCAAGTTCTATGGGGAAGCCCATTGCTGCCTATGGTGGAAACGGCATGGGAGATTTCAGTTTCAAAATCTCTGTGAAAAAGAGTCAGAGAAGCTTCTCCGTTTAGAATCCAGCATATCTCACTGAACCGAACATGTGGTAGTTAGAAGGGAGTTAGAGCTGCAAGCAGTTTGGTTTGGGAAATTAGACGCGAAATGACACTGCAAAGGCCTTCCAACAGGCTTGGAAAAGTGTGTTCTATACCTCTGCCAAACAGACTCCCTGGAGGTTGAGCTTTCAGAAGCAAGTTTAACTCTAAGGGAGGAAGCAGCAGAATGTGCCTCTCACATCTAGCCTTTAGGAATTCAGGTTGGCAAGTTCTATGGGGAAGCCCATTGCTGCCAATGGTGGAAACGGCATGGGAGATTTCAGTTTCAAAATCTCTGTGAAAAAGCGTCAGAGAAGCTTCTCCGTTTAGAATCCAGCATATCTCACTGAACCCAAGAAGTGGTAGTTAGAAGGGATTTAGAGCTGCAAGCAGTTTGGTTTGGGAAATTAGACGCGAAATGACACTGCAAATGCCTTCCAACAGGCTTGTAAAAGTGTGTTCTATATCTCTGCAAAACAGACTCCCCGGAGGTTGAGCTTTCAGAAGCAAGTTTAACTCTAAGGGAGGAAGCAGCAGAATGTGCCTCTCACATCTAGCCTGTAGTAATTCAGGTTGGCAAGTTCTATGGGGAAGCCCTTTGCTGCCTATGGTGGAAACGGCATGGGAGATTTCAGTTTCAAAATGTCTGTGAAAAAGCGTCAGAGAAGCTTCTCCGTTTAGAATCCAGCATATCTCACTGAACCGAAGAAGTGGTAGTTAGAAGGGCGTTAGAGCTGCAAGCAGATTGGTTTGGGAAATTAGACACGAAATCACATTGCAAAGGCCTTCCAACAGGCTTGGGAAAGTGTGTTCTATATCTCTGCCAAACAGACTCCCCGGAGGTTGAGCTTTCAGAAGCAAGTTTAACTCTAAGGGAGGAAGCAGCAGAATGTGCCTCTCACATCTAGCCTGTAGGAATTCAGGTTCGCAAGTTCTATGGGGAAGCCCATTGCTGCCTATGGTGGAAACGGCATGGGAGATTTCAGTTTCAAAATCTCTGTGAAAAAGCGTCAGAGAAGCTTCTCCGTTTAGAATCCAGCATATCTCACTGAACCCAAGAAGTGGTAGTTAGAAGGGATTTAGAGCTGCAAGCAGTTTGGTTTGGGAAATTAGACGCGAAATTACACTGCAAATGCCTTCCAACAGGCTTGTAAAAGTGTGTTCTATATCTCTGCAAAACAGACTCCCCGGAGGTTGAGCTTTCAGAAGCAAGTTTAACTCTAAGGGAGGAAGCAGCAGAATGTGCCTCTCACATCTAGCCTGTAGGAATTCAGGTTGGCAAGTTCTATGGGGAAGCCCTTTGCTGCCTATGGTGGAAACGGCATGGGAGATTTCAGTTTCAAAATGTCTGTGAAAAAGCGTCAGAGAAGCTTCTCCGTTTAGAATCCAGCATATCTCACTGAACCGAAGAAGTGGTAGTTAGAAGGGCGTTAGAGCTGCAAGCAGATTGGTTGGGGAAATTAGACACGAAATCACATTGCAAAGGCCTTCCAACAGGCTTGGAAAAGTGTGTTCTATATCTCTGCCAAACAGACTCCCAGGAGGTTGAGCTTTCAGAAGCAAGTTTAACTCTAAGGGAGGAAGCACCAGAATGTGCCTCTCACATCTAGCCTGTAGGAATTCAGGTTGGCAAGTTCTATGGGGAAGCCCATTGGCGCCTTCGTTGGAAACGGGTTTGGAAATTTCAGTTTCAAAATCTCTGTGAAAAAGCATCAGAGAAGCTTCTCCGTTTAGAATCCAGCATATCTCACTGAACCGAAAAAGTGTTAGTGAGAAGGTAGAGCTGCAAGTAGTTTGGTTTGGGAAATTAGACGTGAAATGACACTGCAAATGCCTTCCAACAGGCTTGGAAAAGTGTGTTCTATATCTCTGCCAAACAGACTCCCCGGAGCTTGAGCTTTCAGAAGCAAGTTTAACTCTTAGGGTGGAATCAGCAGAATGTGCCCTTCACATCTAGTCTGTAGGAATTCAGGTTGGCAAGTTCTTTGGGGAAGCCCATTGCTGCCTATGGTGGAAACGGCATGGGAGATTTCACTTTCAAAATCACTGTGAAAGAGCGTCAGAGAAGCTTCTCCGTTTAGAATCCAGCATATCTCACTGAACCGAAAAAGTGGTTGTTAGAACCTAGAGCTGCAAGCAGTTTGGTTTGGGAAATTAGACGCGAAATGACACTGCAAATGCCTTCCAACAGGCTTGGAAAAGTGTGTTCTATATCTCTGCCAAACAGACTCCCCGGAGCTTGAACTTTCAGAAGCAAGTTTAACTCTAAGAGAGGAAGCAGCAGAATGTGCCTCTCACATCTAGCCTGTAGGAATTCAGGTTGGCAAGTTCTATGGGGAAGCCCATTGCTGCCTATGGGGGAAACGGCATGGGAGATTTCAGTTTCAAAATCTATGTGAAAAAGCGTCAGAGAAGCTTCTCCGTTTAGAATCCAGCATATCTCACTGAACCGAAGAAGTGGTAGTTAGAAGGGAGTTAGAGCTGCAAGCAGTTTGGTTTGGGAAATTAGACGACAAATGACACTGCAAAGGCCTTCCAACAGGCTTGGAAAAGTGTGTTCTATACCTCTGCCAAACAGACTCCCTGGAGGTTGGCTTTCAGAAGCAAGTTTAACACTAAGGGATGAAGCAGCAGAATGTGCCTCTCACATCTAGCCTGTAGGAATTCAGGTTGGCAAGTTCTATGGGGAAGCCCATTGGCGCCTTCGTTGGAAACGGGTTTGGAAATTTCAGTTTCAAAATCTCTGTGAAAAAGCATCAGAGAAGCTTCTCCGTTTAGAATCCAGCATATCTCACTAAACCGAAGAAGTGGTAGTTAGAAGGGAGTTAGAACTGCAAGCAGATTGGTTTGGGAAATTAGACGCGAAATGACACTGCAAAGGCCTTCCAACAGGTTTGGAAAAGTGTGTTCTATATCTCTGCCAAACAGACTCCCCGGAGGTTGAGCTTTCAGAAGCAATTTTAACTCGTAGGGTGGAATCAGCAGAATGTGCCCCTCACATCTAGCGTGTAGGAATTCAGGTTGGCAAGTTCTATGGGGAAGCCCATTGCTGCCTATGGTGGAAATGGCATGGGAGATTTCAGTTTCAAAATCTCTGTGAAAAAGCGTCAGAGAAGCTTTTCCGTTTAGAATCCAGCATATCTCACTGCACCGAAGAAATGTTAGTTAGAAGGGAGTTAGAGCTGCAAGCTGTTTGGTTTGGGAAATTAGACGCGAAATGAAACAGCAAAGGCCTTCCAACAGTCTTGGAAAAGTGTGTTCTATATCTCTGCCAAACAGACTTCCCGGAGGTTGAGCTTTCAGAATCAAGTTTAACTCTAAGGGAGGAAGCAGCTGAATGTGCCTCTCACATCTAGCCTGTAGGAATTCAGGTTGGCAAGTTCTATGGGGAAGCCCATTGGCGCCTTCGTTGGAAACGGGTTTGGAAAGTTCAGTTTCAAAATCTCTGTGAAAAAGCATTAGAGAAGCTTCTCCGTTTAGAATCCAGCATATCTCACTGAACCGAAAAAGTGGTACTTAGAACCTAGAGCTGCAAGCAGTTTGGTTTGGGAAATTAGACGCGAAATGACACTGCAAACGCCTTCCGACAGGCTTGGAAAAGTGTGTTCTATATCTCTGCCAAACAGATTCCCCGGAGCTTGAGCTTTCAGAAGCAAGTTTAACTCTAAGAGAGGAAGCAGCAGAATGTGCCTCTCACATCTAGCCTGTGGGAATTCAGGTTGGCAAGTTCTATGGGGAAGCCCATTGCTGCCTATGGGGGAAACGGCATGGGAGATTTCAGTTTCAAAATCTCTGTGAAAAAGCGTCAGAGAAGCTTCTCCGTTTAGAATCCAGCATATCTCACTGAACCGAAGAAGTGGTGGTTAGAAGGGAGTTAGAGCTGCAAGCAGTTTAGTTTGGGAAATTAGACGACAAATGACACTGCAAAGGCCTTCCAACAGGCTTGGAAAAGTGTGTTCTATACCTCTGCCAAACAGACTCCCTGGAGGTTGGCTTTCAGAAGCAAGTTTAACACTAAGGGAGGAAGCAGCAGAATGTGCCTCTCACATCTAGACTGTAGGAATTCAGGTTGGCAAGTTCTATGGGGAAGCGCATTGGCGCCTTCGTTGGAAACGGGTTTGGTAATTTCAGTTTCAAAATCTCTGTGAAAAAGCATCAGAGAAGCTTCTCCGTTTAGAATCCAGCATATCTCACTAAACCGAAGAAGTGGTAGTTAGAAGGGAGTTAGAACTGCAAGCAGTTTGGTTTGGGAAATTAGACGCGAAATGACACTGCAAAGGCCTTCCAACAGGTTTGGAAAAGTGTGTTCTATATCTCTGCCAAACAGACTCCCCGGAGGTTGAGCTTTCAGAAGCAATTTTAACTCGTAGGGTGGAATCAGCAGAATGTGCCTCTCACATCTAGCCTGTAGGAATTCAGTTTGGCAAGTTCTATGGGTAAGCCCATTGCTGCCTATGGTGGAAACGGCATGGCAGATTTCAGTTTCAAAATCTTTGTGAAAAAGCGTCAGAGAATCTTCTCCATTTAGAATCCAGCATATCACACTGAACTGAAGAAGTGGTAGATAGAAGGGAGTTAGAGCTGCAAGCAGATTGGTTTGGGAAATTAGACACGAAATCACATTGCAAAGGCCTTCCAACAGGCTTGGAAAAGTGTGTTCTATATCTCTGCCAAACAGACTCCCAGGAGGTTGAGCTTTCAGAAGCAAGTTTAACTCTAAGGGAGGAAGCAGCAGAATGTGCCTCTCACATCTAGCCGGTAGGAATTCAGGTTGGCAAGTTCTATGTGGAAGCCCATTGCTGCCTATGGTGGAAACGGCATGGGAGATTTCAGTTTCAAAATCTCTGTGAAAAAGCGTCAGGGAAGCTTCTCCGTTTAGAATCCAGCATATCTCACTGAACCGAAGAAGTGGTAGTTAGAAGGGAGTTAGAGCTGCAAGCAGTTTGGTTTGGGAAATTACACGCGAAATCACATTGCAAAGGCCTTCCAACAGGCTTGCAAAAGTGTGTTCTATATCTCTGCCAAACAGACTCCCCGGAGGTTGAGCTTTCAGAAGCAAGTTTAACTCTATGGGAGGAAGCAGCAGAATGTGCCTCTCACATCTAGCCTGTAGGAATTCAGGTTGGCAAGTTCTATGGGGAAGCCCATTGGCGCCTTCGTTGTAAACGCGATTGGAAATTTCAGTTTCAAAATCTCTGTGAAAAAGCATCAGAGAAGCTTCTCCGTTTAGAATCCAGCATATCTCACTGAACCGAAAAAGTGGTAGTTAGAACCTAGAGCTGCAAGCAGTTTAGTTTGGGAAATTAGACGCGAAATGACACTGCAAATGCCTTCCAACAGGCTTGGAAAAGTGTGTTCTATATCTCTGCCAAACAGACTCCCCGGAGGTTGAGCTTTCAGAAGCAAGTTTAACTCTAAGGGAGGAAGCAGCAGAATGTGCCTCTCACATCTAGCCTTTAGGAATTCAGGTTGGCAAGTTCTATGGGGAAGCCCATTGTTGCGTATGGTGAAAACGGCATGGGAGATTTCAGTTTCAAAATCTCTGTGAAAAAGCGTCAGAGAAGCTTCTCTGTTTAGAATCCAGCATATCTCACTGAACCCAAGAAGTGGTAGTTAGAAGGGAGTTAGAGCTGCAAGCAGTTTGGTTTGGGAAATTAGACGCGAAATGACACTGCAAATGCCTTCCAACAGGCTTGTAAAAGTGTGTTCTATATCTCTGCCAAACAGACTCCCAGGAGGTTGAGCTTTCAGAAGCAAGTTTAACTCTAAGGGAGGAAGCAGCAGAATGTGCCCTTCACATCTAGCCTGTAGGAATTCAGGTTGGCAAGTTCTATGGGGAAGCCCACTGCTGCCTATGGGGGAAACGGCATGGGAGATTTCAGTTTCAAAATCTCTGTGAAAAAGCGTCAGAGAAGCTTCTCCGTTTAGAATCCAGCATATCTCACTGAACCGAAAAAGTGGTTGTTAGAACCTAGAGCTGCAAGCAGTTTGGTTTGGGAAATTAGACGCGAAATGACACTGCAAATGCCTTCCAAAAGGCTTGGAAAAGTGTGTTCTATATCTCTGCCAAACAGACTCCCCGGAGCTTGAGCTTTCAGAAGCAAGTTTAACTCTAAGGGAGGAAGGAGCAGAATGTGCCCCTCACATCTAGCCTGTAGGAATTCCGGTTGGCAAGTTCTATGGGGAAGCCCATTGCTGGCTATGGGGGAAACGGCATGGGAGATTTCAGTTTCAAAATCTCTGTGAAAAAGCGTCAGAGAAGCTTCTCCGTTTAGAATCCAGCATATCTCACTGAACCGAAAAAGTGGTTGTTAGAACCTAGAGCTGCAAGCAGTTTGGTTTGGGAAATTAGACGCGAAATGACTCTGCAAATGCCTTCCAACAGGCTTGGAAAAGTGTGTTCTATATCTCTGCCAAACAGACTCCCCGGAGCTTGAGCTTTCAGAAGCAAGTTTAACTCTAAGAGAGGAAGCAGCAGAATGTGCCTCTCACATCTAGCCTGTAGGAATTCAGGTTGGCAAGTTCTATGTGGAAGCCCATTGCTGCCTATGGGGGAAACGGCATGGGAGATTTCAGTTTCAAAATCTCTGTGAAAAAGCGTCAGAGAAGCTTCTCCGTTTAGAATCCAGCATATCTCACTGAACCGAAGAAGTGGTAGTTAGAAGGGAGTTAGAGCTGCAAGCAGTTTGGTTTGGGAAATTAGACGACAAATGACACTGCAAAGGCCTTCCAACAGGCTTGGAAAAGTGTGTTCTATACCTCTGCCAAACAGACTCCCCGGAGGTTGAGCTTTCAGAAGCAAGTTTAACTCTATGGGAGGAAGCAGCAGAATGTGCCTCTCACATCTAGCCTGTAGGAATTCAGGTTGGCAAGTTCTATGGGGAAGCCCATTGCTGCCTATGGTGGAAACGGCATGGGAGATTTCAGTTTCAAAATCTCTGTGAAAAAGCGTCAGAGAAGCTTCTCCGTTTAGAATCCAGCATATCTCACTGAACCGAAGAAGTGGTAGTTAGAAGGGAGTTAGAGCTGCAAGCAGTTTGGTTTGGGAAATTACACGCGAAATCACATTGCAAAGGCCTTCGAACAGGCTTGGAAAAGTGTGTTCTATGTCTCTGCCGAACAGACTCCCCGGATGTTGAGCTGTCAGAAGCAAGTTTAACTCTTAGGGTGGAAGCAGCACAATGTGCCCCTCACATCTAGCCTGTAGGAATTCAGGTTGGCAAGTTCTATGGGGAAGCCCATTGCTGCCTATGGTGGAAACGGCATGGGAGATTTCAGTTTCAAAATCTTTGTGAAAAAGCGTCAGAGAAGCT
Organism: Cynocephalus volans; assembly: GCF_027409185.1. Lineage (NCBI taxonomy): Eukaryota > Metazoa > Chordata > Mammalia > Dermoptera > Cynocephalidae > Cynocephalus > Cynocephalus volans. The sequence goes on along the minus strand of NW_026902372.1, from coordinate 1,227,283 downwards.
TCTCCGTTTAGAATCCAGCATATCTCACTGAACCGAAGAAGTGGTAGTTAGAAGGGAGTTAGAGCTGCAAGCAGTTTGGTTTGGGAAATTACACGCGAAATCACATTGCAAAGGCCTTCCAACAGGCTTGCAAAAGTGTGTTCTATATCTCTGCCAAACAGACTCCCCGGAGGTTGAGCTTTCAGAAGCAAGTTTAACTCTATGGGAGGAAGCAGCAGAATGTGCCTCTCACATCTAGCCTGTAGGAATTCAGGTTGGCAAGTTCTATGGGGAAGCCCATTGGCGCCTTCGTTGTAAACGCGATTGGAAATTTCAGTTTCAAAATCTCTGTGAAAAAGCATCAGAGAAGCTTCTCCGTTTAGAATCCAGCATATCTCACTGAACCGAAAAAGTGGTAGTTAGAACCTAGAGCTGCAAGCAGTTTAGTTTGGGAAATTAGACGCGAAATGACACTGCAAATGCCTTCCAACAGGCTTGGAAAAGTGTGTTCTATATCTCTGCCAAACAGACTCCCCGGAGGTTGAGCTTTCAGAAGCAAGTTTAACTCTAAGGGAGGAAGCAGCAGAATGTGCCCTTCACATCTAGCCTGTAGGAATTCAGGTTGGCAAGTTCTATGGGGAAGCCCACTGCTGCCTATGGGGGAAACGGCATGGGAGATTTCAGTTTCAAAATCTCTGTGAAAAAGCGTCAGAGAAGCTTCTCCGTTTAGAATCCAGCATATCTCACTGAACCGAAAAAGTGGTTGTTAGAACCTAGAGCTGCAAGCAGTTTGGTTTGGGAAATTAGACGCGAAATGACACTGCAAATGCCTTCCAAAAGGCTTGGAAAAGTGTGTTCTATATCTCTGCCAAACAGACTCCCCGGAGCTTGAGCTTTCAGAAGCAAGTTTAACTCTAAGGGAGGAAGGAGCAGAATGTGCCCCTCACATCTAGCCTGTAGGAATTCAGGTTGGCAAGTTTTATGGGGAAGCCCATTGCTGGCTATGGGGGAAACGGCATGGGAGATTTCAGTTTCAAAATCTCTGTGAAAAAGCGTCAGAGAAGCTTCTCCGTTTAGAATCCAGCATATCTAACTGAACCGAAGAGGTGGTAGTTAGAAGGGAGTTAGAGCTGCAAGCAGATTGGTTTGGGAAATTAGACACGAAATCACATTGCAAAGGCCTTCCAACAGGCTTGGAAAAGTGTGTTCTATCTCTCTGCCAAACAGACTCCCAGGAGGTTGAGCTTTCAGAAGCAAGTTTAACTCTAAGGGAGGAAGCACCAGAATGTGCCTCTCACATCTAGCCTGTAGGAATTCAGGTTGGCAAGTTCTATGGGGAAGCCCATTGGCGCCTTCGTTGTAAACGCGATTGGAAATTTCAGTTTCAAAATCTCTGTGAAAAAGCATCAGAGAAGCTTCTCCGTTTAGAATCCAGCATATCTCACTGAACCGAAAAACTGGTTGTTAGAACCTAGAGCTGCAAGCAGTTTAGTTTGGGAAATTAGACGCGAAATGACACTGCAAATGCCTTCCAACAGGCTTGGAAAAGTGTGTTCTATATCTCTGCCAAACAGACTCCCCGGAGCTTGAGCTTTCAGAAGCAAGTTTAACTCTAAGAGAGGAAGCAGCAGAATGTGCCTCTCACATCTAGCCTTTAGGAATTCAGGTTGGCAAGTTCTATGGGGAAGCCCATTGCTGCCTATGGGGGAAACGGCATGGGAGATTTCAGTTTCAAAATCTCTGTGAAAAAGCGTCAGAGAAGCTTCTCCGTTTAGAATCCAGCATATCTCACCGAACCGAAGAAGTGGTAGTTAGAAGGGAGTTAGAGCTGCAAGCAGTTTGGTTTGGGAAATTAGACGCGAAATCACACTGCAAATGCCTTCCAACAGGCTTGGAAAAGTGGGCCCTATATCTCTGCCAAACAGACTCCCCGGAGGTTGAGCTTTCAGAAGCAAGTTTAACTCTAAGGGAGGAAGCAGCAGAATGTGCCTCTCACATCTAGCCTGTAGGAATTCAGGTTGGCAAGTTCTTTGTGGAAGCCCATTGCTGCCTATGGTGGAAACGGCATGGGAGATTTCAGTTTCAAAATCTCTGTGAAAAAGAGTCAGAGAAGCTTCTCCGTTTAGAATCCAGCATATATCACTGAACCGAAAAAGTGGTTATTAGAACCTAGAGCTGCAAGCAGTTTGCTTTGGGAAATTAGACGCGAAATGACACTGCAAATGCCTTCCAACAGGCTTGGAAAAGTGTGTTCTATATCTCTGCCAAAGAGATTCCCCGGAGCTTGAGCTTTCAGAAGCAAGTTTAACTCTAAGGGAGGAAGCAGCACAATGTGCCTCTCACATCTAGCCTGTAGGAATTCAGGTTGGCAAGTTCTATGGGGAAGCCCATTGCTGCCTATGGGGGAAACGGCATGGGAGATTTCAGTTTCAAAATCTCTGTGAAAAAGCGTCAGAGAAGCTTCTCCGTTTAGAATCCAGCATATCTCACCGAACCGAAGAAGTGGTAGTTAGAAGGGAGTTAGAGCTGCAAGCAGTTTGGTTTGGGAAATTAGACGCGAAATCACACTGCAAATGCTTTCCAACAGGCTTGGAAAAGTGTGTTCTATATCTCTGCCAAACAGACTCCCCGGAGGTTGAGCTTTCAGAAGCAAGTTTAACTCTAAGGGAGGAAGCAGCAGAATGTGCCTCTCACATCTAGCCTGTAGGAATTAAGGTTGGCAAGTTCTATGGGGAAGCCCATTGCTGCCTATGGTGGAAACGGCATGGGAGATTTCAGTTTCAAAATCTCTGTGAAAAAGAGTCAGAGAAGCTTCTCCGTTTAGAATCCAGCATATCTCACTGAACCGAACATGTGGTAGTTAGAAGGGAGTTAGAGCTGCAAGCAGTTTGGTTTGGGAAATTAGACGCGAAATGACACTGCAAAGGCCTTCCAACAGGCTTGGAAAAGTGTGTTCTATACCTCTGCCAAACAGACTCCCTGGAGGTTGAGCTTTCAGAAGCAAGTTTAACTCTAACGGAGGAAGCAGCAGAATGTGCCTCTCACATCTAGCCTGTAGGAATTCAGGTTGGCAAGTTCTATGGGGAAGCCCATTGCTGCCTATGGTGGAAACGGCATGGGAGATTTCAGTTTCAAAATCTCTGTGAAAAAGCGTCAGAGAAGCTTCTCTGTTTAGAATCCAGCATATCTCACTGAACCCAAGAAGTGGTAGTTAGAAGGGAGTTAGAGCTTCAAGCAGTTTGGTTTGGGAAATTAGACGCGAAATGACACTCCAAATGCCTTCCAACAGGCTTGTAAAAGTGTGTTCTATATCTCTGCCAAACAGACGCCCCGGAGGTTGAGCTTTCAGAAGCAAGTTTAACTCTAAGGGAGGAAGCAGCAGAATGTGCCTCTCACATCTAGCCTGTAGGAATTCAGGTTGGCAAGTTCTATGGGGAAGCCCATTGCTGCCTATGGTGGAAACGGCATGGGAGATTTCAGTTTCAAAATCTCTGTGAAAAAGCGTCAGAGAAGCTTCTCCGTTTAGAATCCAGCATATCTCACTGAACCGAAAAAGTGGTTATTAGAACCTAGAGCTGCAAGCAGTTTGGTTTGGGAAATTAGACGCGAAATGACACTGCAAATGCCTTCCAACAGGCTTGGAAAAGTGTGTTCTATATCTCTGCCAAAGAGACTCCCCGGAGCTTGAGCTTTCAGAAGCAAGTTTAACTCTAAGGGAGGAAGCAGCACAATGTGCGCCTCACATCTAGCCTGTAGGAATTCAGGTTGGCAAGTTCTATGGGGAAGCCCATTGCTGCCTATGGTGGAAACGGCATGGGAGATTTCAGTTTCAAAATCTCTGTGAAAAAGCGTCAGAGAAGCTTCTCCGTTTAGAATCCAGCATATCTCACTGAACCGAAGAAGTGGTAGTTAGAAGGGAGTTAGAGCTGCAAGCAGTTTGGTTTGGGAAATTAGACGCGAAATCACACTGCAAATGCTTTCCAACTGGCTTGGAAAAGTGTGTTCTATATCTCTGCCAAACAGACTCCCCGGAGCTTGAGCTTTCAGAAGCAAGTTGAACTCTAAGGGAGGAAGCAGCAGAATGTGCCTCTCACATCTAGCCTGTAGGAATTCAGGTTGGCAAGTTCTATGGGGAAGCCCATTGCTGCCTATGGTGGAAACGGCATGGGAGATTTCAGTTTCAAAATCTCTGTGAAAAAGAGTCAGAGAAGCTTCTCCGTTTAGAATCCAGCATATCTCACTGAACCGAACATGTGGTAGTTAGAAGGGAGTTAGAGCTGCAAGCAGTTTGGTTTGGGAAATTAGAGGCGAAATGACACTGCAAAGGCCTTCCAACAGGCTTGGAAAAGTGTGTTCTATACCTCTGCCAAACAGACTCCCTGGAGGTTGAGCTTTCAGAAGCAAGTTTAACTCTAAGGGAGGAAGCAGCAGAATGTGCCTCTCACATCTAGCCTTTAGGAATTCAGGTTGGCAAGTTCTATGGGGAAGCCCATTGCTGCCAATGGTGGAAACGGCATGGGAGATTTCAGTTTCAAAATCTCTGTGAAAAAGCGTCAGAGAAGCTTCTCCGTTTAGAATCCAGCATATCTCACTGAACCCAAGAAGTGGTAGTTAGAAGGGATTTAGAGCTGCAAGCAGTTTGGTTTAGGAAATTAGACGCGAAATGACACTGCAAATGCCTTCCAACAGGCTTGTAAAAGTGTGTTCTATATCTCTGCAAAACAGACTCCCCGGAGGTTGAGCTTTCAGAAGCAAGTTTAACTCTAAGGGAGGAAGCAGCAGAATGTGCCTCTCACATCTAGCCTGTAGTAATTCAGGTTGGCAAGTTCTATGGGGAAGCCCTTTGCTGCCTATGGTGGAAACGGCATGGGAGATTTCAGTTTCAAAATGTCTGTGAAAAAGCGTCAGAGAAGCTTCTCCGTTTAGAATCCAGCATATCTCACTGAACCGAAGAAGTGGTAGTTAGAAGGGCGTTAGAGCTGCAAGCAGATTGGTTTGGGAAATTAGACACGAAATCACATTGCAAAGGCCTTCCAACAGGCTTGGAAAAGTGTGTTCTATATCTCTGCCAAACAGACTCCCAGGAGGTTGAGCTTTCAGAAGCAAGTTTAACTCTAAGGGAGGAAGCAGCAGAATGTGCCTCTCACATCTAGCCTGTAGGAATTCAGGTTGGCAAGTTCTATGGGGAAGCCCATTGGCGCCTTCGTTGGAAACGGGTTTGGAAATTTCAGTTTCAAAATCTCTGTGAAAAAGCATCAGAGAAGCTTCTCCGTTTAGAATCCAGCATATCTCACTGAACCGAAAAAGTGGTAGTGAGAAGGTAGAGCTGCAAGCAGTTTGGTTTGGGAAATTAGACGTGAAATGACACTGCAAATGCCTTCCAACAGGCTTGGAAAAGTGTGTTCTATATCTCTGCCAAACAGACTCCCCGGAGCTTGAGCTTTCAGAAGCAAGTTTAACTCTTAGGGTGGAATCAGCAGAATGTGCCCTTCACATCTAGCCTGTAGGAATTCAGGTTGGCAATTTCTTTGGGGAAGCCCATTGCTGCCTATGGTGGAAACGGCATGGGAGATTTCAGTTTCAAAATCTCTGTGAAAAAGCGTCAGAGAAGCTTCTCCGTTTAGAATCCAGCATATCTCACTGAACCGAAGAAGTGGTAGTTAGAAGGGTGTTAGAGCTGCAAGCACTTTGGTTTGGGAATTTAGACGCGAAATCACATTGCAAAGGCTTTCCAACAGGCTTGGAAAAGTGTGTTCTATATCTCTGCCAAACAGACTCGCCGGAGGTTGAGCTTTCAGAAGCAAGTTTAACTCTAAGGGAGGAAGCAGCAGAATGTGCCTCTCACATCTAGCCTGTAGGAATTCAGGTTGGCAAGTTCTATGGGGAACCCCATTGCTGCCAATGGTGGAAACGGCATGGGAGATTTCAGTTTCAAAATCTCTGTGAAAAAGCGTCAGAGAAGCTTCTCCGTTTAGAATCCAGCATATCTCACTGAACCCAAGAAGTGGTAGTTAGAAGGGATTTAGAGCTGCAAGCAGTTTGGTTTGGGAAATTAGACGCGAAATCACATTGCAAAGGCCTTCCAACAGGCTTGCAAAAGTGTGTTCTATATCTCTGCCAAACAGACTCCCCGGAGGTTGAGCTTTCAGAAGCAAGTTTAACTCTATGGGAGGAAGCAGCAGAATGTGCCTCTCACATCTAGCCTGTAGGAATTCAGGTTGGCAAGTTCTATGGGGAAGCCCATTGGCGCCTTCGTTGTAAACGCGATTGGAAATTTCAGTTTCAAAATCTCTGTGAAAAAGCATCAGAGAAGCTTCTCCGTTTAGAATCCAGCATATCTCACTGAACCGAAAAAGTGGTAGTTAGAACCTAGAGCTGCAAGCAGTTTAGTTTGGGAAATTAGACGCGAAATGACACTGCAAATGCCTTCCAACAGGCTTGGAAAAGTGTGTTCTATATCTCTGCCAAACAGACTCCCCGGAGGTTGAGCTTTCAGAAGCAAGTTTAACTCTAAGGGAGGAAGCAGCAGAATGTGCCCTTCACATCTAGCCTGTAGGAATTCAGGTTGGCAAGTTCTATGGGGAAGCCCACTGCTGCCTATGGGGGAAACGGCATGGGAGATTTCAGTTTCAAAATCTCTGTGAAAAAGCGTCAGAGAAGCTTCTCCGTTTAGAATCCAGCATATCTCACTGAACCGAAAAAGTGGTTGTTAGAACCTAGAGCTGCAAGCAGTTTGGTTTGGGAAATTAGACGCGAAATGACACTGCAAATGCCTTCCAAAAGGCTTGGAAAAGTGTGTTCTATATCTCTGCCAAACAGACTCCCCGGAGCTTGAGCTTTCAGAAGCAAGTTTAACTCTAAGGGAGGAAGGAGCAGAATGTGCCCCTCACATCTAGCCTGTAGGAATTCAGGTTGGCAAGTTTTATGGGGAAGCCCATTGCTGGCTATGGGGGAAACGGCATGGGAGATTTCAGTTTCAAAATCTCTGTGAAAAAGCGTCAGAGAAGCTTCTCCGTTTAGAATCCAGCATATCTAACTGAACCGAAGAGGTGGTAGTTAGAAGGGAGTTAGAGCTGCAAGCAGATTGGTTTGGGAAATTAGACACGAAATCACATTGCAAAGGCCTTCCAACAGGCTTGGAAAAGTGTGTTCTATCTCTCTGCCAAACAGACTCCCAGGAGGTTGAGCTTTCAGAAGCAAGTTTAACTCTAAGGGAGGAAGCACCAGAATGTGCCTCTCACATCTAGCCTGTAGGAATTCAGGTTGGCAAGTTCTATGGGGAAGCCCATTGGCGCCTTCGTTGTAAACGCGATTGGAAATTTCAGTTTCAAAATCTCTGTGAAAAAGCATCAGAGAAGCTTCTCCGTTTAGAATCCAGCATATCTCACTGAACCGAAAAACTGGTTGTTAGAACCTAGAGCTGCAAGCAGTTTAGTTTGGGAAATTAGACGCGAAATGACACTGCAAATGCCTTCCAACAGGCTTGGAAAAGTGTGTTCTATATCTCTGCCAAACAGACTCCCCGGAGCTTGAGCTTTCAGAAGCAAGTTTAACTCTAAGAGAGGAAGCAGCAGAATGTGCCTCTCACATCTAGCCTTTAGGAATTCAGGTTGGCAAGTTCTATGGGGAAGCCCATTGCTGCCTATGGGGGAAACGGCATGGGAGATTTCAGTTTCAAAATCTCTGTGAAAAAGCGTCAGAGAAGCTTCTCCGTTTAGAATCCAGCATATCTCACCGAACCGAAGAAGTGGTAGTTAGAAGGGAGTTAGAGCTGCAAGCAGTTTGGTTTGGGAAATTAGACGCGAAATCACACTGCAAATGCCTTCCAACAGGCTTGGAAAAGTGGGCCCTATATCTCTGCCAAACAGACTCCCCGGAGGTTGAGCTTTCAGAAGCAAGTTTAACTCTAAGGGAGGAAGCAGCAGAATGTGCCTCTCACATCTAGCCTGTAGGAATTCAGGTTGGCAAGTTCTTTGTGGAAGCCCATTGCTGCCTATGGTGGAAACGGCATGGGAGATTTCAGTTTCAAAATCTCTGTGAAAAAGAGTCAGAGAAGCTTCTCCGTTTAGAATCCAGCATATATCACTGAACCGAAAAAGTGGTTATTAGAACCTAGAGCTGCAAGCAGTTTGCTTTGGGAAATTAGACGCGAAATGACACTGCAAATGCCTTCCAACAGGCTTGGAAAAGTGTGTTCTATATCTCTGCCAAAGAGATTCCCCGGAGCTTGAGCTTTCAGAAGCAAGTTTAACTCTAAGGGAGGAAGCAGCACAATGTGCCTCTCACATCTAGCCTGTAGGAATTCAGGTTGGCAAGTTCTATGGGGAAGCCCATTGCTGCCTATGGGGGAAACGGCATGGGAGATTTCAGTTTCAAAATCTCTGTGAAAAAGCGTCAGAGAAGCTTCTCCGTTTAGAATCCAGCATATCTCACCGAACCGAAGAAGTGGTAGTTAGAAGGGAGTTAGAGCTGCAAGCAGTTTGGTTTGGGAAATTAGACGCGAAATCACACTGCAAATGCTTTCCAACAGGCTTGGAAAAGTGTGTTCTATATCTCTGCCAAACAGACTCCCCGGAGGTTGAGCTTTCAGAAGCAAGTTTAACTCTAAGGGAGGAAGCAGCAGAATGTGCCTCTCACATCTAGCCTGTAGGAATTAAGGTTGGCAAGTTCTATGGGGAAGCCCATTGCTGCCTATGGTGGAAACGGCATGGGAGATTTCAGTTTCAAAATCTCTGTGAAAAAGAGTCAGAGAAGCTTCTCCGTTTAGAATCCAGCATATCTCACTGAACCGAACATGTGGTAGTTAGAAGGGAGTTAGAGCTGCAAGCAGTTTGGTTTGGGAAATTAGACGCGAAATGACACTGCAAAGGCCTTCCAACAGGCTTGGAAAAGTGTGTTCTATACCTCTGCCAAACAGACTCCCTGGAGGTTGAGCTTTCAGAAGCAAGTTTAACTCTAAGGGAGGAAGCAGCAGAATGTGCCTCTCACATCTAGCCTGTAGGAATTCAGGTTGGCAAGTTCTATGGGGAAGCCCATTGCTGCCTATGGTGGAAACGGCATGGGAGATTTCAGTTTCAAAATCTCTGTGAAAAAGCGTCAGAGAAGCTTCTCTGTTTAGAATCCAGCATATCTCACTGAACCCAAGAAGTGGTAGTTAGAAGGGAGTTAGAGCTTCAAGCAGTTTGGTTTGGGAAATTAGACGCGAAATGACACTCCAAATGCCTTCCAACAGGCTTGTAAAAGTGTGTTCTATATCTCTGCCAAACAGACGCCCCGGAGGTTGAGCTTTCAGAAGCAAGTTTAACTCTAAGGGAGGAAGCAGCAGAATGTGCCTCTCACATCTAGCCTGTAGGAATTCAGGTTGGCAAGTTCTATGGGGAAGCCCATTGCTGCCTATGGTGGAAACGGCATGGGAGATTTCAGTTTCAAAATCTCTGTGAAAAAGCGTCAGAGAAGCTTCTCCGTTTAGAATCCAGCATATCTCACTGAACCGAAAAAGTGGTTATTAGAACCTAGAGCTGCAAGCAGTTTGGTTTGGGAAATTAGACGCGAAATGACACTGCAAATGCCTTCCAACAGGCTTGGAAAAGTGTGTTCTATATCTCTGCCAAAGAGACTCCCCGGAGCTTGAGCTTTCAGAAGCAAGTTTAACTCTAAGGGAGGAAGCAGCACAATGTGCGCCTCACATCTAGCCTGTAGGAATTCAGGTTGGCAAGTTCTATGGGGAAGCCCATTGCTGCCTATGGTGGAAACGGCATGGGAGATTTCAGTTTCAAAATCTCTGTGAAAAAGCGTCAGAGAAGCTTCTCCGTTTAAAATCCAGCATATCTCACTGAACCGAAGAAGTGGTAGTTAGAAGGGAGTTAGAGCTGCAAGCAGTTTGGTTTGGGAAATTAGACGCGAAATCACACTGCAAATGCTTTCCAACTGGCTTGGAAAAGTGTGTTCTATATCTCTGCCAAACAGACTCCCCGGAGCTTGAGCTTTCAGAAGCAAGTTGAACTCTAAGGGAGGAAGCAGCAGAATGTGCCTCTCACATCTAGCCTGTAGGAATTCAGGTTGGCAAGTTCTATGGGGAAGCCCATTGCTGCCTATGGTGGAAACGGCATGGGAGATTTCAGTTTCAAAATCTCTGTGAAAAAGAGTCAGAGAAGCTTCTCCGTTTAGAATCCAGCATATCTCACTGAACCGAACATGTGGTAGTTAGAAGGGAGTTAGAGCTGCAAGCAGTTTGGTTTGGGAAATTAGACGCGAAATGACACTGCAAAGGCCTTCCAACAGGCTTGGAAAAGTGTGTTCTATACCTCTGCCAAACAGACTCCCTGGAGGTTGAGCTTTCAGAAGCAAGTTTAACTCTAAGGGAGGAAGCAGCAGAATGTGCCTCTCACATCTAGCCTTTAGGAATTCAGGTTGGCAAGTTCTATGGGGAAGCCCATTGCTGCCAATGGTGGAAACGGCATGGGAGATTTCAGTTTCAAAATCTCTGTGAAAAAGCGTCAGAGAAGCTTCTCCGTTTAGAATCCAGCATATCTCACTGAACCCAAGAAGTGGTAGTTAGAAGGGATTTAGAGCTGCAAGCAGTTTGGTTTAGGAAATTAGACGCGAAATGACACTGCAAATGCCTTCCAACAGGCTTGTAAAAGTGTGTTCTATATCTCTGCAAAACAGACTCCCCGGAGGTTGAGCTTTCAGAAGCAAGTTTAACTCTAAGGGAGGAAGCAGCAGAATGTGCCTCTCACATCTAGCCTGTAGTAATTCAGGTTGGCAAGTTCTATGGGGAAGCCCTTTGCTGCCTATGGTGGAAACGGCATGGGAGATTTCAGTTTCAAAATGTCTGTGAAAAAGCGTCAGAGAAGCTTCTCCGTTTAGAATCCAGCATATCTCACTGAACCGAAGAAGTGGTAGTTAGAAGGGCGTTAGAGCTGCAAGCAGATTGGTTTGGGAAATTAGACACGAAATCACATTGCAAAGGCCTTCCAACAGGCTTGGAAAAGTGTGTTCTATATCTCTGCCAAACAGACTCCCAGGAGGTTGAGCTTTCAGAAGCAAGTTTAACTCTAAGGGAGGAAGCAGCAGAATGTGCCTCTCACATCTAGCCTGTAGGAATTCAGGTTGGCAAGTTCTATGGGGAAGCCCATTGGCGCCTTCGTTGGAAACGGGTTTGGAAATTTCAGTTTCAAAATCTCTGTGAAAAAGCATCAGAGAAGCTTCTCCGTTTAGAATCCAGCATATCTCACTGAACCGAAAAAGTGGTAGTGAGAAGGTAGAGCTGCAAGCAGTTTGGTTTGGGAAATTAGACGTGAAATGACACTGCAAATGCCTTCCAACAGGCTTGGAAAAGTGTGTTCTATATCTCTGCCAAACAGACTCCCCGGAGCTTGAGCTTTCAGAAGCAAGTTTAACTCTTAGGGTGGAATCAGCAGAATGTGCCCTTCACATCTAGCCTGTAGGAATTCAGGTTGGCAATTTCTTTGGGGAAGCCCATTGCTGCCTATGGTGGAAACGGCATGGGAGATTTCAGTTTCAAAATCTCTGTGAAAAAGCGTCAGAGAAGCTTCTCCGTTTAGAATCCAGCATATCTCACTGAACCGAAGAAGTGGTAGTTAGAAGGGTGTTAGAGCTGCAAGCACTTTGGTTTGGGAATTTAGACGCGAAATCACATTGCAAAGGCTTTCCAACAGGCTTGGAAAAGTGTGTTCTATATCTCTGCCAAACAGACTCGCCGGAGGTTGAGCTTTCAGAAGCAAGTTTAACTCTAAGGGAGGAAGCAGCAGAATGTGCCTCTCACATCTAGCCTGTAGGAATTCAGGTTGGCAAGTTCTATGGGGAACCCCATTGCTGCCAATGGTGGAAACGGCATGGGAGATTTCAGTTTCAAAATCTCTGTGAAAAAGCGTCAGAGAAGCTTCTCCGTTTAGAATCCAGCATATCTCACTGAACCCAAGAAGTGGTAGTTAGAAGGGATTTAGAGCTGCAAGCAGTTTGGTTTGGGAAATTAGACGCGAAATCACATTGCAAAGGCCTTCCAACAGGCTTGCAAAAGTGTGTTCTATATCTCTGCCAAACAGACTCCCCGGAGGTTGAGCTTTCAGAAGCAAGTTTAACTCTATGGGAGGAAGCAGCAGAATGTGCCTCTCACATCTAGCCTGTAGGAATTCAGGTTGGTAAGTTCTATGGGGAAGCCCATTGGCGCCTTCGTTGTAAACGCGATTGGAAATTTCAGTTTCAAAATCTCTGTGAAAAAGCATCAGAGAAGCTTCTCCGTTTAGAATCCAGCATATCTCACTGAACCGAAAAAGTGGTAGTTAGAACCTAGAGCTGCAAGCAGTTTAGTTTGGGAAATTAGACGCGAAATGACACTGCAAATGCCTTCCAACAGGCTTGGAAAAGTGTGTTCTATATCTCTGCCAAACAGACTCCCCGGAGGTTGAGCTTTCAGAAGCAAGTTTAACTCTAAGGGAGGAAGCAGCAGAATGTGCCCTTCACATCTAGCCTGTAGGAATTCAGGTTGGCAAGTTCTATGGGGAAGCCCACTGCTGCCTATGGGGGAAACGGCATGGGAGATTTCAGTTTCAAAATCTCTGTGAAAAAGCGTCAGAGCAGCTTCTCCGTTTAGAATCCAGCATATCTCACTGAACCGAAAAAGTGGTTGTTAGAACCTAGAGCTGCAAGCAGTTTGGTTTGGGAAATTAGACGCGAAATGACACTGCAAATGCCTTCCAAAAGGCTTGGAAAAGTGTGTTCTATATCTCTGCCAAACAGACTCCCCGGAGCTTGAGCTTTCAGAAGCAAGTTTAACTCTAAGGGAGGAAGGAGCAGAATGTGCCCCTCACATCTAGCCTGTAGGAATTCAGGTTGGCAAGTTTTATGGGGAAGCCCATTGCTGGCTATGGGGGAAACGGCATGGGAGATTTCAGTTTCAAAATCTCTGTGAAAAAGCGTCAGAGAAGCTTCTCCGTTTAGAATCCAGCATATCTAACTGAACCGAAGAGGTGGTAGTTAGAAGGGAGTTAGAGCTGCAAGCAGATTGGTTTGGGAAATTAGACACGAAATCACATTGCAAAGGCCTTCCAACAGGCTTGGAAAAGTGTGTTCTATCTCTCTGCCAAACAGACTCCCAGGAGGTTGAGCTTTCAGAAGCAAGTTTAACTCTAAGGGAGGAAGCACCAGAATGTGCCTCTCACATCTAGCCTGTAGGAATTCAGGTTGGCAAGTTCTATGGGGAAGCCCATTGGCGCCTTCGTTGTAAACGCGATTGGAAATTTCAGTTTCAAAATCTCTGTGAAAAAGCATCAGAGAAGCTTCTCCGTTTAGAATCCAGCATATCTCACTGAACCGAAAAACTGGTTGTTAGAACCTAGAGCTGCAAGCAGTTTAGTTTGGGAAATTAGACGCGAAATGACACTGCAAATGCCTTCCAACAGGCTTGGAAAAGTGTGTTCTATATCTCTGCCAAACAGACTCCCCGGAGCTTGAGCTTTCAGAAGCAAGTTTAACTCTAAGAGAGGAAGCAGCAGAATGTGCCTCTCACATCTAGCCTTTAGGAATTCAGGTTGGCAAGTTCTATGGGGAAGCCCATTGCTGCCTATGGGGGAAACGGCATGGGAGATTTCAGTTTCAAAATCTCTGTGAAAAAGCGTCAGAGAAGCTTCTCCGTTTAGAATCCAGCATATCTCACCGAACCGAAGAAGTGGTAGTTAGAAGGGAGTTAGAGCTGCAAGCAGTTTGGTTTGGGAAATTAGACGCGAAATCACACTGCAAATGCCTTCCAACAGGCTTGGAAAAGTGGGCCCTATATCTCTGCCAAACAGACTCCCCGGAGGTTGAGCTTTCAGAAGCAAGTTTAACTCTAAGGGAGGAAGCAGCAGAATGTGCCTCTCACATCTAGCCTGTAGGAATTCAGGTTGGCAAGTTCTTTGTGGAAGCCCATTGCTGCCTATGGTGGAAACGGCATGGGAGATTTCAGTTTCAAAATCTCTGTGAAAAAGAGTCAGAGAAGCTTCTCCGTTTAGAATCCAGCATATATCACTGAACCGAAAAAGTGGTTATTAGAACCTAGAGCTGCAAGCAGTTTGCTTTGGGAAATTAGACGCGAAATGACACTGCAAATGCCTTCCAACAGGCTTGGAAAAGTGTGTTCTATATCTCTGCCAAAGAGATTCCCCGGAGCTTGAGCTTTCAGAAGCAAGTTTAACTCTAAGGGAGGAAGCAGCACAATGTGCCTCTCACATCTAGCCTGTAGTAATTCAGGTTGGCAAGTTCTATGGGGAAGCCCTTTGCTGCCTATGGTGGAAACGGCATGGGAGATTTCAGTTTCAAAATGTCTGTGAAAAAGCGTCAGAGAAGCTTCTCCGTTTAGAATCCAGCATATCTCACTGAACCGAAGAAGTGGTAGTTAGAAGGGCGTTAGAGCTGCAAGCAGATTGGTTTGGGAAATTAGACACGAAATCACATTGCAAAGGCCTTCCAACAGGCTTGGAAAAGTGTGTTCTATATCTCTGCCAAACAGACTCCCAGGAGGTTGAGCTTTCAGAAGCAAGTTTAACTCTAAGGGAGGAAGCACCAGAATGTGCCTCTCACATCTAGCCTGTAGGAATTCAGGTTGGCAAGTTCTATGGGGAACCCCATTGCTGCCAATGGTGGAAACGGCATGGGAGATTTCAGTTTCAAAATCTCTGTGAAAAAGCGTCAGAGAAGCTTCTCCGTTTAGAATCCAGCATATCTCACTGAACCGAAAAAGTGGTAGTGAGAAGGTAGAGCTGCAAGCAGTTTGGTTTGGGAAATTAGACGTGAAATGACACTGCAAATGCCTTCCAACAGGCTTGGAAAAGTGTGTTCTATATCTCTGCCAAACAGACTCCCCGGAGCTTGAGCTTTCAGAAGCAAGTTTAACTCTTAGGGTGGAATCAGCAGAATGTGCCCTTCACATCTAGCCTGTAGGAATTCAGGTTGGCAAGTTCTTTGGGGAAGCCCATTGCTGCCTATGGTGGAAACGGCATGGGAGATTTCAGTTTCAAAATCTCTGTGAAAAAGCGTCAGAGAAGCTTCTCCGTTTAGAATCCAGCATATCTCACTGAACCGAAGAAGTGGTAGTTAGAAGGGTGTTAGAGCTGCAAGCACTTTGGTTTGGGAATTTAGACGCGAAATCACTTTGCAAAGGCCTTCCAACAGGCTTGGAAAAGTGTGTTCTATATCTCTGCCAAACAGACTCGCCGGAGGTTGAGCTTTCAGAAGCAAGTTTAACTCTAAGGGAGGAAGCAGCAGAATGTGCCTCTCACATCTAGCCTGTAGGAATTCAGGTTGGCAAGTTCTATGGGGAAGCCCATTGGCGCCTTTGTTGTAAACGCGATTGGAAATTTCAGTTTTAAAATCTCTGTGAAAAAGCATCAGAGAAGCTTCTCCGTTTAGAATCCAGCATATCTCACTGAACCGAAAAACTGGTTGTTAGAACCTAGAGCTGCAAGCAGTTTGGTTTGGGAAATTAGACGCGAAATGACACTGCAAATGCCTAACAACAGGCTTGGAAAAGTGTGTTCTATATCTCTGCCAAACAGACTCCCCGGAGGTTGAGCTTTCAGAAGCAAGTTTAACTCTAAGGGAGGAAGCAGCAGAATGTGCCTCTCACATCTAGCCTGTAGGAATTCAGGTTCGCAAGTTCTATGGGGAAGCCCATTGCTGCCTATGGTGGAAACGGCATGGGAGATTTCAGTTTCAAAATCTCTGTGAAAAAGCGTCAGAGAAGCTTCTCCGTTTAGAATCCAGCATATCTCACTGAACCCAAGAAGTGGTAGTTAGAAGGGATTTAGAGCTGCAAGCAGTTTGGTTTGGGAAATTAGACGCGAAATGACACTGCAAATGCCTTCCAACAGGCTTGTAAAAGTGTGTTCTATATCTCTGCAAAACAGACTCCCCGGAGGTTGAGCTTTCAGAAGCAAGTTTAACTCTAAGGGAGGAAGCAGCAGAATGTGCCTCTCACATCTAGCCTGTAGGAATTCAGGTTGGCAAGTTCTATGGGGAAGCCCTTTGCTGCCTATGGTGGAAACGGCATGGGAGATTTCAGTTTCAAAATGTCTGTGAAAAAGCATCAGAGAAGCTTCTCCGTTTAGAATCCAGCATATCTCACTGAACCGAAGAAGTGGTAGTTAGAAGGGCGTTAGAGCTGCAAGCAGATTGGTTGGGGAAATTAGACACGAAATCACATTGCAAAGGCCTTCCAACAGGCTTGGAAAAGTGTGTTCTATATCTCTGCCAAACAGACTCCCAGGAGGTTGAGCTTTCAGAAGCAAGTTTAACTCTAAGGGAGGAAGCACCAGAATGTGCCTCTCACATCTAGCCTGTAGGAATTCAGGTTGGCAAGTTCTATGGGGAAGCCCATTGGCGCCTTCGTTGGAAACGGGTTTGGAAATTTCAGTTTCAAAATCTCTGTGAAAAAGCATCAGAGAAGCTTCTCCGTTTAGAATCCAGCATATCTCACTGAACCGAAAAAGTGTTAGTGAGAAGGTAGAGCTGCAAGTAGTTTGGTTTGGGAAATTAGACGTGAAATGACACTGCAAATGCCTTCCAACAGGCTTGGAAAAGTGTGTTCTATATCTCTGCCAAACAGACTCCCCGGAGCTTGAGCTTTCAGAAGCAAGTTTAACTCTTAGGGTGGAATCAGCAGAATGTGCCCTTCACATCTAGTCTGTAGGAATTCAGGTTGGCAAGTTCTTTGGGGAAGCCCATTGCTGCCTATGGTGGAAACGGCATGGGAGATTTCACTTTCAAAATCTCTGTGAAAGAGCGTCAGAGAAGCTTCTCCGTTTAGAATCCAGCATATCTCACTGAACCGAAAAAGTGGTTGTTAGAACCTAGAGCTGCAAGCAGTTTGGTTTGGGAAATTAGACGCGAAATGACACTGCAAATGCCTTCCAACAGGCTTGGAAAAGTGTGTTCTATATCTCTGCCAAACAGACTCCCCGGAGCTTGAACTTTCAGAAGCAAGTTTAACTCTAAGAGAGGAAGCAGCAGAATGTGCCTCTCACATCTAGCCTGTAGGAATTCAGGTTGGCAAGTTCTATGGGGAAGCCCATTGCTGCCTATGGGGGAAACGGCATGGGAGATTTCAGTTTCAAAATCTATGTGAAAAAGCGTCAGAGAAGCTTCTCCGTTTAGAATCCAGCATATCTCACTGAACCGAAGAAGTGGTAGTTAGAAGGGAGTTAGAGCTGCAAGCAGTTTGGTTTGGGAAATTAGACGACAAATGACACTGCAAAGGCCTTCCAACAGGCTTGGAAAAGTGTGTTCTATACCTCTGCCAAACAGACTCCCTGGAGGTTGGCTTTCAGAAGCAAGTTTAACACTAAGGGATGAAGCAGCAGAATGTGCCTCTCACATCTAGCCTGTAGGAATTCAGGTTGGCAAGTTCTATGGGGAAGCCCATTGGCGCCTTCGTTGGAAACGGGTTTGGAAATTTCAGTTTCAAAATCTCTGTGAAAAAGCATCAGAGAAGCTTCTCCGTTTAGAATCCAGCATATCTCACTAAACCGAAGAAGTGGTAGTTAGAAGGGAGTTAGAACTGCAAGCAGATTGGTTTGGGAAATTAGACGCGAAATGACACTGCAAAGGCCTTCCAACAGGTTTGGAAAAGTGTGTTCTATATCTCTGCCAAACAGACTCCCCGGAGGTTGAGCTTTCAGAAGCAATTTTAACTCGTAGGGTGGAATCAGCAGAATGTGCCCCTCACATCTAGCGTGTAGGAATTCAGGTTGGCAAGTTCTATGGGGAAGCCCATTGCTGCCTATGGTGGAAATGGCATGGGAGATTTCAGTTTCAAAATCTCTGTGAAAAAGCGTCAGAGAAGCTTTTCCGTTTAGAATCCAGCATATCTCACTGCACCGAAGAAATGTTAGTTAGAAGGGAGTTAGAGATGCAAGCTGTTTGGTTTGGGAAATTAGACGCGAAATGAAACAGCAAAGGCCTTCCAACAGTCTTGGAAAAGTGTGTTCTATATCTCTGCCAAACAGACTTCCCGGAGGTTGAGCTTTCAGAATCAAGTTTAACTCTAAGGGAGGAAGCAGCTGAATGTGCCTCTCACATCTAGCCTGTAGGAATTCAGGTTGGCAAGTTCTATGGGGAAGCCCATTGGCGCCTTCGTTGGAAACGGGTTTGGAAAGTTCAGTTTCAAAATCTCTGTGAAAAAGCATTAGAGAAGCTTCTCCGTTTAGAATCCAGCATATCTCACTGAACCGAAAAAGTGGTACTTAGAACCTAGAGCTGCAAGCAGTTTGGTTTGGGAAATGAGACGCGAAATGACACTGCAAACGCCTTCCGACAGGCTTGGAAAAGTGTGTTCTATATCTCTGCCAAACAGACTCCCCGGAGCTTGAGCTTTCAGAAGCAAGTTTAACTCTAAGAGAGGAAGCAGCAGAATGTGCCTCTCACATCTAGCCTGTGGGAATTCAGGTTGGCAAGTTCTATGGGGAAGCCCATTGGCGCCTATGGGGGAAACGGCATGGGAGATTTCAGTTTCAAAATCTCTGTGAAAAAGCGTCAGAGAAGCTTCTCCGTTTAGAATCCAGCATATCTCACTGAACCGAAGAAGTGGTGGTTAGAAGGGAGTTAGAGCTGCAAGCAGTTTAGTTTGGGAAATTAGACGACAAATGACACTGCAAAGGCCTTCCAACAGGCTTGGAAAAGTGTGTTCTATACCTCTGCCAAACAGACTCCCTGGAGGTTGGCTTTCAGAAGCAAGTTTAACACTAAGGGACGAAGCAGCAGAATGTGCCTCTCACATCTAGACTGTAGGAATTCAGGTTGGCAAGTTCTATGGGGAAGCGCATTGGCGCCTTCGTTGGAAACGGGTTTGGAAATTTCAGTTTCAAAATCTCTGTGAAAAAGCATCAGAGAAGCTTCTCCGTTTAGAATCCAGCATATCTCACTAAACCGAAGAAGTGGTAGTTAGAAGGGAGTTAGAACTGCAAGCAGTTTGGTTTGGGAAATTAGACGCGAAATGACACTGCAAAGGCCTTCCAACAGGTTTGGAAAAGTGTGTTCTATATCTCTGCCAAACAGACTCCCAGGAGGTTGAGCTTTCAGAAGCAAGTTTAACTCTAAGGGAGGAAGCACCAGAATGTGCCTCTCACATCTAGCCTGTAGGAATTCAGGTTGGCAAGTTCTATGGGGAAGCCCATTGGCGCCTTCGTTGGAAACGGGTTTGGAAATTTCAGTTTCAAAATCTCTGTGAAAAAGCATCAGAGAAGCTTCTCCGTTTAGAATCCAGCATATCTCACTGAACCGAAAAATTGTTAGTGAGAAGGTAGAGCTGCAAGCAGTTTGGTTTGGGAAATTAGACGTGAAATGACACTGCAAATGCCTTCCAACAGGCTTGGAAAAGTGTGTTCTATATCTCTGCCAAACAGACTCCCCGGAGCTTGAGCTTTCAGAAGCAAGTTTAACTCTAAGGGAGGAAGCAGCAGAATGTGCCTCTCACATCTAGCCTGTAGGAATTCAGGTTGGCAAGTTCTATGGGGAAGCCCATTGTCGCCTTTCTGTAAACGCGATTGGAAATTTCAGTTTCAAAATCTCTGTGAAAAAGCATCAGAGAAGCTTCTCCGTTTAGAATCCAGCATATCTCACTAAACCGAAGAAGTGGTAGTTAGAAGGCAGTTAGAACTGCAAGCAGTTTGGTTTGGGAAATTAGACGCGAAATGACACTGCAAAGGCCTTCCAACAGGTTTGGAAAAGTGTGTTCTATATCTCTGCCAAACAGACTCCCCAGAGGTTGAGCTTTCAGAAGCAATTTTAACTCGTAGGGTGGAATCAGCAGAATGTGCCCCTCACATCTAGCGTGTAGGAATTCAGGTTGGCAAGTTCTATGGGGAAGCCCATTGCTGCCTATGGTGGAAACGGCATGGGAGATTTCAGTTTCAAAATCTCTGTGAAAAAGTGTCAGAGAAGCTTCTCCGTTTAGAATCCAGCATATCTCACTGAACCGAAGAAGTGGTAGTTAGAAGGGAGTTAGAGCTGCAAGCAGTTTGGTTTGGGAAATTAGACGCGAAATGACACTGCAAAGCCCTTCCAACAGGCTTGGAAAAGTGTTTTCTATACCTCTGCCAAACAGACTCCCTGGAGGTTGAGCTTTCAGAAGCAAGTTTAACTCTAAGGGAGGAAGCAGCAGAATGTGCCTCTCACATCTAGCCGGTAGGAATTCAGGTTGGCAAGTTCTATGGGGAAGCCCATTGCTGCCTATGGTGGAAACGGCATGGGAGATTTCAGTTTCAAATTCTCTGTGAAAAAGCGTAAGAGAAGCTCCTCTGTTTAGAATCCAGCATATCTCACTGAACCCAAGAAGTGGTAGTTAGAAGGGAGTTAGAGCTGCAAGCAGTTTGGTTTGGGAAATTAGACGCGAAATGACACTCCAAATGCCTTCCAACAGGCTTGTAAAAGTGTGTTCTATATCTCTGCCAAACAGACGCCCCGGAGGTTGAGCTTTCAGAAGCAAGTTTAACTCTAAGGGAGGAAGCAGCAGAATGTGCCTCTCACATCTAGCCTGTAGGAATTCAGGTTGGCAAGTTCTATGGGGAAGCCCATTGCTGCCTATGGGGGAAACGGCATGGGAGATTTCAGTTTCAAAATCTCTGTGAAAAAGCGTCAGAGAAGCTTCTCCATTTAGAATCCAGCATATCTCACTGAACCGAAGAAGTGGTAGTTAGAAGGGAGTTAGAGCTGCAAGCAAGTTGGTTTGGGAAATTAGACGCGAAATGACACTGCAAACGCCTTCCAACAGGCTTGGAAAGTGTGTTCTATACCTCTGCCAAACAGACTCCCTGGAGGTTGAGCTTTCAGAAGCCAGTTTAACACTAAGGGAGGAAGCAGCAGAATGTGCCTCTCACATCTAGCCTGTAGGAATTCAGTTTGGCAAGTTCTATGGGTAAGCCCATTGCTGCCTATGGTGGAAACGGCATGGCAGATTTCAGTTTCAAAATCTTTGTGAAAAAGCGTCAGAGAATCTTCTCCATTTAGAATCCAGCATATCACACTGAACTGAAGAAGTGGTAGATAGAAGGGAGTTAGAGCTGCAAGCAGATTGGTTTGGGAAATTAGACACGAAATCACATTGCAAAGGCCTTCCAACAGGCTTGGAAAAGTGTGTTCTATATCTCTGCCAAACAGACTCCCAGGAGGTTGAGCTTTCAGAAGCAAGTTTAACTCTAAGGGAGGAAGCACCAGAATGTGCCTCTCACATCTAGCCTGTAGGAATTCAGGTTGGCAAGTTCTATGGGAAAGCCCATTGGCGCCTTCGTTGTAAACGCGATTGGAAAATTCAGTTTCAAAATCTCTGTGAAAAAGCATCAGAGAAGCTTCTCCGTTTAGAATCCAGCATATCTCACTGAACCGAAAAACTGGTTGTTAGAACCTAGAGCTGCAAGCAGTTTAGTTTGGGAAATTAGACGCGAAATGACACTGCAAATGCCTTCCAACAGGCTTGGAAAAGTGTGTTCTATATCTCTGCCAAACAGACTCCCCGGAGCTTGAGCTTTCAGAAGCAAGTTTAACTCTAAGAGAGGAAGCAGCAGAATGTGCCTCTCACATCTAGCCTGTAGGAATTCAGGTTGGCAAGTTCTATGGTGAAGCCCATTGCTGCCTATGGGGGAAACGGCATGGGAGATTTCAGTTTCAAAATCTCTGTGAAAAAGCGTCAGAGAAGCTTCTCCGTTTAGAATCCAGCATATCTCACCGAACCGAAGAAGTGGTAGTTAGAAGGGAGTTAGAGCTGTACGCAGTTTGGTTTGGGAAATTAGACGCGAAATCACACTGCAAATGCCTTTCAACAGGCTTGGAAAAGTGTGTTCTATATCTCTGCCAAACAGACTCCCCGGAGGTTGAGCTTTCAGAAGCAAGTTTAACTCTAAGGGAGGAAGCAGCAGAATGTGCCTCTCACATCTAGCCTGTAGGAATTCAGGTTGGCAAGTTCTATGGGGAAGCCCATTGCTGCCTATGGTGGAAACGGCATGGGAGATTTCAGTTTCAAAATCTCTGTGAAAAAGTGTCAGAGAAGCTTCTCCGTTTAGAATCCAGCATATCTCACTGAACCGAAGAAGTGGTAGTTAGAAGGGAGTTAGAGCTGCAAGCAGTTTGGTTTGGGAAATTAGACGCGAAATGACACTGCAAAGCCCTTCCAACAGGCTTGGAAAAGTGTTTTCTATACCTCTGCCAAACAGACTCCCTGGAGGTTGAGCTTTCAGAAGCAAGTTTAACTCTAAGGGAGGAAGCAGCAGAATGTGCCTCTCACATCTAGCCGGTAGGAATTCAGGTTGGCAAGTTCTATGGGTCAGCCCATTGCTGCCTATGGTGGAAACGGCATGGGAGATTTCAGTTTCAAATTCTCTGTGAAAAAGCGTAAGAGAAGCTCCTCTGTTTAGAATCCAGCATATCTCACTGAACCCAAGAAGTGGTAGTTAGAAGGGAGTTAGAGCTGCAAGCAGTTTGGTTTGGGAAATTAGACGCGAAATGACACTCCAAATGCCTTCCAACAGGCTTGTAAAAGTGTGTTCTATATCTCTGCCAAACAGACGCCCCGGAGGTTGAGCTTTCAGAAGCAAGTTTAACTCTAAGGGAGGAAGCAGCAGAATGTGCCTCTCACATCTAGCCTGTAGGAATTCAGGTTGGCAAGTTCTATGGGGAAGCCCATTGCTGCCTATGGTGGAAACGGCATGGGAGATTTCAGTTTCAAAATCTCTGTGAAAAAGCGTCAGAGAAGCTTCTCCGTTTAGAATCCAGCATATCTCACTGAACCGAAAAAGTGGTTGTTAGAACCTAGAGCTGCAAGCAGTTTGGTTTGGGAAATTAGACGCGAAATGACACTGCAAATGCCTTCCAACAGGCTAGGAAAAGTGTGTTCTATATCTCTGCCAAACAGACTCCCCGGAGCTTGAGCTTTCAGAAGCAAGTTTAACTCTAAGGGAGGAAGCAGCAGAATGTGCCCCTCACCTCTAGCCTGTAGGAATTCAGGTTGGCAAGTTCTATGGGGAAGCCCATTGCTGCCTATGGGGGAAACGGCATGGGAGATTTCAGTTTCAAAATCTCTGTGAAAAAGCGTCAGAGAAGCTTCTCCGTTTAGAATCCAGCATATCTCACCGAACCGAAGAAGTGGTAGTTAGAAGGGAGTTAGAGCTGCAAGCAGTTTGGTTTGGGAAATTAGACGTGAAATCACCCTGCAAATGCTTTCCAACAGGCTTGGAAAAGTGTGTTCTATATCTCTGCCAAACAGACTCCCCGGAGCTTGAGCTTTCAGAAGCAAGTTTAACTCTAAGGGAGGAAGCAGCAGAATGTGCCTCTCACATCTATCCTGTAGGAATTCAGGTTGGCAAGTTCTATGGGGAAGCCCATTGCGGCCTATGGTGGAAACGGCATGGGAGATTTCAGTTTCAAAATCTCTGTGAAAAAGAGTCAGAGAAGCTTCTCCGTTTAGAATCCAGCATATCTCACTGAACCGAAGATGTGGTAGTTAGAAGGGAGATAGAGCTGCAAGCAGTTTGGTTTGGGAAATTAGACGCGAAATGACACTGCAAAGGCCTTCCAACAGGCTTGGAAAAGTGTGTTCTATATCTCTGCCAAACAGACTCCCAGGAGGTTGAGCTTTCAGAAGCAAGTTTAACTCTAAGGGAGGAAGCACCAGAATGTGCCTCTCACATCTAGCCTGTAGGAATTCAGGTTGGCAAGTTCTATGGGGAAGCCCATTGGCGCCTTCGTTGGAAACGGGTTTGGAAATTTCAGTTTCAAAATCTCTGTGAAAAAGAGTCAGAGAAGCTTCTCCGTTTAGAATCCAGCATATCTCACTGAACCGAAAAATTGGTAGTGAGAAGGTAGAGCTGCAAGCAGTTTGGTTTGGGAAATTAGACGTGAAATGACACTGCAAATGCCTTCCAACAGGCTTGGAAAAGTGTGTTCTATATCTCTGCCAAACAGACTCCCCGGAGCTTGAGCTTTCAGAAGCAAGTTTAACTCTTAGGGTGGAATCAGCAGAATGTGCCCTTCACATCTAGCCTGTAGGAACTCAGGTTGGCAAGTTCTTTGGGGAAGCCCATTGCTGCCTATGGTGGAAACGGCATGGGAGATTTCAGTTTCAAAATCTTTGTGAAAAAGCGTCAGAGAAGCTTCTCCGATTAGAATCCAGCATATCTCACTGAACCGAAGAAGTGGTAGTTAGAAGGGTGTTAGAGCTGCAAGCACTTTGGTTTGGGAATTTAGACGCGAAATCACATTGCAAAGGCCTTCCAAAAGGCTTGGAAAATTGTGTTCTATATCTCTGCCAAACAGACTCCCCGGAGGTTGAGCTTTCAGAAGCAAGTTTAACTCTAAGGGAGGAAGCAGCAGAATGTGCCTCTCACATCTAGCCTGTAGGAATTCAGGTTGGCAAGTTCTATGGTGAAGCCCATTGGCGCCTTTGTTGTAAACGCGATTGGAAATTTCAGGTTCAAAATCTCTGTGAAAAAGCATCAGAGAAGCTTCTCTGTTTAGAATCCAGCATATCTCACTGAACCGAAAAAGTGGTTGTTAGAACCTAGAGCTGCAAGCAGTTTGGTTTGGGAAATTAGACGCGAAATGACACTGCAAATGCCTTCCAACAGGCTTGGAAAAGTGTGTTCTATATCTCTGCCAAACAGACTCCCCGGAGCTTGAGCTTTCAGAAGCAAGTTTAACTCTAAGAGAGGAAGCAGCAGAATGTGCCTCTCACATCTAGCCTGTAGGAATTCAGGTTGGCAAGTTCTATGTGGAAGCCCATTGCTGCCTATGGGGGAAACGGCATGGGAGATTTCAGTTTCAAAATCTCTGTGAAAAAGCGTCAGAGAAGCTTCTCCGTTTAGAATCCAGCATATCTCACTGAACCGAAGAAGTGGTAGTTAGATGGGAGTTAGAGCTGCAAGCAGTTTGGTTTGGGAAATTAGATGACAAATGACACTGCAAAGGCCTTCCAACAGGCTTGGAAAAGTGTGTTATATACCTCTGCCAAACAGACTCCCTGGAGGTTGGCTTTCAGAAGCAAGTTTAACACTAAGGGAGGAAGCAGCAGAATGTGCCCCTCACATCTAGCCTGTAGGAATTCAGGTTGGCAAGTTCTATGGGGAAGCCCATTGGCGCCTTCGTTGGAAACGGGTTTGGAAATTTCAGTTTCAAAATCTCTGTGAAAAAGCATCAGAGAAGCTTCTCCGTTTAGAATCCAGCATATCTCACTAAACCGAAGAAGTGGTAGTTAGAAGGGAGTTAGAACTGCAAGCAGTTTGGTTTGGGAAATAAGACGCGAAATGACACTGCAAAGGCCTTCCAACAGATTTGGAAAAGTGTGTTCTATACCTCTGCCAAACAGACTCCCTGGAGGTTGAGCTTTCAGAAGCAAGTTTAACTCTAAGGGAGGAAGCAGCAGAATGTGCCTCTCACATCTAGCCGGTAGGAATTCAGGTTGGCAAGTTCTATGGGGAAGCCCATTGCTGCCTATGGTGGAAATGGCATGGGAGATTTCAGTTTCAAAATCTCTGTGAAAAAGCTTCAGAGAAGCTTTTCCGTTTAGAATCCAACATATCTCACTGAACCGAAGAAGTGTTAGTTAGAAGGGAGTTAGAGCTGCAAGCTGTTTGGTTTGGGAAATTAGACGTGAAATGAAACAGCAAACGCCTTCCAACAGTCTTGGAAAATTGTGTTCTATATCTCTGCCAAACAGACTTCCCGGAGGTTGAGCTTTCAGAATCAAGTTTAACTCTAAGGGAGGAAGCAGCAGAATGTGCCTCTCACATCTAGCCTGTAGGAATTCAGGTTGGCAAGTTCTATGGGGAAGCCCATTGGCGCCTTCGTTGGAAACGGGTTTGGAAAGTTCAGTTTCAAAATCTCTGTGAAAAAGCATTAGAGAAGCTTCTCCGTTTAGAATCCAGCATATCTCACTGAACCGAAAAAGTGGTACTTAGAACCTAGAGCTGCAAGCAGTTTGGTTTGGGAAATTAGACGCGAAATGACACTGCAAACGCCTTCCAACAGGCTTGGAAAATTGTGTTCTATATCTCTGCCAAACAGACTCCCAGGAGGTTTAGCTGTCAGAAGCAAGTTTAACTCTAAGGGAGGAAGCAGCAGAATGTGCCTCTCACATCTAGCCTGTAGGAATTCAGGTTGGCAAGTTCTATGGGGAAGCCCATTGCTGCCTATGGTGGAAACGGCATGGGAGATTTCAGTTTCAAAATCTCTGTGAAAAAGCGTCAGAGAAGCTTCTCCGTTTAGAATCCATTATATCACACTGAACTGAAGAATTGGTAGTTACAAGGGAGATAGAGCTGCAAGCACTTTGGTTTGGGAAATTAGACGAGAAATCACATTGCAAAGGCCTTCCAACAGGATTGGAAAAGTGTGTTCTATATCTCTGCCAAACAGACTCCCAGGAGGTTGAGCTTTCAGAAGCAAGTTTAACTCTAAGGGAGGAAGCAGCAGAATGTGCCTCTCACATCTAGCCTGTAGGAATTCAGGTTGGCACGTTCTATGGGGAAGCCCATTGGCGCCTTCCTTGGAAACGGGTTTCGAAATTTCAGTTTCAAAATCTCTGTGAAAAAGCATCAGAGAAGCTTCTCCGTTTAGAATCCAGCATATCTCACTGAACCGAAGAAGTGGTAGTTAGAAGGGAGTTAGAGCTGCAAGCAGTTTGGTTTGGGAAATTAGACGCAAAATGACACTGCAAAGACCTTCCAACAGGCTTGGAAAAGTGTGCTCTATATCTCTGCCAAACAGACTCCCCGGATGTTGAGCTGTCAGGAGCAAGTTTAACTCTTAGGGTGGAAGCAGCACAATGTGCCCCTCACATCTAGCCTGTAGGAATTCAGGTTGGCAAGTTCTATGGGGAAGCCCATTGCTGCCTATGGTGGAAACGGCATGGGAGATTTCAGTTGCAAAATCTTTGTGAAAAAGCGTCAGAGAAGCTTCTCCGTTTAGAATCCAGCATATCTCACTGAACCGAAGAAGTGGTAGTTAGAAGGGAATTAGAGCTGCAAGCAGTTTGTTTTGGGAAATTACACGCGAAATCACATTGCAAAGGCCTTCCAACAGGCTTGCAAAAGTGTGTTCTATATCTCTGCCAAACAGACTCCCCGGAGGTTGAGCTTTCAGAAGCAAGTTTAACTCTATGGGAGGAAGCAGCAGAATGTGCCTCTCACATCTAGCCTGTAGGAATTCAGGTTGGCAAGTTCTATGGGGAAGCCCATTGGCGCCTTCGTTGTAAACGCGATTGGAAATTTCAGTTTCAAAATCTCTGTGAAAAAGCATCAGAGAAGCTTCTCCGTTTAGAATCCAGCATATCTCACTGAACCGAAAAAGTGGTAGTTAGAACCTAGAGCTGCAAGCAGTTTAGTTTGGGAAATTAGATGCGAAATGACACTGCAAATGCCTTCCAACAGGCTTGGAAAAGTGTGTTCTATATCTCTGCCAAACAGACTCCCCGGAGGTGGAGCTTTCAGAAGCAAGTTTAACTCTAAGGGAGGAAGCAGCAGAATGTGCCTCTCACATCTAGCCTGTAGGAATTCAGGTTGGCAAGTTCTATGGGGAAGCCCATTGCTGCCTATGGTGGAAACGGCATGGGAGATTTCAGTTTCAAAATCTCTGTGAAAAAGCGTCAGAGAAGCTCCTCTGTTTAGAATCCAGCATATCTCACTGAACCCAAGAAGTGGTAGTTAGAAGGGAGTTAGAGCTGCAAGCAGTTTGGTTTTGGAAATTAGACGCGAAATGACACTCCAAATGCCTTCCAACAGGCTTGTAAAAGTGTGTTCTATATCTCTGCCAAACAGACGCCCCGGAGGTTGAGCTTTCAGAAGGAAGTTTAACTCTAAGGGAGGAAGCAGCAGAATGTGCCTCTCACATCTAGCCTGTAGGAATTCAGGTTGGCAAGTTCTATGGGGAAGCCCATTGCTGCCTATGGTGGAAACGGCATGGGAGATTTCAGTTTCAAAATCTCTGTGAAAAAGCGTCAGAGAAGCTTCTCCGTTTAGAATCTAGCATATCTCACTGAACCGAAAAAGTGGTTGTTAGAACCTAGAGCTGCAAGCAGTTTGGTTTGGGAAATTAGACGCGAAATGACACTGCAAATGCCTTCCAACAGGCTTGGAAAAGTGTGTTCTATATCTCTGCCAAACAGACTCCCCGGAGCTTGAGCTTTCAGAAGCAAGTTTAACTCTAAGGGAGGAAGGAGCAGAATGTGCCCCTCACATCTAGCCTGTAGGAATTCAGGTTGGCAAGTTCTATGGGGAAGCCCATTGCTGCCTATGGGGGAAACGGCATGGGAGATTTCAGTTTCAAAATCTCTGTGAAAAAGCGTCAGAGAAGCTTCTCCGTTTAGAATCCAGCATATCTCACCGAACCGAAGAAGTGGTAGTTAGAAGGGAGTTAGAGCTGCAAGCAGTTTGGTTTGAGAAATTAGACGCGAAATCACACTGCAAATGCCTTCCAACAGGCTTGTAAAAGTGTGTTCTATATCTCTGCCAAACAGACTCCCCGGAGGTTGAGCTTTCAGAAGCAAGTTTAACTCTAAGGGAGGAAGCAGCAGAATGTGCCTCTCACATCTAGCCTGTAGGAATTCAGGTTGGCAAGTTCTATGGGGAAGCCCTTTGCTGCCTATGCTGGAAACGGCATGGGAGATTTCAGTTTCAAAATCTCTGTGAAAAAGCTTCAGAGAAGCTTCTCCGTTTAGAATCCAGCATGTCTCACTGAACCGAAGAAGTGGTAGTTAGAAGGGCGTTAGAGCTGCAAGCAGATTGGTTTGGGAAATTAGACACGAAATCACATTGCAAAGGCCTTCCAACAGGCTTGGAAAATTGTGTTCTATATCTCTGCCAAACAGACTCCCAGGAGGTTGAGCTTTCAGAAGCAAGTTTAACTCTAAGGGAGGAAGCACCAGAATGTGCCTCTCACATCTAGCCTGTAGGAATTCAGGTTGGCAAGTTCTATGGGGAAGCCCATTGGCGCCTTCGTTGGAAACGGGTTTGGAAATTTCAGTTTCAAAATCTCTGTGAAAAAGCATCAGAGAAGCTTCTCCGTTTAGAATCCAGCATATCTCACTGAACCGAAAAAGTGTTAGTGAGAAGGTAGAGCTGCAAGCAGTTTGGTTTGGGAAATTAGACGTGAAATGACACTGCAAATGCCTTCCAACAGGCTTGGAAAAGTGTGTTCTATATCTCTGCCAAACAAACTCCCCGGAGCTTGAGCTTTCAGAAGCAAGTTTAACTCTAAGGGAGGAAGCAGCAGAATGTGCCTCTCACATCTAGCCTGTAGGAATTCAGGTTGGCAAGTTCTATGGGGAAGCCCATTGTCGCCTTTGTTGTAAACGCGATTGGAAATTTCAGTTTCAAAATCTCTGTGAAAAAGCATCAGAGAAGCTTCTCCGTTTAGAATCCAGCATATCTCACTAAACCGAAGAAGTGGTAGTTAGAAGGCAGTTAGAACTGCAAGCAGTTTGGTTTGGGAAATTAGACGCGAAATGACACTGCAAAGGCCTTCCAACAGGTTTGGAAAAGTGTGTTCTATATCTCTGCCAAACAGACTCCCCGGAGGTTGAGCTTTCAGAAGCAATTTTAACTCGTAGGGTGGAATCAGCAGAATGTGCCCCTCACATCTAGCGTGTAGGAATTCAGGTTGGCAAGTTCTATGGGGAAGCCCATTGCTGCCTATGGTGGAAATGGCATGGGAGATTTCAGTTTCAAAATCTCTGTGAAAAAGCGTCAGAGAAGCTTTTCCGTTTAGAATCCAGCATATCTCACTGAACCGAAGAAGTGTTAGTTAGAAGGGAGTTAGAGCTGCAAGCTGTTTGGTTTGGGAAATTAGACGCGAAATGAAACTGCAAACGCCTTCCAACAGGCTTGGAAAAGTGTGTTCTATATCTCTGCCAAACAGACTCCCAGGAGGTTTAGCTGTCAGAAGCAAGTTTAACTCTAAGGGAGGAAGCAGCAGAATGTGCCTCTCACATCTAGCCTGTAGGAATTCAGGTTGGCAAGTTCTATGCTGAAGCCCATTGCTGCCTGTGGTGGAAACGGCATGGGAGATTTCAGTTTCAAAATCTCTGTGAAAAAGCGTCAGAGAAGCTTCTCCGTTTAGAATCCAGCATATCTCACTGAACAGAAGAAGTGGTAGTTAGAAGGGAGTTAGAGCTGCAAGCAGTTTGGTTTGGGAAATTAGACGCGAAATGACACTGCAAAGCCCTTCCAACAGGCTTGGAAAAGTGTGTTCTATACCTCTGCCCAACAGACTCCCTGGAGGTTGAGCTTTCAGAAGCAAGTTTAACTCTAAGGGAGGAAGCAGCAGAATGTGCCTCTCACATCTAGCCTGTAGGAATTCAGGTTGGCAAGTTCTATGGGGAAGCCCATTGCTGCCTATGGGGGAAACTTCATGGGAGATTTCAGTTTCAAAATCTCTGTGAAAAAGCGTCAGAGAAGCTTCTCCATTTAGAATCCAGCATATCTCACTGAACCGAAGAAGTGGTAGTTAGAAGGGAGTTAGAGCTGCAAGCAAGTTGGTTTGGGAAATTAGACGCGAAATGACACTGCAAAGGCCTTCCAACAGGCTTGGAAAAGTGTGTTCTATACCTCTGCCAAACAGACTCCCTGGAGGTTGAGCTTTCAGAAGCAAGTTTAACACTAAGGGAGGAAGCAGCAGAATGTGCCTCTCACATCTAGCCTGTAGGAATTCAGTTTGGCAAGTTCTATGGGTAAGCCCATTGCTGCCTATGGTGGAAACGGCATGGCAGATTTCAGTTTCAAAATCTTTGTGAAAAAGCGTCAGAGAATCTTCTCCATTTAGAATCCAGCATATCACACTGAACGGAAGAAGTGGTAGATAGAAGGGAGTTAGAGCTGCAAGCAGATTGCTTTGGGAAATTAGACACGAAATCACATTGCAAAGGCCTTCCAACAGGCTTGGAAAAGTGTGTTCTATATCTCTGCCAAACAGACTCCCAGGAGGTTGAGCTTTCAGAAGCAAGTTTAACTCTAAGGGAGGAAGCACCAGAATGTGCCTCTCACATCTAGCCTGTAGGAATTCAGGTTGGCAAGTTCTATGGGAAAGCCCATTGGCGCCTTCGTTGTAAACGCGATTGGAAATTTCAGTTTCAAAATCTCTGTGAAAAAGCATCAGAGAAGCTTCTCCGTTTAGAATCCAGCATATCTCACTGAACCGAAAAACTGGT
Organism: Cynocephalus volans; assembly: GCF_027409185.1. Taxonomy (NCBI): domain Eukaryota; kingdom Metazoa; phylum Chordata; class Mammalia; order Dermoptera; family Cynocephalidae; genus Cynocephalus; species Cynocephalus volans. Next base: position 1,196,124 of record NW_026902372.1, on the reverse strand, counting down.
TGTTAGAACCTAGAGCTGCAAGCAGTTTGGTTTGGGAAATTAGACGCGAAATGACACTGCAAATGCCTTCCAACAGGCTTGGAAAAGTGTGTTCTATATCTCTGCCAAACAGACTCCCCGGAGCTTGAGCTTTCAGAAGCAAGTTTAACTCTAAGAGAGGAAGCAGCAGAATGTGCCTCTCACATCTAGCCTGTAGGAATTCAGGTTGGCAAGTTCTATGGTGAAGCCCATTGCTGCCTATGGGGGAAACGGCATGGGAGATTTCAGTTTCAAAATCTCTGTGAAAAAGCGTCAGAGAAGCTTCTCCGTTTAGAATCCAGCATATCTCACCGAACCGAAGAAGTGGTAGTTAGAAGGGAGTTAGAGCTGTAAGCAGTTTGGTTTGGGAAATTAGACGCGAAATCACACTGCAAATGCCTTTCAACAGGCTTGGAAAAGTGTGTTCTATATCTCTGCCAAACAGACTCCCCGGAGGTTGAGCTTTCAGAAGCAAGTTTAACTCTAAGGGAGGAAGCAGCAGAATGTGCCTCTCACATCTAGCCTGTAGGAATTCAGGTTGGCAAGTTCTATGGGGAAGCCCATTGCTGCCTATGGTGGAAACGGCATGGGAGATTTCAGTTTCAAAATCTCTGTGAAAAAGTGTCAGAGAAGCTTCTCCGTTTAGAATCCAGCATATCTCACTGAACCGAAGAAGTGGTAGTTAGAAGGGAGTTAGAGCTGCAAGCAGTTTGGTTTGGGAAATTAGACGCGAAATGACACTGCAAAGCCCTTCCAACAGGCTTGGAAAAGTGTTTTCTATACCTCTGCCAAACAGACTCCCTGGAGGTTGAGCTTTCAGAAGCAAGTTTAACTCTAAGGGAGGAAGCAGCAGAATGTGCCTCTCACATCTAGCCGGTAGGAATTCAGGTTGGCAAGTTCTATGGGGAAGCCCATTGCTGCCTATGGTGGAAACGGCATGGGAGATTTCAGTTTCAAATTCTCTGTGAAAAAGCGTAAGAGAAGCTCCTCTGTTTAGAATCCAGCATATCTCACTGAACCCAAGAAGTGGTAGTTAGAAGGGAGTTAGAGCTGCAAGCAGTTTGGTTTGGGAAATTAGACGCGAAATGACACTCCAAATGCCTTCCAACAGGCTTGTAAAAGTGTGTTCTATATCTCTGCCAAACAGACGCCCCGGAGGTTGAGCTTTCAGAAGCAAGTTTAACTCTAAGGGACGAAGCAGCAGAATGTGCCTCTCACATCTAGCCTGTAGGAATTCAGGTTGGCAAGTTCTATGGGGAAGCCCATTGCTGCCTATGGGGGAAACGGCATGGGAGATTTCAGTTTCAAAATCTCTGTAAAAAAGCGTCAGAGAAGCTTCTCCGTTTAGAATCCAGCATATCTCACTGAACCGAAAAAGTGGTTGTTAGAACCTAGAGCTGCAAGCAGTTTGGTTTGGGAAATTAGACGCGAAATGACACTGCAAATGCCTTCCAACAGGCTTGGAAAAGTGTGTTCTATATCTCTGCCAAACAGACTCCCCGGAGCTTGAGCATTCAGAAGCAAGTTTAACTCTAAGGGAGGAAGCAGCAGAATGTGCCCCTCACATCTAGCCTGTAGGAATTCAGGTTGGCAAGTTCTATGGGGAAGCCCATTGCTGCCTATGGGGGAAACGGCATGGGAGATTTCAGTTTCAAAATCTCTGTGAAAAAGCGTCAGAGAAGCTTCTCCGTTTAGAATCCAGCATATCTCACCGAACCGAAGAAGTGGTAGTTAGAAGGGAGTTAGAGCTGCAAGCAGTTTGGTTTGGGAAATTAGACGCGAAATCACCCTGCAAATGCTTTCCAACAGATTTGGAAAATTGTGTTCTATATCTCTGCCAAACAGACTTCCCGGAGGTTGAGCTTTCAGAAGCAAGTTTAACTCTTAGGGTAGAAGCAGCAGAATGTGCCCCTCACATCTAGCCTGTAGGAATTCAGGTTGGCAAGTTCTATGGGGAAGCCCATTGCTGCCTAAGGTGGAAACGGCATGGGAGATTTCAGTTTCAAAATCTCTGTGAAAAAGCGTCAGGGACGCTTCTCCGTTTAGAATCCAGCATATCTCACTGAACCGAAGAAGTGGTAGTTAGAAGGGAGTTAGAGCTGCAAGCAGTTTGGTTTGGGAAATTAGACGCAAAATGACACTGCAAAGACCTTCAAACAGGCTTGGAAAAGTGTGCTCTATATCTCTGCCAAACAGACTCCCCGGATGTTGAGCTGTCAGGAGCAAGTTTAACTCTTAGGGTGGAAGCAGCACAATGTGCCCCTCACATCTAGCCTGTAGGAATTCAGGTTGGCAAGTTCTATGGGGAAGCCCATTGCTGCCTATGGTGGAAACGGCATGGGAGATTTCAGTTTCAAAATCTTTGTGAAAAAGCGTCAGAGAAGCTTCTCCGTTTAGAATCCAGCATATCTCACTGAACCGAAGAAGTGGTAGTTAGAAGGGAATTAGAGCTGCAAGCAGTTTGGTTTGGGAAATTACACGCGAAATCACATTGCAAAGGCCTTCCAACAGGCTTGCAAAAGTGTGTTCTATATCTCTGCCAAACAGACTCCCCGGAGGTTGAGCTTTCAGAAGCAAGTTTAACTCTATGGGAGGAAGCAGCAGAATGTGCCTCTCACATCTAGCCTGTAGGAATTCAGGTTGGCAAGTTCTATGGGGAAGCCCATTGGCGCCTTCGTTGTAAACGCGATTGGAAATTTCAGTTTCAAAATCTCTGTGAAAAAGCATCAGAGAAGCTTCTCCGTTTAGAATCCAGCATATCTCACTGAACCGAAAAAGTGGTAGTTAGAACCTAGAGCTGCAAGCAGTTTAGTTTGGGAAATTAGACGCGAAATGACACTGCAAATGCCTTCCAACAGGCTTGGAAAAGTGTGTTCTATATCTCTGCCAAACAGACTCCCCGGAGGTTGAGCTTTCAGAAGCAAGTTTAACTCTAAGGGAGGAAGCAGCAGAATGTGCCTCTCACATCTAGCCTGTAGGAATTCAGGTTGGCAAGTTCTATGGTGAAGCCCATTGCTGCCTATGGTGGAAACGGCATGGGAGATTTCAGTTTCAAAATCTCTGTGAAAAAGCGTCAGAGAAGCTCCTCTGTTTAGAATCCAGCATATCTCACTGAACCCAAGAAGTGGTAGTTAGAAGGGAGTTAGAGCTGCAAGCAGTTTGGTTTTGGAAATTAGACGCGAAATGACACTCCAAATGCCTTCCAACAGGCTTGTAAAAGTGTGTTCTATATCTCTGCCAAACAGACGCCCCGGAGGTTGAGCTTTCAGAAGCAAGTTTAACTCTAAGGGAGGAAGCAGCAGAATGTGCCTCTCACATCTAGCCTGTAGGAATTCAGGTTGGCAAGTTCTATGGGGAAGCCCATTGCTGCCTATGGTGGAAACGGCATGGGAGATTTCAGTTTCAAAATCTCTGTGAAAAAGCGTCAGAGAAGCTTCTCCGTTTAGAATCTAGCATATCTCACTGAACCGAAAAAGTGGTTGTTAGAACCTAGAGCTGCAAGCAGTTTGGTTTGGGAAATTAGACGCGCAATGACACTGCAAATGCCTTCCAACAGGCTTGGAAAAGTGTGTTCTATATCTCTGCCAAACAGACTCCCCGGAGCTTGAGCTTTTAGAAGCAAGTTTAACTCTAAGGGAGGAAGGAGCAGAATGTGCCCCTCACATCTAGCCTGTAGGAATTCAGGTTGGCAAGTTCTATGGGGAAGCCCATTGCTGCCTATGGGGGAAACGGCATGGGAGATTTCAGTTTCAAAATCTCTGTGAAAAAGCGTCAGAGAAGCTTCTCCGTTTAGAATCCAGCATATCTCACCGAACCGAAGAAGTGGTAGTTAGAAGGGAGTTAGAGCTGCAAGCAGTTTGGTTTGGGAAATTAGACGCGAAATCACACTGCAAATGCCTTCCAACAGGCTTGTAAAAGTGTGTTCTATATCTCTGCCAAACAGACTCCCCGGAGGTTGAGCTTTCAGAAGCAAGTTTAACTCTAAGGGAGGAAGCAGCAGAATGTGCCTCTCACATCTAGCCTGTAGGAATTCAGGTTGGCAAGTTCTATGGGGAAGCCCTTTGCTGCCTATGGTGGAAACGGCATGGGAGATTTCAGTTTCAAAATCTCTGTGAAAAAGCTTCAGAGAAGCTTCTCCGTTTAGAATCCAGCATGTCTCACTGAACCGAAGAAGTGGTAGTTAGAAGGGCGTTAGAGCTGCAAGCAGATTGGTTTGGGAAATTAGACACGAAATCACATTGCAAAGGCCTTCCAACAGGCTTGGAAAAGTGTGTTCTATATCTCTGCCAAACAGACTCCCAGGAGGTTGAGCTTTCAGAAGCAAGTTTAACTCTAAGGGAGGAAGCAGCAGAATGTGCCTCTCACATCTAGCCTGTAGGAATTCAGGTTGGCAAGTTCTATGGGGAAGCCCATTGGCGCCTTCGTTGGAAACGGGTTTGGAAATTTCAGTTTCAAAATCTCTGTGAAAAAGCATCAGAGAAGCTTCTCCGTTTAGAATCCAGCATATCTCACTGAACCGAAAAAGTGTTAGTGAGAAGGTAGAGCTGCAAGCAGTTTGGTTTGGGAAATTAGACGTGAAATGACAATGCAAATGCCTTCCAACAGGCTTGGAAAAGTGTGTTCTATATCTCTGCCAAACAGACTCCCCGGAGCTTGAGCTTTCAGAAGCAAGTTTAACTCTTAGGGTGGAATCAGCAGAATGTGCCCTTCACATCTAGCCTGTAGGAATTCAGGTTGGCAAGTTCTTTGGGGAAGCCCATTGCTGCCTATGGTGGAAACGGCATGGGAGATTTCAGTTTCAAAATCTCTGTGAAAAAGCGTCAGAGAAGCTTCTCCGATTAGAATCCAGCATATCTCATTGAACCGAAGAAGTGGTAGTTAGAAGGGTGTTAGAGCTGCAAGCACTTTGGTTTGGGAATTTAGACGCGAAATCACATTGCAAAGGCCTTCCAAAAGGCTTGGAAAATTGTGTTCTATATCTCTGCCAAACAGACTCCCCGGAGGTTGAGCTTTCAGAAGCAAGTTTAACTCTAAGGGAGGAAGCAGCAGAATGTGCCTCTCACATCTAGCCTGTAGGAATTCAGGTTGGCAAGTTCTATGGTGAAGCCCATTGGCGCCTTTGTTCTAAACGCGATTGGAAATTTCAGTTTCAAAATCTCTGTGATAAAGCATCAGAGAAGCTTCTCCGTTTAGAATCCAGCATATCTCACTGAACCGAAAAAATGGTTGTTAGAACCTAGAGCTGCAAGCAGTTTGGTTTGGGAAATTAGACGCGAAATGACACTGCAAATGCCTTCCAACAGGCTTGGAAAAGTGTGTTCTATATCTCTGCCAAACAGACTCCCCGGAGCTTGAGCTTTCAGAAGCAAGTTTAACTCTAAGAGAGGAAGCAGCAGAATGTGCCTCTCACATCTAGCCTGTAGGAATTCAGGTTGGCAAGTTCTATGGGGAAGCCCATTGCTGCCTATGGTGGAAATGGCATGGGAGATTTCAGTTTCAAAATCTCTGTGAAAAAGCGTCAGAGAAGCTTTTCCGTTTAGAATCCAGCATATCTCACTGAACCGAAGAAGTGGTAGTTAGAAGGGAGTTAGAACTGCAAGCAGTTTGGTTTGGGAAATTAGACGCGAAATGACACTGCAAAGGCCTTCCAACAGATTTGGAAAAGTGTGTTCTATATCTCTGCCAAACAGACTCCCCGGAGGTTGAGCTTTCAGAAGCAATTTTAACTCTTAGGGTGGAATCTGCAGAATGTGCCCCTCACATCTAGCGTGTAGAAATTCAGGTTGGCAAGTTCTATGGGGAAGCCCATTGCTGCCTATGGTGGAAATGGCATGGGAGATTTCAGTTTCAAAATCTCTGTGAAAAAGCGTCAGAGAAGCTTTTCCGTTTAGAATCCAGCATATCTCACTGAACCGAAGAAGTGTTAGTTAGAAGGGAGTTAGAGCTGCAAGCTGTTTGGTTTGGGAAATTAGACGCGAAATGAAGCAGCAAAGGCCTTCCAACAGTCTTGGAAAAGTGTGTTCTATATCTCTGCCAAACAGACTCCCTGGAGGTTGGCTTTCAGAAGCAAGTTTAACACTAAGGGAGGAAGCAGCAGAATGTGCCTCTCACATCTAGCCTGTAGGAATTCAGGTTGGCAAGTTCTATGGGGAAGCCCATTGGCGCCTTCGTTGGAAACGGGTTTGGAAAGTTCAGTTTCAAAATCTCTGTGAAAAAGCATTAGAGAAGCTTCTCCGTTTAGAATCCAGCATATCTCACTGAACCGAAAAAGTGGTACTTAGAACCTAGAGCTGCAAGCAGTTTGGTTTGGGAAATTAGACGCGAAATGACACTGCAAACGCCTTCCAACAGGCTTGGAAAAGTGTGTTCTATATCTCTGCCAAACAGACTCCCAGGAGGTTTAGCTGTCAGAAGCAAGTTTAACTCTAAGGGAGGAAGCAGCAGAATGTGCCTCTCACATCTAGCCTGTAGGAATTCAGGTTGGCAAGTTCTATGGGGAAGCCCATTGCTGCCTATGGTGGAAACGGCATGGGAGATTTCAGTTTCAAAATCTCTGTGAAAAAGCGTCAGAGAAGCTTCTCCGTTTAGAATCCATTATATCACACTGAACTGAAGAATTGGTAGTTACAAGGGAGTTAGAGCTGCAAGCAGTTTGGTTTGGGAAATTAGACGAGAAATCACATTGCAAAGGCCTTCCAACAGGATTGGAAAAGTGTGTTCTATATCTCTGCCAAACAGACTCCCAGGAGGTTGAGCTTTCAGAAGCAAGTTTAACTCTAAGGGAGGAAGCAGCAGAATGTGCCTCTCACATCTAGCCTGTAGGAATTCAGGTTGGCTCGTTCTATGGGGAAGCCCATTGGCGCCTTCGTTGGAAACGGGTTTCGAAATTTCAGTTTCAAAATCTCTGTGAAAAAGCATCAGAGAAGCTTCTCCGTTTAGAATCCAGCATATCTCATTGAACCGAAGAAGTGGTAGTTAGAAGGGAATTAGAGCTGTAAGCAGTTTGGTTTGGGAAATTAGACGCGTACTCACATTGCAAAGGCCTTCGAACAGGCTTGGAAAAGTGTGTTCTATATCTCTGCCAAACAGACTCCCCGGAGGTTGAGCTTTCAGAAGCAAGTTTAACTCTTAGGGTAGAAGCAGCAGAATGTGCCCCTCACATCTAGCCTGTAGGAATTCAGGTTGGCAAGTTCTATGGGGAAGCCCATTGCTGCCTATGGTGGAAACGGCATGGGAGATTTCAGTTTCAAAATCTCTGTGAAAAAGCGTCAGGGAAGCTTCTCCGTTTAGAATCCAGCATATCTCACTGAACCGAAGAAGTGGTAGTTAGAAGGGAGTTAGAGCTGCAAGCAGTTTGGTTTGGGAAATTAGACGCGAAATGACACTGCAAAGACCTTCCAACAGGCTTGGAAAAGTGTGCTCTATATCTCTGCCAAACAGACTCCCCGGAGGTTGAGCTTTCAGAAGCAAGTTTAACTCTAAGGGAGGAAGCAGCAGAATGTGCCTCTCACATCTAGCCTTTAGGAATTCAGGTTGGCAAGTTCTATGGGGAAGCCCATTGCTGCCTATGGTGGAAACGGCATGGGAGATTTCAGTTTCAAAATCTCTGTGAAAAACCGTCAGAAAATATTCTCCGTTTAGAATCCAGCATATCTCACTGAACCGAAGAAGTGGTAGATAGAAGGGAGTTAGAGCTGCAAGCAGTTTGGTTTGGGAAATTAGACGCGAAATCACATTGCAAAGGCCTTCGAACAGGCTTGGAAAAGTGTGTTCTATGTCTCTGCCGAACAGACTCCCCGGATGTTGAGCTGTCAGAAGCAAGTTTAACTCTTAGGGTGGAAGCAGCACAATGTGCCCCTCACATCTAGCCTGTAGGAATTCAGGTTGGCAAGTTCTATGGGGAAGCCCATTGCTGCCTATGGTGGAAACGGCATGGGAGATTTCAGTTTCAAAATCTTTGTGAAAAAGCGTCAGAGAAGCTTCTCCGTTTAGAATCCAGCATATCTCACTGAACCGAAGAAGTGGTAGTTAGAAGGGAGTTAGAGCTGCAAGCAGTTTGGTTTTGGGAAATTACACGCGAAATCACATTGCAAAGGCCTTCCAACAGGCTTGCAAAAGTGTGTTCTATATCTCTGCCAAACAGACTCCCCGGAGGTTGAGCTTTCAGAAGCAAGTTTAACTCTATGGGAGGAAGCAGCAGAATGTGCCTCTCACATCTAGCCTGTAGGAATTCAGGTTGGCAAGTTCTATGGGGAAGCCCATTGGCGCCTTCGTTGTAAACGCGATTGGAAATTTCAGTTTCAAAATCTCTGTGAAAAAGCATCAGAGAAGCTTCTCCGTTTAGAATCCAGCATATCTCACTGAACCGAAAAAGTGGTAGTTAGAACCTAGAGCTGCAAGCAGTTTAGTTTGGGAAATTAGACGCGAAATGACACTGCAAATGCCTTCCAACAGGCTTGGAAAAGTGTGTTCTATATCTCTGCCAAACAGACTCCCCGGAGGTTGAGCTTTCAGAAGCAAGTTTAACTCTAAGGGAGGAAGCAGCAGAATGTGCCTCTCACATCTAGCCTTTAGGAATTCAGGTTGGCAAGTTCTATGGGGAAGCCCATTGCTGTGTATGGTGGAAACGGCATGGGAGATTTCAGTTTCAAAATCTCTGTGAAAAAGCGTCAGAGAAGCTTCTCTGTTTAGAATCCAGCATATCTCACTGAACCCAAGAAGTGGTAGTTAGAAGGGAGTTAGAGCTGCAAGCAGTTTGGTTTGGGAAATTAGATGCGAAATGACACTGCAAATGCCTTCCAACAGGCTTGTAAAAGTATGTTCTATATCTCTGCCAAACAGACGCCCCGGAGGTTGAGCTTTCAGAAGCAAGTTTAACTCTAAGGGAGGAAGCAGCAGAATGTGCCCTTCACATCTAGCCTGTAGGAATTCAGGTTGGCAAGTTCTGTGGGGAAGCCCATTGCTGCCTATGGGGGAAACGGCATGGGAGATTTCAGTTTCAAAATCTCTGTGAAAAAGCGTCAGAGAAGCTTCTCCGTTTAGAATCCAGCATATCTCACTGAACCGAAAAAGTGGTTGTTAGAACCTAGAGCTGCAAGCAGTTTGGTTTGGGAAATTAGACGCGAAATGACACTGCAAATGCCTTCCAAAAGGCTTGGAAAAGTGTGTTCTATATCTCTGCCAAACAGACTCCCCGGAGCTTGAGCTTTCAGAAGCAAGTTTAACTATAAGGGAGGAAGGAGCAGAATGTGCCCCTCACATCTAGCCTGTAGGAATTCAGGTTGGCAAGTTCTATGGGGAAGCCCATTGCTGGCTACGGGGGAAACGGCATGGGAGATTTCAGTTTCAAAATCTCTGTGAAAAAGCGTCAGAGAAGCTTCTCCGTTTAGAATCCAGCATATCTAACTGAACCTAAGAGGTGGTACTTAGAAGGGAGTTAGAGCTGCAAGCAGATTGGTTTGGGAAATTAGACACGAAATCACATTGCAAAGGCCTTCCAACAGGCTTGGAAAAGTGTGTTCTATATCTCTGCCAAACAGACTCCCAGGAGGTTGAGCTTTCAGAAGCAAGTTTAACTCTAAGGGAGGAAGCACCAGAATGTGCCTCTCACATCTAGCCTGTAGGAATTCAGGTTGGCAAGTTCTATGGGGAAGCCCATTGGCGCCTTCGTTGTAAACGCGATTGGAAATTTCAGTTTCAAAATCTCTGTGAAAAAGCATCAGAGAAGCTTCTCCGTTTAGAATCCAGCATATCTCACTGAACCGAAAAAGTGGTTGTTAGAACCTAGAGCTGCAAGCAGTTTGGTTTGGGAAATTAGACGCGAAATCACACTGCAAATGCCTTCCAACAGGCTTGGAAAAGTGTGTTCTATATCTCTGCCAAACAGACTCCCCGGAGCTTGAGCTTTCAGAAGCAAGTTTAACTCTAAGGGAGGAAGGAGCAGAATGTGCCCCTCACATCTAGCCTGTAGGAATTCAGGTTGGCAAGTTCTATGGGGAAGCCCATTGCTGCCTATGGTGGAAACGGCATGGGAGATTTCAGTTTCAAAATCTCTGTGAAAAACCGTCAGAGAAGCTCCTCTGTTTAGAATCCAGCATATCTCACTGAACCCAAGAAGTGGTAGTTAGAAGGGAGTTAGAGCTGCAAGCAGTTTGGTTTGGGAAATTAGACGCGAAATGACACTCCAAATGCCTTCCAACAGGCTTGTAAAAGTGTGTTCTATATCTCTGCCAAACAGACGCCCCGGAGGTTGAGCTTTCAGAAGCAAGTTTAACTCTAAGGGAGGAAGCAGCAGAATGTGCCTCTCACATCTAGCCTGTAGGAATTCAGGTTGGCAAGTTCTATGGGGAAGCCCATTGCTGCCTATGGTGGAAACGGCATGGGAGATTTCAGTTTCAAAATCTCTGTGAAAAAGCGTCAGAGAAGCTTCTCCGTTTAGAATCCAGCATATCTCACTGAACCGAAAAAGTGGTTGTTAGAACCTAGAGCTGCAAGCAGTTTGGTTTGGGAAATTAGACGCGAAATGACACTGCAAATGCCTTCCAACAGGCTTGGAAAAGTGTGTTCTATATCTCTGCCAAACAGACTCCCCGGAGCTTGAGCTTTCAGAAGCAAGTTTAACTCTAAGGGAGGAAGGAGCAGAATGTGCCCCTCACATCTAGCCTGTAGGAATTCAGGTTGGCAAGTTCTATGGGGAAGCCCATTGCTGCCTATGGTGGAAACGGCATGGGAGATTTCAGTTTCAAAATCTCTGTGAAAAAGCGTCAGGGAAGCTTCTCCGTTTAGAATCCAGCATATCTCACTGAACCGAAGAAGTGGTAGTTAGAAGGGAGTTAGAGCTGCAAGCAGTTTGGTTTGGGAAATTAGACGCGAAATGACACTGCAAAGACCTTCCAACAGGCTTGGAAAAGTGTGCTCTATATCTCTGCCAAACAGACTCCCCGGAGGTTGAGCTTTCAGAAGCAAGTTTAACTCTAAGGGAGGAAGCAGCAGAATGTGCCTCTCACATCTAGCCTTTAGGAATTCAGGTTGGCAAGTTCTATGGGGAAGCCCATTGCTGCCTATGGTGGAAACGGCATGGGAGATTTCAGTTTCAAAATCTCTGTGAAAAACCGTCAGAAAATATTCTCCGTTTAGAATCCAGCATATCTCACTGAACCGAAGAAGTGGTAGATAGAAGGGAGTTAGAGCTGCAAGCAGTTTGGTTTGGGAAATTAGACGCGAAATCACATTGCAAAGGCCTTCGAACAGGCTTGGAAAAGTGTGTTCTATGTCTCTGCCGAACAGACTCCCCGGATGTTGAGCTGTCAGAAGCAAGTTTAACTCTTAGGGTGGAAGCAGCACAATGTGCCCCTCACATCTATCCTGTAGGAATTCAGGTTGGCAAGTTCTATGGGGAAGCCCATTGCTGCCTATGGTGGAAACGGCATGGGAGATTTCAGTTTCAAAATCTTTGTGAAAAAGCGTCAGAGAAGCTTCTCCGTTTTGAATCCAGCATATCTCACTGAACCGAAGGAGTGGTAGTTAGAAGGGAGTTAGAGCTGCAAGCCGTTTGGTTTGGGAAATTACACGCGAAATCACATTGCAAAGGCCTTCCAACAGGCTTGCAAAAGTGTGTTCTATATCTCTGCCAAACAGACTCCCCGGAGGTTGAGCTTTCAGAAGCAAGTTTAACTCTATGGGAGGAAGCAGCAGAATGTGCCTCTCACATCTAGCCTGTAGGAATTCAGGTTGGCAAGTTCTATGGGGAAGCCCATTGGCGCCTTCGTTGTAAACGCGATTGGAAATTTCAGTTTCAAAATCTCTGTGAAAAAGCATCAGAGAAGCTTCTCCGTTTAGAATCCAGCATATCTCACTGAACCGAAAAAGTGGTAGTTAGAACCTAGAGCTGCAAGCAGTTTAGTTTGGGAAATTAGACGCGAAATGACACTGCAAATGCCTTCCAACAGGCTTGGAAAAGTGTGTTCTATATCTCTGCCAAACAGACTCCCCGGAGGTTGAGCTTTCAGAAGCAAGTTTAACTCTAAGGGAGGAAGCAGCAGAATGTGCCTCTCACATCTAGCCTTTAGGAATTCAGGTTGGCAAGTTCTATGGGGAAGCCCATTGCTGCGTATGGTGGAAACGGCATGGGAGATTTCAGTTTCAAAATCTCTGTGAAAAAGCGTCAGAGAAGCTTCTCTGTTTGAATCCAGCATATCTCACTGAACCCAAGAAGTGGTAGTTAGAAGGGAGTTAGAGCTGCAAGCAGTTTGGTTTGGGAAATTAGACGCGAAATGACACTGCAAATGCCTTCCAACAGGCTTGTAAAAGTGTGTTCTATATCTCTGCCAAACAGACGCCCCGGAGGTTGAGCTTTCAGAAGCAAGTTTAACTCTAAGGGAGGAAGCAGCAGAATGTGCCCTTCACATCTAGCCTGTAGGAATTCAGGTTGGCAAGTTCTATGGGGAAGCCCATTGCTGCCTATGGGGGAAACGGCATGGGAGATTTCAGTTTCAAAATCTCTGTGAAAAAGCGTCAGAGAAGCTTCTCCGTTTAGAATCCAGCATATCTCACTGAACCGAAAAAGTGGTTGTTAGAACCTAGAGCTGCAAGCAGTTTGGTTTGGGAAATTAGACGCGAAATGACACTGCAAATGCCTTCCAAAAGGCTTGGAAAAGTGTGTTCTATATCTCTGCCAAACAGACTCCACGGAGCTTGAGCTATCAGAAGCAAGTTTAACTCTAAGGGAGGAAGGAGCAGAATGTGCCCCTCACATCTAGCCTGTAGGAATTCAGGTTGGCAAGTTCTATGGGGAAGCCCATTGCTGGCTATGGGGGAAACGGCATGGGAGATTTCAGTTTCAAAATCTCTGTGAAAAAGCGTCAGAGAAGCTTCTCCGTTTAGAATCCAGCATATCTAACTGAACCGAAGAGGTGGTACTTAGAAGGGAGTTAGAGCTGCAAGCAGATTGGTTTGGGAAATTAGACACGAAATCACATTGCAAAGGCCTTCCAACAGGCTTGGAAAAGTGTGTTCTATATCTCTGCCAAACAGACTCCCAGGAGGTTGAGCTTTCAGAAGCAAGTTTAACTCTAAGGGAGGAAGCACCAGAATGTGCCTCTCACATCTAGCCTGTAGGAATTCAGGTTGGCAAGTTCTATGGGGAAGCCCATTGGCGCCTTCGTTGTAAACGCGATTGGAAATTTCAGTTTCAAAATCTCTGTGAAAAAGCATCAGAGAAGCTTCTCCGTTTAGAATCCAGCATATCTCACTGAACCGAAAAACTGGTTGTTAGAACCTAGAGCTGCAAGCAGTTTAGTTTGGGAAATTAGACGCGAAATGACACTGCAAATGCCTTCCAACAGGCTTGGAAAAGTGTGTTCTATATCTCTGCCAAACAGACTCCCCGGAGCTTGAGCTTTCAGAAGCAAGTTTAACTCTAAGAGAGGAAGCAGCAGAATGTGCCTCTCACATCTAGCCTGTAGGAATTCAGGTTGGCAAGTTCTATGGGGAAGCCCATTGCTGCCTATGGGGGAAACGGCATGGGAGATTTCAGTTTCAAAATCTCTGTGAAAAAGCGTCAGAGAAGCTTCTCCGTTTAGAATCCAGCATATCTCACTGAACCCAAGAAGTGGTAGTTAGAAGGGAGTTAGAGCTGCAAGCAGTTTGGTTTGGGAAATTAGACGCGAAATGACACTCCAAATGCCTTCCAACAGGCTTGTAAAAGTGTGTTCTATATCTCTGCCAAACAGACGCCCCGGAGGTTGAGCTTTCAGAAGCAAGTTTAACTCTAAGGGAGGAAGCAGCAGAATGTGCCTCTCACATCTAGCCTGTAGGAATTCAGGTTGGCAAGTTCTATGGGGAAGCCCATTGCTGCCTATGGTGGAAACGGCATGGGAGATTTCAGTTTCAAAATCTCTGTGAAAAAGCGTCAGAGAAGCTTCTCCGTTTAGAATCCAGCATATCTCACTGAACCGAAAAAGTGGTTGTTAGAACCTAGAGCTGCAAGCAGTTTGGTTTGGGAAATTAGACGCGAAATGACACTGCAAATGCCTTCCAACAGGCTTGGAAAAGTGTGTTCTATATCTCTGCCAAACAGACTCCCCGGAGCTTGAGCTTTCAGAAGCAAGTTTAACTCTAAGGGAGGAAGGAGCAGAATGTGCCCCTCACATCTAGCCTGTAGGAATTCAGGTTGGCAAGTTCTATGGGGAAGCCCATTGCTGCCTATGGTGGAAACGGCATGGGAGATTTCAGTTTCAAAATCTCTGTGAAAAAGCGTCAGGGAAGCTTCTCCGTTTAGAATCCAGCATATCTCACTGAACCGAAGAAGTGGTAGTTAGAAGGGAGTTAGAGCTGCAAGCAGTTTGGTTTGGGAAATTAGACGCGAAATGACACTGCAAAGACCTTCCAACAGGCTTGGAAAAGTGTGCTCTATATCTCTGCCAAACAGACTCCCCGGAGGTTGAGCTTTCAGAAGCAAGTTTAACTCTAAGGGAGGAAGCAGCAGAATGTGCCTCTCACATCTAGCCTTTAGGAATTCAGGTTGGCAAGTTCTATGGGGAAGCCCATTGCTGCCTATGGTGGAAACGGCATGGGAGATTTCAGTTTCAAAATCTCTGTGAAAAACCGTCAGAAAATATTCTCCGTTTAGAATCCAGCATATCTCACTGAACCGAAGAAGTGGTAGATAGTAGGGAGTTAGAGCTGCAAGCAGTTTGGTTTGGGAAATTAGACGCGAAATCACATTGCAAAGGCCTTCGAACAGGCTTGGAAAAGTGTGTTCTATGTCTCTGCCGAACAGACTCCCCGGATGTTGAGCTGTCAGAAGCAAGTTTAACTCTTAGGGTGGAAGCAGCACAATGTGCCCCTCACATCTAGCCTGTAGGAATTCAGGTTGGCAAGTTCTATGGGGAAGCCCATTGCTGCCTATGGTGGAAACGGCATGGGAGATTTCAGTTTCAAAATCTTTGTGAAAAAGCGTCAGAGAAGCTTCTCCGTTTAGAATCCAGCATATCTCACTGAACCGAAGGAGTGGTAGTTAGAAGGGAGTTAGAGCTGCAAGCAGTTTGGTTTGGGAAATTACACGCGAAATCACATTGCAAAGGCCTTCCAACAGGCTTGGAAAAGTGTGTTCTATATCTCTGCCAAACAGACTCCCCGGAGGTTGAGCTTTCAGAAGCAAGTTTAACTCTAAGGGAGGAAGCAGCAGAATGTGCCTCTCACATCTAGCCTTTAGGAATTCAGGTTGGCAAGTTCTATGGGGAAGCCCATTGCTGCGTATGGTGGAAACGGCATGGGAGATTTCAGTTTCAAAATCTCTGTGAAAAAGCGTCAGAGAAGCTTCTCTGTTTGAATCCAGCATATCTCACTGAACCCAAGAAGTGGTAGTTAGAAGGGAGTTAGAGCTGCAAGCAGTTTGGTTTGGGAAATTAGACGCGAAATGACACTGCAAATGCCTTCCAACAGGCTTGTAAAAGTGTGTTCTATATCTCTGCCAAACAGACGCCCCGGAGGTTGAGCTTTCAGAAGCAAGTTTAACTCTAAGGGAGGAAGCAGCAGAATGTGCCCTTCACATCTAGCCTGTAGGAATTCAGGTTGGCAAGTTCTATGGGGAAGCCCATTGCTGCCTATGGGGGAAACGGCATGGGAGATTTCAGTTTCAAAATCTCTGTGAAAAAGCGTCAGAGAAGCTTCTCCGTTTAGAATCCAGCATATCTCACTGAACCGAAAAAGTGGTTGTTAGAACCTAGAGCTGCAAGCAGTTTGGTTTGGGAAATTAGACGCGAAATGACACTGCAAATGCCTTCCAAAAGGCTTGGAAAAGTGTGTTCTATATCTCTGCCAAACAGACTCCACGGAGCTTGAGCTATCAGAAGCAAGTTTAACTCTAAGGGAGGAAGGAGCAGAATGTGCCCCTCACATCTAGCCTGTAGGAATTCAGGTTGGCAAGTTCTATGGGGAAGCCCATTGCTGGCTATGGGGGAAACAGCATGGGAGATTTCAGTTTCAAAATCTCTGTGAAAAAGCGTCAGAGAAGCTTCTCCGTTTAGAATCCAGCATATCTAACTGAACCGAAGAGGTGGTACTTAGAAGGGAGTTAGAGCTGCAAGCAGATTGGTTTGGGAAATTAGACACGAAATCACATTGCAAAGGCCTTCCAACAGGCTTGGAAAAGTGTGTTCTATATCTCTGCCAAACAGACTCCCAGGAGGTTGAGCTTTCAGAAGCAAGTTTAACTCTAAGGGAGGAAGCACCAGAATGTGCCTCTCACATCTAGCCTGTAGGAATTCAGGTTGGCAAGTTCTATGGGGAAGCCCATTGGCGCCTTCGTTGTAAACGCGATTGGAAATTTCAGTTTCAAAATCTCTGTGAAAAAGCATCAGAGAAGCTTCTCCGTTTAGAATCCAGCATATCTCACTGAACCGAAAAACTGGTTGTTAGAACCTAGAGCTGCAAGCAGTTTAGTTTGGGAAATTAGACGCGAAATGACACTGCAAATGCCTTCCAACAGGCTTGGAAAAGTGTGTTCTATATCTCTGCCAAACAGACTCCCCGGAGCTTGAGCTTTCAGAAGCAAGTTTAACTCTAAGAGAGGAAGCAGCAGAATGTGCCTCTCACATCTAGCCTGTAGGAATTCAGGTTGGCAAGTTCTATGGGGAAGCCCATTGCTGCCTATGGGGGAAACGGCATGGGAGATTTCAGTTTCAAAATCTCTGTGAAAAAGCGTCAGAGAAGCTTCTCCGTTTAGAATCCAGCATATCTCACCGAACCGAAGAAGTGGTAGTTAGATGGGAGTTAGAGCTGCAAGCAGTTTGGTTTGGGAAATTAGACGCGAAATCACACTGCAAATGCCTTCCAACAGGCTTGGAAAAGTGGGCCCTATATCTCTGCCAAAGAGACTCCTCGGAGGTTGAGCTTTCAGAAGCAAGTTTAACTCTAAGGGAGGAAGCAGCAGAATGTGCCTCTCACATCTAGCCTGTAGGAATTCAGGTTGGCAAGTTCTTTGTGGAAGCCCATTGCTGCCTATGGTGGAAACGGCATGGGAGATTTCAGTTTCAAAATCTCTGTGAAAAAGAGTCAGAGAAGCTTCTCCGTTTAAAATCCAGCATATCTCACTGAACCGAAAAAGTGGTTATTAGAACCTAGAGCTGCAAGCAGTTTGCTTTGGGAAATTAGACGCGAAATGACACTGCAAATGCCTTCCAACAGGCTTGGAAAAGTGTGTTCTATATCTCTGCCAAAGAGACTCCCCGGAGCTTGAGCTTTCAGAAGCAAGTTAAACTCTAAGGGAGGAAGCAGCACAATGTGCCCCTCACATCTAGCCTGTAGGAATTCAGGTTGGCAAATTCTATGGGGAAGCCCATTGCTGCCTATGGGGGAAACGGCATGGGAGATTTCAGTTTCAAAATCTCTGTGAAAAAGCGTCAGAGAAGCTTCTCCGTTTAGAATCCAGCATATCTCACCGAACCGAAGAAGTGGTAGTTAGAAGGGAGTTAGAGCTGCAAGCAGTTTGGTTTGGGAAATTAGACGCGAAATCACACTGCAAATGCTTTCCAACAGGCTTGGAAAAGTGTGTTCTATATCTCTGCCAAACAGACTCCCCGGAGCTTGAGCTTTCAGAAGCAAGTTTAACTCTAAGAGAGGAAGCAGCAGAATGTGCCTCTCACATCTAGCCTGTAGGAATTCAGGTTGGCAAGTTCTATGGGGAAGCCCATTGGCGCCTTCGTTGTAAACGCGATTGGAAATTTCAGTTTCAAAATCTCTGTGAAAAAGCATCAGAGAAGCTTCTCCGTTTAGAATCCAGCATATCTCACTGAACCGAAAAACTGGTTGTTAGAACCTAGAGCTGCAAGCAGTTTGGTTTGGGAAATTAGACGCGAAATCACACTGCAAATGCCTTCCAACAGGCTTGGAAAAGTGTGTTCTATATCTCTGCCAAACAGACTCCCCGGAGCTTGAGCTTTCAGAAGCAAGTTTAACTCTAAGAGAGGAAGCAGCAGAATGTGCCTCTCACATCTAGCCTGTAGGAATTCAGGTTGGCAAGTTCTATGGGGAAGCCCATTGCTGCCTATGGGGGAAACGGCATGGGAGATTTCAGTTTCAAAATCTCTGTGAAAAAGCGTCAGAGAAGCTTCTCCGTTTAGAATCCAGCATATCTCACCGAACCGAAGAAGTGGTAGTTAGAAGGGAGTTAGAGCTGCAAGCAGTTTGGTTTGGGAAATTAGACGCGAAATGACACTGCAAAGGCCTTCCAACAGGCTTGGAAAAGTGTGTTCTATACCTCTGCCAAACAGACTCCCTGGAGGTTGGCTTTCAGAAGCAAGTTTAACACTAAGGGAAGAAGCAGCAGAATGTGCCTCTCACATCTAGCCTGTAGGAATTCAGGTTGGCAAGTTCTATGGGGAAGCCCATTGGCGCCTTCATTGGAAACGGGTTTGGAAATTTCAGTTTCTAAATCTCGGTGAAAAAGCATCAGAGAAGCTTCTCCGTTTAGAATCCAGCATATCTCACTAAACCGAAGAAGTGGTAGTTAGAAGGGAGTTAGAACTGCAAGCAGTTTGGTTTGGGAAATTAGACGCGAAATGACACTGCAAAGGCCTTCCAACAGATTTGGAAAAGTGTGTTCTATATCTCTGCCAAACAGACTCCCCGGAGGTTGAGCTTTCAGAAGCAATTTTAACTCTTAGGGTGGAATCTGCAGAATGTGCCCCTCACATCTAGCGTGTAGGAATTCAGGTTGGCAAGTTCTATGGGGAAGCCCATTGCTGCCTATGGTGGAAATGGCATGGGAGATTTCAGTTTCAAAATCTCTGTGAAAAAGCGTCAGAGAAGCTTTTCCGTTTAGATTCCAGCATATCTCACTGAACCGAAGAAGTGTTAGTTAGAAGGGAGTTAGAGCTGCAAGCTGTTTGTTTTGGGAAATTAGACGCGAAATGAAACAGCAAAGGCCTTCCAACAGTCTTGGAAAAGTGTGTTCTATATCTCTGCCAAACAGACTCCCTGGAGGTTGGCTTTCAGAAGCAAGTTTAACACTAAGGGAGGAAGCAGCAGAATGTGCCTCTCACATCTAGCCTGTAGGAATTCAGGTTGGCAAGTTCTATGGGGAAGCCCATTGGCGCCTTCGTTGGAAACGGGTTTGGAAAGTTCAGTTTCAAAATCTCTGTGAAAAAGCATTAGAGAAGCTTCTCCGTTTAGAATAAAGCATATCTCACTGAACCGAAAAAGTGGTACTTAGAACGTAGAGCTGCAAGCAGTTTGGTTTGGGAAATTAGACGCGAAATGACACTGCAAACGCCTTCCAACAGGATTGGAAAAGTGTGTTCTATATCTCTGCCAAACAGACTCCCAGGAGGTTTAGCTGTCAGAAGCAAGTTTAACTCTAAGGGAGGAAGCAGCAGAATGTGCCTCTCACATCTAGCCTGTAGGAATTCAGGTTGGCAAGTTCTATGGGGAAGCCCATTGCTGCCTATGGTGGAAACGGCATGGGAGATTTCAGTTTCAAAATCTCTGTGAAAAAGCGTCAGAGAAGCTTCTCCGTTTAGAATCCATTATATAACACTGAACTGAAGAATTGGTAGTTACAAGGGAGTTAGAGCTGCAAGCAGTTTGGTTTGGGAAATTAGACGAGAAATCACATTGCAAAGGCCTTCCAACAGGATTGGAAAAGTGTGTTCTATATCTCTGCCAAACAGACTCCCAGGAGGTTGAGCTTTCAGAAGCAAGTTTACCTCTAAGGGAGGAAGCAGCAGAATGTGCCTCTCACATCTAGCCTGTAGGAATTCAGGTTGGCACGTTCTATGGGGAAGCCCATTGGCGCCTTCATTGGAAACGGGTTTCGAAATTTCAGTTTCAAAATCTCTGTGAAAAAGCATCAGAGAAGCTTCTCCGTTTAGAATCCAGCATATCTCACTGAACCGAAGAAGTGGTAGTTAGAAGGGAATTAGAGCTGTAAGCAGTTTGGTTTGGGAAATTAGACGCGTACTCACATTGCACAGGCCTTCGAACAGGCTTGGAAAAGTGTGTTCTGTATCTCTGCCAAACAGACTCCCCGGAGGTTGAGCTTTCAGAAGCAAGTTTAACTCTTAGGGTAGAAGCAGCAGAATGTGCCCCTCACATCTAGCCTGTAGGAATTCAGGTTGGCAAGTTCTATGGGGAAGCCCATTGCTGCCTATGGTGGAAACGGCATGGGAGATTTCAGTTTCAAAATCTCTGTGAAAAAGCGTCAGGGAAGCTTCTCCGTTTAGAATCCAGCATATCTCACTGAACCGAAGAAGTGGTAGTTAGAAGGGAGTTAGAGCTGCAAGCAGTTTGGTTTGGGAAATTAGACGCGAAATGACACTGCAAAGACCTTCCAACAGGCTTGGAAAAGTGTGCTCTATATCTCTGCCAAACAGACTCCCCGGAGGTTGAGCTTTCAGAAGCAAGTTTAACTCTAAGGGAGGAAGCAGCAGAATGTGCCTCTCACATCTAGCCTTTAGGAATTCAGGTTGGCAAGTTCTATGGGGAAGCCCATTGCTGCCTATGGTGGAAACGGCATGGGAGATTTCAGTTTCAAAATCTCTGTGAAAAACCGTCAGAAAATATTCTCCGTTTAGAATCCAGCATATCTCACTGAACCGAAGAAGTGGTAGATAAAAGGGAGTTAGAGCTGCAAGCAGTTTGGTTTGGGAAATTAGACGCGAAATCACATTGCAAAGGCCTTCGAACAGGCTTGGAAAAGTGTGTTCTATGTCTCTGCCGAACAGACTCCCCGGATGTTGAGCTGTCAGAAGCAAGTTTAACTCTTAGGGTGGAAGCAGCACAATGTGCCCCTCACATCTAGCCTGTAGGAATTCAGGTTGGCAAGTTCTATGGGGAAGCCCATTGCTGCCTATGGTGGAAACGGCATGGGAGATTTCAGTTTCAAAATCTTTGTGAAAAAGCGTCAGAGAAGCTTCTCCGTTTAGAATCCAGCATATCTCACTGAACCGAAGAAGTGGTAGTTAGAAGGGAGTTAGAGCTGCAAGCAGTTTGGTTTGGGAAATTACACGCGAAATCACATTGCAAAGGCCTTCCAACAGGCTTGCAAAAGTGTGTTCTATATCTCTGCCAAACAGACTCCCCGGAGGTTGAGCTTTCAGAAGCAAGTTTAACTCTATGGGAGGAAGCAGCAGAATGTGCCTCTCACATCTAGCCTGTAGGAATTCAGGTTGGCAAGTTCTATGGGGAAGCCCATTGGCGCCTTCGTTGTAAACGTGATTGGAAATTTCAGTTTCAAAATCTCTGTGAAAAAGCATCAGAGAAGCTTCTCCGTTTAGAATCCAGCATATCTCACTGAACCGAAAAAGTGGTAGTTAGAACCTAGAGCTGCAAGCAGTTTAGTTTGGGAAATTAGACGCGAAATGACACTGCAAATGCCTTCCAACAGGCTTGGAAAAGTGTGTTCTATATCTCTGCCAAACAGACTCCCCGGAGGTTGAGCTTTCAGAAGCAAGTTTAACTCTAAGGGAGGAAGCAGCAGAATGTGCCTCTCACATCTAGCCTTTAGGAATTCAGGTTGGCAAGTTCTATGGGGAAGCCCATTGCTGCGTATGGTGGAAACGGCATGGGAGATTTCAGTTTCAAAATCTCTGTGAAAAAGCGTCAGAGAAGCTTCTCTGTTTAGAATCCAGCATATCTCACTGAACCCAAGAAGTGGTAGTTAGAAGGGAGTTAGAGCTGCAAGCAGTTTGGTTTGGGAAATTAGACGCGAAATGACACTGCAAATGCCTTCCAACAGGCTTGTAAAAGTGTGTTCTATATCTCTGCCAAACAGACGCCCCGGAGGTTGAGCTTTCAGAAGCAAGTTTAACTCTAAGGGAGGAAGCAGCAGAATGTGCCCTTCACATCTAGCCTGTAGGAATTCAGGTTGGCAAGTTCTATGGGGAAGCCCATTGCTGCCTATGGGGGAAACGGCATGGGAGATTTCAGTTTCAAAATCTCTGTGAAAAAGCGTCAGAGAAGCTTCTCCGTTTAGAATCCAGCATATCTCACTGAACCGAAAAAGTGGTTGTTAGAACCTAGAGCTGCAAGCAGTTTGGTTTGGGAAATTAGACGCGAAATGACACTGCAAATGCCTTCCAAAAGGCTTGGAAAAGTGTGTTCTATATCTCTGCCAAACAGACTCCCCGGAGCTTGAGCTTTCAGAAGCAAGTTTAACTCTAAGGGAGGAAGGAGCAGAATGTGCCCCTCACATCTAGCCTGAAGGAATTCAGGTTGGCAAGTTCTATGGGGAAGCCCATTCCTGGCTATGGGGGAAACGGCATGGGAGATTTCAGTTTCAAAATCTCTGTGAAAAAGCGTCAGAGAACCTTCTCCGTTTAGAATCCAGCATATCTCACTGAACCGAAGAGGTGGTACTTAGAAGGGAGTTAGAGCTGCAAGCAGATTGGTTTGGGAAATTAGACACGAAATCACATTGCAAAGGCCTTCCAACAGGCTTGGAAAAGTGTGTTCTATATCTCTGCCAAACAGACTCCCAGGAGGTTGAGCTTTCAGAAGCAAGTTTAACTCTAAGGGAGGAAGCACCAGAATGTGCCTCTCACATCTAGCCTGTAGGAATTCAGGTTGGCAAGTTCTATGGGGAAGCCCATTGGCGCCTTCGTTGTAAACGCGATTGGAAATTTCAGTTTCAAAATCTCTGTGAAAAAGCATCAGAGAAGCTTCTCCGTTTAGAATCCAGCATATCTCACTGAACCGAAAAACTGGTTGTTAGAACCTAGAGCTGCAAGCAGTTTAGTTTGGGAAATTAGACGCGAAATGACACTGCAAATGCCTTCCAACAGGCTTGGAAAAGTGTGTTCTATATCTCTGCCAAACAGACCCCCGGAGCTTGAGCTTTCAGAAGCAAGTTTAACTCTAAGAGAGGAAGCAGCAGAATGTGCCTCTCACATCTAGCCTGTAGGAATTCAGGTTGGCAAGTTCTATGGGGAAGCCCATTGCTGCCTATGGGGGAAACGGCATGGGAGATTTCAGTTTCAAAATCTCTGTGAAAAAGCGTCAGAGAAGCTTCTCCGTTTAGAATCCAGCATATCTCACCGAACCGAAGAAGTGGTAGTTAGAAGGGAGTTAGAGCTGCAAGCAGTTTGGTTTGGGAAATTAGACGCGAAATCACACTGCAAATGCCTTCCAACAGGCTTGGAAAAGTGGGCCCTATATCTCTGCCAAACAGACTCCCCGGAGGTTGAGCTTTCAGAAGCAAGTTTAACTCTAAGGGAGGAAGCAGCAGAATGTGCCTCTCACATCTAGCCTGTAGGAATTCAGGTTGGCAAGTTCTTTGTGGAAGCCCATTGCTGCCTATGGTGGAAACGGCATGGGAGATTTCAGTTTCAAAATCTCTGTGAAAAAGAGTCAGAGAAGCTTCTCCGTTTAGAATCCAGCATATCTCACTGAACCGAAAAAGTGGTTATTAGAACCTAGAGCTGCAAGCAGTTTGCTTTGGGAAATTAGACGCGAAATGACACTGCAAATGCCTTCCAACAGGCTTGGAAAAGTGTGTTCTATATCTCTGCCAAAGAGACGCCCCGGAGCTTGAGCTTTCAGAAGCAAGTTAAACTCTAAGGGAGGAAGCAGCACAATGTGCCCCTCACATCTAGCCTGTAGGAATTCAGGTTGGCAAGTTCTATGGGGAAGCCCTTTGCTGCCTATGGGGGAAACGGCATGGGAGATTTCAGTTTCAAAATCTCTGTGAAAAAGCGTCAGAGAAGCTTCTCCGTTTAGAATCCAGCATATCTCACCGAACCGAAGAAGTGGTAGTTAGAAGGGAGTTAGAGCTGCAAGCAGTTTGGTTTGGGAAATTAGACGCGAAATCACACTGCAAATGCTTTCCAACAGGCTTGGAAAAGTGTGTTCTATATCTCTGCCAAACAGACTCCCCGGAGGTTGAGCTTTCAGAAGCAAGTTTAACTCTAAGGGAGGAAGCAGCAGAATGTGCCTCTCACATCTAGCCTGTAGGAATTCAGGTTGGCAAGTTCTATGGGGAAGCCCATTGCTGCATATGGTGGAAACGGCATGGTAGATTTCAGTTTCAAAATCTCTGTGAAAAAGAGTCAGAGAAGCTTCTCCGTTTAGAATCCAGCATATCTCACTGAACCGAAGAACTGGTAGTTAGAAGGGAGTTAGAGCTGCAAGCAGTTTGGTTTGGGAAATTAGACGCGAAATGACACTGCAAAGCCCTTCCAACAGGCTTGGAAAAGTGTGTTCTATACCTCTGCCCAACAGCCTCCCTGGAGGTTGAGCTTTCAGAAACAAGTTTAACTCTAAGGGAGGAAGCAGCAGAATGTGCCTCTCACATCTAGCCTGTAGGAATTCAGGTTGGCAAGTTCTATGGGGAAGCCCATTGCTGCCTATGGTGGAAACGGCATGGGAGATTTCAGTTTCAAAATCTCTGTGAAAAAGCGTCAGAGAAGCTTCTCTGTTTAGAATCCAGCATATCTCACTGAACCCAAGAAGTGGTAGTTAGAAGGGAGTTAGAGCTGCAAGCAGTTTGGTTTGGGAAATTAGACGCTAAATCACACTGCAAATGCCTTCCAACAGGCTTGGAAAAGTGGGCCCTATATCTCTGCCAAACAGACTCCCCGGAGGTTGAGCTTTCAGAAGCAAGTTTAACTCTAAGGGAGGAAGCAGCAGAATGTGCCTCTCACATCTAGCCTGTAGGAATTCAGGTTGGCAAGTTCTTTGTGGAAGCCCATTGCTGCCTATGGTGGAAACGGCATGGGAGATTTCAGTTTCAAAATCTCTGTGAAAAAGAGTCAGAGAAGCTTCTCCGTTTAGAATCCAGCATATCTCACTGAACCGAAAAAGTGGTTATTAGAACCTAGAGCTGCAAGCAGTTTGCTTTGGGAAATTAGACGCGAAATGACACTGCAAATGCCTTCCAACAGGCTTGGAAAAGTGTGTTCTATATCTCTGCGAAAGAGACTCCCCGGAGCTTGAGCTTTCAGAAGCAAGTTAAACTCTAAGGGAGGAAGCAGCACAATGTGCCCCTCACATCTAGCCTGTAGGAATTCAGGTTGGCAAGTTCTATGGGGAAGCCCATTGCTGCCTATGGGGGAAACGGCATGGGAGATTTCAGTTTCAAAATCTCTGTGAAAAAGCGTCAGAGAAGCTTCTCCGTTTAGAATCCAGCATATCTCACCGAACCGAAGAAGTGGTAGTTAGAAGGGAGTTAGAGCTGCAAGCAGTTTGGTTTGGGAAATTAGACGCGAAATCACACTGCAAATGCTTTCCAACAGGCTTGGAAAAGTGTGTTCTATATCTCTGCCAAACAGACTCCCCGGAGGTTGAGCTTTCAGAAGCAAGTTTAACTCTAAGGGAGGAAGCAGCAGAATGTGCCTCTCACATCTAGCCTGTAGGAATTCAGGTTGGCAAGTTCTATGGGGAAGCCCATTGCTGCCTATGGTGGAAACGGCATGGGAGATTTCAGTTTCAAAATCTCTGTGAAAAAGAGTCAGAGAAGCTTCTCCGTTTAGAATCCAGCATATCTCACTGAACCGAACATGTGGTAGTTAGAAGGGAGTTAGAGCTGCAAGCAGTTTGGTTTGGGAAATTAGACGCGAAATGACACTGCAAAGGCCTTCCAACAGGCTTGGAAAAGTGTGTTCTATACCTCTGCCAAACAGACTCCCTGGAGGTTGAGCTGTCAGAAGCAAGTTTAACTCTAAGGGAGGAAGCAGCAGAATGTGCCTCTCACATCTAGCCTGTAGGAATTCAGGTTGGCAAGTTCTATGGGGAAGCCCATTGCTGCCTATGGGGGAAACAGCATGGGAGATTTCAGTTTCAAAATCTCTGTGAAAAAGCGTCAGAGAAGCTTCTCCATTTAGAATCCAGCATATCTCACTGAACCGAAGAAGTGGTAGTTAGAAGGGAGTTAGAGCTGCAAGCAAGTTGGTTGGGGAAATTAGACGCGAAATGACACTGCAAAGGCCTTCCAACAGGCTTGGAAAAGTGTGTTCTATACCTCTGCCAAACAGACTCCCTGGAGGTTGAGCTTTCAGAAGCAAGTTTAACACTAAGGGAGGAAGCAGCAGAATGTGCCTCTCACATCTAGCCTGTAGGAATTCAGGTTGGCAAGTTCTATGGGTAAGCCCATTGCTGCCTGTGGTGGAAACGGCATGGGAGATTTCAGTTTCAAAATCTTTGTGAAAAAGCGTCAGAGAAGCTTCTCCATTTAGAATCCAGCATATCACACTGAACTGAAGAAGTGGTAGATAGAAGGGAGTTAGAGCTGCAAGCAGTTTGGTTTGGGAAAATAGACGCGAAATCACATTGCAAAGGCCTTCCAACAGGATTGGAAAAGTGTGTTCTATATCTCTGCCAAACAGACTCCCAGGAGGTTGAGCTTTCAAAAGCAAGTTTAACTCTAAGAGAGGAAGCAGCAGAATGTGCCTCTCACATCTAGCCTGTAGGAATTCAGGTTGGCAAGTTCTATGGGGAAGCCCATTGCTGCCTATGGTGGAAACGGCATGGGAGATTTCAGTTTCAAAATCTCTGTGAAAAAGCGTCAGAGAAGCTTCTCCGTTTAGAATCCAGCATATCTCACTGAACCGAAGAGGTGGTAGTTAGAAGGGAGTTAGAGCTGCAAGCAGATTGGTTTGGGAAATTAGACACGAAATCACATTGCAAAGGCCTTCCAACAGGCTTGGAAAAGTGTGTTCTATATCTCTGCCAAACAGACTCCCAGGAGGTTGAGCTTTCAGAAGCAAGTTTAACTCTAAGGGAGGAAGCACCAGAATGTGCCTCTCACATCTAGCCTGTAGGAATTCAGGTTGGCAAGTTCTATGGGGAAGCCCATTGGCGCCTTCGTTGTAAACGCGATTGGAAATTTCAGTTTCAAAATCTCTGTGAAAAAGCATCAGAGAAGCTTCTCCGTTTAGAATCCAGCATATCTCACTGAACCGAAAAACTGGTTGTTAGAACCTAGAGCTGCAAGCAGTTTGGTTTGGGAAATTAGACGCGAAATGACACTGCAAATGCCTTCCAACAGGCTTGGAAAAGTGTGTTCTATATCTCTGCCAAACAGACTCCCCGGAGCTTGAGCTTTCAGAAGCAAGTTTAACTCTAAGAGAGGAATCAGCAGAATGTGCCTCTCACATCTAGCCTGTAGGATTTCAGGTTGGCAAGTTCTATGGGGAAGCCCATTGCTGCCTATGGGGGAAACGGCATGGGAGATTTCAGTTTCAAAATCTCTGTGAAAAAGCGTCAGAGAAGCTTCTCCGTTTAGAATCCAGCATATCTCACCGAACCGAAGAAGTGGTAGTTAGAAGGGAGTTAGAGCTGCAAGCAGTTTGGTTTGGGAAATTAGACGCGAAATCACACTGCAAATGCCTTCCAACAGGCTTGGAAAAGTGTGCTCTATATCTCTGCCAAACAGACTCCCCGGAGGTTGAGCTTTCAGAAGCAAGTTTATCTCTAAGGGAGGAAGCAGCAGAATGTGCCTCTCACATCTAGCCTGTAGGAATTCAGGTTGGCAAGTTCTATGGGGAAGCCCATTGCTGCATATGGTGGAAACGGCATGGTAGATTTCAGTTTCAAAATCTCTGTGAAAAAGAGTCAGAGAAGCTTCTCCGTTTAGAATCCAGCATATCTCACTGAACCGAAGAACTGGTAGTTAGAAGGGAGTTAGAGCTGCAAGCAGTTTGGTTTGGGAAATTAGACGTGAAATGACACTGCAAAGCCCTTCCAACAGGCTTGGAAAAGTGTGTTCTATACCTCTGCCCAACAGCCTCCCTGGAGGTTGAGCTTTCAGAAACAAGTTTAACTCTAAGGGAGGAAGCAGCAGAATGTGCCTCTCACATCTAGCCTGTAGGAATTCAGGTTGGCAAGTTCTATGGGGAAGCCCATTGCTGCCTATGGTGGAAACGGCATGGGAGATTTCAGTTTCAAAATCTCTGTGAAAAAGCGTCAGAGAAGCTTCTCTGTTTAGAATCCAGCATATCTCACTGAACCCAAGAAGTGGTAGTTAGAAGGGAGTTAGAGCTTCAAGCAGTTTGGTTTGGGAAATTAGACGCGAAATGACACTCCAAATGCCTTCCAACAGGCTTGTAAAAGTGTGTTCTATATCTCTGCCAAACAGACGCCCCGGAGGTTGAGCTTTCAGAAGCAAGTTTAACTCTAAGGGAGGAAGCAGCAGAATGTGCCTCTCACATCTAGCCTGTAGGAATTCAGGTTGGCAAGTTCTATGGGGAAGCCCATTGCTGCCTATGGTGGAAACGGCATGGGAGATTTCAGTTTCAAAATCTCTGTGAAAAAGCGTCAGAGAAGCTTCTCCGTTTAGAATCCAGCATATCTCACTGAACCGAAAAAGTGGTTATTAGAACCTAGAGCTGCAAGCAGTTTGGTTTGGGAAATTAGACGCGAAATGACACTGCAAATGCCTTCCAACAGGCTTGGAAAAGTGTGTTCTATATCTCTGCGAAAGAGACTCCCCGGAGCTTGAGCTTTCAGAAGCAAGTTTAACTCTAAGGGAGGAAGCAGCACAATGTGCGCCTCACATCTAGCCTGTAGGAATTCAGGTTGGCAAGTTCTATGGGGAAGCCCATTGCTGCCTATGGGGGAAACGGCATGGGAGATTTCAGTTTCAAAATCTCTGTGAAAAAGCGTCAGAGAAGCTTCTCCGTTTAGAATCCAGCATATCTCACCGAACCGAAGAAGTGGTAGTTAGAAGGGAGTTAGAGCTGCAAGCAGTTTGGTTTGGGAAATTAGACGCGAAATCACACTGCAAATGCTTTCCAACTGGCTTGGAAAAGTGTGTTCTATATCTCTGCCAAACAGACTCCCCGGAGCTTGAGCTTTCAGAAGCAAGTTGAACTCTAAGGGAGGAAGCAGCAGAATGTGCCTCTCACATCTAGCCTGTAGGAATTCAGGTTGGCAAGTTCTATGGGGAAGCCCATTGCTGCCTATGGTGGAAACGGCATGGGAGATTTCAGTTTCAAAATCTCTGTGAAAAAGAGTCAGAGAAGCTTCTCCGTTTAGAATCCAGCATATCTCACTGAACCGAACATGTGGTAGTTAGAAGGGAGTTAGAGATGCAAGCAGTTTGGTTTGGGAAATTAGACGCGAAATGACACTGCAAAGGCCTTCCAACAGGCTTGGAAAAGTGTGTTCTATACCTCTGCCAAACAGACTCCCTGGAGGTTGAGCTTTCAGAAGCAAGTTTAACTCTAAGGGAGGAAGCAGCAGAATGTGCCTCTCACATCTAGCCTGTAGGAATTCAGGTTGGCAAGTTCTATGGGGAAGGCCATTGCTGCCAATGGTGGAAACGGCATGGGAGATTTCAGTTTCAAAATCTCTGTGAAAAAGCGTCAGAGAAGCTTCTCCATTTAGAATCCAGCATATCTCACTGAACCCAAGAAGTGGTAGTTAGAAGGGATTTAGAGCTGCAAGCAGTTTGGTTTGGGAAATTAGACGCGAAATGACACTGCAAATGCCTTCCAACAGGCTTGTAAAAGTGTGTTCTATATCTCTGCAAAACAGACTCCCCGGAGGTTGAGCTTTCAGAAGCAAGTTTAACTCTAAGGGAAGAAGCAGCAGAATGTGCCTCTCACATCTAGCCTGTAGTAATTCAGGTTGGCAAGTTCTATGGGGAAGCCCTTTGCTGCCTATGGTGGAAACGGCATGGGAGATTTCAGTTTCAAAATGTCTGTGAAAAAGCGTCAGAGAAGCTTCTCCGTTTAGAATCCAGCATATCTCACTGAACCGAAGAAGTGGTAGTTAGAAGGGCGTTAGAGCTGCAAGCAGATTGGTTTGGGAAATTAGACACGAAATCACATTGCAAAGGCCTTCCAACAGGCTTGGAAAAGTGTGTTCTATATCTCTGCCAAACAGACTCCCAGGAGGTTGAGCTTTCAGAAGCAAGTTTAACTCTAAGGGAGGAAGCACCAGAATGTGCCTCTCACATCTAGCCTGTAGGAATTCAGGTTGGCAAGTTCTATGGGGAAGCCCATTGGCGCCTTCGTTGGAAACGGGTTTGGAAATTTCAGTTTCAAAATCTCTGTGAAAAAGCATCAGAGAAGCTTCTCCGTTTAGAATCCAGCATATCTCACTGAACCGAAAAAGTGGTAGTGAGAAGGTAGAGCTGCAAGCAGTTTGGTTTGGGAAATTAGACGTGAAATGACACTGCAAATGCCTTCCAACAGGCTTGGAAAAGTGTGTTCTATATCTCTGCCAAACAGACTCCTCGGAGCTTGAGCTTTCAGAAGCAAGTTTAACTCTTAGGGTGGAATCAGCAGAATGTGCCCTTCACATCTAGCCTGTAGGAATTCAGGTTGGCAAGTTCTTTGGGGAAGCCCATTGCTGCCTATGGTGGAAACGGCATGGGAGATTTCAGTTTCAAAATCTCTGTTAAAAAGCGTCAGAGAAGCTTCTCCGTTTAGAATCCAGCATATCTCACTGAACCGAAGAAGTGGTAGTTAGAAGGGTGTTAGAGCTGCAAGCACTTTGGTTTGGGAATTTAGACGCGAAATCACATTGCAAAGGCCTTCCAACAGGCTTGGAAAAGTGTGTTCTATATCTCTGCCAAACAGACTCGCCGGAGGTTGAGCTTTCAGAAGCAAGTTTAACTCTAAGGGAGGAAGCAGCAGAATGTGCCTCTCACATCTAGCCTGTAGGAATTCAGGTTGGCAAGTTCTATGGGGAAGCCCATTGCTGCCAATGGTGGAAACGGCATGGGAGATTTCAGTTTCAAAATCTCTGTGAAAAAGCGTCAGAGAAGCTTCTCCGTTTAGAATCCAGCATATCTCACTGAACCCAAGAAGTGGTAGTTAGAAGGGATTTAGAGCTGCAAGCAGTTTGGTTTGGGAAATTAGACGCGAAATGACACTGCAAATGCCTTCCAACAGGCTTGTAAAAGTGTGTTCTATATCTCTGCAAAACAGACTCCCCGGAGGTTGAGTTTTCAGAAGCAAGTTTAACTCTAAGGGAGGAAGCAGCAGAATGTGCCTCTCACATCTAGCCTGTAGTAATTCAGGTTGGCAAGTTCTATGGGGAAGCCCTTTGCTGCCTATGGTGGAAACAGCATGGGAGATTTCAGTTTCAAAATGTCTGTGAAAAAGCGTCAGAGAAGCTTCTCCGTTTAGAATCCAGCATATCTCACTGAACCGAAGAAGTGGTAGTTAGAAGGGCGTTAGAGCTGCAAGCAGATTGGTTTGGGAAATTAGACACGAAATCACATTGCAAAGGCCTTCCAACAGGCTTGGAAAAGTGTGTTCTATATCTCTGCCAAACAGACTCCCAGGAGGTTGAGCTTTCAGAAGCAAGTTTAACTCTAAGGGAGGAAGCACCAGAATGTGCCTCTCACATCTAGCCTGTAGGAATTCAGGTTGGCAAGTTCTATGGGGAAGCCCATTGGCGCCTTCGTTGGAAACGGGTTTGGAAATTTCAGTTTCAAAATCTCTGTGAAAAAGCATCAGAGAAGCTTCTCCGTTTAGAATCCAGCATATCTCACTGAACCGAAAAAGTGGTAGTGAGAAGGTAGAGCTGCAAGCAGTTTGGTTTGTGAAATTAGACGTGAAATGACACTGCAAATGCCTTCCAACAGGCTTGGAAAAGTGTGTTCTATATCTCTGCCAAACAGACTCCCCGGAGCTTGAGCTTTCAGAAGCAAGTTTAACTCTTAGGGTGGAATCAGCAGAATGTGCCCTTCACATCTAGCCTGTAGGAATTCAGGTTGGCAAGTTCTTTGGGGAAGCCCATTGCTGCCTATGGTGGAAACGGCATGGGAGATTTCAGTTTCAAAATCTCTGTGAAAAAGCGTCAGAGAAGCTTCTCCGTTTAGAATCCAGCATATCTCACTGAACCGAAGAAGTGGTAGTTAGAAGGGTGTTAGAGCTGCAAGCACTTTGGTTTAGGAATTTAGACGCGAAATCACATTGCAATGGCCTTCCAACAGGCTTGGAAAAGTGTGTTCTATATCTCTGCCAAACAGACTCGCCGGAGGTTGAGCTTTCAGAAGCAAGTTTAACTCTAAGGGAGGAAGCAGCAGAATGTGCCTCTCACATCTAGCCTGTAGGAATTCAGGTTGGCAAGTTCTATGGGGAAGCCCATTGGCGCCTTTGTTGTAAACGCGATTGGAAATTTCAGTTTTAAAATCTCTGTGAAAAAGCATCAGAGAAGCTTCTCCGTTTAGAATCCAGCATATCTCACTGAACCGAAAAACTGGTTGTTAGAACCTAGAGCTGCAAGCAGTTTGGTTTGGGAAATTAGACGCGAAATGACACTGCAAATGCCTAACAACAGGCTTGGAAAAGTGTGTTCTATATCTCTGCCAAACAGACTCCCCGGAGGTTGAGCTTTCAGAAGCAAGTTTAACTCTAAGGGAGGAAGCAGCAGAATGTGCCTCTCACATCTAGCCTGTAGGAATTCAGGTTGGCAAGTTCTATGGGGAAGCCCATTGCTGCCTATGGTGGAAACGGCATGGGAGATTTCAGTTTCAAAATCTCTGTGAAAAAGCGTCAGAGAAGCTTCTCCGTCTAGAATCCAGCATATCTCACTGAACCCAAGAAGTGGTAGTTAGAAGGGATTTAGAGCTGCAATCAGTTTGCTTTGGGAAATTAGACGCGAAATGACACTGCAAATGCCTTCCAACAGGCATGTAAAAGTGTGTTCTATATCTCTGCAAAACAGACTCCCCGGAGGTTGAGCTTTCAGAAGCAAGTTTAACTCTAAGGGAGGAAGCAGCAGAATGTGCCTCTCACATCTAGCCTGTAGTAATTCAGGTTGGCAAGTTCTATGGGGAAGCCCTTTGCTGCCTATGGTGGAAACGGCATGGGAGATTTCAGTTTCAAAATGTCTGTGAAAAAGCGTCAGAGAAGCTTCTCCGTTTAGAATCCAGCATATCTCACTGAACCGAAGAAGTGGTAGTTAGAAGGG
Organism: Cynocephalus volans; assembly: GCF_027409185.1. Classification (NCBI taxonomy): domain Eukaryota; kingdom Metazoa; phylum Chordata; class Mammalia; order Dermoptera; family Cynocephalidae; genus Cynocephalus; species Cynocephalus volans. The sequence continues at coordinate 1,163,244 of NW_026902372.1, read as the reverse complement.
CGTTAGAGCTGCAAGCAGATTGGTTTGGGAAATTAGACACGAAATCACATTGCAAAGGCCTTCCAACAGGCTTGGAAAAGTGTGTTCTATATCTCTGCCAAACAGACTCCCAGGAGGTTGAGCTTTCAGAAGCAAGTTTAACTCTAAGGGAGGAAGCACCAGAATGTGCCTCTCACATCTAGCCTGTAGGAATTCAGGTTGGCAAGTTCTATGGGCAAGCCCATTGGCGCCTTCGTTGGAAACGGGTTTGGAAATTTCAGTTTCAAAATCTCTGTGAAAAAGCATCAGAGAAGCTTCTCCGTTTAGAATCCAGCATATGTCACTGAACCGAAAAAGTGGTAGTGAGAAGGTAGAGCTGCAAGCAGTTTGGTTTGGGAAATTAGACGTGAAATGACACTGCAAATGCCTTCCAACAGGCTTGGAAAAGTGTGTTCTATATCTCTGCCAAACAGACTCCCCGGAGCTTGAGCTTTCAGAAGCAAGTTTAACTCTTAGGGTGGAATCAGCAGAATGTGCCCTTCACATCTAGCCTGTAGGAATTCAGGTTGGCAAGTTCTTTGGGGAAGCCCATTGCTGCCTATGGTGGAAATGGCATGGGAGATTTCAGTTTCAAAATCTCTGTGAAAAAGCGTCAGAGAAGCTTCTCCGTTTAGAATCCAGCATATCTCACTGAACCGAAAAAGTGATTGTTAGAACCTAGAGCTGCAAGCAGTTTGGTTTGGGAAATTAGACGCGAAATGACACTGCAAATGCCTTCCAACAGGCTTGGAAAAGTGTGTTCTATATCTCTGCCAAACAGACTCCCTGGAGGTTGAGCTTTCAGAAGCAAGTTTAACTCTAAGAGAGGAAGCAGCAGAATGTGCCTCTCACATCTAGCCTGTAGGAATTCAGGTTGGCAAGTTCTATGGGGAAGCCCATTGCTGCCTATGGGGGAAACGGCATGGGAGATTTCAGTTTCAAAATCTCTGTGAAAAAGCGTCAGAGAAGCTTCTCCGTTTAGAATCCAGCATATCTCACTGAACCGAAGAAGTGGTAGTTAGAAGGGAGTTAGAGCTGCAAGCAGTTTGGTTTGGGAAATTAGACGACAAATGACACTGCAAAGGCCTTCCAACAGGCTTGGAAAAGTGTGCTCTATACCTCTGCCAAACAGACTCCCTGGAGGTTGGCTTTCAGAAGCAAGTTTAACACTAAGGGATGAAGCAGCAGAATGTGCCTCTCACATCTAGCCTGTAGGAATTCAGGTTGGCAAGTTCTATGGGGAAGCCCATTGGCGCCTTCGTTGGAAACGGGTTTGGAAATTTCAGTTTCAAAATCTCTGTGAAAAAGCATCAGAGAAGCTTCTCCGTTTAGAATCCAGCATATCTCACTAAACCGAAGAAGTGGTAGTTAGAAGGGAGTTAGAACTGCAAGCAGTTTGGTTTGGGAAATTAGACGCGAAATGACACTGCAAAGGCCTTCCAACAGGTTTGGAAAAGTGTGTTCTATATCTCTGCCAAACAGACTCCCCGGAGGTTGAGCTTTCAGAAGCAATTTTAACTCGTAGGGTGGAATCAGCAGAATGTGCCCCTCACATCTAGCGTGTAGGAATTCAGGTTGGCAAGTTCTATGGGGAAGCCCATTGCTGCCTATGGTGGAAATGGCATGGGAGATTTCAGTTTCAAAATCTCTGTGAAAAAGCGTCAGAGAAGCTTTTCCGTTTAGAATCCAGCATATCTCACTGCACCGAAGAAGTGTTATTTAGAAGGGAGTTAGAGCTGCAAGCTGTTTGGTTTGGGAAATTAGACGCGAAATGAAACAGCAAAGGCCTTCCAACAGTCTTGGAAAAGTGTGTTCTATATCTCTGCCAAACAGACTTCCCGGAGGTTGAGCTTTCAGAATCAAGTTTAACTCTAAGGGAGGAAGCAGCAGAATGTGCCTCTCACATCTAGCCTGTAGGAATTCAGGTTGGCAAGTTCTATGGGGAAGCCCATTGGCGCCTTCGTTGGAAACGGGTTTGGAAAGTTCAGTTTCAAAATCTCTGTGAAAAAGCATTAGAGAAGCTTCTCCGTTTAGAATCCAGCATATCTCACTGAACCGAAAAAGTGGTACTTAGAACCTAGAGCTGCAAGCAGTTTGGTTTGGGAAATTAGACGCGAAATGACACTGCAAACGCCTTCCGACAGGCTTGGAAAAGTGTGTTCTATATCTCTGCCAAACAGACTCCCCGGAGCTTGAGCTTTCAGAAGCAAGTTTAACTCTAAGAGAGGAAGCAGCAGAATGTGCCTCTCACATCTAGCCTGTAGGAATTCAGGTTGGCAAGTTCTATGGGGAAGCCCATTGCTGCCTATGGGGGAAACGGCATGGGAGATTTCAGTTTCAAAATCTCTGTGAAAAAGCGTCAGAGAAGCTTCTCCGTTTAGAATCCAGCATATCTCACTGAACCGAAGAAGTGGTGGTTAGAAGGGAGTTAGAGCTGCAAGCAGTTTAGTTTGGGAAATTAGACGACAAATGACACTGCAAAGGCCTTCCAACAGGCTTGGAAAAGTGTGTTCTATACCTCTGCCAAACAGACTCCCTGGAGGTTGGATTTCAGAAGCAAGTTTAACACTAAGGGAGGAAGCAGCAGAATGTGCCTCTCACATCTAGCCTGTAGGAATTCAGGTTGGCAAGTTCTATGGGGAAGCGCATTGGCGCCTTCGTTGGAAACGGGTTTGGAAATTTCAGTTTCAAAATCTCTGTGAAAAAGCATCAGAGAAGCTTCTCCGTTTACAATCCAGCATATCTCACTAAACCGAAGAAGTGGTAGTTAGAAGGGAGTTAGAACTGCAAGCAGTTTGGTTTGGGAAATTAGACGCGAAATGACACTGCAAAGGCCTTCCAACAGGTTTGGAAAAGTGTGTTCTATATCTCTGCCAAACAGACTCCCCGGAGGTTGAGCTTTCAGAAGCAATTTTAACTCTTAGGGTGGAATCAGCAGAATGTGCCCCTCACATATAGCGTGTAGGAATTCAGGTTGGCAAGTTCTATGGGGAAGCCCATTGCTGCCTATGGTGGAAATGGCATGGGAGATTTCAGTTTAAAATCTCTGTGAAAAAGCGTCAGAGAAGCTTTTCCGTTTAGAATCCAGCATATCTCACTGAACCGAAGAAGTGTTAGTTAGAATGGAGTTAGAGCTGCAAGCTGTTTGGTTTGGGAATTAGACGCGAAATGAAACTGCAAACGCCTTCCAACAGGCTTGGAAAAGTGTGTTCTATATCTCTGCCAAACAGACTCCCAGGAGGTTTAGCTGTCAGAAGCAAGTTTAACTCTAAGGGAGGAAGCAGCAGAATGTGCCTCTCACATCTAGCCTGTAGGAATTCAGGTTGGCAAGTTCTATGGTGAAGCCCATTGCTGCCTGTGGTGGAAACGGCATGGGAGATTTCGGTTTCAAAATCTCTGTGAAAAAGAGTCAGAGAAGCTTCTCCGTTTAGAATCCAGCATATCTCACTGAACCGAAGAAGTGGTAGTTAGAAGGGAGTTAGACCTGCAAGCAGTTTGGTTTGGGAAATTAGACACGAAATGACACTGCAAAGCCCTTCCAACAGGCTTGGAAAAGTGTGTTCTATACCTCTGCCAAACAGACTCCCCGGAGGTTGAGCTTTCAGAAGCAAGTTTAACTCGTAGGGTGGAATCAGCAGAATGTGCCCTTCACATCTAGCCTGTAGGAATTCAGGTTGGCAAGTTCTTTGGGGAAGCCCATTGCTGCCTATGGTGGAAACGGCATGGGAGATTTCAGTTTCAAAATCTCTGTGAAAAAGCATCAGAGAAGCTTCTCCGTTTAGAATCCAGCATATCTCACTGAACCGAAAAACTGGTTGTTAGAACCTAGAGCTGCAAGCAGTTTGGTTTGGGAAATTAGACGTGAAATGACACTGCAAATGCCTTGCAACAGGCTTGGAAAAGTGTGTTCTATATCTCTGCCAAACAGACTCCCCGGAGCTTGAGCTTTCAGAAGCAAGTTTAACTCTTAGGGTGGAATCAGCAGAATGTGCCCTTCACATCTAGCCTGTAGGAATTCAGGTTGGCAAGTTCTTTGGGGAAGCCCATTGCTGCCTATGGTGGAAACGGCATGGGAGATTTCAGTTTCAAAATCTCTGTGAAAAAGCGTCAGAGAAGCTTCTCCGTTTAGAATCCAGCATATCTCACTGAACCGAAGAAGTGGTAGTTAGAAGGGTGTTAGAGCTGCAAGCACTTTGGTTTGGGAATTTAGACGCGAAATCACATTGCAAAGGCCTTCCAACAGGCTTGGAAAAGTGTGTTCTATATCTCTGCCAAACAGACTCCCCGGAGGTTGAGCTTTCAGAAGCAAGTTTAACTCTAAGGGAGGAAGCAGCAGAATGTGCCTCTCACATCTAGCCTGTAGGAATTCAGGTTCGCAAGTTCTATGGGGAAGCCCATTGCTGCCTATGGTGGAAACGGCATGGCAGATTTCAGTTTCAAAATCTTTGTGAAAAAGCGTCAGAGAATCTTCTCCATTTAGAATCCAACATATCACACTGAACTGAAGAAGTGGTAGATAGAAGGGAGTTAGAGCTGCAAGCAGTTTGGTTTGGGAAAATAGACGCGAAATCACATTGCAAAGGCCTTCCATCAGGATTGGAAAAGTGTGTTCTATATCTCTGCCAAACAGACTCCCAGGAGGTTGAGCTTTCAAAAGCAAGTTTAACTCTAAGAGAGGAAGCAGCAGAATGTGCCTCTCACATCTTGCCTGTAGGAATTCAGGTTGGCAAGTTCTATGGGGAAGCCCATTGCTGCCTATGGTGGAAACGGCATGGGAGATTTCAGTTTCAAAATCTCTGTGAAAAAGCGTCAGAAAAGCTTCTCCGTTTAGAATCCAGCATATCTCACTGAACTGAAGAGGTGGTAGTTAGAAGGGAGTTAGAGCTGCAAGCAGATTGGTTTGGGAAATTAAACACGAAATCACATTGCAAAGGCCTTCCAACAGGCTTGGAAAAGTGTGTTCTATATCTCTGCCAAACAGACTCCCAGGAGGTTGAGCTTTCAGAAGCAAGTTTAACTCTAAGGGAGGAAGCACCAGAATGTGCCTCTCACATCAAGCCTGTAGGAATTCAGGTTGGCAAGTTCTATGGGGAAGCCCATTGGCGCCTTCGTTGTAAACGCGATTGGAAATTTCAGTTTCAAAATCTCTGTGAAAAAGCATCAGAGAAGCTTCTCCGTTTAGAATCCAGCATATCTCACTGAACCGAAAAACTGGTTGTTAGAACCTAGAGCTGCAAGCAGTTTGGTTTGGGAAATTAGACGTGAAATGACACTGCAAATGCCTTCCAACAGGCTTGGAAAAGTGTGTTCTATATCTCTGCCAAACAGACTCCCCGGAGCTTGAGCTTTCAGAAGCAAGTTTAACTCTTAGGGTGGAATCAGCAGAATGTGCCCTTCACATCTAGCCTGTAGGAATTCAGGTTGGCAAGTTCTTTGGGGAAGCCCATTGCTGCCTATGGTGGAAACGGCATAGGAGATTTCAGTTTCAAAATCTCTGTGAAAAAGCGTCAGAGAAGCTTCTCCGTTTAGAATCCAGCATATCTCACTGAACCGAAGAAGTGGTAGTTAGAAGGGTGTTAGAGCTGCAAGCACTTTGGTTTGGGAATTTAGACGCGAAATCACATTGCAAAGGCCTTCCAACAGGCTTGGAAAAGTGTGTTCTATATCTCTGCCAAACAGACTCCCCGGAGGTTGAGCTTTCAGAAGCAAGTTTAACTCTAAGGGAGGAAGCAGCAGAATGTGCCTCTCACATCTAGCCTGTAGGAATTCAGGTTCGCAAGTTCTATGGGGAAGCCCATTGCTGCCTATGGTGGAAACAGCATGGGAGATTTCAGTTTCAAAATCTCTGTGAAAAAGCGTCAGAGAAACTTCTCCGTTTAGAATCCAGCATATCTCACTGAACCGAAAAAGTGGTTGTTAGAACCTAGAGCTGCAAGCAGTTTGGTTTGGGAAATTAGACGCGAAATGACACTGCAAATGCCTTCCAACAGGCTTGGAAAAGTGTGTTCTATATCTCTGCCAAACAGAATCCCCGGAGCTTGAGCTTTCAGAAGCAAGTTTAACTCTAAGGGAGGAAGGAGCAGAATGTGCCCCTCACATCTAGCCTGTAGGAATTCAGGTTGGCAAGTTCTATGGGGAAGCCCATTGCTGCCTATGGGGGAAACGGCATGGGAGATTTCAGTTTCAAAATCTCTGTGAAAAAGCGTCAGAGAAGCTTCTCCGTTTAGAATCCAGCATATCTCACCGAACCGAAGAAGTGGTAGTTAGAAGGGAGTTAGAGCTGCAAGCAGTTTGGTTTGGGAAATTAGACGCGAAATCACACTGCAAATGCTTTCCAACAGGCTTGGAAAAGTGTGTTCTATATCTCTGCCAAACAGACTCCCCGGAGCTTGAGCTTTCAGAAGCAAGTTTAACTCTAAGGGAGGAAGCAGCAGAATGTGCCTCTCACATCTAGCCTGTAGGAATTCAGGTTGGCAAGTTCTATGGGGAAGCCCATTGCTGCCTATGGTGGAAACGGCATGGGAGATTTCAGTTTCAAAATCTCTGTGAAAAAGAGTCAGAGAAGCTTCTCCGTTTAGAATCCAGCATATCTCACTGAACCGAAGATGTGGTAGTTAGAAGGGAGTTAGAGCTGCAAGCAGTTTGGTTTGGGAAATTAGACGCGAAATGACACTGCAAAGGCCTTCCAACAGGCTTGGAAAAGTGTGTTCTATACCTCTGCCAAACAGACTCCCTGGAGGTTGAGCTTTCAGAAGCAAGTTTAACTCTAAGGGAGGAAGCAGCAGAATGTGCCTCTCACATCTAGCCTGTAGGAATTCAGGTTGGCAAGTTCTATGGGGAAGCCCATTGCTGCCTATGGTGGAAACGGCATGGGAGATTTCAGTTTCAAAATCTCTGTGAAAAAGCATCAGAGAAGCTTCTCCGTTTAGAATCCAGCATATCTCACTGAACCCAAGAAGTGGTAGTTAGAAGGGATTTAGAGCTGCAAGCAGTTTGGTTTGGGAAATTAGACGCGAAATGACACTGCAAATGCCTTCCAACAGGCTTGTAAAAGTGTGTTCTATATCTCTGCCAAACAGACTCCCCGGAGGTTGAGCTTTCAGAAGCAAGTTTAACTCTAAGGGAGGAAGCAGCAGAATGTGCCTCTCACATCTAGCCTGTAGGAATTCAGGTTGGCAAGTTCTATGGGGAAGCCCTTTGCTGCCTATGGTGGAAACGGCATGGGAGATTTCAGTTTCAAAATCTCTGTGAAAAAGCGTCAGAGAAGCTTCTCCGTTTAGAATCCAGCATATCTCACTGAACCGAAGAAGTGGTAGTTAGAAGGGCGTTAGAGCTGCAAGCAGATTGGTTTGGGAAATTAGACACGAAATCACATTGCAAAGGCCTTCCAACAGGCTTGGAAAAGTGTGTTCTATATCTCTGCCAAACAGACTCCCAGGAGGTTGAGCTTTCAGAAGCAAGTTTAACTCTAAGGGAGGAAGCACCAGAATGTGCCTCTCACATCTAGCCTGTAGGAATTCAGGTTGGCAAGTTCTATGGGGAAGCCCTTTGGCGCCTTCGTTGGAAACGGGTTTGGAAATTTCAGTTTCAAAATCTCTGTGAAAAAGAGTCAGAGAAGCTTCTCCGTTTATAATCCAGCATATCTCACTGAACCGAAAAAGTGGTAGTGAGAAGGTAGAGCTGCAAGCAGTTTGGTTTGGGAAATTAGACGTGAAATGACACTGCAAATGTCTTCCAACAGGCTTGGAAAAGTGTGTTCTATATCTCTGCCAAACAGACTCCCCGGAGCTTGAGCTTTCAGAAGCAAGTTTAACTCTTAGGGTGGAATCAGCAGAATGTGCCCTTCACATCTAGCCTGTAGGAATTCAGGTTGGCAAGTTCTTTGGGGAAGCCCATTGCTGCCTATGGTGGAAACGGCATGGGAGATTTCAGTTTCAAAATCTCTGTGAAAAAGCGTCAGAGAAGCTTCTCCGATTAGAATCCAGCATATCTCACTGAACCGAAGAAGTGGTAGTTTGAAGGGTGTTAGAGCTGCAAGCACTTTGGTTTGGGAATTTAGACGCGAAATCACATTGCAAAGGCCTTCCAAAAGGCTTGGAAAATTGTGTTCTATATCTCTGCCAAACAGACTCCCCGGAGGTTGAGCTTTCAGAAGCAAGTTTAACTCTAAGGGAGGAAGCAGCAGAATGTGCCTCTCACATCTAGCCTGTAGGAATTCAGGTTGGCAAGTTCTATGGTGAAGCCCATTGGCGCCTTTGTTGTAAACGCGATTGGAAATTTCAGTTTCAAAATCTCTGTGAAAAAGCATCAGAGAAGCTTCTCCGTTTAGAATCCAGCATATCTCACTGAACCGAAAAAGTGGTTGTTAGAACCTAGAGCTGCAAGCAGTTTGGTTTGGGAAATTAGACGCGAAATGACACTGCAAATGCCTTCCAACAGGCTTGGAAAAGTGTGTTCTATATCTCTGCCAAACAGACTCCCCGGAGCTTGAGCTTTCAGAAGCAAGTTTAACTCTAAGAGAGGAAGCAGCAGAATGTGCCTCTCACATCTAGCCTGTAGGAATTCAGGTTGGCAAGTTCTATGTGGAAGCCCATTGCTGCCTAAGGGGGAAACGGCATGGGAGATTTCAGTTTCAAAATCTCTGTGAAAAAGCGTCAGAGAAGCTTCTCCGTTTAGAATCCAGCATATCTCACTGAACCGAAGAAGTGGTAGTTAGAAGGGAGTTAGAGCTGCAAGCAGTTTGGTTTGGGAAATTAGACGACAAATGACACTGCAAAGGCCTTCCAACAGGCTTGGAAAAGTGTGTTCTATACCTCTGCCAAACAGACTCCCTGGAGGTTGGCTTTCAGAAGCAAGTTTAACACTAAGGGAGGAAGCAGCAGAATGTGCCTCTCACATCTAGCCTGTAGGAATTCAGGTTGGCAAGTTCTATGGGGAAGCCCATTGGCGCCTTCGTTGGAAACGGGTTTGGAAATTTCAGTTTCAAAATCTCTGTGAAAAAGCATCAGAGAAGCTTCTCCGTTTAGAATCCAGCATATCTCACTAAACCGAAGAAGTGGTAGTTAGAAGGGAGTTAGAACTGCAAGCAGTTTGGTTTGGGAAATTAGACGCGAAATGACACTGCAAAGGCCTTCCAACAGGTTTGGAAAAGTGTGTTCTCTATCTCTGCCAAACAGACTCCCCGGAGGTTGAGCTTTCAGAAGCAATTTTAACTCTTAGGGTGGAATCAGCAGAATGTGCCCCTCACATCTAGCGTGTAGGAATTCAGGTTGGCAAATTCTATGGGGAAGCCCATTGCTGCCTATGGTGGAAATGGCATGGGAGATTTCAGTTTAAAATCTCTGTGAAAAAGAGTCAGAGAAGCTTTTCCGTTTAGAATCCAGCATATCTCACTGAACCAAAGAAGTGGTAGTTAGAAGGGAGTTAGAGCTGCAAGCTGTTTGGTTTGGGAAATTAGACGAGAAATGAAACAGCAAAGGCCTTCCAACAGTCTTGGAAAAGTGTGTTCTATATCTCCGCCAAACAGACTTCCCGGAGGTTGAGCTTTCAGAATCAATTTAACTCTAAGGGAGGAAGCAGCAGAATGTGCCTCTCACATCTAGCCTGTAGGAATTCAGGTTGGCAAGTTCTATGGTGAAGCCCATTGCTGCCTGTGGTGGAAACGGCATGGGAGATTTCGGTTTCAAAATCTCTGTGAAAAAGAGTCAGAGAAGCTTCTCCGTTTAGAATCCAGCATATCTCACTGAACCGAAGAAGTGGTAGTTAGAAGGGAGTTAGACCTGCAAGCAGTTTGGTTTGGGAAATTAGACGCGAAATGACACTGCAAAGCCCTTCCAACAGGCTTGGAAAAGTGTGTTCTATACCTCTGCCCAACAGACTCCCTGGAGGTTGAGCTTTCAGAAGCAAGTTTAACTCTAAGGGAGGAAGCAGCAGAATGTGCCTCTCACATCTAGCCTGTAGGAATTCAGGTTGGCAAGTTCTATGGGGAAGCCCATTGCTGCCTATGGGGGAAACGGCATGGGAGATTTCAGTTTCAAAATCTCTGTGAAAAAGCGTCAGAGAAGCTTCTCCATTTAGAATCCAGCATATCTCACTGAACCGAAGAAGTGGTAGTTAGAAGGGAGTTAGAGCTGCAAGCAAGTTGGTTTGGGAAATTAGACGCGAAATGACACTGCAAAGGCCTTCCAACAGGCTTGGAAAAGTGTGTTCTATACCTCTGCCAAACAGACTCCCTGGAGGTTGAGCTTTCAGAAGCAAGTTTAACACTAAGGGAGGAAGCAGCAGAATGTGCCTCTCACATCTAGCCTGTAGGAATTCAGGTTGGCAAGTTCTATGGGTAAGCCCATTGCTGCCTATGGTGGAAACGGCATGGCAGATTTCAGTTTCAAAATCTTTGTGAAAAAGCGTCAGAGAATCTTCTCCATTTAGAATCCAACATATCACACTGAACTGAAGAAGTGGTAGATAGAAGGGAGTTAGAGCTGCAAGCAGTTTGGTTTGGGAAAATAGACGCGAAATCACATTGCAAAGGCCTTCCATCAGGATTGGAAAAGTGTGTTCTATATCTCTGCCAAACAGACTCCCAGGAGGTTGAGCTTTCAAAAGCAAGTTTAACTCTAAGAGAGGAAGCAGCAGAATGTGCCTCTCACATCTTGCCTGTAGGAATTCAGGTTGGCAAGTTCTATGGGGAAGCCCATTGCTGCCTATGGTGGAAACGGCATGGGAGATTTCAGTTTCAAAATCTCTGTGAAAAAGCGTCAGAAAAGCTTCTCCGTTTAGAATCCAGCATATCTCACTGAACTGAAGAGGTGGTAGTTAGAAGGGAGTTAGAGCTGCAAGCAGATTGGTTTGGGAAATTAGACACGAAATCACATTGCAAAGGCCTTCCAACAGGCTTGGAAAAGTGTGTTCTATATCTCTGCCAAACAGACTCCCAGGAGGTTGAGCTTTCAGAAGCAAGTTTAACTCTAAGGGAGGAAGCACCAGAATGTGCCTCTCACATCAAGCCTGTAGGAATTCAGGTTGGCAAGTTCTATGGGGAAGCCCATTGGCGCCTTCGTTGTAAACGCGATTGGAAATTTCAGTTTCAAAATCTCTGTGAAAAAGCATCAGAGAAGCTTCTCCGTTTAGAATCCAGCATATCTCACTGAACCGAAAAACTGGTTGTTAGAACCTAGAGCTGCAAGCAGTTTGGTTTGGGAAATTAGACGTGAAATGACACTGCAAATGCCTTCCAACAGGCTTGGAAAAGTGTGTTCTATATCTCTGCCAAACAGACTCCCCGGAGCTTGAGCTTTCAGAAGCAAGTTTAACTCTTAGGGTGGAATCAGCAGAATGTGCCCTTCACATCTAGCCTGTAGGAATTCAGGTTGGCAAGTTCTTTGGGGAAGCCCATTGCTGCCTATGGTGGAAACGGCATGGGAGATTTCAGTTTCAAAATCTCTGTGAAAAAGCGTCAGAGAAGCTTCTCCGTTTAGAATCCAGCATATCTCACTGAACCGAAGAAGTGGTAGTTAGAAGGGTGTTAGAGCTGCAAGCACTTTGGTTTGGGAATTTAGACGCGAAATCACATTGCAAAGGCCTTCCAACAGGCTTGGAAAAGTGTGTTCTATATCTCTGCCAAACAGACTCCCCGGAGGTTGAGCTTTCAGAAGCAAGTTTAACTCTAAGGGAGGAAGCAGCAGAATGTGCCTCTCACATCTAGCCTGTAGGAATTCAGGTTCGCAAGTTCTATGGGGAAGCCCATTGCTGCCTATGGTGGAAACAGCATGGGAGATTTCAGTTTCAAAATCTCTGTGAAAAAGCGTCAGAGAAGCTTCTCCGTTTAGAATCCAGCATATCTCACTGAACCGAAAAAGTGGTTGTTAGAACCTAGAGCTGCAAGCAGTTTGGTTTGGGAAATTAGACGCGAAATGACACTGCAAATGCCTTCCAACAGGCTTGGAAAAGTGTGTTCTATATCTCTGCCAAACAGAATCCCCGGAGCTTGAGCTTTCAGAAGCAAGTTTAACTCTAAGGGAGGAAGGAGCAGAATGTGCCCCTCACATCTAGCCTGTAGGAATTCAGGTTGGCAAGTTCTATGGGGAAGCCCATTGCTGCCTATGGTGGAAACGGCATGGGAGATTTCAGTTTCAAAATCTCTGTGAAAAAGCATCAGAGAAGCTTCTCCGTTTAGAATCCAGCATATCTCACTGAACCCAAGAAGTGGTAGTTAGAAGGGATTTAGAGCTGCAAGCAGTTTGGTTTGGGAAATTAGACGCGAAATGACACTGCAAATGCCTTCCAACAGGCTTGTAAAAGTGTGTTCTATATCTCTGCCAAACAGACTCCCCGGAGGTTGAGCTTTCAGAAGCAAGTTTAACTCTAAGGGAGGAAGCAGCAGAATGTGCCTCTCACATCTAGCCTGTAGGAATTCAGGTTGGCAAGTTCTATGGGGAAGCCCTTTGCTGCCTATGGTGGAAACGGCATGGGAGATTTCAGTTTCAAAATCTCTGTGAAAAAGCGTCAGAGAAGCTTCTCCGTTTAGAATCCAGCATATCTCACTGAACCGAAGAAGTGGTAGTTAGAAGGGCGTTAGAGCTGCAAGCAGATTGGTTTGGGAAATTAGACACGAAATCACATTGCAAAGGCCTTCCAACAGGCTTGGAAAAGTGTGTTCTATATCTCTGCCAAACAGACTCCCAGGAGGTTGAGCTTTCAGAAGCAAGTTTAACTCTAAGGGAGGAAGCACCAGAATGTGCCTCTCACATCTAGCCTGTAGGAATTCAGGTTGGCAAGTTCTATGGGGAAGCCCTTTGGCGCCTTCGTTGGAAACGGGTTTGGAAATTTCAGTTTCAAAATCTCTGTGAAAAAGAGTCAGAGAAGCTTCTCCGTTTATAATCCAGCATATCTCACTGAACCGAAAAAGTGGTAGTGAGAAGGAAGAGCTGCAAGCAGTTTGGTTTGGGAAATTAGACGTGAAATGACACTGCAAATGTCTTCCAACAGGCTTGGAAAAGTGTGTTCTATATCTCTGCCAAACAGACTCCCCGGAGCTTGAGCTTTCAGAAGCAAGTTTAACTCTTAGGGTGGAATCAGCAGAATGTGCCCTTCACATCTAGCCTGTAGGAATTCAGGTTGGCAAGTTCTTTGGGGAAGCCCATTGGCGCCTTCGTTGGAAACGGGTTTGGAAATTTCAGTTTCAAAATCTCTGTGAAAAAGCATCAGAGAAGCTTCTCCGTTTAGAATCCAGCATATTTCACTAAACCGAAGAAGTGGTAGTTAGAAGGGAGTTAGAACTGCAAGCAGTTTGGTTTGGGAAATTAGACGCGAAATGACACTGCAAAGGCCTTCCAACAGGTTTGGAAAAGTGTGTTCTCTATCTCTGCCAAACAGACTCCCCGGAGGTTGAGCTTTCAGAAGCAATTTTAACTCTTAGGGTGGAATCAGCAGAATGTGCCCCTCACATCTAGCGTGTAGGAATTCAGGTTGGCAAGTTCTATGGGGAAGCCCATTGCTGCCTATGGTGGAAATGGCATGGGAGATTTCAGTTTAAAATCTCTGTGATAAAGAGTCAGAGAAGCTTTTCCGTTTAGAATCCAGCATATCTCACTGAACCGAAGAAGTGGTAGTTAGAAGGGAGTTAGAGCTGCAAGCTGTTTGGTTTGGGAAATTAGACGAGAAATGAAACAGCAAAGGCCTTCCAACAGTCTTGGAAAAGTGTGTTCTATATCTCCGCCAAACAGACTACCCGGAGGTTGAGCTTTCAGAATCAAGTTTAACTCTAAGGGAGGAAGCAGCAGAATGTGCCTCTCACATCTAGCCTGTAGGAATTCAGGTTGGCAAGTTCTATGGGGAAGCCCATTGGCGCCTTCGTTGGAAACGGGTTTGGAAAGTTCAGTTTCAAAATCTCTGAAAAAGAGTCAGAGAAGCTTCTCCGTTTAGAATCCAGCATATCTCACTGAACCCAAAAACTGGTTGTTAGAACCTAGAGCTGCAAGCAGTTTGGTTTGGGAAATTAGACGCGAAATGACACTGCAAATGCCTTCCAACAGGCTTGTAAAAGTGTGTTCTATATCTCTGCAAAACAGACTCCCCGGAGGTTGAGCTTTCAGAAGCAAGTTTAACTCTAAGGGAGGAAGCAGCAGAATGTGCCTCTCACATCTAGCCTGTAGTAATTCAGGTTGGCAAGTTCTATGGGGAAGCCCTTTGCTGCCTATGGTGGAAACAGCATGGGAGATTTCAGTTTCAAAATGTCTGTGAAAAAGCGTCAGAGAAGCTTCTCCGTTTAGAATCCAGCATATCTCACTGAACCGAAGAAGTGGTAGTTAGAAGGGCGTTAGAGCTGCAAGCAGATTGGTTTGGGAAATTAGACACGAAATCACATTGCAAAGGCCTTCCAACAGGCTTGGAAAAGTGTGTTCTATATCTCTGCCAAACAGACTCCCAGGAGGTTGAGCTTTCAGAAGCAAGTTTAACTCTAAGGGAGGAAGCACCAGAATGTGCCTCTCACATCTAGCCTGTAGGAATTCAGGTTGGCAAGTTCTATGGGGAAGCCCATTGGCGCCTTCGTTGGAAACGGGTTTGGAAATTTCAGTTTCAAAATCTCTGTGAAAAAGCATCAGAGAAGCTTCTCCGTTTAGAATCCAGCATATCTCACTGAACCGAAAAAGTGGTAGTGAGAAGGTAGAGCTGCAAGCAGTTTGGTTTGGGAAATTAGACGCGAAATGACACTGCAAAGGCCTTCCAACAGGTTTGGAAAAGTGTGTTCTCTATCTCTGCCAAACAGACTCCCCGGAGGTTGAGCTTTCAGAAGCAATTTTAACTCTTAGGGTGGAATCAGCAGAATGTGCCCCTCACATCTAGCGTGTAGGAATTCAGGTTGGCAAGTTCTATGGGGAAGCCCATTGCTGCCTATGGTGGAAATGGCATGGGAGATTTCAGTTTAAAATCTCTGTGAAAAAGAGTCAGAGAAGCTTTTCCGTTTAGAATCCAGCATATCTCACTGAACCGAAGAAGTGGTAGTTAGAAGGGAGTTAGAGCTGCAAGCTGTTTGGTTTGGGAAATTAGACGAGAAATGAAACAGCAAAGGCCTTCCAACAGTCTTGGAAAAGTGTGTTCTATATCTCCGCCAAACAGACTTCCCGGAGGTTGAGCTTTCAGAATCAAGTTTAACTCTAAGGGAGGAAGCAGCAGAATGTGCCTCTCACATCTAGCCTGTAGGAATTCAGGTTGGCAAGTTCTATGGGGAAGCCCATTGGCGCCTTCGTTGGAAACGGGTTTGGAAAGTTCAGTTTCAAAATCTCTGAAAAAGAGTCAGAGAAGCTTCTCCGTTTAGAATCCAGCATATCTCACTGAACCCAAAAACTGGTTGTTAGAACCTAGAGCTGCAAGCAGTTTGGTTTGGGAAATTAGACGCGAAATGACACTGCAAATGCCTTCCAACAGGCTTGGAAAAGTGTGTTCTATATCTCTGCCAAACAGACTCCCCGGAGCTTGAGCTTTCAGAAGCAAGTTTAACTCTAAGAGAGGAAGCAGCAGAATGTGCCTCTCACATCTAGCCTGTAGGAATTCAGGTTGGCAAGTTCTATGGGGAAGCCCATTGCTGCCTATGGGGGAAACGGCATGGGAGATTTCAGTTTCAAAATCTCTGTGAAAAAGCGTCAGAGAAGCTTCTCCGTTTAGAATCCAGCATATCTCACCGAACCGAAGAAGTGGTAGTTAGAAGGGAGTTAGAGCTGCAAGCAGTTTGGTTTGGGAAATTAGACGCGAAATCACACTGCAAATGCCTTTCAACAGGCTTGGAAAAGTGTGTTCTATATCTCTGCCAAACAGACTCCCCGGAGGTTGAGCTTTCAGAAGCAAGTTTAACTCTAAGGGAGGAAGCAGCAGAATGTGCCTCTCACATCTAGCCTGTAGGAATTCAGGTTGGCAAGTTCTATGGGGAAGCCCATTGCTGCCTATGGTGGAAACGGCATGGGAGATTTCAGTTTCAAAATCTCTGTGGAAAAGCGTCAGAGAAGCTTCTCCGTTTAGAATCCAGCATATCTCACTGAACCGAAGAACTGGTAGTTAGAAGGGAGTTAGAGCTGCAAGCAGTTTGGTTTGGGAAATTAGACGCGAAATGACACTGCAAAGGCCTTCCAACAGGCTTGGAAAAGTGTGTTCTATACCTCTGCCAAACAGACTCCCTGGAGGTTGAGCTTTCAGAAGCAAGTTTAACTCTAAGGGAGGAAGCAGCAGAATGTGCCTCTCACATCTAGCCTGTAGGAATTCAGGTTGGCAAGTTCTATGGGGAAGCCCATTGCTGCCTATGGTGGAAACGGCATGGGAGATTTCAGTTTCAAAATCTCTGTGAAAAAGCATCAGAGAAGCTTCTCCGTTTAGAATCCAGCATATCTCACTGAACCCAAGAAGTGGTAGTTAGAAGGGATTTAGAGCTGCAAGCAGTTTGGTTTGGGAAATTAGACGCGAAATGACACTGCAAATGCCTTCCAACAGGCTTGTAAAAGTGTGTTCTATATCTCTGCCAAACAGACTCCCCGGAGGTTGAGCTTTCAGAAGCAAGTTTAACTCTAAGGGAGGAAGCAGCAGAATGTGCCTCTCACATCTAGCCTGTAGGAATTCAGGTTGGCAAGTTCTATGGTGAAGCCCTTTGCTGCCTATGGTGGAAACGGCATGGGAGATTTCAGTTTCAAAATGTCTGTGAAAAAGCGTCAGAGAAGCTTCTCCGTTTAGAATCCAGCATATCTCACTGAACCGAAGAAGTGGTAGTTAGAAGGGCGTTAGAGCTGCAAGCAGATTGGTTTGGGAAATTAGACACGAAATCACATTGCAAAGGCCTTCCAACAGGCTTGGAAATGTGTGTTCTATATCTCTGCCAAACAGACTCCCAGGAGGTTGAGCTTTCAGAAGCAAGTTTAACTCTAAGGGAGGAAGCACCAGAATGTGCCTCTCACATCTAGCCTGTAGGAATTCAGGTTGGCAAGTTCTATGGGGAAGCCCTTTGGCGCCTTCGTTGGAAACGGGTTTGGAAATTTCAGTTTCAAAATCTCTGTTAAAAAGCGTCAGAGAAGCTTCTCCGTTTAGAATCCAGCATATCTCACTGAACCGAAGAAGTGGTAGTTAGAAGGGTGTTAGAGCTGCAAGCACTTTGGTTTGGGAATTTAGACGCGAAATCACATTGCAAAGGCCTTCCAACAGGCTTGGAAAAGTGTGTTCTATATCTCTGCCAAACAGACTCGCCGGAGGTTGAGCTTTCAGAAGCAAGTTTAACTCTAAGGGAGGAAGCAGCAGAATGTGCCTCTCACATCTAGCCTGTAGGAATTCAGGTTGGCAAGTTCTATGGGGAAGCCCATTGCTGCCAATGGTGGAAACGGCATGGGAGATTTCAGTTTCAAAATCTCTGTGAAAAAGCGTCAGAGAAGCTTCTCCGTTTAGAATCCAGCATATCTCACTGAACCCAAGAAGTGGTAGTTAGAAGGGATTTAGAGCTGCAAGCAGTTTGGTTTGGGAAATTAGACGCGAAATGACACTGCAAATGCCTTCCAACAGGCTTGTAAAAGTGTGTTCTATATCTCTGCAAAACAGACTCCCCGGAGGTTGAGCTTTCAGAAGCAAGTTTAACTCTAAGGGAGGAAGCAGCAGAATGTGCCTCTCACATCTAGCCTGTAGTAATTCAGGTTGGCAAGTTCTATGGGGAAGCCCTTTGCTGCCTATGGTGGAAACAGCATGGGAGATTTCAGTTTCAAAATCTCTGTGAAAAAGCGTCAGAGAAGCTTCTCCGTTTAGAATCCAGCATATCTCACTGAACCGAAGAAGTGGTAGTTAGAAGGGCGTTAGAGCTGCAAGCAGATTGGTTTGGGAAATTAGACACGAAATCACATTGCAAAGGCCTTCCAACAGGCTTGGAAAAGTGTGTTCTATATCTCTGCCAAACAGACTCCCAGGAGGTTGAGCTTTCAGAAGCAAGTTTAACTCTAAGGGAGGAAGCACCAGAATGTGCCTCTCACATCTAGCCTGTAGGAATTCAGGTTGGCAAGTTCTATGGGGAAGCCCATTGGCGCCTTCGTTGGAAACGGGTTTGGAAATTTCAGTTTCAAAATCTCTGTGAAAAAGCATCAGAGAAGCTTCTCCGTTTAGAATCCAGCATATCTCACTGAACCGAAAAAGTGGTAGTGAGAAGGTAGAGCTGCAAGCAGTTTGGTTTGTGAAATTAGACGTGAAATGACACTGCAAATGCCTTCCAACAGGCTTGGAAAAGTGTGTTCTATATCTCTGCCAAACAGACTCCCCGGAGCTTGAGCTTTCAGAAGCAAGTTTAACTCTTAGGGTGGAATCAGCAGAATGTGCCCTTCACATCTAGCCTGTAGGAATTCAGGTTGGCAAGTTCTTTGGGGAAGCCCATTGCTGCCTATGGTGGAAACGGCATGGGAGATTTCAGTTTCAAAATCTCTGTGAAAAAGCGTCAGAGAAGCTTCTCCGTTTAGAATCCAGCATATCTCACTGAACCGAAGAAGTGGTAGTTAGAAGGGTGTTAGAGCTGCAAGCACTTTGGTTTGGGAATTTAGACGCGAAATCACATTGCAATGGCCTTCCAACAGGCTTGGAAAAGTGTGTTCTATATCTCTGCCAAACAGACTCGCCGGAGGTTGAGCTTTCAGAAGCAAGTTTAACTCTAAGGGAGGAAGCAGCAGAATGTGCCTCTCACATCTAGCCTGTAGGAATTCAGGTTGGCAAGTTCTATGGGGAAGCCCATTGGCGCCTTTGTTGTAAACGCGATTGGAAATTTCAGTTTTAAAATCTCTGTGAAAAAGCATCAGAGAAGCTTCTCCGTTTAGAATCCAGCATATCTCACTGAACCGAAAAACTGGTTGTTAGAACCTAGAGCTGCAAGCAGTTTGGTTTGGGAAATTAGACGCGAAATGACACAGCAAATGCCTAACAACAGGCTTGGAAAAGTGTGTTCTATATCTCTGCCAAACAGACTCCCCGGAGGTTGAGCTTTCAGAAGCAAGTTTAACTCTAAGGGAGGAAGCAGCAGAATGTGCCTCTCACATCTAGCCTGTAGGAATTCAGGTTGGCAAGTTCTATGGGGAAGCCCATTGCTGCCTATGGTGGAAACGGCATGGGAGATTTCAGTTTCAAAATCTCTGTGAAAAAGCGTCAGAGAAGCTTCTCCGTTTAGAATCCAGCATATCTCACTGAACCCAAGAAGTGGTAGTTAGAAGGGATTTAGAGCTGCAATCAGTTTGCTTTGGGAAATTAGACGCGAAATGACACTGCAAATGCCTTCCAACAGGCATGTAAAAGTGTGTTCTATATCTCTGCAAAACAGACTCCCCGGAGGTTGAGCTTTCAGAAGCAAGTTTAACTCTAAGGGAGGAAGCAGCAGAATGTGCCTCTCACATCTAGCCTGTAGTAATTCAGGTTGGCAAGTTCTATGGGGAAGCCCTTTGCTGCCTATGGTGGAAACGGCATGGGAGATTTCAGTTTCAAAATGTCTGTGAAAAAGCGTCAGAGAAGCTTCTCCGTTTAGAATCCAGCATATCTCACTGAACCGAAGAAGTGGTAGTTAGAAGGGCGTTAGAGCTGCAAGCAGATTGGTTTGGGAAATTAGACACGAAATCACATTGCAAAGGCCTTCCAACAGGCTTGGAAAAGTGTGTTCTATATCTCTGCCAAACAGACTCCCAGGAGGTTGAGCTTTCAGAAGCAAGTTTAACTCTAAGCGAGGAAGCACCAGAATGTGCCTCTCACATCTAGCCTGTAGGAATTCAGGTTGGCAAGTTCTATGGGGAAGCCCATTGGCGCCTTCGTTGGAAACGGGTTTGGAAATTTCAGTTTCAAAATCTCTGTGAAAAAGCATCAGAGAAGCTTCTCCGTTTAGAATCCAGCATATGTCACTGAACCGAAAAAGTGGTAGTGAGAAGGTAGAGCTGCAAGCAGTTTGGTTTGGGAAATTAGACGTGAAATGACACTGCAAATGCCTTCCAACAGGCTTGGAAAAGTGTGTTCTATATCTCTGCCAAACAGACTCCCCGGAGCTTGAGCTTTCAGAAGCAAGTTTAACTCTTAGGGTGGAATCAGCAGAATGTGCCCTTCACATCTAGCCTGTAGGAATTCAGGTTGGCAAGTTCTTTGGGGAAGCCCATTGCTGCCTATGGTGGAAACGGCATGGGAGATTTCAGTTTCAAAATCTCTGTGAAAAAGCGTCAGAGAAGCTTCTCCGTTTAGAATCCAGCATATCTCACTGAACCGAAAAAGTGGTTGTTAGAACCTAGAGCTGCAAGCAGTTTGGTTTGGGAAATTAGACGCGAAATGACACTGCAAATGCCTTCCAACAGGCTTGGAAAAGTGTGTTCTATATCTCTGCCAAACAGACTCCCTGGAGGTTGGCTTTCAGAAGCAAGTTTAACTCTAAGAGAGGAAGCAGCAGAATGTGCCTCTCACATCTAGCCTGTAGGAATTCAGGTTGGCAAGTTCTATGGGGAAGCCCATTGCTGCCTATGGGGGAAACGGCATGGGAGATTTCAGTTTCAAAATCTCTGTGAAAAAGCGTCAGAGAAGCTTCTCCGTTTAGAATCCAGCATATCTCACTGAACCGAAGAAGTGGTAGTTAGAAGGGAGTTAGAGCTGCAAGCAGTTTGGTTTGGGAAATTAGACGACAAATGACACTGCAAAGGCCTTCCAACAGGCTTGGAAAAGTGTGTTCTATACCTCTGCCAAACAGACTCCCTGGAGGTTGGCTTTCAGAAGCAAGTTTAACACTAAGGGATGAAGCAGCAGAATGTGCCTCTCACATCTAGCCTGTAGGAATTCAGGTTGGCAAGTTCTATGGGGAAGCCCATTGGCGCCTTCGTTGGAAACGGGTTTGGAAATTTCAGTTTCAAAATGTCTGTGAAAAAGCATCAGAGAAGCTTCTCCGTTTAGAATCCAGCATATCTCACTAAACCGAAGAAGTGGTAGTTAGAAGGGAGTTAGAACTGCAAGCAGTTTGGTTTGGGAAATTAGACGCGAAATGACACTGCAAAGGCCTTCCAACAGGTTTGGAAAAGTGTGTTCTATATCTCTGCCAAACAGACTCCCCGGAGGTTGAGCTTTCAGAAGCAATTTTAACTCGTAGGGTGGAATCAGCAGAATGTGCCCCTCACATCTAGCGTGTAGGAATTCAGGTTGGCAAGTTCTATGGGGAAGCCCATTGCTGCCTATGGTGGAAATGGCATGGGAGATTTCAGTTTCAAAATCTCTGTGAAAAAGCGTCAGAGAAGCTTTTCCGTTTAGAATCCAGCATATCTCACTGCACCGAAGAAGTGTTATTTAGAAGGGAGTTAGAGCTGCAAGCTGTTTGGTTTGGGAAATTAGACGCGAAATGAAACAGCAAAGGCCTTCCAACAGTCTTGGAAAAGTGGGTTCTATATCTCTGCCAAACAGACTTCCCGGAGGTTGAGCTTTCAGAATCAAGTTTAACTCTAAGGGAGGAAGCAGCAGAATGTGCCTCTCACATCTAGCCTGTAGGAATTCAGGTTGGCAAGTTCTATGGGGAAGCCCATTGGCGCCTTCGTTGGAAACGGGTTTGGAAAGTTCAGTTTCAAAATCTCTGTGAAAAAGCATTAGAGAAGCTTCTCCGTTTAGAATCCAGCATATCTCACTGAACCGAAAAAGTGGTACTTAGAACCTAGAGCTGCAAGCAGTTTGGTTTGGGAAATTAGACGCGAAATGACACTGCAAACGCCTTCCGACAGGCTTGGAAAAGTGTGTTCTATATCTCTGCCAAACAGACTCCCCGGAGCTTGAGCTTTCAGAAGCAAGTTTAACTCTAAGAGAGGAAGCAGCAGAATGTGCCTCTCACATCTAGCCTGTAGGAATTCAGGTTGGCAAGTTCTATGGGGAAGCCCATTGCTGCCTATGGGGGAAACGGCATGGGAGATTTCAGTTTCAAAATCTCTGTGAAAAAGCGTCAGAGAAGCTTCTCCGTTTAGAATCCAGCATATCTCACTGAACCGAAGAAGTGGTGGTTAGAAGGGAGTTAGAGCTGCAAGCAGTTTAGTTTGGGAAATTAGACGACAAATGACACTGCAAAGGCCTTCCAACAGGCTTGGAAAAGTGTGTTCTATACCTCTGCCAAACAGACTCCCTGGAGGTTGGATTTCAGAAGCAAGTTTAACACTAAGGGAGGAAGCAGCAGAATGTGCCTCTCACATCTAGCCTGTAGGAATTCAGGTTGGCAAGTTCTATGGGGAAGCGCATTGGCGCCTTCGTTGGAAACGGGTTTGGAAATTTCAGTTTCAAAATCTCTGTGAAAAAGCATCAGAGAAGCTTCTCCGTTTACAATCCAGCATATCTCACTAAACCGAAGAAGTGGTAGTTAGAAGGGAGTTAGAACTGCAAGCAGTTTGGTTTGGGAAATTAGACGCGAAATGACACTGCAAAGGCCTTCCAACAGGTTTGGAAAAGTGTGTTCTATATCTCTGCCAAACAGACTCCCCGGAGGTTGAGCTTTCAGAAGCAATTTTAACTCTTAGGGTGGAATCAGCAGAATGTGCCCCTCACATATAGCGTGTAGGAATTCAGGTTGGCAAGTTCTATGGGAAAGCCCATTGCTGCCTATGGTGGAAATGGCATGGGAGATTTCAGTTTCAAAATCTCTGTGAAAAAGAGTCAGAGAAGCTTCTCCGTTTAGAATCCAGCATATCTCACTGAACCGAAGAAGTGGTAGTTAGAAGGGAGTTAGACCTGCAAGCAGTTTGGTTTGGGAAATTAGACACGAAATGACACTGCAAAGCCCTTCCAACAGGCTTGGAAAAGTGTGTTCTATACCTCTGCCAAACAGACTCCCCGGAGGTTGAGCTTTCAGAAGCAAGTTTAACTCGTAGGGTGGAATCAGCAGAATGTGCCCTTCACATCTAGCCTGTAGGAATTCAGGTTGGCAAGTTCTTTGGGGAAGTCCATTGCTGCCTATGGTGGAAACGGCATGGGAGATTTCAGTTTCAAAATCTCTGTGAAAAAGCATCAGAGAAGCTTCTCCGTTTAGAATCCAGCATATCTCACTGAACCGAAAAACTGGTTGTTAGAACCTAGAGCTGCAAGCAGTTTGGTTTGGGAAATTAGACGTGAAATGACACTGCAAATGCCTTCCAACAGGCTTGGAAAAGTGTGTTCTATATCTCTGCCAAACAGACTCCCCGGAGCTTGAGCTTTCAGAAGCAAGTTTAACTCTTAGGGTGGAATCAGCAGAATGTGCCCTTCACATCTAGCCTGTAGGAATTCAGGTTGGCAAGTTCTTTGGGGAAGCCCATTGCTGCCTATGGTGGAAACGGCATGGGAGATTTCAGTTTCAAAATCTCTGTGAAAAAGCGTCAGAGAAGCTTCTCCGTTTAGAATCCAGCATATCTCACTGAACCGAAGAAGTGGTAGTTAGAAGGGTGTTAGAGCTGCAAGCACTTTGGTTTGGGAATTTAGACGCGAAATCACATTGCAAAGGCCTTCCAACAGGCTTGGAAAAGTGTGTTCTATATCTCTGCCAAACAGACTCCCCGGAGGTTGAGCATTCAGAAGCAAGTTTAACTCTAAGGGAGGAAGCAGCAGAATGTGCCTCTCACATCTAGCCTGTAGGAATTCAGGTTGGCAAGTTCTATGGGGAAGCCCTTTGCTGCCTATGGTGGAAACGGCATGGGAGATTTCAGTTTCAAAATCTCTGTGAAAAAGCGTCAGAGAAGCTTCTCCGTTTAGAATCCAGCATATCTCACTGAACCGAAGAAGTGGTAGTTAGAAGGGCGTTAGAGCTGCAAGCAGATTGGTTTGGGAAATTAGACACGAAATCACATTGCAAAGGCCTTCCAACAGGCTTGGAAAAGTGTGTTCTCTATCTCTGCCAAACAGACTCCCCGGAGGTTGAGCTTTCAGAAGCAATTTTAACTCTTAGGGTGGAATCAGCAGAATGTGCCCCTCACATCTAGCGTGTAGGAATTCAGGTTGGCAAGTTCTATGGGGAAGCCCATTGCTGCCTATGGTGGAAATGGCATGGGAGATTTCAGTTTAAAATCTCTGTGAAAAAGAGTCAGAGAAGCTTTTCCGTTTAGAATCCAGCATATCTCACTGAACCGAAGAAGTGGTAGTTAGAAGGGAGTTAGAGCTGCAAGCTGTTTGGTTTGGGAAATTAGACGAGAAATGAAACAGCAAAGGCCTTCCAACAGTCTTGGAAAAGTGTGTTCTATATCTCCGCCAAACAGACTTCCCGGAGGTTGAGCTTTCAGAATCAAGTTTAACTCTAAGGGAGGAAGCAGCAGAATGTGCCTCTCACATCTAGCCTGTAGGAATTCAGGTTGGCAAGTTCTATGGGGAAGCCCATTGGCGCCTTCGTTGGAAACGGGTTTGGAAAGTTCAGTTTCAAAATCTCTGAAAAAGAGTCAGAGAAGCTTCTCCGTTTAGAATCCAGCATATCTCACTGAACCCAAAAACTGGTTGTTAGAACCTAGAGCTGCAAGCAGTTTGGTTTGGGAAATTAGACGCGAAATGACACTGCAAATGCCTTCCAACAGGCTTGGAAAAGTGTGTTCTATATCTCTGCCAAACAGACTCCCCGGAGCTTGAGCTTTCAGAAGCAAGTTTAACTCTAAGAGAGGAAGCAGCAGAATGTGCCTCTCACATCTAGCCTGTAGGAATTCAGGTTGGCAAGTTCTATGGGGAAGCCCATTGCTGCCTATGGGGGAAACGGCATGGGAGATTTCAGTTTCAAAATCTCTGTGGAAAAGCGTCAGAGAAGCTTCTCCGTTTAGAATCCAGCATATCTCACTGAACCGAAGAAGTGGTAGTTAGAAGGGAGTTAGAGCTGCAAGCAGTTTGGTTTGGGAAATTAGACGCGAAATGACACTGCAAAGGCCTTCCAACAGGCTTGGAAAAGTGTGTTCTATACCTCTGCCAAACAGACTCCCTGGAGGTTGAGCTTTCAGAAGCAAGTTTAACTCTAAGGGAGGAAGCAGCAGAATGTGCCTCTCACATCTAGCCTGTAGGAATTCAGGTTGGCAAGTTCTATGGGGAAGCCCATTGCTGCCTATGGTGGAAACGGCATGGGAGATTTCAGTTTCAAAATCTCTGTGAAAAAGCATCAGAGAAGCTTCTCCGTTTAGAATCCAGCATATCTCACTGAACCCAAGAAGTGGTAGTTAGAAGGGATTTAGAGCTGCAAGCAGTTTGGTTTGGGAAATTAGACGCGAAATGACACTGCAAATGCCTTCCAACAGGCTTGTAAAAGTGTGTTCTATATCTCTGCCAAACAGACTCCCCGGAGGTTGAGCTTTCAGAAGCAAGTTTAACTCTAAGGGAGGAAGCAGCAGAATGTGCCTCTCACATCTAGCCTGTAGGAATTCAGGTTGGCAAGTTCTATGGGGAAGCCCTTTGCTGCCTATGGTGGAAACGGCATGGGAGATTTCAGTTTCAAAATCTCTGTGAAAAAGCGTCAGAGAAGCTTCTCCGTTTAGAATCCAGCATATCTCACTGAACCGAAGAAGTGGTAGTTAGAAGGGCGTTAGAGCTGCAAGCAGATTGGTTTGGGAAATTAGACACGAAATCACATTGCAAAGGCCTTCCAACAGGCTTGGAAAAGTGTGTTCTATATCTCTGCCAAACAGACTACCAGGAGGTTGAGCTTTCAGAAGCAAGTTTAACTCTAAGGGAGGAAGCACCAGAATGTGCCTCTCACATCTAGCCTGTAGGAATTCAGGTTGGCAAGTTCTATGGGGAAGCCCTTTGGCGCCTTCGTTGGAAACGGGTTTGGAAATTTCAGTTTCAAAATCTCTGTGAAAAAGAGTCAGAGAAGCTTCTCCGTTTATAATCCAGCATATCTCACTGAACCGAAAAAGTGGTAGTGAGAAGGTAGAGCTGCAAGCAGTTTGGTTTGGGAAATTAGACGTGAAATGACACTGCAAATGTCTTCCAACAGGCTTGGAAAAGTGTGTTCTATATCTCTGCCAAACAGACTCCCCGGAGCTTGAGCTTTCAGAAGCAAGTTTAACTCTTAGGGTGGAATCAGCAGAATGTGCCCTTCACATCTAGCCTGTAGGAATTCAGGTTGGCAAGTTCTTTGGGGAAGCCCATTGCTGCCTATGGTGGAAACGGCATGGGAGATTTCAGTTTCAAAATCTCTGTGAAAAAGCGTCAGAGAAGCTTCTCCGATTAGAATCCAGCATATCTCACTGAACCGAAGAAGTGGTAGTTTGAAGGGTGTTAGAGCTGCAAGCACTTTGGTTTGGGAATTTAGACGCGAAATCACATTGCAAAGGCCTTCCAAAAGGCTTGGAAAATTGTGTTCTATATCTCTGCCAAACAGACTCCCCGGAGGTTGAGCTTTCAGAAGCAAGTTTAACTCTAAGGGAGGAAGCAGCAGAATGTGCCTCTCACATCTAGCCTGTAGGAATTCAGGTTGGCAAGTTCTATGGTGAAGCCCATTGGCGCCTTTCTTGTAAACGCGATTGGAAATTTCAGTTTCAAAATCTCTGTGAAAAAGCATCAGAGAAGCTTCTCCGTTTAGAATCCAGCATATCTCACTGAACCGAAAAAGTGGTTGTTAGAACCTAGAGCTGCAAGCAGTTTGGTTTGGGAAATTAGACGCGAAATGACACTGCAAATGCCTTCCAACAGGCTTGGAAAAGTGTGTTCTATATCTCTGCCAAACAGACTCCCCGGAGCTTGAGCTTTCAGAAGCAAGTTTAACTCTAAGAGAGGAAGCAGCAGAATGTGCCTCTCACATCTAGCCTGTAGGAATTCAGGTTGGCAAGTTCTATGTGGAAGCCCATTGCTGCCTAAGGGGGAAACGGCATGGGAGATTTCAGTTTCAAAATCTCTGTGAAAAAGCGTCAGAGAAGCTTCTCCGTTTAGAATCCAGCATATCTCACTGAACCGAAGAAGTGGTAGTTAGAAGGGAGTTAGAGCTGCAAGCAGTTTGGTTTGGGAAATTAGACGACAAATGACACTGCAAAGGCCTTCCAACAGGCTTGGAAAAGTGTGTTCTATACCTCTGCCAAACAGACTCCCTGGAGGTTGGCTTTCAGAAGCAAGTTTAACACTAAGGGAGGAAGCAGCAGAATGTGCCTCTCACATCTAGCCTGTAGGAATTCAGGTTGGCAAGTTCTATGGGGAAGCCCATTGGCGCCTTCGTTGGAAACGGGTTTGGAAATTTCAGTTTCAAAATCTCTGTGAAAAAGCATCAGAGAAGCTTCTCCGTTTAGAATCCAGCATATCTCACTAAACCGAAGAAGTGGTAGTTAGAAGGGAGTTAGAACTGCAAGCAGTTTGGTTTGGGAAATTAGACGCGAAATGACACTGCAAAGGCCTTCCAACAGGTTTGGAAAAGTGTGTTCTCTATCTCTGCCAAACAGACTCCCCGGAGGTTGAGCTTTCAGAAGCAATTTTAACTCTTAGGGTGGAATCAGCAGAATGTGCCCCTCACATCTAGCGTGTAGGAATTCAGGTTGGCAAGTTCTATGGGGAAGCCCATTGCTGCCTATGGTGGAAATGGCATGGGAGATTTCAGTTTAAAATCTCTGTGAAAAAGAGTCAGAGAAGCTTTTCCGTTTAGAATCCAGCATATCTCACTGAACCGAAGAAGTGGTAGTTAGAAGGGAGTTAGAGCTGCAAGCTGTTTGGTTTGGGAAATTAGACGAGAAATGAAACAGCAAAGGCCTTCCAACAGTCTTGGAAAAGTGTGTTCTATATCTCCGCCAAACAGACTTCCCGGAGGTTGAGCTTTCAGAATCAAGTTTAACTCTAAGGGAGGAAGCAGCAGAATGTGCCTCTCACATCTAGCCTGTAGGAATTCAGGTTGGCAAGTTCTATGGGGAAGCCCATTGCTGCCTATGGGGGAAACGGCATGGGAGATTTCAGTTTCAAAATGTCTGTGAAAAAGCGTCAGAGAAGCTTCTCCGTTTAGAATCCAGCATATCTCACCGAACCGAAGAAGTGGTAGTTAGAAGGGAGTTAGAGCTGCAAGCAGTTTGGTTTGGGAAATTAGACGCGAAATCACACTGCAAATGCCTTTCAACAGGCTTGGAAAAGTGTGTTCTATATCTCTGCCAAACAGACTCCCCGGAGGTTGAGCTTTCAGAAGCAAGTTTAACTCTAAGGGAGGAAGCAGCAGAATGTGCCTCTCACATCTAGCCTGTAGGAATTCAGGTTGGCAAGTTCTATGGGGAAGCCCATTGCTGCCTATGGTGGAAACGGCATGGGAGATTTCAGTTTCAAAATCTCTGTGGAAAAGCGTCAGAGAAGCTTCTCCGTTTAGAATCCAGCATATCTCACTGAACCGAAGAAGTGGTAGTTAGAAGGGAGTTAGAGCTGCAAGCAGTTTGGTTTGGGAAATTAGACGCGAAATGACACTGCAAAGCCCTTCCAACAGGCTTGGAAAAGTGTTTTCTATACCTCTGCCAAACAGACTCCCTGGAGGTTGAGCTTTCAGAAGCAAGTTTAACTCTAAGGGAGGAAGCAGCAGAATGTGCCTCTCACATCTAGCCTGTAGGAATTCAGGTTGGCAAGTTCTATGGGGAAGCCCATTGCTGCCTATGGTGGAAACGGCATGGGAGATTTCAGTTTCAAAATCTCTGTGAAAAAGCATCAGAGAAGCTCCTCTGTTTAGAATCCAGCATATCTCACTGAACCCAAGAAGTGGTAGTTAGAAGGGAGTTAGAGCTGCAAGCAGTTTGGTTTGGGAAATTAGACGCGAAATGACACTCCAAATGCCTTCCAACAGGCTTGTAAAAGTGTGTTCTATATCTCTGCCAAACAGACGCCCCGGAGGTTGAGCTTTCAGAAGCAAGTTTAACTCTAAGGGAGGAAGCAGCAGAATGTGCCTCTCACATCTATCCTGTAGGAATTCAGGTTGGCAAGTTCTATGGGGAAGCCCATTGCTGCCTATGGTGGAAACGGCATGGGAGATTTCAGTTTCAAAATCTCTGTGAAAAAGAGTCAGAGAAGCTTCTCCGTTTAGAATCCAGCATATCTCACTGAACCGAAGATGTGGTAGTTAGAAGGGAGTTAGAGCTGCAAGCAGTTTGGTTTGGGAAATTAGATGCGAAATGACACTGCAAAGGCCTTCCAACAGGCTTGGAAAAGTGTGTTCTATACCTCTGCCAAACAGACTCCCTGGAGGTTTAGCTTTCAGAAGCAAGTTTAACTCTAAGGGAGGAAGCAGCAGAATGTGCCTCTCACATCTAGCCTGTAGGAATTCAGGTTGGCAAGTTCTATGGGGAAGCCCATTGCTGCCTATGGTGGAAACGGCATGGGAGATTTCAGTTTCAAAATCTCTGTGAAAAAGCGTCAGAAAAGCTTCTCCGTTTAGAATCCAGCATATCTCACTGAACCGAAGAGGTGGTAGTTAGAAGGGAGTTAGAGCTGCAAGCAGATTGGTTTGGGAAATTAGACACGAAATCACATTGCAAAGGCCTTCCAACAGGCTTGGAAAAGTGTGTTCTATATCTCTGCTAAACAGACTCCCAGGAGGTTGAGCTTTCAGAAGCAAGTTTAACTCTAAGGGAGGAAGCACCAGAATGTGCCTCTCACATCAAGCCTGTAGGAATTCAGGTTGGCAAGTTCTATGGGGAAGCCCATTGGTGCCTTCGTTGGAAACGGCATGGGAGATTTCAGTTTCAAAATCTCTGTGAAAAAGCGTCAGAGAAACTTCTCCGTTTAGAATCCAGCATATCTCACTGAACCGAAAAAGTGGTTGTTAGAACCTAGAGCTGCAAGCAGTTTGGTTTGGGAAATTAGACGCGAAATGACACTGCAAATGCCTAACAACAGGCTTGGAAACGTGTGTTCTATATCTCTGCCAAACAGACTCCCCGGAGGTTGAGCTTTCAGAAGCAAGATTAACTCTAAGGGAGGAAGCAGCAGAATGTGCCTCTCACATCTAGCCTGTACGAATTCAGGTTCGCAAGTTCTATGGGTAAGCCCATTGGCGCCTTCGTTGGAAACGGGTTTGGAAATTTCAGTTTCAAAATCTCTGTGAAAAAGCATCAGAGAAGCTTCTCCGTTTAGAATCCAGCATATCTCACTGAACCCAAAAACTGGTTGTTAGAACCTAGAGCTGCAAGCAGTTTGGTTTGGGAAATTAGACGCGAAATGACACTGCAAATGCCTTCCAACAGGCTTGGAAAAGTGTGTTCTATATCTCTGCCAAACAGACTCCCCGGAGCTTGAGCTTTCAGAAGCAAGTTTAACTCTAAGAGAGGAAGCAGCAGAATGTGCCTCTCACATCTAGCCTGTAGGAATTCAGGTTGGCAAGTTCTATGGGGAAGCCCATTGCTGCCTATGGGGGAAACGGCATGGGAGATTTCAGTTTCAAAATCTCTGTGAAAAAGCGTCAGAGAAGCTTCTCCGTTTAGAATCCAGCATATCTCACCGAACCGAAGAAGTGGTAGTTAGAAGGGAGTTAGAGCTGCAAGCAGTTTGGTTTGGGAAATTAGACGCGAAATCACACTGCAAATGCCTTTCAACAGGCTTGGAAAAGTGTGTTCTATATCTCTGCCAAACAGACTCCCCGGAGGTTGAGCTTTCAGAAGCAAGTTTAACTCTAAGGGAGGAAGCAGCAGAATGTGCCTCTCACATCTAGCCTGTAGGAATTCAGGTTGGCAAGTTCTATGGGGAAGCCCATTGCTGCCTATGGTGGAAACGGCATGGGAGATTTCAGTTTCAAAATCTCTGTGGAAAAGCGTCAGAGAAGCTTCTCCGTTTAGAATCCAGCATATCTCACTGAACCGAAGAAGTGGTAGTTAGAAGGGAGTTAGAGCTGCAAGCAGTTTGGTTTGGGAAATTAGACGCGAAATGACACTGCAAAGCCCTTCCAACAGGCTTGGAAAAGTGTTTTCTATACCTCTGCCAAACAGACTCCCTGGAGGTTGAGCTTTCAGAAGCAAGTTTAACTCTAAGGGAGGAAGCAGCAGAATGTGCCTCTCACATCTAGCCTGTAGTAATTCAGGTTGGCAAGTTCTATAGGGAAGCCCATTGCTGCCTATGGTGGAAACGGCATGGGAGATTTCAGTTTCAAAATCTGTGTGAAAAAGCGTCAGAGAAGCTCCTCTGTTTAGAATCCATCATATCTCACTGAACCCAAGAAGTGGTAGTTAGAAGGGAGTTAGAGCTGCAAGCAGTTTGGTTTGGGAAATTAGACGCGAAATGACACTCCAAATGCCTTCCAACAGGCTTGTAAAAGTGTGTTCTATATCTCTGCCAAACAGACGCCCCGGAGGTTGAGCTTTCAGAAGCAAGTTTAACTCTAAGGGAGGAAGCAGCAGAATGTGCCTCTCACATCTAGCCTGTAGGAATTCAGGTTGGCAAGTTCTATGGGGAAGCCCATTGCTGCCTATGGTGGAAACGGCATGGGAGATTTCAGTTTCAAAATCTCTGTGAAAAAGCGTCAGAGAAGCTTCTCCGTTTAGAATCCAGCATATCTCACCGAACCGAAGAAGTGGTAGTTATAAGGGAGTTAGAGCTGCAAGCAGTTTGGTTTGGGAAATTAGACGCGAAATCACACTGCAAATGCTTTCCAACAGGCTTGGAAAAGTGTGTTCTATATCTCTGCCAAACAGACTCCCCGGAGCTTGAGCTTTCAGAAGCAACTTTAACTCTAAGGGAGGAAGCAGCAGAATGTGCCTCTCACATCTATCCTGTAGGAATTCAGGTTGGCAAGTTCTATGGGGAAGCCCATTGCTGCCTATGGTGGAAACGGCATGGGAGATTTCAGTTTCAAAATCTCTGTGAAAAAGAGTCAGAGAAGCTTCTCCGTTTAGAATCCAGCATATCTCACTGAACCGAAGATGTGGTAGTTAGAAGGGAGTTAGAGCTGCAAGCAGTTTGGTTTGGGAAATTAGACGCGAAATGACACTGCAAAGGCCTTCCAACAGGCTTGGAAAAGTGTGTTCTATACCTCTGCCAAACAGACTCCCTGGAGGTTGAGCTTTCAGAAGCAAGTTTAACTCTAAGGGAGGAAGCAGCAGAATGTGCCTCTCACATCTAGCCTGTAGGAATTCAGGTTGGCAAGTTCTATGGGGAAGCCCATTGCTGCCTATGGTGGAAACGGCATGGGAGATTTCAGTTTCAAAATCTCTGTGAAAAAGCGTCAGAAAAGCTTCTCCGTTTAGAATCCAGCATATCTCACTGAACCGAAGAGGTGGTAGTTAGAAGGGAGTTAGAGCTGCAAGCAGATTGGTTTGGGAAATTAGACACGAAATCACATTGCAAAGGCCTTCCAACAGGCTTGGAAAAGTGTGTTCTATATCTCTGCCAAACAGACTCCCAGGAGGTTGAGCTTTCAGAAGCAAGTTTAACTCTAAGGGAGGAAGCACCAGAATGTGCCTCTCACATCAAGCCTGTAGGAATTCAGGTTGGCAAGTTCTATGGGGAAGCCCATTGGCGCCTTCGTTGTAAACGCGATTGGAAATTTCAGTTTCAAAATCTCTGTGAAAAAGCATCAGAGAAGCTTCTCCGTTTAGAATCCAGCATATCTCACTGAACCGAAAAACTGGTTGTTAGAACCTAGAGCTGCAAGCAGTTTGGTTTGGGAAATTAGACGCGAAATGACACTGCAAATGCCTTCCAACAGGCTTGGAAAAGTGTGTTCTATATCTCTGCCAAACAGACTCCCCGGAGCTTGAGCTTTTAGAAGCAAGTTTAACTCTAAGAGAGGAAGCAGCAGAAGGTGCCTCTCACATCTAGCCTGTAGGAATTCAGGTTGGCAAGTTCTATGGGGAAGCCCATTGCTGCCTATGAGGGAAACGGCATGGGAGATTTCAGTTTCAAAATCTCTGTGAAAAAGCGTCAGAGAAGCTTCTCCGTTTAGAATCCAGCATATCTCACTGAACCGAAGAAGTGGTAGTTAGAAGGGAGTTAGAGCTGCAAGCAGTTTGGTTTGGGAAATTAGACGCGAAATGACACTGCAAAGCCCTTCCAACAGGCTTGGAAAAGTGTTTTCTATACCTCTGCCAAACAGACTCCCTGGAGGTTGAGCTTTCAGAAGCAAGTTTAACTCTAAGGGAGGAAGCAGCAGAATGTGCCTCTCACATCTAGCCTGTAGGAATTCAGGTTGGCAAGTTCTATGGGGAAGCCCATTGCTGCCTATGGTGGAAACGGCATGGGAGATTTCAGTTTCAAAATCTCTGTGAAAAAGCGTCAGAGAAGCTCCTCTGTTTAGAATCCAGCATATCTCACTGAACCCAAGAAGTGGTAGTTAGAAGGGAGTTAGAGCTGCAAGCAGTTTGGTTTGGGAAATTAGACGCGAAATGACACTCCAAATGCCTTCCAACAGGCTTGTAAAAGTGTGTTCTATATCTCTGCCAAACAGACGCCCCGGAGGTTGAGCTTTCAGAAGCAAGTTTAACTCTAAGGGAGGAAGCAGCAGAATGTGCCTCTCACATCTAGCCTGTAGGAATTCAGGTTGGCAAGTTCTATGGGGAAGCCCATTGCTGCCTATGGTGGAAACGGCATGGGAGATTTCAGTTTCAAAATCTCTGTGAAAAAGTGTCAGAGAAACTTCTCCGTTTAGAATCCAGCATATCTCACTGAACCGAAAAAGTGGTTGTTAGAACCTAGAGCTGCAAGCAGTTTGGTTTGGGAAATTAGACGCGAAATGACACTGCAAATGCCTAACAACAGGCTTGGAAAAGTGTGTTCTATATCTCTGCCAAACAGACTCCCCGGAGGTTGAGCTTTCAGAAGCAAGATTAACTCTAAGGGAGGAAGCAGCAGAATGTGCCTCTCACATCTAGCCTGTACGAATTCAGGTTCGCAAGTTCTATGGGGAAGCCCATTGGCGCCTTCGTTGGAAACGGGTTTGGAAATTTCAGTTTCAAAATCTCTGTGAAAAAGCATCAGAGAAGCTTCTCCGTTTAGAATCCAGCATATCTCACTGAACCGAAAAAGTGGTAGTGAGAAGGTAGAGCTGCAAGCAGTTTGGTTTGGGAAATTAGACGTGAAATGACACTGCAAATGCCTTCCAACAGGCTTGGAAAAGTGTGTTCTATATCTCTGCCAAACAGACTCCCCGGAGCTTGAGCTTTCAGAAGCAAGTTTAACTCTTAGGGTGGAATCAGCAGAATGTGCCCTTCACATCTAGCCTGTAGGAATTCAGGTTGGCAAGTTCTTTGGGGAAGCCCATTGCTGCCTATGGTGGAAACGGCATGGGAGATTTCAGTTTCAAAATCTCTGTGAAAAAGCGTCAGAGAAGCTTCTCCGTTTAGCATCCAGCATATCTCACTGAACCGAAGAAGTGGTAGTTAGAAGGGTGTTAGAGCTGCAAGCACTTTGGTTTGGGAATTTAGACGCGAAATCACATTGCAAAGGCCTTCCAACAGGCTTGGAAAAGTGTGTTCTATATCTCTGCCAAACAGACTCCCCGGAGGTTGAGCTTTCAGAAGCAAGTTTAACTCTAAGGGAGGAAGCAGCAGAATGTGCCTCTCACATCTAGCCTGTAGGAATTCAGGTTCGCAAGTTCTATGGGGAAGCCCATTGCTGCCTATGGTGGAAACAGCATGGGAGATTTCAGTTTCAAAATCTCTGTGAAAAAGCGTCAGAGAAGCTTCTCCGTTTAGAATCCAGCATATCTCACTGAACCGAAAAAGTGGTTGTTAGAACCTAGAGCTGCAAGCAGTTTGGTTTGGGAAATTAGACGCGAAATGACACTGCAAATGCCTTCCAACAGGCTTGGAAAAGTGTGTTCTATATCTCTGCCAAACAGACTCCCCGGAGCTTGAGCTTTCAGAAGCAAGTTTAACTCTAAGGGAGGAAGGAGCAGAATGTGCCCCTCACATCTAGCCTGTAGGAATTCAGGTTGGCAAGTTCTATGGGGAAGCCCATTGCTGCCTATGGGGGAAACGGCATGGGAGATTTCAGTTTCAAAATCTCTGTGAAAAAGCGTCAGAGAAGCTTCTCCATTTAGAATCCAGCATATCTCACCGAACCGAAGAAGTGGTAGTTAGAAGGGAGTTAGAGCTGCAAGCAGTTTGGTTTGGGAAATTAGACGCGAAATCACACTGCAAATGCTTTCCAACAGGCTTGGAAAAGTGTGTTCTATATCTCTGCCAAACAGACTCCCCGGAGCTTGAGCTTTCAGAAGCAAGTTTAACTCTAAGGGAGGAAGCAGCAGAATGTGCCTCTCACATCTAGCCTGTAGGAATTCAGGTTGGCAAGTTCTATGGGCAAGCCCATTGCTGCCTATGGTGGAAACGGCATGGGAGATTTCAGTTTCAAAATCTCTGTGAAAAAGAGTCAGAGAAGCTTCTCCGTTTAGAATCCAGCATATCTCACTGAACCGAAGATGTGGTAGTTAGAAGGGAGTTAGAGCTGCAAGCAGTTTGGTTTGGGAAAATAGACGCGAAATGACACTGCAAAGGCCTTCCAACAGGCTTGGAAAAGTGTGTTCTATACCTCTGCCAAACAGACTCCCTGGAGGTTGAGCTTTCAGAAGCAAGTTTAACTCTAAGGGAGGAAGCAGCAGAATGTGCCTCTCACATCTAGCCTGTAGGAATTCAGGTTGGCAAGTTCTATGGGGAAGCCCATTGCTGCCTATGGTGGAAACGGCATGGGAGATTTCAGTTTCAAAATCTCTGTGAAAAAGCGTCAGAGAAGCTTCTCCGTTTAGAATCCAGCATATCTCACTGAACCCAAGAAGTGGTAGTTAGAAGGGATTTAGAGCTGCAATCAGTTTGGTTTGGGAAATTAGACGCGAAATGACACTGCAAATGCCTTCCAACAGGCTTGTAAAAGTGTGTTCTATATCTCTGCCAAACAGACTCCCCGGAGGTTGAGCTTTCAGAAGCAAGTTTAACTCTAAGGGAGGAAGCTGCAGAATGTGCCTCTCACATCTAGCCTGTAGGAATTCAGGTTGGCAAGTTCTATGGGGAAGCCCTTTGCTGCCTATGGTGGAAACGGCATGGGAGATTTCAGTTTCAAAATCTCTGTGAAAAAGCGTCAGAGAAGCTTCTCCGTTTAGAATCCAGCATATCTCACTGAACCGAAGAAGTGGTAGTTAGAAGGGCGTTAGAGCTGCAAGCAGTTTGGTTTGGGAAATTAGACACGAAATCACATTGCAAAGGCCTTCCAACAGGCTTGGAAAAGTGTGTTCTATATCTCTGCCAAACAGACTCCCAGGAGGTTGAGCTTTCAGAAGCAAGTTTAACTCTAAGGGAGGAAGCACCAGAATGTGCCTCTCACATCTAGCCTGTAGGAATTCAGGTTGGCAAGTTCTATGGGGAAGCCCTTTGGCGCCTTCGTTGGAAACGGGTTTGGAAATTTCAGTTTCAAAATCTCTGTGAAAAAGAGTCAGAGAAGCTTCTCCGTTTATAATCCAGCATATCTCACTGAACCGAAAAAGTGGTAGTGAGAAGGTAGAGCTGCAAGCAGTTTGGTTTGGGAAATTAGACGTGAAATGACACTGCAAATGCCTTCCAACAGGCTTGGAAAAGTGTGTTCTATATCTCTGCCAAACAGACTCCCCGGAGCTTGAGCTTTCAGAAGCAAGTTTAACTCTAAGAGAGGAAGCAGCAGAATGTGCCTCTCACATCTAGCCTGTAGGAATTCAGGTTGGCAAGTTCTATGGGGAAGCCCATTGCTGCCTATGGGGGAAACGGCATGGGAGATTTCAGTTTCAAAATCTCTGTGAAAAAGCGTCAGAGAAGCTTCTCCGTTTAGAATCCAGCATATCTCACCGAACCGAAGAAGTGGTAGTTAGAAGGGAGTTAGAGCTGCAAGCAGTTTGGTTGGGGAAATTAGACGCGAAATCACACTGCAAATGCCTTTCAACAGGCTTGGAAAAGTGTGTTCTATATCTCTGCCAAACAGACTCCCCGGAGGTTGAGCTTTCAGAAGCAAGTTTAACTCTAAGGGAGGAAGCAGCAGAATGTGCCTCTCACATCTAGCCTGTAGGAATTCAGGTTGGCAAGTTCTATGGGGAAGCCCATTGCTGCCTATGGTGGAAACGGCATGGGAGATTTCAGTTTCAAAATCTCTGTGAAAAAGAGTCAGAGAAGCTTCTCCGTTTAGAATCCAGCATATCTCACTGAACCGAAGAAGTGGTAGTTAGAAGGGAGTTAGAGCTGCAAGCAGTTTGGTTTGGGAAATTAGACGCGAAATGACACTGCAAAGCCCTTCCAACAGGCTTGGAAAAGTGTTTTCTATACCTCTGCCAAACAGACTCCCTGGAGGTTGAGCTTTCAGAAGCAAGTTTAACTCTAAGGGAGGAAGCAGCAGAATGTGCCTCTCACATCTAGCCTGTAGGAATTCAGGTTGGCAAGTTCTATGGGGAAGCCCATTGCTGCCTATGGTGGAAACGGCATGGGAGATTTCAGTTTCAAAATCTCTGTGAAAAAGCGTCAGAGAAGCTTCTCCGTTTAGAATCCAGCATATCTCACTGAACCCAAGAAGTGGTAGTTAGAAGGGATTTAGAGCTGCAAGCAGTTTGGTTTGGGAAATTAGACGCGAAATAACACTGCAAATGCCTTCCAACAGGCTTGTAAAAGTGTGTTCTATATCTCTGCCAAACAGACTCCCCGGAGGTTGAGCTTTCAGAAGCAAGTTTAACTCTAAGGGAGGAAGCAGCAGAATGTGCCTCTCACATCTAGCCTGTAGGAATTCAGGTTGGCAAGTTCTATGGGGAAGCCCTTTGCTGCCTATGGTGGAAACGGCATGGGAGATTTCAGTTTCAAAATCTCTGTGAAAAAGCGTCAGAGAAGCTTCTCCGTTTAGAATCCAGCATATCTCACTGAACCGAAGAAGTAGTAGTTAGAAGGGCGTTAGAGCTGCAAGCAGATTGGTTTGGGAAATTAGACACGAAATCACATTGCAAAGGCCTTCAAACAGGCTTGGAAAAGTGTGTTCTATATCTCTGCCAAACAGACTCCCCGGAGCTTGAGCTTTCAGAAGCAAGTTTAACTCTTAGTGTGGAATCAGCAGAATGTGCCCTTCACATCTAGCCTGTAGGAATTCAGGTTGGCAAGTTCTTTGGGGAAGCCCATTGCTGCCTATGGTGGAAACGGCATGGGAGATTTCAGTTTCAAAATCTCTGTGAAAAAGCATCAGAGAAGCTTCTCCGTTTAGAATCCAGCATATCTCACTGAACCGAAGAAGTGGTAGTTAGAAGGGAGTTAGAGCTGCAAGCAGTTTGGTTTGGGAAATTAGACGCGAAATGACACTGCAAATGCCTTCCAACAGGCTTGGAAAAGTGTGTTCTATATCTCTGCCAAACAGACTCCCCGGAGCTTGAGCTTTCAGAAGCAAGTTTAATTCTAAGAGAGGAAGCAGCAGAATGTGCCTCTCACATCTAGCCTGTAGGAATTCAGGTTGGCAAGTTCTATGTGGAAGCCCATTGCTGCCTAAGGGGGTAACGGCATGGGAGATTTCAGTTTCAAAATCTCTGTGAAAAAGCGTCAGAGAAGCTTCTCCGTTTAGAATCCAGCATATCTCACTGAACCGAAGAAGTGGTAGTTAGAAGGGAGTTAGAGCTGCAAGCAGTTTGGTTTGGGAAATTAGACGACAAATGACACTGCAAAGGCCTTCCAACAGGCTTGGAAAAGTGTGTTCTATACCTCTGCCAAACAGACTCCCTGGAGGTTCGCTTTCAGAAGCAAGTTTAACACTAAGGGAGGAAGCAGCAGAATGTGCCTCTCACATCTAGCCTGTAGGATTTCAGGTTGGCAAGTTCTATGGGGAAGCCCATTGGCGCCTTCGTTGGAAACGGGTTTGGAAATTTCAGTTTCAAAATCTCTGTGAAAAAGCATCAGAGAAGCTTCTCCGTTTAGAATCCAGCATATCTCACTAAACCGAAGAAGTGGTAGTTAGAAGGGAGTTAGAACTGCAAGCAGTTTGGTTTGGGAAATTAGACGCGAAATGACACTGCAAAGGCCTTCCAACAGGTTTGGAAAAGTGTGTTCTATATCTCTGCCAAACAGACTCCCCGGAGGTTGAGCTTTCAGAAGCAAGTTTAACTCTAAGGGAGGAAGCAGCAGAATGTGCCTCTCACATCTAGCCTGTAGGAATTCAGGTTGGCAAGTTCTATGGTGAAGCCCATTGGCGCCTTTGTTCTAAACGCGATTGGAAATTTCAGTTTCAAAATCTCTGTGAAAAAGCATCAGAGAAGCTTCTCCGTTTAGAATCCAGCATATCTCACTGAACCGAAAAAGTGGTTGTTAGAACCTAGAGCTGCAAGCAGTTTGGTTTGGGAAATTAGACGCGAAATGACACTGCAAATGCCTTCCAACAGGCTTGGAAAAGTGTGTTCTATATCTCTGCCAAACAGACTCCCCGGAGCTTGAGCTTTCAGAAGCAAGTTTAACTCTAAGAGAGGAAGCAGCAGAATGTGCCTCTCACATCTAGCCTGTAGGAATTCAGGTTGGCAAGTTCTATGTGGAAGCCCATTGCTGCCTATGGGGGAAACGGCATGGGAGATTTCAGTTTCAAAATCTCTGTGAAAAAGCGTCAGAGAAGCTTCTCCGTTTAGAATCCATTATATAACACTGAACTGAAGAATTGGTAGTTACAAGGGAGTTAGAGCTGCAAGCAGTTTGGTTTGGGAAATTAGACGAGAAATCACATTGCAAAGGCCTTCCAACAGGATTGGAAAAGTGTGTTCTATATCTCTGCCAAACAGACTCCCAGGAGGTTGAGCTTTCAGAAGCAAGTTTAACTCTAAGGGAGGAAGCAGCAGAATGTGCCTCTCACATCTAGCCTGTAGGAATTCAGGTTGGCACGTTCTATGGGGAAGCCCATTGGCGCCTTCGTTGGAAACGGGTTTCGAAATTTCAGTTTCAAAATCTCTGTGAAAAAGCATCAGAGAAGCTTCTCCGTTTAGAATCCAGCATATCTCATTGAACCGAAGAAGTGGTAGTTAGAAGGGAATTAGAACTGTAAGCAGTTTGGTTTGGGAAATTAGACGCGTACTCACATTGCAAAGGCCTTCGAACAGGCTTGGAAAAGTGTGTTCTATATCTCTGCCAAACAGACTCCCCGGAGGTTGAGCTTTCAGAAGCAAGTTTAACTCTTAGGGTAGAAGCAGCAGAATGTGCCCCTCACATCTAGCCTGTAGGAATTCAGGTTGGCAAGTTCTATGGGGAAGCCCATTGCTGCCTATGGTGGAAACGGCATGGGAGATTTCAGTTTCAAAATCTCTGTGAAAAAGCGTCAGGGAAGCTTCTCCGTTTAGAATCCAGCATATCTCACTGAACCGAAGAAGTGGTAGTTAGAAGGGAGTTAGAGCTGCAAGCAGTTTGGTTTGGGAAATTAGACGCGAAATGACACTGCAAATGCCTTCCAACAGGCTTGTAAAAGTGTGTTCTATATCTCTGCCAAACAGACGCCCCGGAGGTTGAGCTTTCAGAAGCAAGTTTAACTCTAAGGGAGGAAGCAGCAGAATGTGCCCTTCACATCTAGCCTGTAGGAATTCAGGTTGGCAAGTTCTATGGGGAAGCCCATTGCTGCCTATGGGGGAAACGGCATGGGAGATTTCAGTTTCAAAATCTCTGTGAAAAAGCGTCAGAGAAGCTTCTCCGTTTAGAATCCAGCATATCTCACTGAACCGAAAAAGTGGTTGTTAGAACCTAGAGCTGCAAGCAGTTTGGTTTGGGAAATTAGACGCGAAATGACACTGCAAATGCCTTCCAAAAGGCTTGGAAAAGTGTGTTCTATATCTCTGCCAAACAGACTCCCCGGAGCTTGAGCTTTCAGAAGCAAGTTTAACTCTAAGGGAGGAAGGAGCAGAATGTGCCCCTCACATCTAGCCTGTAGGAATTCAGGTTGGCAAGTTCTATGGGGAAGCCCATTGCTGGCTACGGGGGAAACGGCATGGGAGATTTCAGTTTCAAAATCTCTGTGAAAAAGCGTCAGAGAAGCTTCTCCGTTTAGAATCCAGCATATCTAACTGAACCTAAGAGGTGGTACTTAGAAGGGAGTTAGAGCTGCAAGCAGATTGGTTTGGGAAATTAGACACGAAATCACATTGCAAAGGCCTTCCAACAGGCTTGGAAAAGTGTGTTCTATATCTCTGCCAAACAGACTCCCAGGAGGTTGAGCTTTCAGAAGCAAGTTTAACTCTAAGGGAGGAAGCACCAGAATGTGCCTCTCACATCTAGCCTGTAGGAATTCAGGTTGGCAAGTTCTATGGGGAAGCCCATTGGCGCCTTCGTTGTAAACGCGATTGGAAATTTCAGTTTCAAAATCTCTGTGAAAAAGCATCAGAGAAGCTTCTCCGTTTAGAATCCAGCATATCTCACTGAACCCAAGAAGTGGTAGTTAGAAGGGATTT
Source organism: Cynocephalus volans (assembly GCF_027409185.1). Lineage (NCBI taxonomy): Eukaryota > Metazoa > Chordata > Mammalia > Dermoptera > Cynocephalidae > Cynocephalus > Cynocephalus volans. The sequence continues at coordinate 1,121,972 of NW_026902372.1, read as the reverse complement.
AGAGCTGCAATCAGTTTGCTTTGGGAAATTAGACGCGAAATGACACTGCAAATGCCTTCCAACAGGCATGTAAAAGTGTGTTCTATATCTCTGCAAAACAGACTCCCCGGAGGTTGAGCTTTCAGAAGCAAGTTTAACTCTAAGGGAGGAAGCAGCAGAATGTGCCTCTCACATCTAGCCTGTAGTAATTCAGGTTGGCAAGTTCTATGGGGAAGCCCTTTGCTGCCTATGGTGGAAACGGCATGGGAGATTTCAGTTTCAAAATGTCTGTGAAAAAGCGTCAGAGAAGCTTCTCCGTTTAGAATCCTGCATATCTCACTGAACCGAAGAAGTGGTAGTTAGAAGGGCGTTAGAGCTGCAAGCAGATTGGTTTGGGAAATTAGACACGAAATCACATTGCAAAGGCCTTCCAACAGGCTTGGAAAAGTGTGTTCTATATCTCTGCCAAACAGACTCCCAGGAGGTTGAGCTTTCAGAAGCAAGTTTAACTCTAAGCGAGGAAGCACCAGAATGTGCCTCTCACATCTAGCCTGTAGGAATTCAGGTTGGCAAGTTCTATGGGGAAGCCCATTGGCGCCTTCGTTGGAAACGGGTTTGGAAATTTCAGTTTCAAAATCTCTGTGAAAAAGCATCAGAGAAGCTTCTCCGTTTAGAATCCAGCATATGTCACTGAACCGAAAAAGTGGTAGTGAGAAGGTAGAGCTGCAAGCAGTTTGGTTTGGGAAATTAGACGTGAAATGACACTGCAAATACCTTCCAACAGGCTTGGAAAAGTGTGTTCTATATCTCTGCCAAACAGACTCCCCGGAGCTTGAGCTTTCAGAAGCAAGTTTAACTCTTAGGGTGGAATCAGCAGAATGTGCCCTTCACATCTAGCCTGTAGGAATTCAGGTTGGCAAGTTCTTTGGGGAAGCCCATTGCTGCCTATGGTGGAAACGGCATGGGAGATTTCAGTTTCAAAATCTCTGTGAAAAAGCGTCAGAGAAGCTTCTCCGTTTAGAATCCAGCATATCTCACTGAACCGAAAAAGTGGTTGTTAGAACCTAGAGCTGCAAGCAGTTTGGTTTGGGAAATTAGACGCGAAATGACACTGCAAATGCCTTCCAACAGGCTTGGAAAAGTGTGTTCTATATCTCTGCCAAACAGACTCCCTGGAGGTTGGCTTTCAGAAGCAAGTTTAACTCTAAGAGAGGAAGCAGCAGAATGTGCCTCTCACATCTAGCCTGTAGGAATTCAGGTTGGCAAGTTCTATGGGGAAGCCCATTGCTGCCTATGGGGGAAACGGCATGGGAGATTTCAGTTTCAAAATCTCTGTGAAAAAGCGTCAGAGAAGCTTCTCCGTTTAGAATCCAGCATATCTCACTGAACCGAAGAAGTGGTAGTTAGAAGGGAGTTAGAGCTGCAAGCAGTTTGGTTTGGGAAATTAGACGACAAATGACACTGCAAAGGCCTTCCAACAGGCTTGGAAAAGTGTGTTCTATACCTCTGCCAAACAGACTCCCTGGAGGTTGGCTTTCAGAAGCAAGTTTAACACTAAGGGATGAAGCAGCAGAATGTGCCTCTCACATCTAGCCTGTAGGAATTCAGGTTGGCAAGTTCTATGGGGAAGCCCATTGGCGCCTTCGTTGGAAACGGGTTTGGAAATTTCAGTTTCAAAATGTCTGTGAAAAAGCATCAGAGAAGCTTCTCCGTTTAGAATCCAGCATATCTCACTAAACCGAAGAAGTGGTAGTTAGAAGGGAGTTAGAACTGCAAGCAGTTTGGTTTGGGAAATTAGACGCGAAATGACACTGCAAAGGCCTTCCAACAGGTTTGGAAAAGTGTGTTCTATATCTCTGCCAAACAGACTCCCCGGAGGTTGAGCTTTCAGAAGCAATTTTAACTCGTAGGGTGGAATCAGCAGAATGTGCCCCTCACATCTAGCGTGTAGGAATTCAGGTTGGCAAGTTCTATGGGGAAGCCCATTGCTGCCTATGGTGGAAATGGCATGGGAGATTTCAGTTTCAAAATCTCTGTGAAAAAGCGTCAGAGAAGCTTTTCCGTTTAGAATCCAGCATATCTCACTGCACCGAAGAAGTGTTATTTAGAAGGGAGTTAGAGCTGCAAGCTGTTTGGTTTGGGAAATTAGACGCGAAATGAAACAGCAAAGGCCTTCCAACAGTCTTGGAAAAGTGGGTTCTATATCTCTGCCAAACAGACTTCCCGGAGGTTGAGCTTTCAGAATCAAGTTTAACTCTAAGGGAGGAAGCAGCAGAATGTGCCTCTCACATCTAGCCTGTAGGAATTCAGGTTGGCAAGTTCTATGGGGAAGCCCATTGGCGCCTTCGTTGGAAACGGGTTTGGAAAGTTCAGTTTCAAAATCTCTGTGAAAAAGCATTAGAGAAGCTTCTCCGTTTAGAATCCAGCATATCTCACTGAACCGAAAAAGTGGTACTTAGAACCTAGAGCTGTAAGCAGTTTGGTTTGGGAAATTAGACGCGAAATGACACTGCAAACGCCTTCCGACAGGCTTGGAAAAGTGTGTTCTATATCTCTGCCAAACAGACTCCCCGGAGCTTGAGCTTTCAGAAGCAAGTTTAACTCTAAGAGAGGAAGCAGCAGAATGTGCCTCTCACATCTAGCCTGTAGGAATTCAGGTTGGCAAGTTCTATGGGGAAGCCCATTGCTGCCTATGGGGGAAACGGCATGGGAGATTTCAGTTTCAAAATCTCTGTGAAAAAGCGTCAGAGAAGCTTCTCCGTTTAGAATCCAGCATATCTCACTGAACCGAAGAAGTGGTGGTTAGAAGGGAGTTAGAGCTGCAAGCAGTTTAGTTTGGGAAATTAGACGACAAATGACACTGCAAAGGCCTTCCAACAGGCTTGGAAAAGTGTGTTCTATACCTCTGCCAAACAGACTCCCTGGAGGTTGGATTTCAGAAGCAAGTTTAACACTAAGGGAGGAAGCAGCAGAATGTGCCTCTCACATCTAGCCTGTAGGAATTCAGGTTGGCAAGTTCTATGGGGAAGCGCATTGGCGCCTTCGTTGGAAACGGGTTTGGAAATTTCAGTTTCAAAATCTCTGTGAAAAAGCATCAGAGAAGCTTCTCCGTTTACAATCCAGCATATCTCACTAAACCGAAGAAGTGGTAGTTAGAAGGGAGTTAGAACTGCAAGCAGTTTGGTTTGGGAAATTAGACGCGAAATGACACTGCAAATGCCTTCCAACAGGCATGTAAAAGTGTGTTCTATATCTCTGCAAAACAGACTCCCCGGAGGTTGAGCTTTCAGAAGCAAGTTTAACTCTAAGGGAGGAAGCAGCAGAATGTGCCTCTCACATCTAGCCTGTAGTAATTCAGGTTGGCAAGTTCTATGGGGAAGCCCTTTGCTGCCTATGGTGGAAACGGCATGGGAGATTTCAGTTTCAAAATGTCTGTGAAAAAGCGTCAGAGAAGCTTCTCCGTTTAGAATCCTGCATATCTCACTGAACCGAAGAAGTGGTAGTTAGAAGGGCGTTAGAGCTGCAAGCAGATTGGTTTGGGAAATTAGACACGAAATCACATTGCAAAGGCCTTCCAACAGGCTTGGAAAAGTGTGTTCTATATCTCTGCCAAACAGACTCCCAGGAGGTTGAGCTTTCAGAAGCAAGTTTAACTCTAAGCGAGGAAGCACCAGAATGTGCCTCTCACATCTAGCCTGTAGGAATTCAGGTTGGCAAGTTCTATGGGGAAGCCCATTGGCGCCTTCGTTGGAAACGGGTTTGGAAATTTCAGTTTCAAAATCTCTGTGAAAAAGCATCAGAGAAGCTTCTCCGTTTAGAATCCAGCATATGTCACTGAACCGAAAAAGTGGTAGTGAGAAGGTAGAGCTGCAAGCAGTTTGGTTTGGGAAATTAGACGTGAAATGACACTGCAAATACCTTCCAACAGGCTTGGAAAAGTGTGTTCTATATCTCTGCCAAACAGACTCCCCGGAGCTTGAGCTTTCAGAAGCAAGTTTAACTCTTAGGGTGGAATCAGCAGAATGTGCCCTTCACATCTAGCCTGTAGGAATTCAGGTTGGCAAGTTCTTTGGGGAAGCCCATTGCTGCCTATGGTGGAAACGGCATGGGAGATTTCAGTTTCAAAATCTCTGTGAAAAAGCGTCAGAGAAGCTTCTCCGTTTAGAATCCAGCATATCTCACTGAACCGAAAAAGTGGTTGTTAGAACCTAGAGCTGCAAGCAGTTTGGTTTGGGAAATTAGACGCGAAATGACACTGCAAATGCCTTCCAACAGGCTTGGAAAAGTGTGTTCTATATCTCTGCCAAACAGACTCCCTGGAGGTTGGCTTTCAGAAGCAAGTTTAACTCTAAGAGAGGAAGCAGCAGAATGTGCCTCTCACATCTAGCCTGTAGGAATTCAGGTTGGCAAGTTCTATGGGGAAGCCCATTGCTGCCTATGGGGGAAACGGCATGGGAGATTTCAGTTTCAAAATCTCTGTGAAAAAGCGTCAGAGAAGCTTCTCCGTTTAGAATCCAGCATATCTCACTGAACCGAAGAAGTGGTAGTTAGAAGGGAGTTAGAGCTGCAAGCAGTTTGGTTTGGGAAATTAGACGACAAATGACACTGCAAAGGCCTTCCAACAGGCTTGGAAAAGTGTGTTCTATACCTCTGCCAAACAGACTCCCTGGAGGTTGGCTTTCAGAAGCAAGTTTAACACTAAGGGATGAAGCAGCAGAATGTGCCTCTCACATCTAGCCTGTAGGAATTCAGGTTGGCAAGTTCTATGGGGAAGCCCATTGGCGCCTTCGTTGGAAACGGGTTTGGAAATTTCAGTTTCAAAATGTCTGTGAAAAAGCATCAGAGAAGCTTCTCCGTTTAGAATCCAGCATATCTCACTAAACCGAAGAAGTGGTAGTTAGAAGGGAGTTAGAACTGCAAGCAGTTTGGTTTGGGAAATTAGACGCGAAATGACACTGCAAAGGCCTTCCAACAGGTTTGGAAAAGTGTGTTCTATATCTCTGCCAAACAGACTCCCCGGAGGTTGAGCTTTCAGAAGCAATTTTAACTCGTAGGGTGGAATCAGCAGAATGTGCCCCTCACATCTAGCGTGTAGGAATTCAGGTTGGCAAGTTCTATGGGGAAGCCCATTGCTGCCTATGGTGGAAATGGCATGGGAGATTTCAGTTTCAAAATCTCTGTGAAAAAGCGTCAGAGAAGCTTTTCCGTTTAGAATCCAGCATATCTCACTGCACCGAAGAAGTGTTATTTAGAAGGGAGTTAGAGCTGCAAGCTGTTTGGTTTGGGAAATTAGACGCGAAATGAAACAGCAAAGGCCTTCCAACAGTCTTGGAAAAGTGGGTTCTATATCTCTGCCAAACAGACTTCCCGGAGGTTGAGCTTTCAGAATCAAGTTTAACTCTAAGGGAGGAAGCAGCAGAATGTGCCTCTCACATCTAGCCTGTAGGAATTCAGGTTGGCAAGTTCTATGGGGAAGCCCATTGGCGCCTTCGTTGGAAACGGGTTTGGAAAGTTCAGTTTCAAAATCTCTGTGAAAAAGCATTAGAGAAGCTTCTCCGTTTAGAATCCAGCATATCTCACTGAACCGAAAAAGTGGTACTTAGAACCTAGAGCTGCAAGCAGTTTGGTTTGGGAAATTAGACGCGAAATGACACTGCAAACGCCTTCCGACAGGCTTGGAAAAGTGTGTTCTATATCTCTGCCAAACAGACTCCCCGGAGCTTGAGCTTTCAGAAGCAAGTTTAACTCTAAGAGAGGAAGCAGCAGAATGTGCCTCTCACATCTAGCCTGTAGGAATTCAGGTTGGCAAGTTCTATGGGGAAGCCCATTGCTGCCTATGGGGGAAACGGCATGGGAGATTTCAGTTTCAAAATCTCTGTGAAAAAGCGTCAGAGAAGCTTCTCCGTTTAGAATCCAGCATATCTCACTGAACCGAAGAAGTGGTGGTTAGAAGGGAGTTAGAGCTGCAAGCAGTTTAGTTTGGGAAATTAGACGACAAATGACACTGCAAAGGCCTTCCAACAGGCTTGGAAAAGTGTGTTCTATACCTCTGCCAAACAGACTCCCTGGAGGTTGGATTTCAGAAGCAAGTTTAACACTAAGGGAGGAAGCAGCAGAATGTGCCTCTCACATCTAGCCTGTAGGAATTCAGGTTGGCAAGTTCTATGGGGAAGCGCATTGGCGCCTTCGTTGGAAACGGGTTTGGAAATTTCAGTTTCAAAATCTCTGTGAAAAAGCATCAGAGAAGCTTCTCCGTTTACAATCCAGCATATCTCACTAAACCGAAGAAGTGGTAGTTAGAAGGGAGTTAGAACTGCAAGCAGTTTGGTTTGGGAAATTAGACGCGAAATGACACTGCAAAGGCCTTCCAACAGGTTTGGAAAAGTGTGTTCTATATCTCTGCCAAACAGACTCCCCGGAGGTTGAGCTTTCAGAAGCAATTTTAACTCTTAGGGTGGAATCAGCAGAATGTGCCCCTCACATATAGCGTGTAGGAATTCAGGTTGGCAAGTTCTATGGGAAAGCCCATTGCTGCCTATGGTGGAAATGGCATGGGAGATTTCAGTTTCAAAATCTCTGTGAAAAAGCGTCAGAGAAGCTTTTCCGTTTAGAATCCAGCATATCTCACTGAACCGAAGAAGTGTTAGTTAGAATGGAGTTAGAGCTGCAAGCTGTTTGGTTTGGGAATTAGACGCGAAATGAAACTGCAAACGCCTTCCAACAGGCTTGGAAAAGTGTGTTCTATATCTCTGCCAAACAGACTCCCAGGAGGTTTAGCTGTCAGAAGCAAGTTTAACTCTAAGGGAGGAAGCAGCAGAATGTGCCTCTCACATCTAGCCTGTAGGAATTCAGGTTGGCAAGTTCTATGGTGAAGCCCATTGCTGCCTGTGGTGGAAACGGCATGGGAGATTTCGGTTTCAAAATCTCTGTGAAAAAGAGTCAGAGAAGCTTCTCCGTTTAGAATCCAGCATATCTCACTGAACCGAAGAAGTGGTAGTTAGAAGGGAGTTAGACCTGCAAGCAGTTTGGTTTGGGAAATTAGACACGAAATGACACTGCAAAGCCCTTCCAACAGGCTTGGAAAAGTGTGTTCTATACCTCTGCCAAACAGACTCCCCGGAGGTTGAGCTTTCAGAAGCAAGTTTAACTCGTAGGGTGGAATCAGCAGAATGTGCCCTTCACATCTAGCCTGTAGGAATTCAGGTTGGCAAGTTCTTTGGGGAAGTCCATTGCTGCCTATGGTGGAAACGGCATGGGAGATTTCAGTTTCAAAATCTCTGTGAAAAAGCATCAGAGAAGCTTCTCCGTTTAGAATCCAGCATATCTCACTGAACCGAAAAACTGGTTGTTAGAACCTAGAGCTGCAAGCAGTTTGGTTTGGGAAATTAGACGTGAAATGACACTGCAAATGCCTTCCAACAGGCTTGGAAAAGTGTGTTCTATATCTCTGCCAAACAGACTCCCCGGAGCTTGAGCTTTCAGAAGCAAGTTTAACTCTTAGGGTGGAATCAGCAGAATGTGCCCTTCACATCTAGCCTGTAGGAATTCAGGTTGGCAAGTTCTTTGGGGAAGCCCATTGCTGCCTATGGTGGAAACGGCATGGGAGATTTCAGTTTCAAAATCTCTGTGAAAAAGCGTCAGAGAAGCTTCTCCGTTTAGAATCCAGCATATCTCACTGAACCGAAGAAGTGGTAGTTAGAAGGGTGTTAGAGCTGCAAGCACTTTGGTTTGGGAATTTAGACGCGAAATCACATTGCAAAGGCCTTCCAACAGGCTTGGAAAAGTGTGTTCTATATCTCTGCCAAACAGACTCCCCGGAGGTTGAGCTTTCAGAAGCAAGTTTAACTCTAAGGGAGGAAGCAGCAGAATGTGCCTCTCACATCTAGCCTGTAGGAATTCAGGTTGGCAAGTTCTATGGGGAAGCCCTTTGCTGCCTATGGTGGAAACGGCATGGGAGATTTCAGTTTCAAAATCTCTGTGAAAAAGCGTCAGAGAAGCTTCTCCGTTTAGAATCCAGCATATCTCACTGAACCGAAGAAGTGGTAGTTAGAAGGGCGTTAGAGCTGCAAGCAGATTGGTTTGGGAAATTAGACACGAAATCACATTGCAAAGGCCTTCCAACAGGCTTGGAAAAGTGTGTTCTCTATCTCTGCCAAACAGACTCCCCGGAGGTTGAGCTTTCAGAAGCAATTTTAACTCTTAGGGTGGAATCAGCAGAATGTGCCCCTCACATCTAGCGTGTAGGAATTCAGGTTGGCAAGTTCTATGGGGAAGCCCATTGCTGCCTATGGTGGAAATGGCATGGGAGATTTCAGTTTAAAATCTCTGTGAAAAAGAGTCAGAGAAGCTTTTCCGTTTAGAATCCAGCATATCTCACTGAACCGAAGAAGTGGTAGTTAGAAGGGAGTTAGAGCTGCAAGCTGTTTGGTTTGGGAAATTAGACGAGAAATGAAACAGCAAAGGCCTTCCAACAGTCTTGGAAAAGTGTGTTCTATATCTCCGCCAAACAGACTTCCCGGAGGTTGAGCTTTCAGAATCAAGTTTAACTCTAAGGGAGGAAGCAGCAGAATGTGCCTCTCACATCTAGCCTGTAGGAATTCAGGTTGGCAAGTTCTATGGGGAAGCCCATTGGCGCCTTCGTTGGAAACGGGTTTGGAAAGTTCAGTTTCAAAATCTCTGAAAAAGAGTCAGAGAAGCTTCTCCGTTTAGAATCCAGCATATCTCACTGAACCCAAAAACTGGTTGTTAGAACCTAGAGCTGCAAGCAGTTTGGTTTGGGAAATTAGACGCGAAATGACACTGCAAATGCCTTCCAACAGGCTTGGAAAAGTGTGTTCTATATCTCTGCCAAACAGACTCCCCGGAGCTTGAGCTTTCAGAAGCAAGTTTAACTCTAAGAGAGGAAGCAGCAGAATGGGCCTCTCACATCTAGCCTGTAGGAATTCAGGTTGGCAAGTTCTATGGGGAAGCCCATTGCTGCCTATGGGGGAAACGGCATGGGAGATTTCAGTTTCAAAATCTCTGTGGAAAAGCGTCAGAGAAGCTTCTCCGTTTAGAATCCAGCATATCTCACTGAACCGAAGAAGTGGTAGTTAGAAGGGAGTTAGAGCTGCAAGCAGTTTGGTTTGGGAAATTAGACGCGAAATGACACTGCAAAGGCCTTCCAACAGGCTTGGAAAAGTGTGTTCTATACCTCTGCCAAACAGACTCCCTGGAGGTTGAGCTTTCAGAAGCAAGTTTAACTCTAAGGGAGGAAGCAGCAGAATGTGCCTCTCACATCTAGCCTGTAGGAATTCAGGTTGGCAAGTTCTATGGGGAAGCCCATTGCTGCCTATGGTGGAAACGGCATGGGAGATTTCAGTTTCAAAATCTCTGTGAAAAAGCATCAGAGAAGCTTCTCCGTTTAGAATCCAGCATATCTCACTGAACCCAAGAAGTGGTAGTTAGAAGGGATTTAGAGCTGCAAGCAGTTTGGTTTGGGAAATTAGACGCGAAATGACACTGCAAATGCCTTCCAACAGGCTTGTAAAAGTGTGTTCTATATCTCTGCCAAACAGACTCCCCGGAGGTTGAGCTTTCAGAAGCAAGTTTAACTCTAAGGGAGGAAGCAGCAGAATGTGCCTCTCACATCTAGCCTGTAGGAATTCAGGTTGGCAAGTTCTATGGGGAAGCCCTTTGCTGCCTATGGTGGAAACGGCATGGGAGATTTCAGTTTCAAAATCTCTGTGAAAAAGCGTCAGAGAAGCTTCTCCGTTTAGAATCCAGCATATCTCACTGAACCGAAGAAGTGGTAGTTAGAAGGGCGTTAGAGCTGCAAGCAGATTGGTTTGGGAAATTAGACACGAAATCACATTGCAAAGGCCTTCCAACAGGCTTGGAAAAGTGTGTTCTATATCTCTGCCAAACAGACTACCAGGAGGTTGAGCTTTCAGAAGCAAGTTTAACTCTAAGGGAGGAAGCACCAGAATGTGCCTCTCACATCTAGCCTGTAGGAATTCAGGTTGGCAAGTTTTATGGGGAAGCCCTTTGGCGCCTTCGTTGGAAACGGGTTTGGAAATTTCAGTTTCAAAATCTCTGTGAAAAAGAGTCAGAGAAGCTTCTCCGTTTATAATCCAGCATATCTCACTGAACCGAAAAAGTGGTAGTGAGAAGGTAGAGCTGCAAGCAGTTTGGTTTGGGAAATTAGACGTGAAATGACACGGCAAATGTCTTCCAACAGGCTTGGAAAAGTGTGTTCTATATCTCTGCCAAACAGACTCCCCGGAGCTTGAGCTTTCAGAAGCAAGTTTAACTCTTAGGGTGGAATCAGCAGAATGTGCCCTTCACATCTAGCCTGTAGGAATTCAGGTTGGCAAGTTCTTTGGGGAAGCCCATTGCTGCCTATGGTGGAAACGGCATGGGAGATTTCAGTTTCAAAATCTCTGTGAAAAAGCGTCAGAGAAGCTTCTCCGATTAGAATCCAGCATATCTCACTGAACCGAAGAAGTGGTAGTTTGAAGGGTGTTAGAGCTGCAAGCACTTTGGTTTGGGAATTTAGACGCGAAATCACATTGCAAAGGCCTTCCAAAAGGCTTGGAAAATTGTGTTCTATATCTCTGCCAAACAGACTCCCCGGAGGTTGAGCTTTCAGAAGCAAGTTTAACTCTAAGGGAGGAAGCAGCAGAATGTGCCTCTCACATCTAGCCTGTAGGAATTCAGGTTGGCAAGTTCTATGGTGAAGCCCATTGGCGCCTTTCTTGTAAACGCGATTGGAAATTTCAGTTTCAAAATCTCTGTGAAAAAGCATCAGAGAAGCTTCTCCGTTTAGAATCCAGCATATCTCACTGAACCGAAAAAGTGGTTGTTAGAACCTAGAGCTGCAAGCAGTTTGGTTTGGGAAATTAGACGCGAAATGACACTGCAAATGCCTTCCAACAGGCTTGGAAAAGTGTGTTCTATATCTCTGCCAAACAGACTCCCCGGAGCTTGAGCTTTCAGAAGCAAGTTTAACTCTAAGAGAGGAAGCAGCAGAATGTGCCTCTCACATCTAGCCTGTAGGAATTCAGGTTGGCAAGTTCTATGTGGAAGCCCATTGCTGCCTAAGGGGGAAACGGCATGGGAGATTTCAGTTTCAAAATCTCTGTGAAAAAGCGTCAGAGAAGCTTCTCCGTTTAGAATCCAGCATATCTCACTGAACCGAAGAAGTGGTAGTTAGAAGGGAGTTAGAGCTGCAAGCAGTTTGGTTTGGGAAATTAGACGACAAATGACACTGCAAAGGCCTTCCAACAGGCTTGGAAAAGTGTGTTCTATACCTCTGCCAAACAGACTCCCTGGAGGTTGGCTTTCAGAAGCAAGTTTAACACTAAGGGAGGAAGCAGCAGAATGTGCCTCTCACATCTAGCCTGTAGGAATTCAGGTTGGCAAGTTCTATGGGGAAGCCCATTGGCGCCTTCGTTGGAAACGGGTTTGGAAATTTCAGTTTCAAAATCTCTGTGAAAAAGCATCAGAGAAGCTTCTCCGTTTAGAATCCAGCATATCTCACTAAACCGAAGAAGTGGTAGTTAGAAGGGAGTTAGAACTGCAAGCAGTTTGGTTTGGGAAATTAGACGCGAAATGACACTGCAAAGGCCTTCCAACAGGTTTGGAAAAGTGTGTTCTCTATCTCTGCCAAACAGACTCCCCGGAGGTTGAGCTTTCAGAAGCAATTTTAACTCTTAGGGTGGAATCAGCAGAATGTGCCCCTCACATCTAGCGTGTAGGAATTCAGGTTGGCAAGTTCTATGGGGAAGCCCATTGCTGCCTATGGTGGAAATGGCATGGGAGATTTCAGTTTAAAATCTCTGTGAAAAAGAGTCAGAGAAGCTTTTCCCTTTAGAATCCAGCATATCTCACTGAACCGAAGAAGTGGTAGTTAGAAGGGAGTTAGAGCTGCAAGCTGTTTGGTTTGGGAAATTAGACGAGAAATGAAACAGCAAAGGCCTTCCAACAGTCTTGGAAAAGTGTGTTCTATATCTCCGCCAAACAGACTTCCCGGAGGTTGAGCTTTCAGAATCAAGTTTAACTCTAAGGGAGGAAGCAGCAGAATGTGCCTCTCACATCTAGCCTGTAGGAATTCAGGTTGGCAAGTTCTATGGGGAAGCCCATTGCTGCCTATGGGGGAAACGGCATGGGAGATTTCAGTTTCAAAATGTCTGTGAAAAAGCGTCAGAGAAGCTTCTCCGTTTAGAATCCAGCATATCTCACCGAACCGAAGAAGTGGTAGTTAGAAGGGAGTTAGAGCTGCAAGCAGTTTGGTTTGGGAAATTAGACGCGAAATCACACTGCAAATGCCTTTCAACAGGCTTGGAAAAGTGTGTTCTATATCTCTGCCAAACAGACTCCCCGGAGGTTGAGCTTTCAGAAGCAAGTTTAACTCTAAGGGAGGAAGCAGCAGAATGTGCCTCTCACATCTAGCCTGTAGGAATTCAGGTTGGCAAGTTCTATGGGGAAGCCCATTGCTGCCTATGGTGGAAACGGCATGGGAGATTTCAGTTTCAAAATCTCTGTGGAAAAGCGTCAGAGAAGCTTCTCCGTTTAGAATCCAGCATATCTCACTGAACCGAAGAAGTGGTAGTTAGAAGGGAGTTAGAGCTGCAAGCAGTTTGGTTTGGGAAATTAGACGCGAAATGACACTGCAAAGCCCTTCCAACAGGCTTGGAAAAGTGTTTTCTATACCTCTGCCAAACAGACTCCCTGGAGGTTGAGCTTTCAGAAGCAAGTTTAACTCTAAGGGAGGAAGCAGCAGAATGTGCCTCTCACATCTAGCCTGTAGGAATTCAGGTTGGCAAGTTCTATGGGGAAGCCCATTGCTGCCTATGGTGGAAACGGCATGGGAGATTTCAGTTTCAAAATCTCTGTGAAAAAGCGTCAGAGAAGCTCCTCTGTTTAGAATCCAGCATATCTCACTGAACCCAAGAAGTGGTAGTTAGAAGGGAGTTAGAGCTGCAAGCAGTTTGGTTTGGGAAATTAGACGCGAAATGACACTCCAAATGCCTTCCAACAGGCTTGTAAAAGTGTGTTCTATATCTCTGCCAAACAGACGCCCCGGAGGTTGAGCTTTCAGAAGCAAGTTTAACTCTAAGGGAGGAAGCAGCAGAATGTGCCTCTCACATCTATCCTGTAGGAATTCAGGTTGGCAAGTTCTATGGGGAAGCCCATTGCTGCCTATGGTGGAAACGGCATGGGAGATTTCAGTTTCAAAATCTCTGTGAAAAAGAGTCAGAGAAGCTTCTCCGTTTAGAATCCAGCATATCTCACTGAACCGAAGATGTGGTAGTTAGAAGGGAGTTAGAGCTGCAAGCAGTTTGGTTTGGGAAATTAGATGCGAAATGACACTGCAAAGGCCTTCCAACAGGCTTGGAAAAGTGTGTTCTATACCTCTGCCAAACAGACTCCCTGGAGGTTTAGCTTTCAGAAGCAAGTTTAACTCTAAGGGAGGAAGCAGCAGAATGTGCCTCTCACATCTAGCCTGTAGGAATTCAGGTTGGCAAGTTCTATGGGGAAGCCCATTGCTGCCTATGGTGGAAACGGCATGGGAGATTTCAGTTTCAAAATCTCTGTGAAAAAGCGTCAGAAAAGCTTCTCCGTTTAGAATCCAGCATATCTCACTGAACCGAAGAGGTGGTAGTTAGAAGGGAGTTAGAGCTGCAAGCAGATTGGTTTGGGAAATTAGACACGAAATCACATTGCAAAGGCCTTCCAACAGGCTTGGAAAAGTGTGTTCTATATCTCTGCCAAACAGACTCCCAGGAGGTTGAGCTTTCAGAAGCAAGTTTAACTCTAAGGGAGGAAGCACCAGAATGTGCCTCTCACATCAAGCCTGTAGGAATTCAGGTTGGCAAGTTCTATGGGGAAGCCCATTGGTGCCTTCGTTGGAAACGGCATGGGAGATTTCAGTTTCAAAATCTCTGTGAAAAAGCGTCAGAGAAACTTCTCCGTTTAGAATCCAGCATATCTCACTGAACCGAAAAAGTGGTTGTTAGAACCTAGAGCTGCAAGCAGTTTGGTTTGGGAAATTAGACGCGAAATGACACTGCAAATGCCTAACAACAGGCTTGGAAACGTGTGTTCTATATCTCTGCCAAACAGACTCCCCGGAGGTTGAGCTTTCAGAAGCAAGATTAACTCTAAGGGAGGAAGCAGCAGAATGTGCCTCTCACATCTAGCCTGTACGAATTCAGGTTCGCAAGTTCTATGGGTAAGCCCATTGGCGCCTTCGTTGGAAACGGGTTTGGAAATTTCAGTTTCAAAATCTCTGTGAAAAAGCATCAGAGAAGCTTCTCCGTTTAGAATCCAGCATATCTCACTGAACCCAAAAACTGGTTGTTAGAACCTAGAGCTGCAAGCAGTTTGGTTTGGGAAATTAGACGCGAAATGACACTGCAAATGCCTTCCAACAGGCTTGGAAAAGTGTGTTCTATATCTCTGCCAAACAGACTCCCCGGAGCTTGAGCTTTCAGAAGCAAGTTTAACTCTAAGAGAGGAAGCAGCAGAATGTGCCTCTCACATCTAGCCTGTAGGAATTCAGGTTGGCAAGTTCTATGGGGAAGCCCATTGCTGCCTATGGGGGAAACGGCATGGGAGATTTCAGTTTCAAAATCTCTGTGAAAAAGCGTCAGAGAAGCTTCTCCGTTTAGAATCCAGCATATCTCACCGAACCGAAGAAGTGGTAGTTAGAAGGGAGTTAGAGCTGCAAGCAGTTTGGTTTGGGAAATTAGACGCGAAATCACACTGCAAATGCCTTTCAACAGGCTTGGAAAAGTGTGTTCTATATCTCTGCCAAACAGACTCCCCGGAGGTTGAGCTTTCAGAAGCAAGTTTAACTCTAAGGGAGGAAGCAGCAGAATGTGCCTCTCACATCTAGCCTGTAGGAATTCAGGTTGGCAAGTTCTATGGGGAAGCCCATTGCTGCCTATGGTGGAAACGGCATGGGAGATTTCAGTTTCAAAATCTCTGTGGAAAAGCGTCAGAGAAGCTTCTCCGTTTAGAATCCAGCATATCTCACTGAACCGAAGAAGTGGTAGTTAGAAGGGAGTTAGAGCTGCAAGCAGTTTGGTTTGGGAAATTAGACGCGAAATGACACTGCAAAGCCCTTCCAACAGGCTTGGAAAAGTGTTTTCTATACCTCTGCCAAACAGACTCCCTGGAGGTTGAGCTTTCAGAAGCAAGTTTAACTCTAAGGGAGGAAGCAGCAGAATGTGCCTCTCACATCTAGCCTGTAGTAATTCAGGTTGGCAAGTTCTATAGGGAAGCCCATTGCTGCCTATGGTGGAAACGGCATGGGAGATTTCAGTTTCAAAATCTGTGTGAAAAAGCGTCAGAGAAGCTCCTCTGTTTAGAATCCATCATATCTCACTGAACCCAAGAAGTGGTAGTTAGAAGGGAGTTAGAGCTGCAAGCAGTTTGGTTTGGGAAATTAGACGCGAAATGACACTCCAAATGCCTTCCAACAGGCTTGTAAAAGTGTGTTCTATATCTCTGCCAAACAGACGCCCCGGAGGTTGAGCTTTCAGAAGCAAGTTTAACTCTAAGGGAGGAAGCAGCAGAATGTGCCTCTCACATCTAGCCTGTAGGAATTCAGGTTGGCAAGTTCTATGGGGAAGCCCATTGCTGCCTATGGTGGAAACGGCATGGGAGATTTCAGTTTCAAAATCTCTGTGAAAAAGCGTCAGAGAAGCTTCTCCGTTTAGAATCCAGCATATCTCACCGAACCGAAGAAGTGGTAGTTATAAGGGAGTTAGAGCTGCAAGCAGTTTGGTTTGGGAAATTAGACGCGAAATCACACTGCAAATGCTTTCCAACAGGCTTGGAAAAGTGTGTTCTATATCTCTGCCAAACAGACTCCCCGGAGCTTGAGCTTTCAGAAGCAACTTTAACTCTAAGGGAGGAAGCAGCAGAATGTGCCTCTCACATCTATCCTGTAGGAATTCAGGTTGGCAAGTTCTATGGGGAAGCCCATTGCTGCCTATGGTGGAAACGGCATGGGAGATTTCAGTTTCAAAATCTCTGTGAAAAAGAGTCAGAGAAGCTTCTCCGTTTAGAATCCAGCATATCTCACTGAACCGAAGATGTGGTAGTTAGAAGGGAGTTAGAGCTGCAAGCAGTTTGGTTTGGGAAATTAGACGCGAAATGACACTGCAAAGGCCTTCCAACAGGCTTGGAAAAGTGTGTTCTATACCTCTGCCAAACAGACTCCCTGGAGGTTGAGCTTTCAGAAGCAAGTTTAACTCTAAGGGAGGAAGCAGCAGAATGTGCCTCTCACATCTAGCCTGTAGGAATTCAGGTTGGCAAGTTCTATGGGGAAGCCCATTGCTGCCTATGGTGGAAACGGCATGGGAGATTTCAGTTTCAAAATCTCTGTGAAAAAGCGTCAGAAAAGCTTCTCCG
Organism: Cynocephalus volans; assembly: GCF_027409185.1. Classification (NCBI taxonomy): domain Eukaryota; kingdom Metazoa; phylum Chordata; class Mammalia; order Dermoptera; family Cynocephalidae; genus Cynocephalus; species Cynocephalus volans. The sequence goes on along the minus strand of NW_026902372.1, from coordinate 1,105,589 downwards.
TTTAGAATCCAGCATATCTCACTGAACCGAAGAGGTGGTAGTTAGAAGGGAGTTAGAGCTGCAAGCAGATTGGTTTGGGAAATTAGACACGAAATCACATTGCAAAGGCCTTCCAACAGGCTTGGAAAAGTGTGTTCTATATCTCTGCCAAACAGACTCCCAGGAGGTTGAGCTTTCAGAAGCAAGTTTAACTCTAAGGGAGGAAGCACCAGAATGTGCCTCTCACATCAAGCCTGTAGGAATTCAGGTTGGCAAGTTCTATGGGGAAGCCCATTGGCGCCTTCGTTGTAAACGCGATTGGAAATTTCAGTTTCAAAATCTCTGTGAAAAAGCATCAGAGAAGCTTCTCCGTTTAGAATCCAGCATATCTCACTGAACCGAAAAACTGGTTGTTAGAACCTAGAGCTGCAAGCAGTTTGGTTTGGGAAATTAGACGCGAAATGACACTGCAAATGCCTTCCAACAGGCTTGGAAAAGTGTGTTCTATATCTCTGCCAAACAGACTCCCCGGAGCTTGAGCTTTTAGAAGCAAGTTTAACTCTAAGAGAGGAAGCAGCAGAAGGTGCCTCTCACATCTAGCCTGTAGGAATTCAGGTTGGCAAGTTCTATGGGGAAGCCCATTGCTGCCTATGAGGGAAACGGCATGGGAGATTTCAGTTTCAAAATCTCTGTGAAAAAGCGTCAGAGAAGCTTCTCCGTTTAGAATCCAGCATATCTCACTGAACCGAAGAAGTGGTAGTTAGAAGGGAGTTAGAGCTGCAAGCAGTTTGGTTTGGGAAATTAGACGCGAAATGACACTGCAAAGCCCTTCCAACAGGCTTGGAAAAGTGTTTTCTATACCTCTGCCAAACAGACTCCCTGGAGGTTGAGCTTTCAGAAGCAAGTTTAACTCTAAGGGAGGAAGCAGCAGAATGTGCCTCTCACATCTAGCCTGTAGGAATTCAGGTTGGCAAGTTCTATGGGGAAGCCCATTGCTGCCTATGGTGGAAACGGCATGGGAGATTTCAGTTTCAAAATCTCTGTGAAAAAGCGTCAGAGAAGCTCCTCTGTTTAGAATCCAGCATATCTCACTGAACCCAAGAAGTGGTAGTTAGAAGGGAGTTAGAGCTGCAAGCAGTTTGGTTTGGGAAATTAGACGCGAAATGACACTCCAAATGCCTTCCAACAGGCTTGTAAAAGTGTGTTCTATATCTCTGCCAAACAGACGCCCCGGAGGTTGAGCTTTCAGAAGCAAGTTTAACTCTAAGGGAGGAAGCAGCAGAATGTGCCTCTCACATCTAGCCTGTAGGAATTCAGGTTGGCAAGTTCTATGGGGAAGCCCATTGCTGCCTATGGTGGAAACGGCATGGGAGATTTCAGTTTCAAAATCTCTGTGAAAAAGTGTCAGAGAAACTTCTCCGTTTAGAATCCAGCATATCTCACTGAACCGAAAAAGTGGTTGTTAGAACCTAGAGCTGCAAGCAGTTTGGTTTGGGAAATTAGACGCGAAATGACACTGCAAATGCCTAACAACAGGCTTGGAAAAGTGTGTTCTATATCTCTGCCAAACAGACTCCCCGGAGGTTGAGCTTTCAGAAGCAAGATTAACTCTAAGGGAGGAAGCAGCAGAATGTGCCTCTCACATCTAGCCTGTACGAATTCAGGTTCGCAAGTTCTTTGGGGAAGCCCATTGGCGCCTTCGTTGGAAACGGGTTTGGAAATTTCAGTTTCAAAATCTCTGTGAAAAAGCATCAGAGAAGCTTCTCCGTTTAGAATCCAGCATATCTCACTGAACCGAAAAAGTGGTAGTGAGAAGGTAGAGCTGCAAGCAGTTTGGTTTGGGAAATTAGACGTGAAATGACACTGCAAATGCCTTCCAACAGGCTTGGAAAAGTGTGTTCTATATCTCTGCCAAACAGACTCCCCGGAGCTTGAGCTTTCAGAAGCAAGTTTAACTCTTAGGGTGGAATCAGCAGAATGTGCCCTTCACATCTAGCCTGTAGGAATTCAGGTTGGCAAGTTCTTTGGGGAAGCCCATTGCTGCCTATGGTGGAAACGGCATGGGAGATTTCAGTTTCAAAATCTCTGTGAAAAAGCGTCAGAGAAGCTTCTCCGTTTAGCATCCAGCATATCTCACTGAACCGAAGAAGTGGTAGTTAGAAGGGTGTTAGAGCTGCAAGCACTTTGGTTTGGGAATTTAGACGCGAAATCACATTGCAAAGGCCTTCCAACAGGCTTGGAAAAGTGTGTTCTATATCTCTGCCAAACAGACTCCCCGGAGGTTGAGCTTTCAGAAGCAAGTTTAACTCTAAGGGAGGAAGCAGCAGAATGTGCCTCTCACATCTAGCCTGTAGGAATTCAGGTTCGCAAGTTCTATGGGGAAGCCCATTGCTGCCTATGGTGGAAACAGCATGGGAGATTTCAGTTTCAAAATCTCTGTGAAAAAGCGTCAGAGAAGCTTCTCCGTTTAGAATCCAGCATATCTCACTGAACCGAAAAAGTGGTTGTTAGAACCTAGAGCTGCAAGCAGTTTGGTTTGGGAAATTAGACGCGAAATGACACTGCAAATGCCTTCCAACAGGCTTGGAAAAGTGTGTTCTATATCTCTGCCAAACAGACTCCCCGGAGCTTGAGCTTTCAGAAGCAAGTTTAACTCTAAGGGAGGAAGGAGCAGAATGTGCCCCTCACATCTAGCCTGTAGGAATTCAGGTTGGCAAGTTCTATGGGGAAGCCCATTGCTGCCTATGGGGGAAACGGCATGGGAGATTTCAGTTTCAAAATCTCTGTGAAAAAGCGTCAGAGAAGCTTCTCCATTTAGAATCCAGCATATCTCACCGAACCGAAGAAGTGGTAGTTAGAAGGGAGTTAGAGCTGCAAGCAGTTTGGTTTGGGAAATTAGACGCGAAATCACACTGCAAATGCTTTCCAACAGGCTTGGAAAAGTGTGTTCTATATCTCTGCCAAACAGACTCCCCGGAGCTTGAGCTTTCAGAAGCAAGTTTAACTCTAAGGGAGGAAGCAGCAGAATGTGCCTCTCACATCTAGCCTGTAGGAATTCAGGTTGGCAAGTTCTATGGGCAAGCCCATTGCTGCCTATGGTGGAAACGGCATGGGAGATTTCAGTTTCAAAATCTCTGTGAAAAAGAGTCAGAGAAGCTTCTCCGTTTAGAATCCAGCATATCTCACTGAACCGAAGATGTGGTAGTTAGAAGGGAGTTAGAGCTGCAAGCAGTTTGGTTTGGGAAAATAGACGCGAAATGACACTGCAAAGGCCTTCCAACAGGCTTGGAAAAGTGTGTTCTATACCTCTGCCAAACAGACTCCCTGGAGGTTGAGCTTTCAGAAGCAAGTTTAACTCTAAGGGAGGAAGCAGCAGAATGTGCCTCTCACATCTAGCCTGTAGGAATTCAGGTTGGCAAGTTCTATGGGGAAGCCCATTGCTGCCTATGGTGGAAACGGCATGGGAGATTTCAGTTTCAAAATCTCTGTGAAAAAGCGTCAGAGAAGCTTCTCCGTTTAGAATCCAGCATATCTCACTGAACCCAAGAAGTGGTAGTTAGAAGGGATTTAGAGCTGCAATCAGTTTGGTTTGGGAAATTAGACGCGAAATGACACTGCAAATGCCTTCCAACAGGCTTGTAAAAGTGTGTTCTATATCTCTGCCAAACAGACTCCCCGGAGGTTGAGCTTTCAGAAGCAAGTTTAACTCTAAGGGAGGAAGCTGCAGAATGTGCCTCTCACATCTAGCCTGTAGGAATTCAGGTTGGCAAGTTCTATGGGGAAGCCCTTTGCTGCCTATGGTGGAAACGGCATGGGAGATTTCAGTTTCAAAATCTCTGTGAAAAAGCGTCAGAGAAGCTTCTCCGTTTAGAATCCAGCATATCTCACTGAACCGAAGAAGTGGTAGTTAGAAGGGCGTTAGAGCTGCAAGCAGTTTGGTTTGGGAAATTAGACACGAAATCACATTGCAAAGGCCTTCCAACAGGCTTGGAAAAGTGTGTTCTATATCTCTGCCAAACAGACTCCCAGGAGGTTGAGCTTTCAGAAGCAAGTTTAACTCTAAGGGAGGAAGCACCAGAATGTGCCTCTCACATCTAGCCTGTAGGAATTCAGGTTGGCAAGTTCTATGGGGAAGCCCTTTGGCGCCTTCGTTGGAAACGGGTTTGGAAATTTCAGTTTCAAAATCTCTGTGAAAAAGAGTCAGAGAAGCTTCTCCGTTTATAATCCAGCATATCTCACTGAACCGAAAAAGTGGTAGTGAGAAGGTAGAGCTGCAAGCAGTTTGGTTTGGGAAATTAGACGTGAAATGACACTGCAAATGCCTTCCAACAGGCTTGGAAAAGTGTGTTCTATATCTCTGCCAAACAGACTCCCCGGAGCTTGAGCTTTCAGAAGCAAGTTTAACTCTAAGAGAGGAAGCAGCAGAATGTGCCTCTCACATCTAGCCTGTAGGAATTCAGGTTGGCAAGTTCTATGGGGAAGCCCATTGCTGCCTATGGGGGAAACGGCATGGGAGATTTCAGTTTCAAAATCTCTGTGAAAAAGCGTCAGAGAAGCTTCTCCGTTTAGAATCCAGCATATCTCACCGAACCGAAGAAGTGGTAGTTAGAAGGGAGTTAGAGCTGCAAGCAGTTTGGTTGGGGAAATTAGACGCGAAATCACACTGCAAATGCCTTTCAACAGGCTTGGAAAAGTGTGTTCTATATCTCTGCCAAACAGACTCCCCGGAGGTTGAGCTTTCAGAAGCAAGTTTAACTCTAAGGGAGGAAGCAGCAGAATGTGCCTCTCACATCTAGCCTGTAGGAATTCAGGTTGGCAAGTTCTATGGGGAAGCCCATTGCTGCCTATGGTGGAAACGGCATGGGAGATTTCAGTTTCAAAATCTCTGTGAAAAAGAGTCAGAGAAGCTTCTCCGTTTAGAATCCAGCATATCTCACTGAACCGAAGAAGTGGTAGTTAGAAGGGAGTTAGAGCTGCAAGCAGTTTGGTTTGGGAAATTAGACGCGAAATGACACTGCAAAGCCCTTCCAACAGGCTTGGAAAAGTGTTTTCTATACCTCTGCCAAACAGACTCCCTGGAGGTTGAGCTTTCAGAAGCAAGTTTAACTCTAAGGGAGGAAGCAGCAGAATGTGCCTCTCACATCTAGCCTGTAGGAATTCAGGTTGGCAAGTTCTATGGGGAAGCCCATTGCTGCCTATGGTGGAAACGGCATGGGAGATTTCAGTTTCAAAATCTCTGTGAAAAAGCGTCAGAGAAGCTTCTCCGTTTAGAATCCAGCATATCTCACTGAACCCAAGAAGTGGTAGTTAGAAGGGATTTAGAGCTGCAAGCAGTTTGGTTTGGGAAATTAGACGCGAAATAACACTGCAAATGCCTTCCAACAGGCTTGTAAAAGTGTGTTCTATATCTCTGCCAAACAGACTCCCCGGAGGTTGAGCTTTCAGAAGCAAGTTTAACTCTAAGGGAGGAAGCAGCAGAATGTGCCTCTCACATCTAGCCTGTAGGAATTCAGGTTGGCAAGTTCTATGGGGAAGCCCTTTGCTGCCTATGGTGGAAACGGCATGGGAGATTTCAGTTTCAAAATCTCTGTGAAAAAGCGTCAGAGAAGCTTCTCCGTTTAGAATCCAGCATATCTCACTGAACCGAAGAAGTAGTAGTTAGAAGGGCGTTAGAGCTGCAAGCAGATTGGTTTGGGAAATTAGACACGAAATCACATTGCAAAGGCCTTCAAACAGGCTTGGAAAAGTGTGTTCTATATCTCTGCCAAACAGACTCCCCGGAGCTTGAGCTTTCAGAAGCAAGTTTAACTCTTAGTGTGGAATCAGCAGAATGTGCCCTTCACATCTAGCCTGTAGGAATTCAGGTTGGCAAGTTCTTTGGGGAAGCCCATTGCTGCCTATGGTGGAAACGGCATGGGAGATTTCAGTTTCAAAATCTCTGTGAAAAAGCATCAGAGAAGCTTCTCCGTTTAGAATCCAGCATATCTCACTGAACCGAAGAAGTGGTAGTTAGAAGGGAGTTAGAGCTGCAAGCAGTTTGGTTTGGGAAATTAGACGCGAAATGACACTGCAAATGCCTTCCAACAGGCTTGGAAAAGTGTGTTCTATATCTCTGCCAAACAGACTCCCCGGAGCTTGAGCTTTCAGAAGCAAGTTTAATTCTAAGAGAGGAAGCAGCAGAATGTGCCTCTCACATCTAGCCTGTAGGAATTCAGGTTGGCAAGTTCTATGTGGAAGCCCATTGCTGCCTAAGGGGGTAACGGCATGGGAGATTTCAGTTTCAAAATCTCTGTGAAAAAGCGTCAGAGAAGCTTCTCCGTTTAGAATCCAGCATATCTCACTGAACCGAAGAAGTGGTAGTTAGAAGGGAGTTAGAGCTGCAAGCAGTTTGGTTTGGGAAATTAGACGACAAATGACACTGCAAAGGCCTTCCAACAGGCTTGGAAAAGTGTGTTCTATACCTCTGCCAAACAGACTCCCTGGAGGTTCGCTTTCAGAAGCAAGTTTAACACTAAGGGAGGAAGCAGCAGAATGTGCCTCTCACATCTAGCCTGTAGGATTTCAGGTTGGCAAGTTCTATGGGGAAGCCCATTGGCGCCTTCGTTGGAAACGGGTTTGGAAATTTCAGTTTCAAAATCTCTGTGAAAAAGCATCAGAGAAGCTTCTCCGTTTAGAATCCAGCATATCTCACTAAACCGAAGAAGTGGTAGTTAGAAGGGAGTTAGAACTGCAAGCAGTTTGGTTTGGGAAATTAGACGCGAAATGACACTGCAAAGGCCTTCCAACAGGTTTGGAAAAGTGTGTTCTATATCTCTGCCAAACAGACTCCCCGGAGGTTGAGCTTTCAGAAGCAAGTTTAACTCTAAGGGAGGAAGCAGCAGAATGTGCCTCTCACATCTAGCCTGTAGGAATTCAGGTTGGCAAGTTCTATGGTGAAGCCCATTGGCGCCTTTGTTCTAAACGCGATTGGAAATTTCAGTTTCAAAATCTCTGTGAAAAAGCATCAGAGAAGCTTCTCCGTTTAGAATCCAGCATATCTCACTGAACCGAAAAAGTGGTTGTTAGAACCTAGAGCTGCAAGCAGTTTGGTTTGGGAAATTAGACGCGAAATGACACTGCAAATGCCTTCCAACAGGCTTGGAAAAGTGTGTTCTATATCTCTGCCAAACAGACTCCCCGGAGCTTGAGCTTTCAGAAGCAAGTTTAACTCTAAGAGAGGAAGCAGCAGAATGTGCCTCTCACATCTAGCCTGTAGGAATTCAGGTTGGCAAGTTCTATGTGGAAGCCCATTGCTGCCTATGGGGGAAACGGCATGGGAGATTTCAGTTTCAAAATCTCTGTGAAAAAGCGTCAGAGAAGCTTCTCCGTTTAGAATCCATTATATAACACTGAACTGAAGAATTGGTAGTTACAAGGGAGTTAGAGCTGCAAGCAGTTTGGTTTGGGAAATTAGACGAGAAATCACATTGCAAAGGCCTTCCAACAGGATTGGAAAAGTGTGTTCTATATCTCTGCCAAACAGACTCCCAGGAGGTTGAGCTTTCAGAAGCAAGTTTAACTCTAAGGGAGGAAGCAGCAGAATGTGCCTCTCACATCTAGCCTGTAGGAATTCAGGTTGGCACGTTCTATGGGGAAGCCCATTGGCGCCTTCGTTGGAAACGGGTTTCGAAATTTCAGTTTCAAAATCTCTGTGAAAAAGCATCAGAGAAGCTTCTCCGTTTAGAATCCAGCATATCTCATTGAACCGAAGAAGTGGTAGTTAGAAGGGAATTAGAACTGTAAGCAGTTTGGTTTGGGAAATTAGACGCGTACTCACATTGCAAAGGCCTTCGAACAGGCTTGGAAAAGTGTGTTCTATATCTCTGCCAAACAGACTCCCCGGAGGTTGAGCTTTCAGAAGCAAGTTTAACTCTTAGGGTAGAAGCAGCAGAATGTGCCCCTCACATCTAGCCTGTAGGAATTCAGGTTGGCAAGTTCTATGGGGAAGCCCATTGCTGCCTATGGTGGAAACGGCATGGGAGATTTCAGTTTCAAAATCTCTGTGAAAAAGCGTCAGGGAAGCTTCTCCGTTTAGAATCCAGCATATCTCACTGAACCGAAGAAGTGGTAGTTAGAAGGGAGTTAGAGCTGCAAGCAGTTTGGTTTGGGAAATTAGACGCGAAATGACACTGCAAATGCCTTCCAACAGGCTTGTAAAAGTGTGTTCTATATCTCTGCCAAACAGACGCCCCGGAGGTTGAGCTTTCAGAAGCAAGTTTAACTCTAAGGGAGGAAGCAGCAGAATGTGCCCTTCACATCTAGCCTGTAGGAATTCAGGTTGGCAAGTTCTATGGGGAAGCCCATTGCTGCCTATGGGGGAAACGGCATGGGAGATTTCAGTTTCAAAATCTCTGTGAAAAAGCGTCAGAGAAGCTTCTCCGTTTAGAATCCAGCATATCTCACTGAACCGAAAAAGTGGTTGTTAGAACCTAGAGCTGCAAGCAGTTTGGTTTGGGAAATTAGACGCGAAATGACACTGCAAATGCCTTCCAAAAGGCTTGGAAAAGTGTGTTCTATATCTCTGCCAAACAGACTCCCCGGAGCTTGAGCTTTCAGAAGCAAGTTTAACTCTAAGGGAGGAAGGAGCAGAATGTGCCCCTCACATCTAGCCTGTAGGAATTCAGGTTGGCAAGTTCTATGGGGAAGCCCATTGCTGGCTACGGGGGAAACGGCATGGGAGATTTCAGTTTCAAAATCTCTGTGAAAAAGCGTCAGAGAAGCTTCTCCGTTTAGAATCCAGCATATCTAACTGAACCTAAGAGGTGGTACTTAGAAGGGAGTTAGAGCTGCAAGCAGATTGGTTTGGGAAATTAGACACGAAATCACATTGCAAAGGCCTTCCAACAGGCTTGGAAAAGTGTGTTCTATATCTCTGCCAAACAGACTCCCAGGAGGTTGAGCTTTCAGAAGCAAGTTTAACTCTAAGGGAGGAAGCACCAGAATGTGCCTCTCACATCTAGCCTGTAGGAATTCAGGTTGGCAAGTTCTATGGGGAAGCCCATTGGCGCCTTCGTTGTAAACGCGATTGGAAATTTCAGTTTCAAAATCTCTGTGAAAAAGCATCAGAGAAGCTTCTCCGTTTAGAATCCAGCATATCTCACTGAACCGAAAAAGTGGTTGTTAGAACCTAGAGCTGCAAGCAGTTTGGTTTGGGAAATTAGACGCGAAATCACACTGCAAATGCCTTCCAACAGGCTTGGAAAAGTGTGTTCTATATCTCTGCCAAACAGACTCCCCGGAGCTTGAGCTTTCAGAAGCAAGTTTAACTCTAAGGGAGGAAGGAGCAGAATGTGCCCCTCACATCTAGCCTATAGGAATTCAGGTTGGCAAGTTCTATGGGGAAGCCCATTGCTGCCTATGGTGGAAACGGCATGGGAGATTTCAGTTTCAAAATCTCTGTGAAAAACCGTCAGAGAAGCTCCTCTGTTAAGAATCCAGCATATCTCACTGAACCCAAGAAGTGGTAGTTAGAAGGGAGTTAGAGCTGCAAGCAGTTTGGTTTGGGAAATTAGACGCGAAATGACACTCCAAATGCCTTCCAACAGGCTTGTAAAAGTGTGTTCTATATCTCTGCCAAACAGACGCCCCGGAGGTTGAGCTTTCAGAAGCAAGTTTAACTCTAAGGGAGGAAGCAGCAGAATGTGCCTCTCACATCTAGCCTGTAGGAATTCAGGTTGGCAAGTTCTATGGGGAAGCCCATTGCTGCCTATGGTGGAAACGGCATGGGAGATTTCAGTTTCAAAATCTCTGTGAAAAAGCGTCACAGAAGCTTCTCCGTTTAGAATCCAGCATATCTCACTGAACCGAAAAAGTGGTTGTTAGAACCTAGAGCTGCAAGCAGTTTGGTTTGGGAAATTAGACGCGAAATGACACTGCAAATGCCTTCCAACAGGCTTGGAAAAGTGTGTTCTATATCTCTGCCAAACAGACTCCCCGGAGCTTGAGCTTTCAGAAGCAAGTTTAACTCTAAGGGAGGAAGGAGCAGAATGTGCCCCTCACATCTAGCCTGTAGGAATTCAGGTTGGCAAGTTCTATGGGGAAGCCCATTGCTGCCTATGGTGGAAACGGCATGGGAGATTTCAGTTTCAAAATCTCTGTGAAAAAGCGTCAGGGAAGCTTCTCCGTTTAGAATCCAGCATATCTCACTGAACCGAAGAAGTGGTAGTTAGAAGGGAGTTAGAGCTGCAAGCAGTTTGGTTTGGGAAATTAGACGCGAAATGACACTGCAAAGACCTTCCAACAGGCTTGGAAAAGTGTGCTCTATATCTCTGCCAAACAGACTCCCCGGAGGTTGAGCTTTCAGAAGCAAGTTTAACTCTAAGGGAGGAAGCAGCAGAATGTGCCTCTCACATCTAGCCTTTAGGAATTCAGGTTGGCAAGTTCTATGGGGAAGCCCATTGCTGCCTATGGTGGAAACGGCATGGGAGATTTCAGTTTCAAAATCTCTGTGAAAAACCGTCAGAAAATATTCTCCGTTTAGAATCCAGCATATCTCACTGAACCGAAGAAGTGGTAGATAGAAGGGAGTTAGAGCTGCAAGCAGTTTGGTTTGGGAAATTAGACGTGAAATCACATTGCAAAGGCCTTCGAACAGGCTTGGAAAAGTGTGTTCTATGTCTCTGCCGAACAGACTCCCCGGATGTTGAGCTGTCAGAAGCAAGTTTAACTCTTAGGGTGGAAGCAGCACAATGTGCCCCTCACATCTAGCCTGTAGGAATTCAGGTTGGCAAGTTCTATGGGGAAGCCCATTGCTGCCTATGGTGGAAACGGCATGGGAGATTTCAGTTTCAAAATCTTTGTGAAAAAGCGTCAGAGAAGCTTCTCCGTTTAGAATCCAGCATATCTCACTGAACCGAAGAAGTGGTAGTTAGAAGGGAGTTAGAGCTGCAAGCAGTTTGGTTTGGGAAATTACACGCGAAATCACATTGCAAAGGCCTTCCAACAGGCTTGCAAAATTGTGTTCTATATCTCTGCCAAACAGACTCCCCGGAGGTTGAGCTTTCAGAAGCAAGTTTAACTCTATAGGAGGAAGCAGCAGAATGTGCCTCTCACATCTAGCCTGTAGGAATTCAGGTTGGCAAGTTCTATGGGGAAGCCCATTGGCGCCTTCGTTGTAAACGCGATTGGAAATTTCAGTTTCAAAATCTCTGTGAAAAAGCATCAGAGAAGCTTCTCCGTTTAGAATCCAGCATATCTCACTGAACCGAAAAAGTGGTAGTTAGAACCTAGAGCTGCAAGCAGTTTAGTTTGGGAAATTAGACGCGAAATGACACTGCAAATGCCTTCCAACAGGCTTGGAAATGTGTGTTCTATATCTCTGCCAAACAGACTCCCCGGAGGTTGAGCTTTCAGAAGCAAGTTTAACTCTAAGGGAGGAAGCAGCAGAATGTGCCTCTCACATCTAGCCTTTAGGAATTCAGGTTGGCAAGTTCTATGGGGAAGCCCATTGCTGCGTATGGTGGAAACGGCATGGGAGATTTCAGTTTCAAAATCTCTGTGAAAAAGCGTCAGAGAAGCTTCTCTGTTTGAATCCAGCATATCTCACTGAACCCAAGAAGTGGTAGTTAGAAGGGAGTTAGAGCTGCAAGCAGTTTGGTTTGGGAAATTAGACGCGAAATGACACTGCAAATGCCTTCCAACAGGCTTGTAAAAGTGTGTTCTATATCTCTGCCAAACAGACGCCCCGGAGGTTGAGCTTTCAGAAGCAAGTTTAACTCTAAGGGAGGAAGCAGCAGAATGTGCCCTTCACATCTAGCCTGTAGGAATTCAGGTTGGCAAGTTCTATGGGGAAGCCCATTGCTGCCTATGGGGGAAACGGCATGGGAGATTTCAGTTTCAAAATCTCTGTGAAAAAGCGTCAGAGAAGCTTCTCCGTTTAGAATCCAGCATATCTCACTGAACCGAAAAAGTGGTTGTTAGAACCTAGAGCTGCAAGCAGTTTGGTTTGGGAAATTAGACGCGAAATGACACTGCAAATGCCTTCCAAAAGGCTTGGAAAAGTGTGTTCTATATCTCTGCCAAACAGACTCCACGGAGCTTGAGCTATCAGAAGCAAGTTTAACTCTAAGGGAGGAAGGAGCAGAATGTGCCCCTCACATCTAGCCTGTAGGAATTCAGGTTGGCAAGTTCTATGGGGAAGCCCATTGCTGGCTATGGGGGAAACGGCATGGGAGATTTCAGTTTCAAAATCTCTGTGAAAAAGCGTCAGAGAAGCTTCTCCGTTTAGAATCCAGCATATCTAACTGAACCGAAGAGGTGGTACTTAGAAGGGAGTTAGAGCTGCAAGCAGATTGGTTTGGGAAATTAGACACGAAATCACATTGCAAAGGCCTTCCAACAGGCTTGGAAAAGTGTGTTCTATATCTCTGCCAAACAGACTCCCAGGAGGTTGAGCTTTCAGAAGCAAGTTTAACTCTAAGGGAGGAAGCACCAGAATGTGCCTCTCACATCTAGCCTGTAGGAATTAAGGTTGGCAAGTTCTATGGGGAAGCCCATTGGCGCCTTCGTTGTAAACGCGATTGGAAATTTCAGTTTCAAAATCTCTGTGAAAAAGCATCAGAGAAGCTTCTCCGTTTAGAATCCAGCATATCTCACTGAACCGAAAAACTGGTTGTTAGAACCTAGAGCTGCAAGCAGTTTAGTTTGGGAAATTAGACGCGAAATGACACTGCAAATGCCTTCCAACAGGCTTGGAAAAGTGGGCCCTATATCTCTGCCAAAGAGACTCCCCGGAGGTTGAGCTTTCAGAAGCAAGTTTAACTCTAAGGGAGGAAGCAGCAGAATGTGCCTCTCACATCTAGCCTGTAGGAATTCAGGTTGGCAAGTTCTTTGTGGAAGCCCATTGCTGCCTATGGTGGAAACGGCATGGGAGATTTCAGTTTCAAAATCTCTGTGAAAAAGAGTCAGAGAAGCTTCTCCGTTTAGAATCCAGCATATCTCACTGAACCGAAAAAGTGGTTATTAGAACCTAGAGCTGCAAGCAGTTTGCTTTGGGAAATTAGACGCGAAATGACACTGCAAATGCCTTCCAACAGGCTTGGAAAAGTGTGTTCTATATCTCTGCCAAAGAGACTCCCCGGAGCTTGAGCTTTCAGAAGCAAGTTAAACTCTAAGGGAGGAAGCAGCACAATGTGCCCCTCACATCTAGCCTGTAGGAATTCAGGTTGGCAAATTCTATGGGGAAGCCCATTGCTGCCTATGGGGGAAACGGCATGGGAGATTTCAGTTTCAAAATCTCTGTGAAAAAGCGTCAGAGAAGCTTCTCCGTTTAGAATCCAGCATATCTCACCGAACCGAAGAAGTGGTAGTTAGAAGGGAGTTAGAGCTGCAAGCAGTTTGGTTTGGGAAATTAGACGCGAAATCACACTGCAAATGCTTTCCAACAGGCTTGGAAAAGTGTGTTCTATATCTCTGCCAAACAGACTCCCCGGAGCTTGAGCTTTCAGAAGCAAGTTTAACTCTAAGAGAGGAAGCAGCAGAATGTGCCTCTCACATCTAGCCTGTAGGAATTCAGGTTGGCAAGTTCTATGGGGAAGCCCTTTGGCGCCTTCGTTGTAAACGCGATTGGAAATTTCAGTTTCAAAATCTCTGTGAAAAAGCATCAGAGAAGCTTCTCCGTTTAGAATCCAGCATATCTCACTGAACCGAAAAACTGGTTGTTAGAACCTAGAGCTGCAAGCAGTTTGGTTTGGGAAATTAGACGCGAAATCACACTGCAAATGCCTTCCAACAGGCTTGGAAAAGTGTGTTCTATATCTCTGCCAAACAGACTCCCCGGAGCTTGAGCTTTCAGAAGCAAGTTTAACTCTAAGAGAGGAAGCAGCAGAATGTGCCTCTCACATCTAGCCTGTAGGAATTCAGGTTGGCAAGTTCTATGGGGAAGCCCATTGCTGCCTATGGGGGAAACGGCATGGGAGATTTCAGTTTCAAAATCTCTGTGAAAAAGCGTCAGAGAAGCTTCTCCGTTTAGAATCCAGCATATCTCACCGAACCGAAGAAGTGGTAGTTAGAAGGGAGTTAGAGCTGCAAGCAGTTTGGTTTGGGAAATTAGACGCGAAATGACACTGCAAAGGCCTTCCAACAGGCTTGGAAAAGTGTGTTCTATACCTCTGCCAAACAGACTCCCTGGAGGTTGGCTTTCAGAAGCAAGTTTAACACTAAGGGAAGAAGCAGCAGAATGTGCCTCTCACATCTAGCCTGTAGGAATTCAGGTTGGCAAGTTCTATGGGGAAGCCCATTGGCGCCTTCATTGGAAACGGGTTTGGAAATTTCAGTTTCAAAATCTCTGTGAAAAAGCATCAGAGAAGCTTCTCCGTTTAGAATCCAGCATATCTCACTAAACCGAAGAAGTGGTAGTTAGAAGGGAGTTAGAACTGCAAGCAGTTTGGTTTGGGAAATTAGACGCGAAATGACACTGCAAAGGCCTTCCAACAGATTTGGAAATGTGTGTTCTATATCTCTGCCAAACAGACTCCCCGGAGGTTGAGCTTTCAGAAGCAATTTTAACTCTTAGGGTGGAATCTGCAGAATGTGCCCCTCACATCTAGCGTGTAGGAATTCAGGTTGGCAAGTTCTATGGGGAAGCCCATTGCTGCCTATGGTGGAAATGGCATGGGAGATTTCAGTTTCAAAATCTCTGTGAAAAAGCGTCAGAGAAGCTTTTCCGTTTAGAATCCAGCATATCTCACTGAACCGAAGAAGTGTTAGTTAGAAGGGAGTTAGAGCTGCAAGCTGTTTGGTTTGGGAAATTAGACGCGAAATGAAACAGCAAAGGCCTTCCAACAGTCTTGGAAAAGTGTGTTCTATATCTCTGCCAAACAGACTCCCTGGAGGTTGGCTTTCAGAAGCAAGTTTAACTCTAAGGGAGGAAGCAGCAGAATGTGCCTCTCACATCTAGCCTGTAGGAATTCAGGTTGGCAAGTTCTATGGGGAAGCCCATTGGCGCCTTCGTTGGAAACGGGTTTGGAAAGTTCAGTTTCAAAATCTCTGTGAAAAAGCATTAGAGAAGCTTCTCCGTTTAGAATAAAGCATATCTCACTGAACCGAAAAAGTGGTACTTAGAACCTAGAGCTGCAAGCAGTTTGGTTTGGGAAATTAGACGCGAAATGACACTGCAAACGCCTTCCAACAGGATTGGAAAAGTGTGTTCTATATCTCTGCGAAACAGACTCCCAGGAGGTTTAGCTGTCAGAAGCAAGTTTAACTCTAAGGGAGGAAGCAGCAGAATGTGCCTCTCACATCTAGCCTGTAGGAATTCAGGTTGGCAAGTTCTATGGGGAAGCCCTTTGCTGCCTATGGTGGAAACGGCATGGGAGATTTCAGTTTCAAAATCTCTGTGAAAAAGCGTCAGAGAAGCTTCTCCGTTTAGAATCCAGCATATCTCACTGAACCGAAGAAGTAGTAGTTAGAAGGGCGTTAGAGCTGCAAGCAGATTGGTTTGGGAAATTAGACACGAAATCACATTGCAAAGGCCTTCAAACAGGCTTGGAAAAGTGTGTTCTATATCTCTGCCAAACAGACTCCCCGGAGCTTGAGCTTTCAGAAGCAAGTTTAACTCTTAGTGTGGAATCAGCAGAATGTGCCCTTCACATCTAGCCTGTAGGAATTCAGGTTGGCAAGTTCTTTGGGGAAGCCCATTGCTGCCTATGGTGGAAACGGCATGGGAGATTTCAGTTTCAAAATCTCTGTGAAAAAGCATCAGAGAAGCTTCTCCGTTTAGAATCCAGCATATCTCACTGAACCGAAGAAGTGGTAGTTAGAAGGGAGTTAGAGCTGCAAGCAGTTTGGTTTGGGAAATTAGACGCGAAATGACACTGCAAATGCCTTCCAACAGGCTTGGAAAAGTGTGTTCTATATCTCTGCCAAACAGACTCCCCGGAGCTTGAGCTTTCAGAAGCAAGTTTAATTCTAAGAGAGGAAGCAGCAGAATGTGCCTCTCACATCTAGCCTGTAGGAATTCAGGTTGGCAAGTTCTATGTGGAAGCCCATTGCTGCCTAAGGGGGTAACGGCATGGGAGATTTCAGTTTCAAAATCTCTGTGAAAAAGCGTCAGAGAAGCTTCTCCGTTTAGAATCCAGCATATCTCACTGAACCGAAGAAGTGGTAGTTAGAAGGGAGTTAGAGCTGCAAGCAGTTTGGTTTGGGAAATTAGACGACAAATGACACTGCAAAGCCCTTCCAACAGGCTTGGAAAAGTGTGTTCTATACCTCTGCCAAACAGACTCCCTGGAGGTTCGCTTTCAGAAGCAAGTTTAACACTAAGGGAGGAAGCAGCAGAATGTGCCTCTCACATCTAGCCTGTAGGATTTCAGGTTGGCAAGTTCTATGGGGAAGCCCATTGGCGCCTTCGTTGGAAACGGGTTTGGAAATTTCAGTTTCAAAATCTCTGTGAAAAAGCATCAGAGAAGCTTCTCCGTTTAGAATCCAGCATATCTCACTAAACCGAAGAAGTGGTAGTTAGAAGGGAGTTAGAACTGCAAGCAGTTTGGTTTGGGAAATTAGACGCGAAATGACACTGCAAAGGCCTTCCAACAGGTTTGGAAAAGTGTGTTCTATATCTCTGCCAAACAGACTCCCCGGAGGTTGAGCTTTCAGAAGCAAGTTTAACTCTAAGGGAGGAAGCAGCAGAATGTGCCTCTCACATCTAGCCTGTAGGAATTCAGGTTGGCAAGTTCTATGGTGAAGCCCATTGGCGCCTTTGTTCTAAACGCGATTGGAAATTTCAGTTTCAAAATCTCTGTGAAAAAGCATCAGAGAAGCTTCTCCGTTTAGAATCCAGCATATCTCACTGAACCGAAAAAGTGGTTGTTAGAACCTAGAGCTGCAAGCAGTTTGGTTTGGGAAATTAGACGCGAAATGACACTGCAAATGCCTTCCAACAGGCTTGGAAAAGTGTGTTCTATATCTCTGCCAAACAGACTCCCCGGAGCTTGAGCTTTCAGAAGCAAGTTTAACTCTAAGAGAGGAAGCAGCAGAATGTGCCTCTCACATCTAGCCTGTAGGAATTCAGGTTGGCAAGTTCTATGTGGAAGCCCATTGCTGCCTATGGGGGAAACGGCATGGGAGATTTCAGTTTCAAAATCTCTGTGAAAAAGCGTCAGAGAAGCTTCTCCGTTTAGAATCCATTATATAACACTGAACTGAAGAATTGGTAGTTACAAGGGAGTTAGAGCTGCAAGCAGTTTGGTTTGGGAAATTAGACGAGAAATCACATTGCAAAGGCCTTCCAACAGGATTGGAAAAGTGTGTTCTATATCTCTGCCAAACAGACTCCCAGGAGGTTGAGCTTTCAGAAGCAAGTTTAACTCTAAGGGAGGAAGCAGCAGAATGTGCCTCTCACATCTAGCCTGTAGGAATTCAGGTTGGCACGTTCTATGGGGAAGCCCATTGGCGCCTTCGTTGGAAACGGGTTTCGAAATTTCAGTTTCAAAATCTCTGTGAAAAAGCATCAGAGAAGCTTCTCCGTTTAGAATCCAGCATATCTCATTGAACCGAAGAAGTGGTAGTTAGAAGGGAATTAGAACTGTAAGCAGTTTGGTTTGGGAAATTAGACGCGTACTCACATTGCAAAGGCCTTCGAACAGGCTTGGAAAAGTGTGTTCTATATCTCTGCCAAACAGACTCCCCGGAGGTTGAGCTTTCAGAAGCAAGTTTAACTCTTAGGGTAGAAGCAGCAGAATGTGCCCCTCACATCTAGCCTGTAGGAATTCAGGTTGGCAAGTTCTATGGGGAAGCCCATTGCTGCCTATGGTGGAAACGGCATGGGAGATTTCAGTTTCAAAATCTCTGTGAAAAAGCGTCAGGGAAGCTTCTCCGTTTAGAATCCAGCATATCTCACTGAACCGAAGAAGTGGTAGTTAGAAGGGAGTTAGAGCTGCAAGCAGTTTGGTTTGGGAAATTAGACGCGAAATGACACTGCAAATGCCTTCCAACAGGCTTGTAAAAGTGTGTTCTATATCTCTGCCAAACAGACGCCCCGGAGGTTGAGCTTTCAGAAGCAAGTTTAACTCTAAGGGAGGAAGCAGCAGAATGTGCCCTTCACATCTAGCCTGTAGGAATTCAGGTTGGCAAGTTCTATGGGGAAGCCCATTGCTGCCTATGGGGGAAACGGCATGGGAGATTTCAGTTTCAAAATCTCTGTGAAAAAGCGTCAGAGAAGCTTCTCCGTTTAGAATCCAGCATATCTCACTGAACCGAAAAAGTGGTTGTTAGAACCTAGAGCTGCAAGCAGTTTGGTTTGGGAAATTAGACGCGAAATGACACTGCAAATGCCTTCCAAAAGGCTTGGAAAAGTGTGTTCTATATCTCTGCCAAACAGACTCCCCGGAGCTTGAGCTTTCAGAAGCAAGTTTAACTCTAAGGGAGGAAGGAGCAGAATGTGCCCCTCACATCTAGCCTGTAGGAATTCAGGTTGGCAAGTTCTATGGGGAAGCCCATTGCTGGCTACGGGGGAAACGGCATGGGAGATTTCAGTTTCAAAATCTCTGTGAAAAAGCGTCAGAGAAGCTTCTCCGTTTAGAATCCAGCATATCTAACTGAACCTAAGAGGTGGTACTTAGAAGGGAGTTAGAGCTGCAAGCAGATTGGTTTGGGAAATTAGACACGAAATCACATTGCAAAGGCCTTCCAACAGGCTTGGAAAAGTGTGTTCTATATCTCTGCCAAACAGACTCCCAGGAGGTTGAGCTTTCAGAAGCAAGTTTAACTCTAAGGGAGGAAGCACCAGAATGTGCCTCTCACATCTAGCCTGTAGGAATTCAGGTTGGCAAGTTCTATGGGGAAGCCCATTGGCGCCTTCGTTGTAAACGCGATTGGAAATTTCAGTTTCAAAATCTCTGTGAAAAAGCGTCACAGAAGCTTCTCCGTTTAGAATCCAGCATATCTCACTGAACCGAAAAAGTGGTTGTTAGAACCTAGAGCTGCAAGCAGTTTGGTTTGGGAAATTAGACGCGAAATGACACTGCAAATGCCTTCCAACAGGCTTGGAAAAGTGTGTTCTATATCTCTGCCAAACAGACTCCCCGGAGCTTGAGCTTTCAGAAGCAAGTTTAACTCTAAGGGAGGAAGGAGCAGAATGTGCCCCTCACATCTAGCCTGTAGGAATTCAGGTTGGCAAGTTCTATGGGGAAGCCCATTGCTGCCTATGGTGGAAACGGCATGGGAGATTTCAGTTTCAAAATCTCTGTGAAAAAGCGTCAGGGAAGCTTCTCCGTTTAGAATCCAGCATATCTCACTGAACCGAAGAAGTGGTAGTTAGAAGGGAGTTAGAGCTGCAAGCAGTTTGGTTTGGGAAATTAGACGCGAAATGACACTGCAAAGACCTTCCAACAGGCTTGGAAAAGTGTGCTCTATATCTCTGCCAAACAGACTCCCCGGAGGTTGAGCTTTCAGAAGCAAGTTTAACTCTAAGGGAGGAAGCAGCAGAATGTGCCTCTCACATCTAGCCTTTAGGAATTCAGGTTGGCAAGTTCTATGGGGAAGCCCATTGCTGCCTATGGTGGAAACGGCATGGGAGATTTCAGTTTCAAAATCTCTGTGAAAAACCGTCAGAAAATATTCTCCGTTTAGAATCCAGCATATCTCACTGAACCGAAGAAGTGGTAGATAGAAGGGAGTTAGCGCTGCAAGCAGTTTGGTTTGGGAAATTAGACGTGAAATCACATTGCAAAGGCCTTCGAACAGGCTTGGAAAAGTGTGTTCTATGTCTCTGCCGAACAGACTCCCCGGATGTTGAGCTGTCAGAAGCAAGTTTAACTCTTAGGGTGGAAGCAGCACAATGTGCCCCTCACATCTAGCCTGTAGGAATTCAGGTTGGCAAGTTCTATGGGGAAGCCCATTGCTGCCTATGGTGGAAACGGCATGGGAGATTTCAGTTTCAAAATCTTTGTGAAAAAGCGTCAGAGAAGCTTCTCCGTTTAGAATCCAGCATATCTCACTGAACCGAAGAAGTGGTAGTTAGAAGGGAGTTAGAGCTGCAAGCAGTTTGGTTTGGGAAATTACACGCGAAATCACATTGCAAAGGCCTTCCAACAGGCTTGCAAAATTGTGTTCTATATCTCTGCCAAACAGACTCCCCGGAGGTTGAGCTTTCAGAAGCAAGTTTAACTCTATAGGAGGAAGCAGCAGAATGTGCCTCTCACATCTAGCCTGTAGGAATTCAGGTTGGCAAGTTCTATGGGGAAGCCCATTGGCGCCTTCGTTGTAAACGCGATTGGAAATTTCAGTTTCAAAATCTCTGTGAAAAAGCATCAGAGAAGCTTCTCCGTTTAGAATCCAGCATATCTCACTGAACCGAAAAAGTGGTAGTTAGAACCTAGAGCTGCAAGCAGTTTAGTTTGGGAAATTAGACGCGAAATGACACTGCAAATGCCTTCCAACAGGCTTGGAAATGTGTGTTCTATATCTCTGCCAAACAGACTCCCCGGAGGTTGAGCTTTCAGAAGCAAGTTTAACTCTAAGGGAGGAAGCAGCAGAATGTGCCTCTCACATCTAGCCTTTAGGAATTCAGGTTGGCAAGTTCTATGGGGAAGCCCATTGCTGCGTATGGTGGAAACGGCATGGGAGATTTCAGTTTCAAAATCTCTGTGAAAAAGCGTCAGAGAAGCTTCTCTGTTTGAATCCAGCATATCTCACTGAACCCAAGAAGTGGTAGTTAGAAGGGAGTTAGAGCTGCAAGCAGTTTGGTTTGGGAAATTAGACGCGAAATGACACTGCAAATGCCTTCCAACAGGCTTGTAAAAGTGTGTTCTATATCTCTGCCAAACAGACGCCCCGGAGGTTGAGCTTTCAGAAGCAAGTTTAACTCTAAGGGAGGAAGCAGCAGAATGTGCCCTTCACATCTAGCCTGTAGGAATTCAGGTTGGCAAGTTCTATGGGGAAGCCCATTGCTGCCTATGGGGGAAACGGCATGGGAGATTTCAGTTTCAAAATCTCTGTGAAAAAGCGTCAGAGAAGCTTCTCCGTTTAGAATCCAGCATATCTCACTGAACCGAAAAAGTGGTTGTTAGAACCTAGAGCTGCAAGCAGTTTGGTTTGGGAAATTAGACGCGAAATGACACTGCAAATGCCTTCCAAAAGGCTTGGAAAAGTGTGTTCTATATCTCTGCCAAACAGACTCCACGGAGCTTGAGCTATCAGAAGCAAGTTTAACTCTAAGGGAGGAAGGAGCAGAATGTGCCCCTCACATCTAGCCTGTAGGAATTCAGGTTGGCAAGTTCTATGGGGAAGCCCATTGCTGGCTATGGGGGAAACGGCATGGGAGATTTCAGTTTCAAAATCTCTGTGAAAAAGCGTCAGAGAAGCTTCTCCGTTTAGAATCCAGCATATCTAACTGAACCGAAGAGGTGGTACTTAGAAGGGAGTTAGAGCTGCAAGCAGATTGGTTTGGGAAATTAGACACGAAATCACATTGCAAAGGCCTTCCAACAGGCTTGGAAAAGTGTGTTCTATATCTCTGCCAAACAGACTCCCAGGAGGTTGAGCTTTCAGAAGCAAGTTTAACTCTAAGGGAGGAAGCACCAGAATGTGCCTCTCACATCTAGCCTGTAGGAATTAAGGTTGGCAAGTTCTATGGGGAAGCCCATTGGCGCCTTCGTTGTAAACGCGATTGGAAATTTCAGTTTCAAAATCTCTGTGAAAAAGCATCAGAGAAGCTTCTCCGTTTAGAATCCAGCATATCTCACTGAACCGAAAAACTGGTTGTTAGAACCTAGAGCTGCAAGCAGTTTAGTTTGGGAAATTAGACGCGAAATGACACTGCAAATGCCTTCCAACAGGCTTGGAAAAGTGTGTTCTATATCTCTGCCAAACAGACTCCCCGGAGCTTGAGCTTTCAGAAGCAAGTTTAACTCTAAGAGAGGAAGCAGCAGAATGTGCCTCTCACATCTAGCCTGTAGGAATTCAGGTTGGCAAGTTCTATGGGGAAGCCCATTGCTGCCTATGGGGGAAACGGCATGGGAGATTTCAGTTTCAAAATCTCTGTGAAAAAGCGTCAGAGAAGCTTCTCCGTTTAGAATCCAGCATATCTCACCGAACCGAAGAAGTGGTAGTTAGATGGGAGTTAGAGCTGCAAGCAGTTTGGTTTGGGAAATTAGACGCGAAATCACACTGCAAATGCCTTCCAACAGGCTTGGAAAAGTGGGCCCTATATCTCTGCCAAAGAGACTCCCCGGAGGTTGAGCTTTCAGAAGCAAGTTTAACTCTAAGGGAGGAAGCAGCAGAATGTGCCTCTCACATCTAGCCTGTAGGAATTCAGGTTGGCAAGTTCTTTGTGGAAGCCCATTGCTGCCTATGGTGGAAACGGCATGGGAGATTTCAGTTTCAAAATCTCTGTGAAAAAGAGTCAGAGAAGCTTCTCCGTTTAGAATCCAGCATATCTCACTGAACCGAAAAAGTGGTTATTAGAACCTAGAGCTGCAAGCAGTTTGCTTTGGGAAATTAGACGCGAAATGACACTGCAAATGCCTTCCAACAGGCTTGGAAAAGTGTGTTCTATATCTCTGCCAAAGAGACTCCCCGGAGCTTGAGCTTTCAGAAGCAAGTTAAACTCTAAGGGAGGAAGCAGCACAATGTGCCCCTCACATCTAGCCTGTAGGAATTCAGGTTGGCAAATTCTATGGGGAAGCCCATTGCTGCCTATGGGGGAAACGGCATGGGAGATTTCAGTTTCAAAATCTCTGTGAAAAAGCGTCAGAGAAGCTTCTCCGTTTAGAATCCAGCATATCTCACCGAACCGAAGAAGTGGTAGTTAGAAGGGAGTTAGAGCTGCAAGCAGTTTGGTTTGGGAAATTAGACGCGAAATCACACTGCAAATGCTTTCCAACAGGCTTGGAAAAGTGTGTTCTATATCTCTGCCAAACAGACTCCCCGGAGCTTGAGCTTTCAGAAGCAAGTTTAACTCTAAGAGAGGAAGCAGCAGAATGTGCCTCTCACATCTAGCCTGTAGGAATTCAGGTTGGCAAGTTCTATGGGGAAGCCCTTTGGCGCCTTCGTTGTAAACGCGATTGGAAATTTCAGTTTCAAAATCTCTGTGAAAAAGCATCAGAGAAGCTTCTCCGTTTAGAATCCAGCATATCTCACTGAACCGAAAAACTGGTTGTTAGAACCTAGAGCTGCAAGCAGTTTGGTTTGGGAAATTAGACGCGAAATCACACTGCAAATGCCTTCCAACAGGCTTGGAAAAGTGTGTTCTATATCTCTGCCAAACAGACTCCCCGGAGCTTGAGCTTTCAGAAGCAAGTTTAACTCTAAGAGAGGAAGCAGCAGAATGTGCCTCTCACATCTAGCCTGTAGGAATTCAGGTTGGCAAGTTCTATGGGGAAGCCCATTGCTGCCTATGGGGGAAACGGCATGGGAGATTTCAGTTTCAAAATCTCTGTGAAAAAGCGTCAGAGAAGCTTCTCCGTTTAGAATCCAGCATATCTCACCGAACCGAAGAAGTGGTAGTTAGAAGGGAGTTAGAGCTGCAAGCAGTTTGGTTTGGGAAATTAGACGCGAAATGACACTGCAAAGGCCTTCCAACAGGCTTGGAAAAGTGTGTTCTATACCTCTGCCAAACAGACTCCCTGGAGGTTGGCTTTCAGAAGCAAGTTTAACACTAAGGGAAGAAGCAGCAGAATGTGCCTCTCACATCTAGCCTGTAGGAATTCAGGTTGGCAAGTTCTATGGGGAAGCCCATTGGCGCCTTCATTGGAAACGGGTTTGGAAATTTCAGTTTCAAAATCTCTGTGAAAAAGCATCAGAGAAGCTTCTCCGTTTAGAATCCAGCATATCTCACTAAACCGAAGAAGTGGTAGTTAGAAGGGAGTTAGAACTGCAAGCAGTTTGGTTTGGGAAATTAGACGCGAAATGACACTGCAAAGGCCTTCCAACAGATTTGGAAAAGTGTGTTCTATATCTCTGCCAAACAGACTCCCCGGAGGTTGAGCTTTCAGAAGCAATTTTAACTCTTAGGGTGGAATCTGCAGAATGTGCCCCTCACATCTAGCGTGTAGGAATTCAGGTTGGCAAGTTCTATGGGGAAGCCCATTGCTGCCTATGGTGGAAATGGCATGGGAGATTTCAGTTTCAAAATCTCTGTGAAAAAGCGTCAGAGAAGCTTTTCCGTTTAGAATCCAGCATATCTCACTGAACCGAAGAAGTGTTAGTTAGAAGGGAGTTAGAGCTGCAAGCTGTTTGGTTTGGGAAATTAGACGCGAAATGAAACAGCAAAGGCCTTCCAACAGTCTTGGAAAAGTGTGTTCTATATCTCTGCCAAACAGACTCCCTGGAGGTTGGCTTTCAGAAGCAAGTTTAACTCTAAGGGAGGAAGCAGCAGAATGTGCCTCTCACATCTAGCCTGTAGGAATTCAGGTTGGCAAGTTCTATGGGGAAGCCCATTGGCGCCTTCGTTGGAAACGGGTTTGGAAAGTTCAGTTTCAAAATCTCTGTGAAAAAGCATTAGAGAAGCTTCTCCGTTTAGAATAAAGCATATCTCACTGAACCGAAAAAGTGGTACTTAGAACCTAGAGCTGCAAGCAGTTTGGTTTGGGAAATTAGACGCGAAATGACACTGCAAACGCCTTCCAACAGGATTGGAAAAGTGTGTTCTATATCTCTGCGAAACAGACTCCCAGGAGGTTTAGCTGTCAGAAGCAAGTTTAACTCTAAGGGAGGAAGCAGCAGAATGTGCCTCTCACATCTAGCCTGTAGGAATTCAGGTTGGCAAGTTCTATGGGGAAGCCCATTGCTGCCTATGGTGGAAACGGCATGGGAGATTTCAGTTTCAAAATCTCTGTGAAAAAGCGTCAGAGAAGCTTCTCCGTTTAGAATCCATTATATAACACTGAACTGAAGAATTGGTAGTTACAAGGGAGTTAGAGCTGCAAGCAGTTTGGTTTGGGAAATTAGACGAGAAATCACATTGCAAAGGCCTTCCAACAGGATTGGAAAAGTGTGTTCTATATCTCTGCCAAACAGACTCCCAGGAGGTTGAGCTTTCAGAAGCAAGTTTAACTCTAAGGGAGGAAGCAGCAGAATGTGCCTCTCACATCTAGCCTGTAGGAATTCAGGTTGGCACGTTCTATGGGGAAGCCCATTGGCGCCTTCGTTGGAAACGGGTTTCGAAATTTCAGTTTCAAAATCTCTGTGAAAAAGCATCAGAGAAGCTTCTCCGTTTAGAATCCAGCATATCTCACTGAACCGAAGAAGTGGTAGTTAGAAGGGAATTAGAGCTGTAAGCAGTTTGGTTTGGGAAATTAGACGCGTACTCACATTGCAAAGGCCTTCGAACAGGCTTGGAAAAGTGTGTTCTGTATCTCTGCCAAACAGACTCCCCGGAGGTTGAGCTTTCAGAAGCAAGTTTAACTCTTAGGGTAGAAGCAGCAGAATGTGCCCCTCACATCTAGCCTGTAGGAATTCAGGTTGGCAAGTTCTATGGGGAAGCCCATTGCTGCCTATGGTGGAAACGGCATGGGAGATTTCAGTTTCAAAATCTCTGTGAAAAAGCGTCAGGGAAGCTTCTCCGTTTAGAATCCAGCATATCTCACTGAACCGAAGAAGTGGTAGTTAGAAGGGAGTTAGAGCTGCAAGCAGTTTGGTTTGGGAAATTAGACGCGAAATGACACTGCAAAGACCTTCCAACAGGCTTGGAAAAGTGTGCTCTATATCTCTGCCAAACAGACTCCCCGGAGGTTGAGCTTTCAGAAGCAAGTTTAACTCTAAGGGAGGAAGCAGCAGAATGTGCCTCTCACATCTAGCCTTTAGGAATTCAGGTTGGCAAGTTCTATGGGGAAGCCCATTGCTGCCTATGGTGGAAACGGCATGGGAGATTTCAGTTTCAAAATCTCTGTGAAAAACCGTCAGAAAATATTCTCCGTTTAGAATCCAGCATATCTCACTGAACCGAAGAAGTGGTAGATAGAAGGGAGTTAGAGCTGCAAGCAGTTTGGTTTGGGAAATTAGACGCGAAATCACATTGCAAAGGCCTTCGAACAGGCTTGGAAAAGTGTGTTCTATGTCTCTGCCGAACAGACTCCCCGGATGTTGAGCTGTCAGAAGCAAGTTTAACTCTTAGGGTGGAAGCAGCACAATGTGCCCCTCACATCTAGCCTGTAGGAATTCAGGTTGACAAGTTCTATGGGGAAGCCCATTGCTGCCTATGGTGGAAACGGCATGGGAGATTTCAGTTTCAAAATCTTTGTGAAAAAGCGTCAGAGAAGCTTCTCCGTTTAGAATCCAGCATATCTCACTGAACCGAAGAAGTGGTAGTTAGAAGGGAGTTAGAGCTGCAAGCAGTTTGGTTTGGGAAATTACACGCGAAATCACATTGCAAAGGCCTTCCAACAGGCTTGCAAAAGTGTGTTATATATCTCTGCCAAACAGACTCCCCGGAGGTTGAGCTTTCAGAAGCAAGTTTAACTCTATGGGAGGAAGCAGCAGAATGTGCCTCTCACATCTAGGCTGTAGGAATTCAGGTTGGCAAGTTCTATGGGGAAGCCCATTGGCGCCTTCGTTGTAAACGCGATTGGAAATTTCAGTTTCAAAATCTCTGTGAAAAAGCATCAGAGAAGCTTCTCCGTTTAGAATCCAGCATATCTCACTGAACCGAAAAAGTGGTAGTTAGAACCTAGAGCTGCAAGCAGTTTAGTTTGGGAAATTAGACGCGAAATGACACTGCAAATGCCTTCCAACAGGCTTGGAAAAGTGTGTTCTATATCTCTGCCAAACAGACTCCCCGGAGGTTGAGCTTTCAGAAGCAAGTTTAACTCTAAGGGAGGAAGCAGCAGAATGTGCCTCTCACATCTAGCCTTTAGGAATTCAGGTTGGCAAGTTCTATGGGGAAGCCCATTGCTGCGTATGGTGGAAACGGCATGGGAGATTTCAGTTTCAAAATCTCTGTGAAAAAGCGTCAGAGAAGCTTCTCTGTTTAGAATCCAGCATATCTCACTGAACCCAAGAAGTGGTAGTTAGAAGGGAGTTAGAGCTGCAAGCAGTTTGGTTTGGGAAATTAGACGCGAAATGACACTGCAAATGCCTTCCAACAGGCTTGTAAAAGTGTGTTCTATATCTCTGCCAAACAGACGCCCCGGAGGTTGAGCTTTCAGAAGCAAGTTTAACTCTAAGGGAGGAAGCAGCAGAATGTGCCCTTCACATCTAGCCTGTAGGAATTCAGGTTGGCAAGTTCTATGGGGAAGCCCATTGCTGCCTATGGGGGAAACGGCATGGGAGATTTCAGTTTCAAAATCTCTGTGAAAAAGCGTCAGAGAAGCTTCTCCGTTTAGAATCCAGCATATCTCACTGAACCGAAAAAGTGGTTGTTAGAACCTAGAGCTGCAAGCAGTTTGGTTTGGGAAATTAGACGCGAAATGACACTGCAAATGCCTTCCAAAAGGCTTGGAAAAGTGTGTTCTATATCTCTGCCAAACAGACTCCACGGAGCTTGAGCTATCAGAAGCAAGTTTAACTCTAAGGGAGGAAGGAGCAGAATGTGCCCCTCACATCTAGCCTGTAGGAATTCAGGTTGGCAAGTTCTATGGGGAAGCCCATTGCTGGCTATGGGGGAAACGGCATGGGAGATTTCAGTTTCAAAATCTCTGTGAAAAAGCGTCAGAGAAGCTTCTCCGTTTAGAATCCAGCATATCTAACTGAACCGAAGAGGTGGTACTTAGAAGGGAGTTAGAGCTGCAAGCAGATTGGTTTGGGAAATTAGACACGAAATCACATTGCAAAGGCCTTCCAACAGGCTTGGAAAAGTGTGTTCTATATCTCTGCCAAACAGACTCCCAGGAGGTTGAGCTTTCAGAAGCAAGTTTAACTCTAAGGGAGGAAGCACCAGAATGTGCCTCTCACATCTAGCCTGTAGGAATTCAGGTTGGCAAGTTCTATGGGGAAGCCCATTGGCGCCTTCGTTGTAAACGCGATTGGAAATATCAGTTTCAAAATCTCTGTGAAAAAGCATCAGAGAAGCTTCTCCGTTTAGAATCCAGCATATCTCACTGAACCGAAAAACTGGTTGTTAGAACCTAGAGCTGCAAGCAGTTTAGTTTGGGAAATTAGACGCGAAATGACACTGCAAATGCCTTCCAACAGGCTTGGAAAAGTGTGTTCTATATCTCTGCCAAACAGACTCCCCGGAGCTTGAGCTTTCAGAAGCAAGTTTAACTCTAAGAGAGGAAGCAGCAGAATGTGCCTCTCACATCTAGCCTGTAGGAATTCAGGTTGGCAAGTTCTATGGGGAAGCCCATTGCTGCCTATGGGGGAAACGGCATGGGAGATTTCAGTTTCAAAATCTCTGTGAAAAAGCGTCAGAGAAGCTTCTCCGTTTAGAATCCAGCATATCTCACCGAACCGAAGAAGTGGTAGTTAGATGGGAGTTAGAGCTGCAAGCAGTTTGGTTTGGGAAATTAGACGCGAAATCACACTGCAAATGCCTTCCAACAGGCTTGGAAAAGTGGGCCCTATATCTCTGCCAAAGAGACTCCCCGGAGGTTGAGCTTTCAGAAGCAAGTTTAACTCTAAGGGAGGAAGCAGCAGAATGTGCCTCTCACATCTAGCCTGTAGGAATTCAGGTTGGCAAGTTCTTTGTGGAAGCCCATTGCTGCCTATGGTGGAAACGGCATGGGAGATTTCAGTTTCAAAATCTCTGTGAAAAAGAGTCAGAGAAGCTTCTCCGTTTAGAATCCAGCATATCTCACTGAACCGAAAAAGTGGTTATTAGAACCTAGAGCTGCAAGCAGTTTGCTTTGGGAAATTAGACGCGAAATGACACTGCAAATGCCTTCCAACAGGCTTGGAAAAGTGTGTTCTATATCTCTGCCAAAGAGACTCCCCGGAGCTTGAGCTTTCAGAAGCAAGTTAAACTCTAAGGGAGGAAGCAGCACAATATGCCCCTCACATCTAGCCTGTAGGAATTCAGGTTGGCAAATTCTATGGGGAAGCCCATTGCTGCCTATGGGGGAAACGGCATGGGAGATTTCAGTTTCAAAATCTCTGTGAAAAAGCGTCAGAGAAGCTTCTCCGTTTAGAATCCAGCATATCTCACCGAACCGAAGAAGTGGTAGTTAGAAGGGAGTTAGAGCTGCAAGCAGTTTGGTTTGGGAAATTAGACGCGAAATCACACTGCAAATGCTTTCCAACAGGCTTGGAAAAGTGTGTTCTATATCTCTGCCAAACAGACTCCCCGGAGCTTGAGCTTTCAGAAGCAAGTTTAACTCTAAGAGAGGAAGCAGCAGAATGTGCCTCTCACATCTAGCCTGTAGGAATTCAGGTTGGCAAGTTCTATGGGGAAGCCCTTTGGCGCCTTCGTTGTAAACGCGATTGGAAATTTCAGTTTCAAAATCTCTGTGAAAAAGCATCAGAGAAGCTTCTCCGTTTAGAATCCAGCATATCTCACTGAACCGAAAAACTGGTTGTTAGAACCTAGAGCTGCAAGCAGTTTGGTTTGGGAAATTAGACGCGAAATCACACTGCAAATGCCTTCCAACAGGCTTGGAAAAGTGTGTTCTATATCTCTGCCAAACAGACTCCCCGGAGCTTGAGCTTTCAGAAGCAAGTTTAACTCTAAGAGAGGAAGCAGCAGAATGTGCCTCTCACATCTAGCCTGTAGGAATTCAGGTTGGCAAGTTCTATGGGGAAGCCCATTGCTGCCTATGGGGGAAACGGCATGGGAGATTTCAGTTTCAAAATCTCTGTGAAAAAGCGTCAGAGAAGCTTCTCCGTTTAGAATCCAGCATATCTCACCGAACCGAAGAAGTGGTAGTTAGAAGGGAGTTAGAGCTGCAAGCAGTTTGGTTTGGGAAATTAGACGCGAAATGACACTGCAAAGGCCTTCCAACAGGCTTGGAAAAGTGTGTTCTATACCTCTGCCAAACAGACTCCCTGGAGGTTGGCTTTCAGAAGCAAGTTTAACACTAAGGGAAGAAGCAGCAGAATGTGCCTCTCACATCTAGCCTGTAGGAATTCAGGTTGGCAAGTTCTATGGGGAAGCCCATTGGCGCCTTCATTGGAAACGGGTTTGGAAATTTCAGTTTCAAAATCTCTGTGAAAAAGCATCAGAGAAGCTTCTCCGTTTAGAATCCAGCATATCTCACTAAACCGAAGAAGTGGTAGTTAGAAGGGAGTTAGAACTGCAAGCAGTTTGGTTTGGGAAATTAGACGCGAAATGACACTGCAAAGGCCTTCCAACAGATTTGGAAAAGTGTGTTCTATATCTCTGCCAAACAGACTCCCCGGAGGTTGAGCTTTCAGAAGCAATTTTAACTCTTAGGGTGGAATCTGCAGAATGTGCCCCTCACATCTAGCGTGTAGGAATTCAGGTTGGCAAGTTCTATGGGGAAGCCCATTGCTGCCTATGGTGGAAATGGCATGGGAGATTTCAGTTTCAAAATCTCTGTGAAAAAGCGTCAGAGAAGCTTTTCCGTTTAGAATCCAGCATATCTCACTGAACCGAAGAAGTGTTAGTTAGAAGGGAGTTAGAGCTGCAAGCTGTTTGGTTTGGGAAATTAGACGCGAAATGAAACAGCAAAGGCCTTCCAACAGTCTTGGAAAAGTGTGTTCTATATCTCTGCCAAACAGACTCCCTGGAGGTTGGCTTTCAGAAGCAAGTTTAACTCTAAGGGAGGAAGCAGCAGAATGTGCCTCTCACATCTAGCCTGTAGGAATTCAGGTTGGCAAGTTCTATGGGGAAGCCCATTGGCGCCTTCGTTGGAAACGGGTTTGGAAAGTTCAGTTTCAAAATCTCTGTGAAAAAGCATTAGAGAAGCTTCTCCGTTTAGAATAAAGCATATCTCACTGAACCGAAAAAGTGGTACTTAGAACCTAGAGCTGCAAGCAGTTTGGTTTGGGAAATTAGACGCGAAATGACACTGCAAACGCCTTCCAACAGGATTGGAAAAGTGTGTTCTATATCTCTGCGAAACAGACTCCCAGGAGGTTTAGCTGTCAGAAGCAAGTTTAACTCTAAGGGAGGAAGCAGCAGAATGTGCCTCTCACATCTAGCCTGTAGGAATTCAGGTTGGCAAGTTCTATGGGGAAGCCCATTGCTGCCTATGGTGGAAACGGCATGGGAGATTTCAGTTTCAAAATCTCTGTGAAAAAGCGTCAGAGAAGCTTCTCCGTTTAGAATCCATTATATAACACTGAACTGAAGAATTGGTAGTTACAAGGGAGTTAGAGCTGCAAGCAGTTTGGTTTGGGAAATTAGACGAGAAATCACATTGCAAAGGCCTTCCAACAGGATTGGAAAAGTGTGTTCTATATCTCTGCCAAACAGACTCCCAGGAGGTTGAACTTTCAGAAGCAAGTTTAACTCTAAGGGAGGAAGCAGCAGAATGTGCCTCTCACATCTAGCCTGTAGGAATTCAGGTTGGCACGTTCTATGGGGAAGCCCATTGGCGCCTTCGTTGGAAACGGGTTTCGAAATTTCAGTTTCAAAATCTCTGTGAAAAAGCATCAGAGAAGCTTCTCCGTTTAGAATCCAGCATATCTCACTGAACCGAAGAAGTGGTAGTTAGAAGGGAATTAGAGCTGTAAGCAGTTTGGTTTGGGAAATTAGACGCGTACTCACATTGCAAAGGCCTTCGAACAGCCTTGGAAAAGTGTGTTCTGTATCTCTGCCAAACAGACTCCCCGGAGGTTGAGCTTTCAGAAGCAAGTTTAACTCTTAGGGTAGAAGCAGCAGAATGTGCCCCTCACATCTAGCCTGTAGGAATTCAGGTTGGCAAGTTCTATGGGGAAGCCCATTGCTGCCTATGGTGGAAACGGCATGGGAGATTTCAGTTTCAAAATCTCTGTGAAAAAGCGTCAGGGAAGCTTCTCCGTTTAGAATCCAGCATATCTCACTGAACCGAAGAAGTGGTAGTTAGAAGGGAGTTAGAGCTGCAAGCAGTTTGGTTTGGGAAATTAGACGCGAAATGACACTGCAAAGACCTTCCAACAGGCTTGGAAAAGTGTGCTCTATATCTCTGCCAAACAGACTCCCCGGAGGTTGAGCTTTCAGAAGCAAGTTTAACTCTAAGGGAGGAAGCAGCAGAATGTGCCTCTCACATCTAGCCTTTAGGAATTCAGGTTGGCAAGTTCTATGGGGAAGCCCATTGCTGCCTATGGTGGAAACGGCATGGGAGATTTCAGTTTCAAAATCTCTGTGAAAAACCGTCAGAAAATATTCTCCGTTTAGAATCCAGCATATCTCACTGAACCGAAGAAGTGGTAGATAGAAGGGAGTTAGAGCTGCAAGCAGTTTGGTTTGGGAAATTAGACGCGAAATCACATTGCAAAGGCCTTCGAACAGGCTTGGAAAAGTGTGTTCTATGTCTCTGCCGAACAGACTCCCCGGATGTTGAGCTGTCAGAAGCAAGTTTAACTCTTAGGGTGGAAGCAGCACAATGTGCCCCTCACATCTAGCCTGTAGGAATTCAGGTTGACAAGTTCTATGGGGAAGCCCATTGCTGCCTATGGTGGAAACGGCATGGGAGATTTCAGTTTCAAAATCTTTGTGAAAAAGCGTCAGAGAAGCTTCTCCGTTTAGAATCCAGCATATCTCACTGAACCGAAGAAGTGGTAGTTAGAAGGGAGTTAGAGCTGCAAGCAGTTTGGTTTGGGAAATTACACGCGAAATCACATTGCAAAGGCCTTCCAACAGGCTTGCAAAAGTGTGTTCTATATCTCTGCCAAACAGACTCCCCGGAGGTTGAGCTTTCAGAAGCAAGTTTAACTCTATGGGAGGAAGCAGCAGAATGTGCCTCTCACATCTAGCCTGTAGGAATTCAGGTTGGCAAGTTCTATGGGGAAGCCCATTGGCGCCTTCGTTGTAAACGCGATTGGAAATTTCAGTTTCAAAATCTCTGTGAAAAAGCATCAGAGAAGCTTCTCCGTTTAGAATCCAGCATATCTCACTGAACCGAAAAAGTGGTAGTTAGAACCTAGAGCTGCAAGCAGTTTAGTTTGGGAAATTAGACGCGAAATGACACTGCAAATGCCTTCCAACAGGCTTGGAAAAGTGTGTTCTATATCTCTGCCAAACAGACTCCCCGGAGGTTGAGCTTTCAGAAGCAAGTTTAACTCTAAGGGAGGAAGCAGCAGAATGTGCCTCTCACATCTAGCCTTTAGGAATTCAGGTTGGCAAGTTCTATGGGGAAGCCCATTGCTGCGTATGGTGGAAACGGCATGGGAGATTTCAGTTTCAAAATCTCTGTGAAAAAGCGTCAGAGAAGCTTCTCTGTTTAGAATCCAGCATATCTCACTGAACCCAAGAAGTGGTAGTTAGAAGGGAGTTAGAGCTGCAAGCAGTTTGGTTTGGGAAATTAGACGCGAAATGACACTGCAAATGCCTTCCAACAGGCTTGTAAAAGTGTGTTCTATATCTCTGCCAAACAGACGCCCCGGAGGTTGAGCTTTCAGAAGCAAGTTTAACTCTAAGGGAGGAAGCAGCAGAATGTGCCCTTCACATCTAGCCTGTAGGAATTCAGGTTGGCAAGTTCTATGGGGAAGCCCATTGCTGCCTATGGGGGAAACGGCATGGGAGATTTCAGTTTCAAAATCTCTGTGAAAAAGCGTCAGAGAAGCTTCTCCGTTTAGAATCCAGCATATCTCACTGAACCGAAAAAGTGGTTGTTAGAACCTAGAGCTGCAAGCAGTTTGGTTTGGGAAATTAGACGCGAAATGACACTGCAAATGCCTTCCAAAAGGCTTGGAAAAGTGTGTTCTATATCTCTGCCAAAGAGACTCCCCGGAGCTTGAGCTTTCAGAAGCAAGTTTAACTCTAAGGGAGGAAGGAGCAGAATGTGCCCCTCACATCTAGCCTGAAGGAATTCAGGTTGGCAAGTTCTATGGGGAAGCCCATTGCTGGCTATGGGGGAAACGGCATGGGAGATTTCAGTTTCAAAATCTCTGTGAAAAAGCGTCAGAGAACCTTCTCCGTTTAGAATCCAGCATATCTCACTGAACCGAAGAGGTGGTACTTAGAAGGGAGTTAGAGCTGCAAGCAGATTGGTTTGGGAAATTAGACACGAAATCACATTGCAAAGGCCTTCCAACAGGCTTGGAAAAGTGTGTTCTATATCTCTGCCAAACAGACTCCCAGGAGGTTGAGCTTTCAGAAGCAAGTTTAACTCTAAGGGAGGAAGCACCAGAATGTGCCTCTCACATCTAGCCTGTAGGAATTCAGGTTGGCAAGTTCTATGGGGAAGCCCATTGGCGCCTTCGTTGTAAACGCGATTGGAAATTTCAGTTTCAAAATCTCTGTGAAAAAGCATCAGAGAAGCTTCTCCGTTTAGAATCCAGCATATCTCACTGAACCGAAAAACTGGTTGTTAGAACCTAGAGCTGCAAGCAGTTTAGTTTGGGAAATTAGACGCGAAATGACACTGCAAATGCCTTCCAACAGGCTTGGAAAAGTGTGTTCTATATCTCTGCCAAACAGACTCCCCGGAGCTTGAGCTTTCAGAAGCAAGTTTAACTCTAAGAGAGGAAGCAGCAGAATGTGCCTCTCACATCTAGCCTGTAGGAATTCAGGTTGGCAAGTTCTATGGGGAAGCCCATTGCTGCCTATGGGGGAAACGGCATGGGAGATTTCAGTTTCAAAATCTCTGTGAAAAAGCGTCAGAGAAGCTTCTCCGTTTAGAATCCAGCATATCTCACCGAACCGAAGAAGTGGTAGTTAGAAGGGAGTTAGAGCTGCAAGCAGTTTGGTTTGGGAAATTAGACGCGAAATCACACTGCAAATGCCTTCCAACAGGCTTGGAAAAGTGGGCCCTATATCTCTGCCAAACAGACTCCCCGGAGGTTGAGCTTTCAGAAGCAAGTTTAACTCTAAGGGAGGAAGCAGCAGAATGTGCCTCTCACATCTAGCCTGTAGGAATTCAGGTTGGCAAGTTCTTTGTGGAAGCCCATTGCTGCCTATGGTGGAAACGGCATGGGAGATTTCAGTTTCAAAATCTCTGTGAAAAAGAGTCAGAGAAGCTTCTCCGTTTAGAATCCAGCATATCTCACTGAACCGAAAAAGTGGTTATTAGAACCTAGAGCTGCAAGCAGTTTGCTTTGGGAAATTAGACGCGAAATGACACTGCAAATGCCTTCCAACAGGCTTGGAAAAGTGTGTTCTATATCTCTGCCAAAGAGACTCCCCGGAGCTTGAGCTTTCAGAAGCAAGTTAAACTCTAAGGGAGGAAGCAGCACAATGTGCCCCTCACATCTAGCCTGTAGGAATTCAGGTTGGCAAGTTCTATGGGGAAGCCCTTTGCTGCCTATGGGGGAAACGGCATGGGAGATTTCAGTTTCAAAATCTCTGTGAAAAAGCGTCAGAGAAGCTTCTCCGTTTAGAATCCAGCATATCTCACCGAACCGAAGAAGTGGTAGTTAGAAGGGAGTTAGAGCTGCAAGCAGTTTGGTTTGGGAAATTAGACGCGAAATGACACTGCAAATGCTTTCCAACAGGCTTGGAAAAGTGTGTTCTATATCTCTGCCAAACAGACTCCCCGGAGCTTGAGCTTTCAGAAGCAAGTTTAACTCTAAGGGAGGAAGCAGCAGAATGTGCCTCTCACATCTAGCCTGTAGGAATTCAGGTTGGCAAGTTCTATGGGGAAGCCCATTGCTGCCTATGGTGGAAACGGCATGGTAGATTTCAGTTTCAAAATCTCTGTGAAAAAGAGTCAGAGAAGCTTCTCCGTTTAGAATCCAGCATATCTCACTGAACCGAAGAACTGGTAGTTAGAAGGGAGTTAGAGCTGCAAGCAGTTTGGTTTGGGAAATTAGACGCGAAATGACACTGCAAAGCCCTTCCAACAGGCTTGGAAAAGTGTGTTCTATACCTCTGCCCAACAGCCTCCCTGGAGGTTGAGCTTTCAGAAACAAGTTTAACTCTAAGGGAGGAAGCAGCAGAATGTGCCTCTCACATCTAGCCTGTAGGAATTCAGGTTGGCAAGTTCTATGGGGAAGCCCATTGCTGCCTATGGTGGAAACGGCATGGGAGATTTCAGTTTCAAAATCTCTGTGAAAAAGCGTCAGAGAAGCTTCTCTGTTTAGAATCCAGCATATCTCACTGAACCCAAGAAGTGGTAGTTAGAAGGGAGTTAGAGCTGCAAGCAGTTTGGTTTGGGAAATTAGACGCGAAATCACACTGCAAATGCCTTCCAACAGGCTTGGAAAAGTGGGCCCTATATCTCTGCCAAACAGACTCCCCGGAGGTTGAGCTTTCAGAAGCAAGTTTAACTCTAAGGGAGGAAGCAGCAGAATGTGCCTCTCACATCTAGCCTGTAGGAATTCAGGTTGGCAAGTTCTTTGTGGAAGCCCATTGCTGCCTATGGTGGAAACGGCATGGGAGATTTCAGTTTCAAAATCTCTGTGAAAAAGAGTCAGAGAAGCTTCTCCGTTTAGAATCCAGCATATCTCACTGAACCGAAAAAGTGGTTATTAGAACCTAGAGCTGCAAGCAGTTTGCTTTGGGAAATTAGACGCGAAATGACACTGCAAATGCCTTCCAACAGGCTTGGAAAAGTGTGTTCTATATCTCTGCCAAAGAGACTCCCCGGAGCTTGAGCTTTCAGAAGCAAGTTAAACTCTAAGGGAGGAAGCAGCACAATGTGCCCCTCACATCTAGCCTGTAGGAATTCAGGTTGGCAAGTTCTATGGGGAAGCCCATTGCTGCCTATGGGGGAAACGGCATGGGAGATTTCAGTTTCAAAATCTCTGTGAAAAAGCGTCAGAGAAGCTTCTCCGTTTAGAATCCAGCATATCTCACCGAACCGAAGAAGTGGTAGTTAGAAGGGAGTTAGAGCTGCAAGCAGTTTGGTTTGGGAAATTAGACGCGAAATCACACTGCAAATGCTTTCCAACAGGCTTGGAAAAGTGTGTTCTATATCTCTGCCAAACAGACTCCCCGGCGGTTGAGCTTTCAGAAGCAAGTTTAACTCTAAGGGAGGAAGCAGCAGAATGTGCCTCTCACATCTAGCCTGTAGGAATTCAGGTTGGCAAGTTCTATGGGGAAGCCCATTGCTGCCTATGGTGGAAACGGCATGGGAGATTTCAGTTTCAAAATCTCTGTG
Organism: Cynocephalus volans; assembly: GCF_027409185.1. Lineage (NCBI taxonomy): Eukaryota > Metazoa > Chordata > Mammalia > Dermoptera > Cynocephalidae > Cynocephalus > Cynocephalus volans. Next base: position 1,068,558 of record NW_026902372.1, on the reverse strand, counting down.
AAAAAGTGTCAGAGAAGCTTCTCCGTTTAGAATCCAGCATATCTCACTGAACCGAACATGTGGTAGTTAGAAGGGAGTTAGAGCTGCAAGCAGTTTGGTTTGGGAAATTAGACGCGAAATGACACTGCAAAGGCCTTCCAACAGGCTTGGAAAAGTGTGTTCTATACCTCTGCCAAACAGACTCCCTGGAGGTTGAGCTGTCAGAAGCAAGTTTAACTCTAAGGGAGGAAGCAGCAGAATGTGCCTCTCACATCTAGCCTGTAGGAATTCAGGTTGGCAAGTTCTATGGGGAAGCCCATTGCTGCCTATGGGGGAAACAGCATGGGAGATTTCAGTTTCAAAATCTCTGTGAAAAAGCGTCAGAGAAGCTTCTCCATTTAGAATCCAGCATATCTCACTGAACCGAAGAAGTGGTAGTTAGAAGGGAGTTAGAGCTGCAAGCAAGTTGGTTGGGGAAATTAGACGCGAAATGACACTGCAAAGGCCTTCCAACAGGCTTGGAAAAGTGTGTTCTATACCTCTGCCAAACAGACTCCCTGGAGGTTGAGCTTTCAGAAGCAAGTTTAACACTAAGGGAGGAAGCAGCAGAATGTGCCTCTCACATCTAGCCTGTAGGAATTCAGGTTGGCAAGTTCTATGGGTAAGCCCATTGCTGCCTGTGGTGGAAACGGCATGGGAGATTTCAGTTTCAAAATCTTTGTGAAAAAGCGTCAGAGAAGCTTCTCCATTTAGAATCCAGCATATCACACTGAACTGAAGAAGTGGTAGATAGAAGGGAGTTAGAGCTGCAAGCAGTTTGGTTTGGGAAAATAGACGCGAAATCACATTGCAAAGGCCTTCCAACAGGATTGGAAAAGTGTGTTCTATATCTCTGCCAAACAGACTCCCAGGAGGTTGAGCTTTCAAAAGCAAGTTTAACTCTAAGAGAGGAAGCAGCAGAATGTGCCTCTCACATCTAGCCTGTAGGAATTCAGGTTGGCAAGTTCTATGGGGAAGCCCATTGCTGCCTATGGTGGAAACGGCATGGGAGATTTCAGTTTCAAAATCTCTGTGAAAAAGCGTCAGAGAAGCTTCTCCGTTTAGAATCCAGCATATCTCACTGAACCGAAGAGGTGGTAGTTAGAAGGGAGTTAGAGCTGCAAGCAGATTGGTTTGGGAAATTAGACACGAAATCACATTGCAAAGGCCTTCCAACAGGCTTGGAAAAGTGTGTTCTATATCTCTGCCAAACAGACTCCCAGGAGGTTGAGCTTTCAGAAGCAAGTTTAACTCTAAGGGAGGAAGCACCAGAATGTGCCTCTCACATCTAGCCTGTAGGAATTCAGGTTGGCAAGTTCTATGGGGAAGCCCATTGGCGCCTTCGTTGTAAACGCGATTGGAAATTTCAGTTTCAAAATCTCTGTGAAAAAGCATCAGAGAAGCTTCTCCGTTTAGAATCCAGCATATCTCACTGAACCGAAAAACTGGTTGTTAGAACCTAGAGCTGCAAGCAGTTTGGTTTGGGAAATTAGACGCGAAATGACACTGCAAATGCCTTCCAACAGGCTTGGAAAAGTGTGTTCTATATCTCTGCCAAACAGACTCCCCGGAGCTTGAGCTTTCAGAAGCAAGTTTAACTCTAAGAGAGGAATCAGCAGAATGTGCCTCTCACATCTAGCCTGTAGGAATTCAGGTTGGCAAGTTCTATGGGGAAGCCCATTGCTACCTATGGGGGAAACGGCATGGGAGATTTCAGTTTCAAAATCTCTGTGAAAAAGCGTCAGAGAAGCTTCTCCGTTTAGAATCCAGCATATCTCACCGAACCGAAGAAGTGGTAGTTAGAAGGGAGTTAGAGCTGCAAGCAGTTTGGTTTGGGAAATTAGACGCGAAATCACACTGCAAATGCCTTCCAACAGGCTTGGAAAAGTGTGCTCTATATCTCTGCCAAACAGACTCCCCGGAGGTTGAGCTTTCAGAAGCAAGTTTAACTCAAAGGGAGGAAGCAGCAGAATGTGCCTCTCACATCTAGCATGTAGGAATTCAGGTTGGCAAGTTCTATGGGGAAGCCCATTGCTGCATATGGTGGAAACGGCATGGTAGATTTCAGTTTCAAAATCTCTGTGAAAAAGAGTCAGAGAAGCTTCTCCGTTTAGAATCCAGCATATCTCACTGAACCAAAGAACTGGTAGTTAGAAGGGAGTTAGAGCTGCAAGCAGTTTGGTTTGGGAAATTAGACGCGAAATGACACTGCAAAGCCCTTCCAACAGGCTTGGAAAAGTGTGTTCTATACCTCTGCCCAACAGCCTCCCTGGAGGTTGAGCTTTCAGAAACAAGTTTAACTCTAAGGGAGGAAGCAGCAGAATGTGCCTCTCACATCTAGCCTGTAGGAATTCAGGTTGGCAAGTTCTATGGGGAAGCACATTGCTGCCTATCGTGGAAACGGCATGGGAGATTTCAGTTTCAAAATCTCTGTGAAAAAGCGTCAGAGAAGCTTCTCTGTTTAGAATCCAGCATATCTCACTGAACCCAAGAAGTGGTAGTTAGAAGGGAGTTAGAGCTTCAAGCAGTTTGGTTTGGGAAATTAGACGCGAAATGACACTCCAAATGCCTTCCAACAGGCTTGTAAAAGTGTGTTCTATATCTCTGCCAAACAGACGCCCCGGAGGTTGAGCTTTCAGAAGCAAGTTTAACTCTAAGGGAGGAAGCAGCAGAATGTGCCTCTCACATCTAGCCTGTAGGAATTCAGGTTGGCAAGTTCTATGGGGAAGCCCATTGCTGCCTATGGTGGAAACGGCATGGGAGATTTCAGTTTCAAAATCTCTGTGAAAAAGCGTCAGAGAAGCTTCTCCGTTTAGAATCCAGCATATCTCACTGAACCGAAAAAGTGGTTATTAGAACCTAGAGCTGCAAGCAGTATGGTTTGGGAAATTAGACGCGAAATGACACTGCAAATGCCTTCCAACAGGCTTGGAAAAGTGTGTTCTATATCTCTGCGAAAGAGACTCCCCGGAGCTTGAGCTTTCAGAAGCAAGTTTAACTCTAAGGGAGGAAGCAGCACAATGTGCGCCTCACATCTAGCCTGTAGGAATTCAGGTTGGCAAGTTCTATGGGGAAGCCCATTGCTGCCTATGGGGGAAACGGCATGGGAGATTTCAGTTTCAAAATCTCTGTGAAAAAGCGTCAGAGAAGCTTCTCCGTTTAGAATCCAGCATATCTCACCGAACCGAAGAAGTGGTAGTTAGAAGGGAGTTAGAGCTGCAAGCAGTTTGGTTTGGGAAATTAGACGCGAAATCACACTGCAAATGCTTTCCAACTGGCTTGGAAAAGTGTGTTCTATATCTCTGCCAAACAGACTCCCCGGAGCTTGAGCTTTCAGAAGCAAGTTGAACTCTAAGGGAGGAAGCAGCACAATGTGCGCCTCACATCTAGCCTGTAGGAATTCAGGTTGGCAAGTTCTATGGGGAAGCCCATTGCTGCCTATGGTGGAAACGGCATGGGAGATTTCAGTTTCAAAATCTCTGTGAAAAAGAGTCAGAGAAGCTTCTCCGTTTAGAATCCAGCATGTCTCACTGAACCGAACATGTGGTAGTTAGAAGGGAGTTAGAGCTGCAAGCAGTTTGGTTTGGGAAATTAGACGCGAAATGACACTGCAAAGGCCTTCCAACAGGCTTGGAAAAGTGTGTTCTATACCTCTGCCAAACAGACTCCCTGGAGGTTGAGCTTTCAGAAGCAAGTTTAACTCTAAGGGAGGAAGCAGCAGAATGTGCCTCTCACATCTAGCCTGTAGGAATTCAGGTTGGCAAGTTCTATGGGGAAGGCCATTGCTGCCAATGGTGGAAACGGCATGGGAGATTTCAGTTTCAAAATCTCTGTGAAAAAGCGTCAGAGAAGCTTCTCCATTTAGAATCCAGCATATCTCACTGAACCCAAGAAGTGGTAGTTAGAAGGGATTTAGAGCTGCAAGCAGTTTGGTTTGGGAAATTAGACGCAAAATGACACTGCAAATGCCTTCCAACAGGCTTGTAAAAGTGTGTTCTATATCTCTGCAAAACAGACTCCCCGGAGGTTGAGCTTTCAGAAGCAAGTTTAACTCTAAGGGAGGAAGCAGCAGAATGTGCCTCTCACATCTAGCCTGTAGGAATTCAGGTTGGCAAGTTCTATGGGGAAGCCCTTTGCTGCCTATGGTGGAAACGGCATGGGAGATTTCAGTTTCAAAATGTCTGTGAAAAAGCGTCAGAGAAGCTTCTCCGTTTAGAATCCAGCATATCTCACTGAACCGAAGAAGTGGTAGTTAGAAGGGCGTTAGAGCTGCAAGCAGATTGGTTGGGGAAATTAGACACGAAATCACATTGCAAAGGCCTTCCAACAGGCTTGGAAAAGTGTGTTCTATATCTCTGCCAAACAGACTCCCAGGAGGTTGAGCTTTCAGAAGCAAGTTTAACTCTAAGGGAGGAAGCACCAGAATGTGCCTCTCACATCTAGCCTGTAGGAATTCAGGTTGGCAAGTTCTATGGGGAAGCCCATTGGCGCCTTCGTTGGAAACGGGTTTGGAAATTTCAGTTTCAAAATCTCTGTGAAAAAGCATCAGAGAAGCTTCTCCGTTTAGAATCCAGCATATCTCACTGAACCGAAAAAGTGGTAGTGAGAAGGTAGAGCTGCAAGCAGTTTGGTTTGGGAAATTAGACGTGAAATGACACTGCAAATGCCTTCCAACAGGCTTGGAAAAGTGTGTTCTATATCTCTGCCAAACAGACTCCTCGGAGCTTGAGCTTTCAGAAGCAAGTTTAACTCTTAGGGTGGAATCAGCAGAATGTGCCCTTCACATCTAGCCTGTAGGAATTCAGGTTGGCAAGTTCTTTGGGGAAGCCCATTGCTGCCTATGGTGGAAACGGCATGGGAGATTTCAGTTTCAAAATCTCTGTGAAAAAGCGTCAGAGAAGCTTCTCCGTTTAGAATCCAGCATATCTCACTGAACCGAAGAAGTGGTAGTTAGAAGGGTGTTAGAGCTGCAAGCACTTTGGTTTGGGAATTTAGACGCGAAATCACATTGCAAAGGCCTTCCAACAGGCTTGGAAAAGTGTTTTCTATATCTCTGCCAAACAGACTCGCCGGAGGTTGAGCTTTCAGAAGCAAGTTTAACTCTAAGGGAGGAAGCAGCAGAATGTGCCTCTCACATCTAGCCTGTAGGAATTCAGGTTGGCAAGTTCTATGGGGAAGCCCATTGCTGCCAATGGTGGAAACGGCATGGGAGATTTCAGTTTCAAAATCTCTGTGAAAAAGCGTCAGAGAAGCTTCTCCGTTTAGAATCCAGCATATCTCACTGAACCCAAGAAGTGGTAGTTAGAAGGGATTTAGAGCTGCAAGCAGTTTGCTTTGGGAAATTAGACGCGAAATGACACTGCAAATGCCTTCCAACAGGCTTGTAAAAGTGTGTTCTATATCTCTGCAAAACAGATTCCCCGGAGGTTGAGCTTTCAGAAGCAAGTTTAACTCTAAGGGAGGAAGCAGCAGAATGTGCCTCTCACATCTAGCCTGTAGTAATTCAGGTTGGCAAGTTCTATGGGGAAGCCCTTTGCTGCGTATGGTGGAAACAGCATGGGAGATTTCAGTTTCAAAATGTCTGTGAAAAAGCGTCAGAGAAGCTTCTCCGTTTAGAATCCAGCATATCTCACTGAACCAAAGAAGTGGTAGTTAGAAGGGCGTTAGAGCTGCAAGCAGATTGGTTTGGGAAATTAGACACGAAATCACATTGCAAAGGCCTTCCAACAGGCTTGGAAAAGTGTGTTCTATATCTCTGCCAAACAGACTCCCAGGAGGTTGAGCTTTCAGAAGCAAGTTTAACTCTAAGGGAGGAAGCACCAGAATGTGCCTCTCACATCTAGCCTGTAGGAATTCAGGTTGGCAAGTTCTATGGGGAAGCCCATTGGCGCCTTCGTTGGAAACGGGTTTGGAAATTTCAGTTTCAAAATCTCTGTGAAAAAGCATCAGAGAAGCTTCTCCGTTTAGAATCCAGCATATCTCACTGAACCGAAAAAGTGGTAGTGAGAAGGTAGAGCTGCAAGCAGTTTGGTTTGGGAAATTAGACGTGAAATGACACTGCAAATGCCTTCCAACAGGCTTGGAAAAGTGTGTTCTATATCTCTGCCAAACAGACTCCCCGGAGCTTGAGCTTTCAGAAGCAAGTTTAACTCTTAGGGTGGAATCAGCAGAATGTGCCCTTCACATCTAGAATGTAGGAATTCAGGTTGGCAAGTTCTTTGGGGAAGCCCATTGCTGCCTATGGTGGAAACGGCATGGGAGATTTCAGTTTCAAAATCTCTGTGAAAAAGCGTCAGAGAAGCTTCTCCGTTTAGAATCCAGCATATCTCACTGAACCGAAGAAGTGGTAGTTAGAAGGGTGTTAGAGCTGTAAGCACTTTGGTTTGGGAATTTAGACGCGAAATCACATTGCAATGGCCTTCCAACAGGCTTGGAAAAGTGTGTTCTATATCTCTGCCAAACAGACTCGCCGGAGGTTGAGCTTTCAGAAGCAAGTTTAACTCTAAGGGAGGAAGCAGCAGAATGTGCCTCTCACATCTAGCCTGTAGGAATTCAGGTTGGCAAGTTCTATGGGGAAGCCCATTGGCGCCTTTGTTGTAAACGCGATTGGAAATTTCAGTTTTAAAATCTCTGTGAAAAAGCATCAGAGAAGCTTCTCCGTTTAGAATCCAGCATATCTCACTGAACCGAAAAACTGGTTGTTAGAACCTAGAGCTGCAAGCAGTTTGGTTTGGGAAATTAGACGCGAAATGACACTGCAAATGCCTAACAACAGGCTTGGAAAAGTGTGTTCTATATCTCTGCCAAACAGACTCCCCGGAGGTTGAGCTTTCAGAAGCAAGTTTAACTCTAAGGGAGGAAGCAGCAGAATGTGCCTCTCACATCTAGCCTGTAGGAATTCAGGTTGGCAAGTTCTATGGGGAAGCCCATTGCTGCCTATGGTGGAAACGGCATGGGAGATTTCAGTTTCAAAATCTCTGTGAAAAAGCGTCAGAGAAGCTTCTCCGTTTAGAATCCAGCATATCTCACTGAACCCAAGAAGTGGTAGTTAGAAGGGATTTAGAGCTGCAAGCAGTTTGCTTTGGGAAATTAGACGCGAAATGACACTGCAAATGCCTTCCAACAGGCATGTAAAAGTGTGTTCTATATCTCTGCAAAACAGACTCCCCGGAGGTTGAGCTTTCAGAAGCAAGTTTAACTCTAAGGGAGGAAGCAGCAGAATGTGCCTCTCACATCTAGCCTGTAGTAATTCAGGTTGGCAAGTTCTATGGGGAAGCCCTTTGCTGCCTATGGTGGAAACGGCATGGGAGATTTCAGTTTCAAAATGTCTGTGAAAAAGCGTCAGAGAAGCTTCTCCGTTTAGAATCCAGCATATCTCACTGAACCGAAGAAGTGGTAGTTAGAAGGGCGTTAGAGCTGCAAGCAGATTGGTTTGGGAAATTAGACACGAAATCACATTGCAAAGGCCTTCCAACAGGCTTGGAAAAGTGTGTTCTATATCTCTGCCAAACAGACTCCCAGGAGGTTGAGCTTTCAGAAGCACGTTTAACTCTAAGGGAGGAAGCACCAGAATGTGCCTCTCACATCTAGCCTGTAGGAATTCAGGTTGGCAAGTTCTATGGGGAAGCCCATTGGCGCCTTCGTTGGAAACGGGTTTGGAAATTTCAGTTTCAAAATCTCTGTGAAAAAGCATCAGAGAAGCTTCTCCGTTTAGAATCCAGCATATGTCACTGAACCGAAAAAGTGGTAGTGAGAAGGTAGAGCTGCAAGCAGTTTGGTTTGGGAAATTAGACGTGAAATGACACTGCAAATGCCTTCCAACAGGCTTGGAAAAGTGTGTTCTATATCTCTGCCAAACAGACTCCCCGGAGCTTGAGCTTTCAGAAGCAAGTTTAACTCTTAGGGTGGAATCAGCAGAATGTGCCCTTCACATCTAGCCTGTAGGAATTCAGGTTGGCAAGTTCTTTGGGGAAGCCCATTGCTGCCTATGGTGGAAACGGCATGGGAGATTTCAGTTTCAAAATCTCTGTGAAAAAGCGTCAGAGAAGCTTCTCCGTTTAGAATCCAGCATATCTCACTGAACCGAAAAAGTGGTTGTTAGAACCTAGAGCTGCAAGCAGTATGGTTTGGGAAATTAGACGCGAAATGACACTGCAAATGCCTTCCAACAGGCTTGGAAAAGTGTGTTCTATATCTCTGCCAAACAGACTCCCTGGAGGTTGAGCTTTCAGAAGCAAGTTTAACTCTAAGAGAGGAAGCAGCAGAATGTGCCTCTCACATCTAGCCTGTAGGAATTCAGGTTGGCAAGTTCTATGGGGAAGCCCATTGGCGCCTTCGTTGGAAACGGGTTTGGAAATTTCAGTTTCAAAATCTCTGTGAAAAAGCATCAGAGAAGCTTCTCCGTTTAGAATCCAGCATATCTCACTAAACCGATGAAGTGGTAGTTAGAAGGGAGTTAGAACTGCAAGCAGTTTGGTTTGGGAAATTAGACGCGAAATGACACTGCAAAGGCCTTCCAACAGGTTTGGAAAAGTGTGTTCTATATCTCTGCCAAACAGACTCCCCGGAGGTTGAGCTTTCAGAAGCAATTTTAACTCGTAGGGTGGAATCAGCAGAATGTGCCCCTCACATCTAGCGTGTAGGAATTCAGGTTGGCAAGTTCTATGGGGAAGCCCATTGCTGCCTATGGTGGAAATGGCATGGGAGATTTCAGTTTCAAAATCTCTGTGAAAAAGCGTCAGAGAAGCTTTTCCGTTTAGAATCCAGCATATCTCACTGCACCGAAGAAGTGTTATTTAGAAGGGAGTTAGAGCTGCAAGCTGTTTGGTTTGGGAAATTAGACGCGAAATGAAACAGCAAAGGCCTTCCAACAGTCTTGGAAAAGTGGGTTCTATATCTCTGCCAAACAGACTTCCCGGAGGTTGAGCTTTCAGAATCAAGTTTAACTCTAAGGGAGGAAGCAGCAGAATGTGCCTCTCACATCTAGCCTCTAGGAATTCAGGTTGGCAAGTTCTATGGGGAAGCCCATTGGCGCCTTCGTTGGAAACGGGTTTGGAAAGTTCAGTTTCAAAATCTCTGTGAAAAAGCATTAGAGAAGCTTCTCCGTTTAGAATCCAGCATATCTCACTGAACCGAAAAAGTGGTACTTAGAACCTAGAGCTGCAAGCAGTTTGGTTTGGGAAATTAGACGCGAAATCACACTGCAAACGCCTTCCGACAGGCTTGGAAAAGTGTGTTCTATATCTCTGCCAAACAGACTCCCCGGAGCTTGAGCTTTCAGAAGCAAGTTTAACTCTAAGAGAGGAAGCAGCAGAATGTGCCTCTCACATCTAGCCTGTAGGAATTCAGGTTGGCAAGTTCTATGGGGAAGCCCATTGCTGCCTATGGGGGAAACGGCATGGGAGATTTCAGTTTCAAAATCTCTGTGAAAAAGCGTCAGAGAAGCTTCTCCGTTTAGAATCCAGCATATCTCACTGAACCGAAGAAGTGGTGGTTAGAAGGGAGTTAGAGCTGCAAGCAGTTTAGTTTGGGAAATTAGACGACAAATGACACTGCAAAGGCCTTCCAACAGGCTTGGAAAAGTGTGTTCTATACCTCTGCCAAACAGACTCCCTGGAGGTTGGCTTTCAGAAGCAAGTTTAACACTAAGGGAGGAAGCAGCAGAATGTGCCTCTCACATCTAGCCTGTAGGAATTCAGGTTGGCAAGTTCTATGGGGAAGCGCATTGGCGCCTTCGTTGGAAACGGGTTTGGAAATTTCAGTTTCAAAATCTCTGTGAAAAAGCGTCAGAGAAGCTTCTCCGTTTAGAATCCAGCATATCTCACTGAACCGAAGAAGTGGTGGTTAGAAGGGAGTTAGAGCTGCAAGCAGTTTAGTTTGGGAAATTAGACGACAAATGACACTGCAAAGGCCTTCCAACAGGCTTGGAAAAGTGTGTTCTATATCTCTGCCAAACAGACTCCCAGGAGGTTTAGCTGTCAGAAGCAAGTTTAACTCTAAGGGAGGAAGCAGCAGAATGTGCCTCTCACATCTAGCCTGTAGGAATTCAGGTTGGCAAGTTCTATGGGGAAGCCCATTGCTGCCTGTGGTGGAAACGGCATGGGAGATTTCGGTTTCAAAATCTCTGTGAAAAAGAGTCAGAGAAGCTTCTCCGTTTAGAATCCAGCATATCTCACTGAACCGAAGAAGTGGTAGTTAGAAGGGAGTTAGACCTGCAAGCAGTTTGGTTTGGGAAATTAGACGCGAAATGACACTGCAAAGCCCTTCCAACAGGCTTGGAAAAGTGTGTTCTATACCTCTGCCCAACAGACTCCCTGGAGGTTGAGCTTTCAGAAGCAAGTTTAACTCTAAGGGAGGAAGCAGCAGAATGTGCCTCTCACATCTAGCCTGTAGGAATTCAGGTTGGCAAGTTCTATGGGGAAGCCCATTGCTGCCTATGGGGGAAACGGCATGGGAGATTTCAGTTTCAAAATCTCTGTGAAAAAGCGTCAGAGAAGCTTCTCCATTTAGAATCCAGCATATCTCACTGAACCGAAGAAGTGGTAGTTAGAAGGGAGTTAGAGCTGCAAGCAAGTTGGTTTGGGAAATTAGACGCGAAATGACACTGCAAAGGCCTTCCAACAGGCTTGGAAAAGTGTGTTCTATACCTCTGCCAAACAGACTCCCTGGAGGTTGAGCTTTCAGAAGCAAGTTTAACACTAAGGGAGGAAGCAGCAGAATGTGCCTCTCACATCTAGCCTGTAGGAATTCAGGTTGGCAAGTTCTATGGGTAAGCCCATTGCTGCCTATGGTGGAAACGGCATGGCAGATTTCAGTTTCAAAATCTTTGTGAAAAAGCGTCAGAGAATCTTCTCCATTTAGAATCCAACATATCACACTGAACTGAAGAAGTGGTAGATAGAAGGGAGTTAGAGCTGCAAGCAGTTTGGTTTGGGAAAATAGACGCGAAATCACATTGCAAAGGCCTTCCAACAGGATTGGAAAAGTGTGTTCTATATCTCTGCCAAACAGACTCCCAGGAGGTTGAGCTTTCAAAAGCAAGTTTAACTCTAAGAGAGGAAGCAGCAGAATGTGCCTCTCGATCTTGCCTGTAGGAATTCAGGTTGGCAAGTTCTATGGGGAAACCCATTGCTGCCTATGGTGGAAACGGCATGGGAGATTTCAGTTTCAAAATCTCTGTGAAAAAGCGTCAGAAAAGCTTCTCCGTTTAGAATCCAGCATATCTCACTGAACCGAAGAGGTGGTAGTTAGAAGGGAGTTAGAGCTGCAAGCAGATTGGTTTGGGAAATTAGACACGAAATCACATTGCAAAGGCCTTCCAACAGGCTTGGAAAAGTGTGTTCTATATCTCTGCCAAACAGACTCCCAGGAGGTTGAGCTTTCAGAAGCAAGTTTAACTCTAAGGGAGGAAGCACCAGAATGTGCCTCTCACATCAAGCCTGTAGGAATTCAGGTTGGCAAGTTCTATGGGGAAGCCCATTGGCGCCTTCGTTGTAAACGCGATTGGAAATTTCAGTTTCAAAATCTCTGTGAAAAAGCATCAGAGAAGCTTCTCCGTTTAGAATCCAGCATATCTCACTGAACCGAAAAACTGGTTGTTAGAACCTAGAGCTGCAAGCAGTTTGGTTTGGGAAATTAGACGTGAAATGACACTGCAAATGCCTTCCAACAGGCTTGGAAAAGTGTGTTCTATATCTCTGCCAAACAGACTCCCCGGAGCTTGAGCTTTCAGAAGCAAGTTTAACTCTTAGGGTGGAATCAGCAGAATGTGCCCTTCACATCTAGCCTGTAGGAATTCAGGTTGGCAAGTTCTTTGGGGAAGCCCATTGCTGCCTATGGTGGAAACGGCATGGGAGATTTCAGTTTCAAAATCTCTGTGAAAAAGCGTCAGAGAAGCTTCTCCGTTTAGAATCCAGCATATCTCACTGAACCGAAGAAGTGGTAGTTAGAAGGGTGTTAGAGCTGCAAGCACTTTGGTTTGGGAATTTAGACGCGAAATCACATTGCAAAGGCCTTCCAACAGGCTTGGAAAAGTGTGTTCTATATCTCTGCCAAACAGACTCCCCGGAGGTTGAGCTTTCAGAAGCAAGTTTAACTCTAAGGGAGGAAGCAGCAGAATGTGCCTCTCACATCTAGCCTGTAGGAATTCAGGTTCGCAAGTTCTATGGGGAAGCCCATTGCTGCCTATGGTGGAAACAGCATGGGAGATTTCAGTTTCAAAATCTCTGTGAAAAAGCGTCAGAGAAGCTTCTCCGTTTAGAATCCAGCATATCTCACTGAACCGAAAAAGTGGTTGTTAGAACCTAGAGCTGCAAGCAGTTTGGTTTGGGAAATTAGACGCGAAATGACACTGCAAATGCCTTCCAACAGGCTTGGAAAAGTGTGTTCTATATCTCTGCCAAACAGAATCCCCGGAGCTTGAGCTTTCAGAAGCAAGTTTAACTCTAAGGGAGGAAGGAGCAGAATGTGCCCCTCACATCTAGCCTGTAGGAATTCAGGTTGGCAAGTTCTATGGGGAAGCCCATTGCTGCCTATGGGGGAAACGGCATGGGAGATTTCAGTTTCAAAATCTCTGTGAAAAAGCGTCAGAGAAGCTTCTCCGTTTAGAATCCAGCATATCTCACCGAACCGAAGAAGTGGTAGTTAGAAGGGAGTTAGAGCTGCAAGCAGTTTGGTTTGGGAAATTAGACGCGAAATCACACTGCAAATGCTTTCCAACAGGCTTGGAAAAGTGTGTTCTATATCTCTGCCAAACAGACTCCCCGGAGCTTGAGCTTTCAGAAGCAAGTTTAACTCTAAGGGAGGAAGCAGCAGAATGTGCCTCTCACATCTAGCCTGTAGGAATTCAGGTTGGCAAGTTCTATGGGGAAGCCCATTGCTGCCTATGGTGGAAACGGCATGGGAGATTTCAGTTTCAAAATCTCTGTGAAAAAGAGTCAGAGAAGCTTCTCCGTTTAGAATCCAGCATATCTCACTGAACCGAAGATGTGGTAGTTAGAAGGGAGTTAGAGCTGCAAGCAGTTTGGTTTGGGAAATTAGACGCGAAATGACACTGCAAAGGCCTTCCAACAGGCTTGGAAAAGTGTGTTCTATACCTCTGCCAAACAGACTCCCTGGAGGTTGAGCTTTCAGAAGCAAGTTTAACTCTAAGGGAGGAAGCAGCAGAATGTGCCTCTCACATCTAGCCTGTAGGAATTCAGGTTGGCAAGTTCTATGGGGAAGCCCATTGCTGCCTATGGTGGAAACGGCATGGGAGATTTCAGTTTCAAAATCTCTGTGAAAAAGCATCAGAGAAGCTTCTCCGTTTAGAATCCAGCATATCTCACTGAACCCAAGAAGTGGTAGTTAGAAGGGATTTAGAGCTGCAAGCAGTTTGGTTTGGGAAATTAGACGCGAAATGACACTGCAAATGCCTTCCAACAGGCTTGTAAAAGTGTGTTCTATATCTCTGCCAAACAGACTCCCCGGAGGTTGAGCTTTCAGAAGCAAGTTTAACTCTAAGGGAGGAAGCAGCAGAATGTGCCTCTCACATCTAGCCTGTAGGAATTCAGGTTGGCAAGTTCTATGGGGAAGCCCTTTGCTGCCTATGGTGGAAACGGCATGGGAGATTTCAGTTTCAAAATCTCTGTGAAAAAGCGTCAGAGAAGCTTCTCCGTTTAGAATCCAGCATATCTCACTGAACCGAAGAAGTGGTAGTTAGAAGGGCGTTAGAGCTGCAAGCAGATTGGTTTGGGAAATTAGACACGAAATCACATTGCAAAGGCCTTCCAACAGGCTTGGAAAAGTGTGTTCTATATCTCTGCCAAACAGACTCCCAGGAGGTTGAGCTTTCAGAAGCAAGTTTAACTCTAAGGGAGGAAGCACCAGAATGTGCCTCTCACATCTAGCCTGTAGGAATTCAGGTTGGCAAGTTCTATGGGGAAGCCCTTTGGCGCCTTCGTTGGAAACGGGTTTGGAAATTTCAGTTTCAAAATCTCTGTGAAAAAGAGTCAGAGAAGCTTCTCCGTTTATAATCCAGCATATCTCACTGAACCGAAAAAGTGGTAGTGAGAAGGTAGAGCTGCAAGCAGTTTGGTTTGGGAAATTAGACGTGAAATGACACTGCAAATGCCTTCCAACAGGCTTGGAAAAGTGTGTTCTATATCTCTGCCAAACAGACTCCCCGGAGCTTGAGCTTTCAGAAGCAAGTTTAACTCTTAGGGTGGAATCAGCAGAATGTGCCCTTCACATCTAGGCTGTAGGAATTCAGGTTGGCAAGTTCTTTGGGGAAGCCCATTGCTGCCTATGGTGGAAACGGCATGGGAGATTTCAGTTTCAAAATCTCTGTGAAAAAGCGTCAGAGAAGCTTCTCCGATTAGAATCCAGCATATCTCACTGAACCGAAGAAGTGGTAGTTTGAAGGGTGTTAGAGCTGCAAGCACTTTGGTTTGGGAATTTAGACGCGAAATCACATTGCAAAGGCCTTCCAAAAGGCTTGGAAAATTGTGTTCTATATCTCTGCCAAACAGACTCCCCGGAGGTTGAGCTTTCAGAAGCAAGTTTAACTCTAAGGGAGGAAGCAGCAGAATGTGCCTCTCACATCTAGCCTGTAGGAATTCAGGTTGGCAAGTTCTATGGTGAAGCCCATTGGCGCCTTTGTTGTAAACGCGATTGGAAATTTCAGTTTCAAAATCTCTGTGAAAAAGCATCAGAGAAGCTTCTCCGTTTAGAATCCAGCATATCTCACTGAACCGAAAAAGTGTTTGTTAGAACCTAGAGCTGCAAGCAGTTTGGTTTGGGAAATTAGACGCGAAATGACACTGCAAATGCCTTCCAACAGGCTTGGAAAAGTGTGTTCTATATCTCTGCCAAACAGACTCCCCGGAGCTTGAGCTTTCAGAAGCAAGTTTAACTCTAAGAGAGGAAGCAGCGGAATGTGCCTCTCACATCTAGCCTGTAGGAATTCAGGTTGGCAAGTTCTATGTGGAAGCCCATTGCTGCCTAAGGGGGAAACGGCATGGGAGATTTCAGTTTCAAAATCTCTGTGAAAAAGCGTCAGAGAAGCTTCTCCGTTTAGAATCCAGCATATCTCACTGAACCGAAGAAGTGGTAGTTAGAAGGGAGTTAGAGCTGCAAGCAGTTTGGTTTGGGAAATTAGACGACAAATGACACTGCAAAGGCCTTCCAACAGGCTTGGAAAAGTGTGTTCTATACCTCTGCCAAACAGACTCCCTGGAGGTTGGCTTTCAGAAGCAAGTTTAACACTAAGGGAGGAAGCAGCAGAATGTGCCTCTCACATCTAGCCTGTAGGAATTCAGGTTGGCAAGTTCAATGGGGAAGCCCATTGGCGCCTTCGTTGGAAACGGGTTTGGAAATTTCAGTTTCAAAATCTCTGTGAAAAAGCATCAGAGAAGCTTCTCCGTTTAGAATCCAGCATATCTCACTAAACCGAAGAAGTGGTAGTTAGAAGGGAGTTAGAACTGCAAGCAGTTTGGTTTGGGAAATTAGACGCGAAATGACACTGCAAAGGCCTTCCAACAGGTTTGGAAAAGTGTGTTCTCTATCTCTGCCAAACAGACTCCCCGGAGGTTGAGCTTTCAGAAGCAATTTTAACTCTTAGGGTGGAATCAGCAGAATGTGCCCCTCACATCTAGCGTGTAGGAATTCAGGTTGGCAAGTTCTATGGGGAAGCCCATTGCTGCCTATGGTGGAAATGGCATGGGAGATTTCAGTTTAAAATCTCTGTGAAAAAGAGTCAGAGAAGCTTTTCCGTTTAGAATCCAGCATATCTCACTGAACCGAAGAAGTGGTAGTTAGAAGGGAGTTAGAGCTGCAAGCTGTTTGGTTTGGGAAATTAGACGAGAAATGAAACAGCAAAGGCCTTCCAACAGTCTTGGAAAAGTGTGTTCTATATCTCCGCCAAACAGACTTCCCGGAGGTTGAGCTTTCAGAATCAAGTTTAACTCTAAGGGAGGAAGCAGCAGAATGTGCCTCTCACATCTAGCCTGTAGGAATTCAGGTTGGCAAGTTCTATGGTGAAGCCCATTGCTGCCTGTGGTGGAAACGGCATGGGAGATTTCGGTTTCAAAATCTCTGTGAAAAAGAGTCAGAGAAGCTTCTCCGTTTAGAATCCAGCATATCTCACTGAACCGAAGAAGTGGTAGTTAGAAGGGAGTTAGACCTGCAAGCAGTTTGGTTTGGGAAATTAGACGCGAAATGACACTGCAAAGCCCTTCCAACAGGCTTGGAAAAGTGTGTTCTATACCTCTGCCCAACAGACTCCCTGGAGGTTGAGCTTTCAGAAGCAAGTTTAACTCTAAGGGAGGAAGCAGCAGAATGTGCCTCTCACATCTAGCCTGTAGGAATTCAGGTTGGCAAGTTCTATGGGGAAGCCCATTGCTGCCTATGGTGGAAACGGCATGGCAGATTTCAGTTTCAAAATCTTTGTGAAAAAGCGTCAGAGAATCTTCTCCATTTAGAATCCAACATATCACACTGAACTGAAGAAGTGGTAGATAGAAGGGAGTTAGAGCTGCAAGCAGTTTGGTTTGGGAAAATAGACGCGAAATCACATTGCAAAGGCCTTCCATCAGGATTGGAAAAGTGTGTTCTATATCTCTGCCAAACAGACTCCCAGGAGTTTGAGCTTTCAAAAGCAAGTTTAACTCTAAGAGAGGAAGCAGCAGAATGTGCCTCTCACATCTTGCCTGTAGGAATTCAGGTTGGCAAGTTCTATGGGGAAGCCCATTGCTGCCTATGGTGGAAACGGCATGGGAGATTTCAGTTTCAAAATCTCTGTGAAAAAGCGTCAGAAAAGCTTCTCCGTTTAGAATCCAGCATATCTCACTGAACCGAAGAGGTGGTAGTTAGAAGGGAGTTAGAGCTGCAAGCAGATTGGTTTGGGAAATTAGACACGAAATCACATTGCAAAGGCCTTCCAACAGGCTTGGAAAAGTGTGTTCTACATCTCTGCCAAACAGACTCCCAGGAGGTTGAGCTTTCAGAAGCAAGTTTAACTCTAAGGGAGGAAGCACCAGAATGTGCCTCTCACATCAAGCCTGTAGGAATTCAGGTTGGCAAGTTCTATGGGGAAGCCCATTGGCGCCTTCGTTGTAAACGCGATTGGAAATTTCAGTTTCAAAATCTCTGTGAAAAAGCATCAGAGAAGCTTCTCCGTTTAGAATCCAGCATATCTCACTGAACCGAAAAACTGGTTGTTAGAACCTAGAGCTGCAAGCAGTTTGGTTTGGGAAATTAGACGTGAAATGACACTGCAAATGCCTTCCAACAGGCTTGGAAAAGTGTGTTCTATATCTCTGCCAAACAGACTCCCCGGAGCTTGAGCTTTCAGAAGCAAGTTTAACTCTTAGGGTGGAATCAGCAGAATGTGCCCTTCACATCTAGCCTGTAGGAATTCAGGTTGGCAAGTTCTTTGGGGAAGCCCATTGCTGCCTATGGTGGAAACGGCATGGGAGATTTCAGTTTCAAAATCTCTGTGAAAAAGCGTCAGAGAAGCTTCTCCGTTTAGAATCCAGCATATCTCACTGAACCGAAGAAGTGGTAGTTAGAAGGGTGTTAGAGCTGCAAGCACTTTGGTTTGGGAATTTAGACGCGAAATCACATTGCAAAGGCCTTCCAACAGGCTTGGAAAAGTGTGTTCTATATCTCTGCCAAACAGACTCCCCGGAGGTTGAGCTTTCAGAAGCAAGTTTAACTCTAAGGGAGGAAGCAGCACAATGTGCGCCTCACATCTAGCCTGTAGGAATTCAGGTTGGCAAGTTCTATGGGGAAGCCCATTGCTGCCTATGGGGGAAACGGCATGGGAGATTTCAGTTTCAAAATCTCTGTGAAAAAGCGTCAGAGAAGCTTCTCCGTTTAGAATCCAGCATATCTCACCGAACCGAAGAAGTGGTAGTTAGAAGGGAGTTAGAGCTGCAAGCAGTTTGGTTTGGGAAATTAGACGCGAAATCACACTGCAAATGCTTTCCAACAGGCTTGGAAAAGTGTGTTCTATATCTCTGCCAAACAGACTCCCCGGAGCTTGAGCTTTCAGAAGCAAGTTTAACTCTAAGGGAGGAAGCAGCAGAATGTGCCTCTCACATCTAGCCTGTAGGAATTCAGGTTGGCAAGTTCTATGGGGAAGCCCATTGCTGCCTATGGTGGAAACGGCATGGGAGATTTCAGTTTCAAAATCTCTGTGAAAAAGAGTCAGAGAAGCTTCTCCGTTTAGAATCCAGCATATCTCACTGAACCGAAGATGTGGTAGTTAGAAGGGAGTTAGAGCTGCAAGCAGTTTGGTTTGGGAAATTAGACGCGAAATGACACTGCAAAGGCCTTCCAACAGGCTTGGAAAAGTGTGTTCTATACCTCTGCCAAACAGACTCCCTGGAGGTTGAGCTTTCAGAAGCAAGTTTAACTCTAAGGGAGGAAGCAGCAGAATGTGCCTCTCACATCTAGCCTGTAGGAATTCAGGTTGGCAAGTTCTATGGGGAAGCCCATTGCTGCCTATGGTGGAAACGGCATGGGAGATTTCAGTTTCAAAATCTCTGTGAAAAAGCATCAGAGAAGCTTCTCCGTTTAGAATCCAGCATATCTCACTGAACCCAAGAAGTGGTAGTTAGAAGGGATTTAGAGCTGCAAGCAGTTTGGTTTGGGAAATTAGACGCGAAATGACACTGCAAATGCCTTCCAACAGGCTTGTAAAAGTGTGTTCTATATCTCTGCCAAACAGACTCCCCGGAGGTTGAGCTTTCAGAAGCAAGTTTAACTCTAAGGGAGGAAGCAGCAGAATGTGCCTCTCACATCTAGCCTGTAGGAATTCAGGTTGGCAAGTTCTATGGGGAAGCCCTTTGCTGCCTATGGTGGAAACGGCATGGGAGATTTCAGTTTCAAAATCTCTGTGAAAAAGCGTCAGAGAAGCTTCTCCGTTTAGAATCCAGCATATCTCACTGAACCGAAGAAGTGGTAGTTAGAAGGGCGTTAGAGCTGCAAGCAGATTGGTTTGGGAAATTAGACACGAAATCACATTGCAAAGGCCTTCCAACAGGCTTGGAAAAGTGTGTTCTATATCTCTGCCAAACAGACTCCCAGGAGGTTGAGCTTTCAGAAGCAAGTTTAACTCTAAGGGAGGAAGCACCAGAATGTGCCTCTCACATCTAGCCTGTAGGAATTCAGGTTGGCAAGTTCTATGGGGAAGCCCTTTGGCGCCTTCGTTGGAAACGGGTTTGGAAATTTCAGTTTCAAAATCTCTGTGAAAAAGAGTCAGAGAAGCTTCTCCGTTTATAATCCAGCATATCTCACTGAACCGAAAAAGTGGTAGTGAGAAGGTAGAGCTGCAAGCAGTTTGGTTTGGGAAATTAGACGTGAAATGACACTGCAAATGTCTTCCAACAGGCTTGGAAAAGTGTGTTCTATATCTCTGCCAAACAGACTCCCCGGAGCTTGAGCTTTCAGAAGCAAGTTTAACTCTTAGGGTGGAATCAGCAGAATGTGCCCTTCACATCTAGCCTGTAGGAATTCAGGTTGGCAAGTTCTTTGGGGAAGCCCATTGCTGCCTATGGTGGAAACGGCATGGGAGATTTCAGTTTCAAAATCTCTGTGAAAAAGCGTCAGAGAAGCTTCTCCGATTAGAATCCAGCATATCTCACTGAACCGAAGAAGTGGTAGTTTGAAGGGTGTTAGAGCTGCAAGCACTTTGGTTTGGGAATTTAGACGCGAAATCACATTGCAAAGGCCTTCCAAAAGGCTTGGAAAATTGTGTTCTATATCTCTGCCAAACAGACTCCCCGGAGGTTGAGCTTTCAGAAGCAAGTTTAACTCTAAGGGAGGAAGCAGCAGAATGTGCCTCTCACATCTAGCCTGTAGGAATTCAGGTTGGCAAGTTCTATGGTGAAGCCCATTGGCGCCTTTGTTGTAAACGCGATTGGAAATTTCAGTTTCAAAATCTCTGTGAAAAAGCATCAGAGAAGCTTCTCCGTTTAGAATCCAGCATATCTCACTGAACCGAAAAAGTGGTTGTTAGAACCTAGAGCTGCAAGCAGTTTGGTTTGGGAAATTAGACGCGAAATGACACTGCAAATGCCTTCCAACAGGCTTGGAAAAGTGTGTTCTATATCTCTGCCAAACAGACTCCCCGGAGCTTGAGCTATCAGAAGCAAGTTTAACTCTAAGAGAGGAAGCAGCAGAATGTGCCTCTCACATCTAGCCTGTAGGAATTCAGGTTGGCAAGTTCTATGTGGAAGCCCATTGCTGCCTAAGGGGGAAACGGCATGGGAGATTTCAGTTTCAAAATCTCTGTGAAAAAGCGTCAGAGAAGCTTCTCCGTTTAGAATCCAGCATATCTCACTGAACCGAAGAAGTGGTAGTTAGAAGGGAGTTAGAGCTGCAAGCAGTTTGGTTTGGGAAATTAGACGACAAATGACACTGCAAAGGTCTTCCAACAGGCTTGGAAAAGTGTGTTCTATACCTCTGCCAAACAGACTCCCTGGAGGTTGGCTTTCAGAAGCAAGTTTAACACTAAGGGAGGAAGCAGCAGAATGTGCCTCTCACATCTAGCCTGTAGGAATTCAGGTTGGCAAGTTCTATGGGGAAGCCCATTGGCGCCTTCGTTGGAAACGGGTTTGGAAATTTCAGTTTCAAAATCTCTGTGAAAAAGCATCAGAGAAGCTTCTCCGTTTAGAATCCAGCATATCTCACTAAACCGAAGAAGTGGTAGTTAGAAGGGAGTTAGAACTGCAAGCAGTTTGGTTTGGGAAATTAGACGCGAAATGACACTGCAAAGGCCTTCCAACAGGTTTGGAAAAGTGTGTTCTCTATCTCTGCCAAACAGACTCCCTGGAGGTTGAGCTTTCAGAAGCAATTTTAACTCTTAGGGTGGAATCAGCAGAATGTGCCCCTCACATCTAGCGTGTAGGAATTCAGGTTGGCAAGTTCTATGGGGAAGCCCATTGCTGCCTATGGTGGAAATGGCATGGGAGATTTCAGTTTAAAATCTCTGTGAAAAAGAGTCAGAGAAGCTTTTCCGTTTAGAATCCAGCATATCTCACTGAACCGAAGAAGTGGTAGTTAGAAGGGAGTTAGAGCTGCAAGCTGTTTGGTTTGGGAAATTAGACGAGAAATGAAACAGCAAAGGCCTTCCAACAGTCTTGGAAAAGTGTGTTCTATATCTCCGCCAAACAGACTTCCCGGAGGTTGAGCTTTCAGAATCAAGTTTAACTCTAAGGGAGGAAGCAGCAGAATGTGCCTCTCACATGTAGCCTGTAGGAATTCAGGTTGGCAAGTTCTATGGGGAAGCCCATTGGCGCCTTCGTTGGAAACGGGTTTGGAAAGTTCAGTTTCAAAATCTCTGTGAAAAAGAGTCAGAGAAGCTTCTCCGTTTAGAATCCAGCATATCTCACTGAACCCAAAAACTGGTTGTTAGAACCTAGAGCTGCAAGCAGTTTGGTTTGGGAAATTAGACGCGAAATGACACTGCAAATGCCTTCCAACAGGCTTGGAAAAGTGTGTTCTATATCTCTGCCAAACAGACTCCCCGGAGCTTGAGCTTTCAGAAGCAAGTTTAACTCAAAGAGAGGAAGCAGCAGAATGTGCCTCTCACATCTAGCCTTTAGGAATTCAGGTTGGCAAGTTCTATGGGGAAGCCCATTGCTGCCTATGGGGGAAACGGCATGGGAGATTTCAGTTTCAAAATCTCTGTGAAAAAGCGTCAGAGAAGCTTCTCCGTTTAGAATCCAGCATATCTCACCGAACCGAAGAAGTGGTAGTTAGAAGGGAGTTAGAGCTGCAAGCAGTTTGGTTTGGGAAATTAGACGCGAAATCACACTGCAAATGCCTTTCAACAGGCTTGGAAAAGTGTGTTCTATATCTCTGCCAAACAGACTCCCCGGAGGTTGAGCTTTCAGAAGCAAGTTTAACTCTAAGGGAGGAAGCAGCAGAATGTGCCTCTCACATCTAGCCTGTAGGAATTCAGGTTGGCAAGTTCTATGGGGAAGCCCATTGCTGCCTATGGTGGAAACGGCATGGGAGATTTCAGTTTCAAAATCTCTGTGGAAAAGCGTCAGAGAAGCTTCTCCGTTTAGAATCCAGCATATCTCACTGAACCGAAGAAGTGGTAGTTAGAAGGGAGTTAGAGCTGCAAGCAGTTTGGTTTGGGAAATTAGACGCGAAATGACACTGCAAAGCCCTTCCAACAGGCTTGGAAAAGTGTTTTCTATACCTCTGCCAAACAGACTCCCTGGAGGTTGAGCTTTCAGAAGCAAGTTTAACTCTAAGGGAGGAAGCTGCAGAATGTGCCTCTCACATCTAGCCTGTAGGAATTCAGGTTGGCAAGTTCTATGGGGAAGCTCATTGCTGCCTATGGTGGAAACGGCATGGGAGATTTCAGTTTCAAAATCTCTGTGAAAAAGCGTCAGAGAAGCTCCTCTGTTTAGAATCCAGCATATCTCACTGAACCCAAGAAGTGGTAGTTAGAAGGGAGTTAGAGCTGCAAGCAGTTTGGTTTGGGAAATTAGACGCGAAATGACACTCCAAATGCCTTCCAACAGGCTTGTAAAAGTGTGTTCTATATCTCTGCCAAACAGACGCCCCGGAGGTTGAGCTTTCAGAAGCAAGTTTAACTCTAAGGGAGGAAGCAGCAGAATGTGCCTCTCACATCTATCCTGTAGGAATTCAGGTTGGCAAGTTCTATGGGGAAGCCCATTGCTGCCTATGGTGGAAACGGCATGGGAGATTTCAGTTTCAAAATCTCTGTGAAAAAGAGTCAGAGAAGCTTCTCCGTTTAGAATCCAGCATATCTCACTGAACCGAAGATGTGGTAGTTAGAAGGGAGTTAGAGCTGCAAGCAGTTTGGTTTGGGAAATTAGACGCGAAATGACACTGCAAAGGCCTTCCAACAGGCTTGGAAAAGTGTGTTCTATACCTCTGCCAAACAGACTCCCTGGAGGTTGAGCTTTCAGAAGCAAGTTTAACTCTAAGGGAGGAAGCAGCAGAATGTGCCTCTCACATCTAGCCTGTAGGAATTCAGGTTGGCAAGTTCTATGGGGAAGCCCATTGCTGCCTATGGTGGAAACGGCATGGGAGATTTCAGTTTCAAAATCTCTGTGAAAAAGCGTCAGAAAAGCTTCTCCGTTTAGAATCCAGCATATCTCACTGAACCGAAGAGGTGGTAGTTAGAAGGGAGTTAGAGCTGCAAGCAGATTGGTTTGGGAAATTAGACACGAAATCACATTGCAAAGGCCTTCCAACAGGCTTGGAAAAGTGTGTTCTATATCTCTGCCAAACAGACTCCCAGGAGGTTGAGCTTTCAGAAGCAAGTTTAACTCTAAGGGAGGAAGCACCAGAATGTGCCTCTCACATCAAGCCTGTAGGAATTCAGGTTGGCAAGTTCTATGGGGAAGCCCATTGGCGCCTTCGTTGTAAACGCGATTGGAAATTTCAGTTTCAAAATCTCTGTGAAAAAGCATCAGAGAAGCTTCTCCGTTTAGAATCCAGCATATCTCACTGAACCGAAAAACTGGTTGTTAGAACCTAGAGCTGCAAGCAGTTTGGTTTGGGAAATTAGACGCGAAATGACACTGCAAATGCCTTCCAACAGGCTTGGAAAAGTGTGTTCTATATCTCTGCCAAACAGACTCCCCGGAGCTTGAGCTTTTAGAAGCAAGTTTAACTCTAAGAGAGGAAGCAGCAGAATGTGCCTCTCACATCTAGCCTGTAGGAATTCAGGTTGGCAAGTTCTATGGGGAAGCCCATTGCTGCCTACGAGGGAAACGGCATGGGAGATTTCAGTTTCAAAATCTCTGTGAAAAAGCGTCAGAGAAGCTTCTCCGTTTAGAATCCAGCATATTTCACCGAACCGAAGAAGTGGTAGTTAGAAGGGAGTTAGAGCTGCAAGCAGTTTGGTTTGGGAAATTAGACGCGAAATCACACTGCAAATGCCTTTCAACAGGCTTGGAAAAGTGTGTTCTATATCTCTGCCAAACAGACTCCCCGGAGGTTGAGCTTTCAGAAGCAAGTTTAACTCTAAGGGAGGAAGCAGCAGAATGTGCCTCTCACATCTAGCCTGTAGGAATTCAGGTTGGCAAGTTCTATGGGGAAGCCCATTGCTGCCTATGGTGGAAACGGCATGGGAGATTTCAGTTTCAAAATCTCTGTGAAAAAGAGTCAGAGAAGCTTCTCCGTTTAGAATCCAGCATATCTCACTGAACCGAAGAAGTGGTAGTTAGAAGGGAGTTAGAGCTGCAAGCAGTTTGGTTTGGGAAATTAGACGCGAAATGACACTGCAAAGCCCTTCCAACAGGCTTGGAAAAGTGTTTTCTATACCTCTGCCAAACAGACTTCCTGGAGGTTGAGCTTTCAGAAGCAAGTTTAACTCTAAGGGAGGAAGCAGCAGAATGTGCCTCTCACATCTAGCCTGTAGGAATTCAGGTTGGCAAGTTCTATGGGGAAGCCCATTGCTGCCTATGGTGGAAACGGCATGGGAGATTTCAGTTTCAAAATCTCTGTGAAAAAGCGTCAGAGAAGCTCCTCTGTTTAGAATCCAGCATATCCCACTGAACCCAAGAAGTGGTAGTTAGAAGGGAGTTAGAGCTGCAAGCAGTTTGGTTTGGGAAATTAGATGCGAAATGACACTCCAAATGCCTTCCAACAGGCTTGTAAAAGTGTGTTCTATATCTCTGCCAAACAGACGCCCCGGAGGTTGAGCTTTCAGAAGCAAGTTTAACTCTAAGGGAGGAAGCAGCAGAATGTGCCTCTCACATCTAGCCTGTAGGAATTCAGGTTGGCAAGTTCTATGGGGAAGCCCATTGCTGCCTATGGTGGAAACGGCATGGGAGATTTCAGTTTCAAAATCTCTGTGAAAAAGCGTCAGAGAAACTTCTCCGTTTAGAATCCAGCATATCTCACTGAACCGAAAAAGTGGTTGTTAGAACCTAGAGCTGCAAGCAGTTTGGTTTGGGAAATTAGACGCGAAATGACACTGCAAATGCCTTCCAACAGGCTTGGAAAAGTGTGTTCTATATCTCTGCCAAACAGACTCCCCGGAGGTTGAGCTTTCAGAAGCAAGATTAACTCTAAGGGAGGAAGCAGCAGAATGTGCCTCTCACATCTAGCCTGTACGAATTCAGGTTCGCAAGTTCTATGGGGAAGCCCATTGGCGCCTTCGTTGGAAACGGGTTTGGAAATTTCAGTTTCAAAATCTCTGTGAAAAAGCATCAGAGAAGCTTCTCCGTTTAGAATCCAGCATATCTCACCGAACCGAAGAAGTGGTAGTTAGAAGGGAGTTAGAGCTGCAAGCAGTTTGGTTTGGGAAATTAGACGCGAAATCACACTGCAAATGCCTTTCAACAGGCTTGGAAAAGTGTGTTCTATATCTCTGCCAAACAGACTCCCCGGAGGTTGAGCTTTCAGAAGCAAGTTTAACTCTAAGGGAGGAAGCAGCAGAATGTGCCTCTCACATCTAGCCTGTAGGAATTCAGGTTGGCAAGTTCTATGGGGAAGCCCATTGCTGCCTATGGTGGAAACGGCATGGGAGATTTCAGTTTCAAAATCTCTGTGGAAAAGCGTCAGAGAAGCTTCTCCGTTTAGAATCCAGCATATCTCACTGAACCGAAGAAGTGGTAGTTAGAAGGGAGTTAGAGCTGCAAGCAGTTTGGTTTGGGAAATTAGACGCGAAATGACACTGCAAAGCCCTTCCAACAGGCTTGGAAAAGTGTTTTCTATACCTCTGCCAAACAGACTCCCTGGAGGTTGAGCTTTCAGAAGCAAGTTTAACTCTAAGGGAGGAAGCAGCAGAATGTGCCTCTCACATCTAGCCTGTAGGAATTCAGGTTGGCAAGTTCTATAGGGAAGCCCATTGCTGCCTATGGTGGAAACGGCATGGGAGATTTCAGTTTCAAAATCTCTGTGAAAAAGCGTCAGAGAAGCTCCTCTGTTTAGAATCCAGCATATCTCACTGAACCCAAGAAGTGGTAGTTAGAAGGGAGTTAGAGCTGCAAGCAGTTTGGTTTGGGAAATTAGACGCGAAATGACACTCCAAATGCCTTCCAACAGGCTTGTAAAAGTGTGTTCTATATCTCTGCCAAACAGACGCCCCGGAGGTTGAGCTTTCAGAAGCAAGTTTAACTCTAAGGGAGGAAGCAGCAGAATGTGCCTCTCACATCTAGCCTGTAGGAATTCAGGTTGGCAAGTTCTATGGGGAAGCCCATTGCTGCCTATGGTGGAAACAGCATGGGAGATTTCAGTTTCAAAATCTCTGTGAAAAAGCGTCAGAGAAGCTTCTCCGTTTAGAATCCAGCATATCTCACTGAACCGAAAAAGTGGTTGTTAGAACCTAGAGCTGCAATCAGTTTGGTTTGGGAAATTAGACGCGAAATGACACTGCAAATGCCTTCCAACAGGCTTGGAAAAGTGTGTTCTATATCTCTGCCAAACAGACTCCCCGGAGCTTGAGCTTTCAGAAGCAAGTTTAACTCTAAGGGAGGAAGGAGCAGAATGTGCCCCTCACATCTAGCCTGTAGGAATTCAGGTTGCCAAGTTCTATGGGGAAGCCCATTGCTGCCTATGGGGGAAACGGCATGGGAGATTTCAGTTTCAAAATCTCTGTGAAAAAGCGTCAGAGAAGCTTCTCCGTTTAGAATCCAGCATATCTCACCGAACCGAAGAAGTGGTAGTTAGAAGGGAGTTAGAGCTGCAAGCAGTTTGGTTTGGGAAATTAGACGCGAAATCACACTGCAAATGCTTTCCAACAGGCTTGGAAAAGTGTGTTCTATATCTCTGCCAAACAGACTCCCCGGAGCTTGAGCTTTCAGAAGCAAGTTTAACTCTAAGGGAGGAAGCAGCAGAATGTGCCTCTCACATCTATCCTGTAGGAATTCAGGTTGGCAAGTTCTATGGGGAAGCCCATTGCTGCCTATGGTGGAAACGGCATGGGAGATTTCAGTTTCAAAATCTCTGTGAAAAAGAGTCAGAGAAGCTTCTCCGTTTAGAATCCAGCATATCTCACTGAACCGAAGATGTGGTAGTTAGAAGGGAGTTAGAGCTGCAAGCAGTTTGGTTTGGGAAATTAGACGCGAAATGACACTGCAAAGGCCTTCCAACAGGCTTGGAAAAGTGTGTTCTATACCTCTGCCAAACAGACTCCCTGGAGGTTGAGCTTTCAGAAGCAAGTTTAACTCTAAGGGAGGAAGCAGCAGAATGTGCCTCTCACATCTATCCTGTAGGAATTCAGGTTGGCAAGTTCTATGGGGAAGCCCATTGCTGCCTATGGTGGAAACGGCATGGGAGATTTCAGTTTCAAAATCTCTGTGAAAAAGCGTCAGAAAAGCTTCTCCGTTTAGAATCCAGCATATCTCACTGAACCGAAGAGGTGGTAGTTAGAAGGGAGTTAGAGCTGCAAGCAGATTGGTTTGGGAAATTAGACATGAAATCACATTGCAAAGGCCTTCCAACAGGCTTGGAAAAGTGTGTTCTATATCTCTGCCAAACAGACTCCCAGGAGGTTGAGCTTTCAGAAGCAAGTTTAACTCTAAGGGAGGAAGCACCAGAATGTGCCTCTCACATCAAGCCTGTAGGAATTCAGGTTGGCAAGTTCTATGGGGAAGCCCATTGGCGCCTTCGTTGTAAACGCGATTGGAAATTTCAGTTTCAAAATCTCTGTGATAAAGCATCAGAGAAGCTTCTCCGTTTAGAATCCAGCATATCTCACTGAACCGAAAAACTGGTTGTTAGAACCTAGAGCTGCAAGCAGTTTGGTTTGGGAAATTAGACGCGAAATGACACTGCAAATGCCTTCCAACAGGCTTGGAAAAGTGTGTTCTATATCTCTGCCAAACAGACTCCCCGGAGCTTGAGCTTTTAGAAGCAAGTTTAACTCTAAGAGAGGAAGCAGCAGAATGTGCCTCTCACATCTAGCCTGTAGGAATTCAGGTTGGCAAGTTCTATGGGGAAGCCCATTGCTGCCTATGAGGGAAACGGCATGGGAGATTTCAGTTTCAAAATCTCTGTGAAAAAGCGTCAGAGAAGCTTCTCCGTTTAGAATCCAGCATATTTCACCGAACCGAAGAAGTGGTAGTTAGAAGGGAGTTAGAGCTGCAAGCAGTTTGGTTTGGGAAATTAGACGCGAAATCACACTGCAAATGCCTTTCAACAGGCTTGGAAAAGTGTGTTCTATATCTCTGCCAAACAGACGCCCCGGAGGTTGAGCTTTCAGAAGCAAGTTTAACTCTAAGGGAGGAAGCAGCAGAATGTGCCTCTCACATCTAGCCTGTAGGAATTCAGGTTGGCAAGTTCTATGGGGAAGCCCATTGCTGCCTATGGTGGAAACGGCATGGGAGATTTCAGTTTCAAAATCTCTGTGAAAAAGCGTCAGAGAAGCTTCTCCGTTTAGAATCCAGCATATCTCACTGAACCGAAGAAGTGGTAGTTAGAAGGGAGTTAGAGCTGCAAGCAGTTTGGTTTGGGAAATTAGACGCGAAATGACACTGAAAAGCCCTTCCAACAGGCTTGGAAAAGTGTTTTCTATACCTCTGCCAAACAGACTCCCTGGAGGTTGAGCTTTCAGAAGCAAGTTTAACTCTAAGGGAGGAAGCAGCAGAATGTGCCTCTCACATCTAGCCTGTAGGAATTCAGGTTGGCAAGTTCTATGGGGAAGCCCATTGCTGCCTATGGTGGAAACGGCATGGGAGATTTCAGTTTCAAAATCTCTGTGAAAAAGCGTCAGAGAAGCTCCTCTGTTTAGAATCCAGCATATCTCACTGAACCCAAGAAGTGGTAGTTAGAAGGGAGTTAGAGCTGCAAGCAGTTTGGTTTGGGAAATTAGACGCGAAATGACACTCCAAATGCCTTCCAACAGGCTTGTAAAAGTGTGTTCTATATCTCTGCCAAACAGACGCCCCGGAGGTTGAGCTTTCAGAAGCAAGTTTAACTCTAAGGGAGGAAGCAGC
Organism: Cynocephalus volans; assembly: GCF_027409185.1. Taxonomy (NCBI): domain Eukaryota; kingdom Metazoa; phylum Chordata; class Mammalia; order Dermoptera; family Cynocephalidae; genus Cynocephalus; species Cynocephalus volans. Next base: position 1,039,627 of record NW_026902372.1, on the reverse strand, counting down.
AGAATGTGCCTCTCACATCTAGCCTGTAGGAATTCAGGTTGGCAAGTTCTATGGGGAAGCCCATTGCTGCCTATGGTGGAAACGGCATGGGAGATTTCAGTTTCAAAATCTCTGTGAAAAAGTGTCAGAGAAACTTCTCCGTTTAGAATCCAGCATATCTCACTGAACCGAAAAAGTGGTTGTTAGAACCTAGAGCTGCAAGCAGCTTGGTTTGGGAAATTAGACGCGAAATGACACTGCAAATGCCTAACAACAGGCTTGGAAAAGTGTGTTCTATATCTCTGCCAAACAGACTCCCCGGAGGTTGAGCTTTCAGAAGCAAGATTAACTCTAAGGGAGGAAGCAGCAGAATGTGCCTCTCACATCTAGCCTGTACGAATTCAGGTTCGCAAGTTCTATGGGGAAGCCCATTGGCGCCTTCGTTGGAAACGGGTTTGGAAATTTCAGTTTCAAAATCTCTGTGAAAAAGCATCAGAGAAGCTTCTCCGTTTAGAATCCAGCATATCTCACTGAACCGAAAAAGTGGTAGTGAGAAGGTAGAGCTGCAAGCAGTTTGGTTTGGGAAATTAGACGTGAAATGACACTGCAAATGCCTTCCAACAGGCTTGGAAAAGTGTGTTCTATATCTCTGCCAAACAGACTCCCCGGAGCTTGAGCTTTCAGAAGCAAGTTTAACTCTTAGGGTGGAATCAGCAGAATGTGCCCTTCACATCTAGCCTGTAGGAATTCAGGTTGGCAAGTTCTTTGGGGAAGCCCATTGCTGCCTATGGTGGAAACGGCATGGGAGATTTCAGTTTCAAAATCTCTGTGAAAAAGCGTCAGAGAAGCTTCTCCGTTTAGCATCCAGCATATCTCACTGAACCGAAGAAGTGGTAGTTAGAAGGGTGTTAGAGCTGCAAGCACTTTGGTTTGGGAATTTAGACGCGAAATCACATTGCAAAGGCCTTCCAACAGGCTTGGAAAAGTGTGTTCTATATCTCTGCCAAACAGACTCCCCGGAGGTTGAGCTTTCAGAAGCAAGTTTAACTCTAAGGGAGGAAGCAGCAGAATGTGCCTCTCACATCTAGCCTGTAGGAATTCAGGTTCGCAAGTTCTATGGGGAAGCCCATTGCTGCCTATGGTGGAAACAGCATGGGAGATTTCAGTTTCAAAATCTCTGTGAAAAAGCGTCAGAGAAGCTTCTCCGTTTAGAATCCAGCATATCTCACTGAACCGAAAAAGTGGTTGTTAGAACCTAGAGCTGCAAGCAGTTTGGTTTGGGAAATTAGACGCGAAATGACACTGCAAATGCCTTCCAACAGGCTTGGAAAAGTGTGTTCTATATCTCTGCCAAACAGAATCCCCGGAGCTTGAGCTTTCAGAAGCAAGTTTAACTCTAAAGGAGGAAGGAGCAGAATGTGCCCCTCACATCTAGCCTGTAGGAATTCAGGTTGGCAAGTTCTATGGGGAAGCCCATTGCTGCCTATGGGGGAAACGGCATGGGAGATTTCAGTTTCAAAATCTCTGTGAAAAAGCGTCAGAGAAGCTTCTCCGTTTAGAATCCAGCATATCTCACCGAACCGAAGAAGTGGTAGTTAGAAGGGAGTTAGAGCTGCAAGCAGTTTGGTTTGGGAAATTAGACGCGAAATCACACTGCAAATGCTTTCCAACAGGCTTGGAAAAGTGTGTTCTATATCTCTGCCAAACAGACTCCCCGGAGCTTGAGCTTTCAGAAGCAAGTTTAACTCTAAGGGAGGAAGCAGCAGAATGTGCCTCTCACATCTACCCTGTAGGAATTCAGGTTGGCAAGTTCTATGGGGAAGCCCATTGCTGCCTATGGTGGAAACGGCATGGGAGATTTCAGTTTCAAAATCTCTGTGAAAAAGAGTCAGAGAAGCTTCTCCGTTTAGAATCCAGCATATCTCACTGAACCGAAGATGTGGTAGTTAGAAGGGAGTTAGAGCTGCAAGCAGTTTGGTTTGGGAAAATAGACGCGAAATGACACTGCAAAGGCCTTCCAACAGGCTTGGAAAAGTGTGTTCTATACCTCTGCCAAACAGACTCCCTGGAGGTTGAGCTTTCAGAAGCAAGTTTAACTCTAAGGGAGGAAGCAGCAGAATGTGCCTCTCACATCTAGCCTGTAGGAATTCAGGTTGGCAAGTTCTATGGGGAAGCCCATTGCTGCCTATGGTGGAAACGGCATGGGAGATTTCAGTTTCAAAATCTCTGTGAAAAAGCGTCAGAGAAGCTTCTCCGTTTAGAATCCAGCATATCTCACTGAACCCAAGAAGTGGTAGTTAGAAGGGATTTAGAGCTGCAAGCAGTTTGGTTTGGGAAATTAGACGCGAAATGACACTGCAAATGCCTTCCAACAGGCTTGTAAAAGTGTGTTCTATATCTCTGCCAAACAGACTCCCCGGAGGTTGAGCTTTCAGAAGCAAGTTTAACTCTAAGGGAGGAAGCAGCAGAATGTGCCTCTCACATCTAGCCTGTAGGAATTCAGGTTGGCAAGTTCTATGGGGAAGCCCTTTGCTGCCTATGGTGGAAACGGCATGGGAGATTTCAGTTTCAAAATCTCTGTGAAAAAGCGTCAGAGAAGCTTCTCCGTTTAGAATCCAGCATATCTCACTGAACCGAAGAAGTGGTAGTTAGAAGGGCGTTAGAGCTGCAAGCAGTTTGGTTTGGGAAATTAGACACGAAATCACATTGCAAAGGCCTTCCAACAGGCTTGGAAAAGTGTGTTCTATATCTCTGCCAAACAGACTCCCAGGAGGTTGAGCTTTCAGAAGCAAGTTTAACTCTAAGGGAGGAAGCACCAGAATGTGCCTCTCACATCTAGCCTGTAGGAATTCAGGTTGGCAAGTTCTATGGGGAAGCCCTTTGGCGCCTTCGTTGGAAACGGGTTTGGAAATTTCAGTTTCAAAATCTCTGTGAAAAAGAGTCAGAGAAGCTTCTCCGTTTATAATCCAGCATATCTCACTGAACCGAAAAAGTGGTAGTGAGAAGGTAGAGCTGCAAGCAGTTTGGTTTGGGAAATTAGACGTGAAATGACACTGCAAATGCCTTCCAACAGGCTTGGAAAAGTGTGTTCTATATCTCTGCCAAACAGACTCCCCGGAGCTTGAGCTTTCAGAAGCAAGTTTAACTCTTAGGGTGGAATCAGCAGAATGTGCCTCTCACATCTAGCCTGTAGGAATTCAGGTTGGCAAGTTCTATGGGGAAGCCCTTTGCTGCCTATGGTGGAAACGGCATGGGAGATTTCAGTTTCAAAATCTCTGTGAAAAAGCGTCAGAGAAGCTTCTCCGATTAGAATCCAGCATATCTCACTGAACCGAAGAAGTGGTAGTTTGAAGGGTGTTAGAGCTGCAAGCACTTTGGTTTGGGAATTTAGACGCGAAATCACATTGCAAAGGCCTTCCAAAAGGCTTGGAAAATTGTGTTCTATATCTCTGCCAAACAGACTCCCCGGAGGTTGAGCTTTCAGAAGCAAGTTTAACTCTAAGGGAGGAAGCAGCAGAATGTGCCTCTCACATCTAGCCTGTAGGAATTCAGGTTGGCAAGTTCTATGGTGAAGCCCATTGGCGCCTTTGTTGTAAACGCGATTGGAAATTTCAGTTTCAAAATCTCTGTGAAAAAGCATCAGAGAAGCTTCTCCGTTTAGAATCCAGCATATCTCACTGAACCGAAAAAGTGGTTGTTAGAACCTAGAGCTGCAAGCAGTTTGGTTTGGGAAATTAGACGCGAAATGACACTGCAAATGCCTTCCAACAGGCTTGGAAAAGTGTGTTCTATATCTCTGCCAAACAGACTCCCCGGAGCTTGAGCTTTCAGAAGCAAGTTTAACTCTAAGAGAGGAAGCAGCAGAATGTGCCTCTCACATCTAGCCTGTAGGAATTCAGGTTGGCAAGTTCTATGTGGAAGCCCATTGCTGCCTAAGGGGGTAACGGCATGGGAGATTTCAGATTCAAAATCTCTGTGAAAAAGCGTCAGAGAAGCTTCTCCGTTTAGAATCCAGCATATCTCACTGAACCGAAGAAGTGTTAGTTAGAAGGGAGTTAGAGCTGCAAGCAGTTTGGTTTGGGAAATTAGACGACAAATGACACTGCAAAGGCCTTCCAACAGGCTTGGAAAAGTGTGTTCTATACCTGTGCCAAACAGACTCCCTGGAGGTTGGCTTTCAGAAGCAAGTTTAACACTAAGGGAGGAAGCAGCAGAATGTGCCTCTCACATCTAGCCTGTAGGATTTCAGGTTGGCAAGTTCTATGGGGAAGCCCATTGCTGCCTATGGTGGAAATGGCATGGGAGATTTCAGTTTAAAATCTCTGTGAAAAAGAGTCAGAGAAGCTTTTCCGTTTAGAATCCAGCATATCTCACTGAACCGAAGAAGTGGTAGTTAGAAGGGAGTTAGAGCTGCAAGCTGTTTGGTTTGGGAAATTAGACGCGAAATGAAACAGCAAAGGCCTTCCAACAGTCTTGGAAAAGTGTGTTCTATATCTCCGCCAAACAGACTTCCCGGAGGTTGAGCTTTCAGAATCAAGTTTAACTCTAAGGGAGGAAGCAGCAGAATGTGCCTCTCACATCTAGCCTGTAGGAATTCAGGTTGGCAAGTTCTATGGGGAAGCCCATTGGCGCCTTCGTTGGAAACGGGTTTGGAAAGTTCAGTTTCCAAATCTCTGTGAAAAAGAGTCAGAGAAGCTTCTCCGTTTAGAATCCAGCATATCTCACTGAACCCAAAAACTGGTTGTTAGAACCTAGAGCTGCAAGCAGTTTGGTTTGGGAAATTAGACGCGAAATGACACTGCAAATGCCTTCCAACAGGCTTGGAAAAGTGTGTTCTATATCTCTGCCAAACAGACTCCCCGGAGCTTGAGCTTTCAGAAGCAAGTTTAACTCTAAGAGAGGAAGCAGCAGAATGTGCCTCTCACATCTAGCCTGTAGGAATTCAGGTTGGCAAGTTCTATGGGGAAGCCCATTGCTGCCTATGGGGGAAACGGCATGGGAGATTTCAGTTTCAAAATCTCTGTGAAAAAGCGTCAGAGAAGCTTCTCCGTTTGGAATCCAGCATATCTCACCGAACCGAAGAAGTGGTAGTTAGAAGGGAGTTAGAGCTGCAAGCAGTTTGGTTTGGGAAATTAGACGCGAAATCACACTGCAAATGCCTTTCAACAGGCTTGGAAAAGTGTGTTCTATATCTCTGCCAAACAGACTCCCCGGAGGTTGAGCTTTCAGAAGCAAGTTTAACTCTAAGGGAGGAAGCAGCAGAATGTGCCTCTCACATCTAGCCTGTAGGAATTCAGGTTGGCAAGTTCTATGGGGAAGCCCATTGCTGCCTATGGTGGAAACGGCATGGGAGATTTCAGTTTCAAAATCTCTGTGAAAAAGAGTCAGAGAAGCTTCTCCGTTTAGAATCCAGCATATCTCACTGAACCGAAGAAGTGGTAGTTAGAAGGGAGTTAGAGCTGCAAGCAGTTTGGTTTGGGAAATTAGACGCGAAATGACACTGCAAAGCCCTTCCAACAGGCTTGGAAATGTGTTTTCTATACCTCTGCCAAACAGACTCCCTGGAGGTTGAGCTTTCAGAAGCAAGTTTAACTCTAAGGGAGGAAGCAGCAGAATGTGCCTCTCACATCTAGCCTGTAGGAATTCAGGTTGGCAAGTTCTATGGGGAAGCCCTTTGCTGCCTATGGTGGAAACGGCATGGGAGATTTCAGTTTCAAAATCTCTGTGAAAAAGCGTCAGAGAAGCTTCTCCGTTTAGAATCCAGCATATCTCACTGAACCCAAGAAGTGGTAGTTAGAAGGGATTTAGAGCTGCAAGCAGTTTGGTTTGGGAAATTAGACGCGAAATAACACTGCAAATGCCTTCCAACAGGCTTGTAAAAGTGTGTTCTATATCTCTGCCAAACAGACTCCCCGGAGGTTGAGCTTTCAGAAGCAAGTTTAACTCTAAGGGAGGAAGCAGCAGAATGTGCCTCTCACATCTAGCCTGTAGGAATTCAGGTTGGCAAGTTCTATGGGGAAGCCCTTTGCTGCCTATGGTGGAAACGGCATGGGAGATTTCAGTTTCAAAATCTCTGTGAAAAAGCGTCAGAGAAGCTTCTCCGTTTAGAATCCAGCATATCTCACTGAACCGAAGAAGTAGTAGTTAGAAGGGCGTTAGAGCTGCAAGCAGATTGGTTTGGGAAATTAGACACGAAATCACATTGCAAAGGCCTTCCAACAGGCTTGGAAAAGTGTGTTCTATATCTCTGCCAAACAGACTCCCCGGAGCTTGAGCTTTCAGAAGCAAGTTTAACTCTTAGTGTGGAATCAGCAGAATGTGCCCTTCACATCTAGCCTGTAGGAATTCAGGTTGGCAAGTTCTTTGGGGAAGCCCATTGCTGCCTATGGTGGAAACGGCATGGGAGATTTCAGTTTCAAAATCTCTGTGAAAAAGCATCAGAGAAGCTTCTCCGTTTAGAATCCAGCATATCTCACTGAACCGAAGAAGTGGTAGTTAGAAGGGAGTTAGAGCTGCAAGCAGATTGGTTTGGGAAATTAGACACGAAATCACATTGCAAAGGCCTTCCAACAGGCTTGGAAAAGTGTGTTCTATATCTCTGCCAAACAGACTCCCAGGAGGTTGAGCTTTCAGAAGCAAGTTTAACTCTAAGGGAGGAAGCACCAGAATGTGCCTCTCACATCAAGCCTGTAGGAATTCAGGTTGGCAAGTTCTATGGGGAAGCCCATTGGTGCCTTCGTTGTAAACGCGATTGGAAATTTCAGTTTCAAAATCTCTGTGAAAAAGCATCAGAGAAGCTTCTCCGTTTAGAATCCAGCATATCTCACTGAACCGAAAAACTGGTTGTTAGAACCTAGAGCTGCAAGCAGTTTGGTTTGGGAAATTAGACGCGAAATGACACTGCAAAGCCCTTCCAACAGGCTTGGAAAAGTGTTTTCTATACCTCTGCCAAACAGACTCCCTGGAGGTTGAGCTTTCAGAAGCAAGTTTAACTCTAAGGGAGGAAGCAGCAGAATGTGCCTCTCACATCTAGCCTGTAGGAATTCAGGTTGGCAAGTTCTATGGGGAAGCCCATTGCTGCCTATGGTGGAAACGGCATGGGAGATTTCAGTTTCAAAATCTCTGTGAAAAAGCGTCAGAGAAGCTCCTCTGTTTAGAATCCAGCATATCTCACTGAACCCAAGAAGTGGTAGTTAGAAGGGAGTTAGAGCTGCAAGCAGTTTGGTTTGGGAAATTAGACGCGAAATGACACTCCAAATGCCTTCCAACAGGCTTGTAAAAGTGTGTTCTATATCTCTGCCAAACAGACGCCCCGGAGGTTGAGCTTTCAGAAGCAAGTTTAACTCTAAGGGAGGAAGCAGCAGAATGTGCCTCTCACATCTAGCCTGTAGGAATTCAGGTTGGCAAGTTCTATGGGGAAGCCCATTGCTGCCTATGGTGGAAATGGCATGGGAGATTTCAGTTTCAAAATCTCTGTGAAAAAGTGTCAGAGAAACTTCTCCGTTTAGAATCCAGCATATCTCACTGAACCGAAAAAGTGGTTGTTAGAACCTAGAGCTGCAAGCAGTTTGGTTTGGGAAATTAGACGCGAAATGACACTGCAAATGCCTAACAACAGGCTTGGAAAAGTGTGTTCTATATCTCTGCCAAACAGACTCCCCGGAGGTTGAGCTTTCAGAAGCAAGATTAACTCTAAGGGAGGAAGCAGCAGAATGTGCCTCTCACATCTAGCCTGTACGAATTCAGGTTCGCAAGTTCTATGGGGAAGCCCATTGGCGCCTTCGTTGGAAACGGGTTTGGAAATTTCAGTTTCAAAATCTCTGTGAAAAAGCATCAGAGAAGCTTCTCCGTTTAGAATCCAGCATATCTCACTGAACCGAAAAAGTGGTAGTGAGAAGGTAGAGCTGCAAGCAGTTTGGTTTGGGAAATTAGACGTGAAATGACACTGCAAATGCCTTCCAACAGGCTTGGAAAAGTGTGTTCTATATCTCTGCCAAACAGACTCCCCGGAGCTTGAGCTTTCAGAAGCAAGTTTAACTCTTAGGGTGGAATCAGCAGAATGTGCCCTTCACATCTAGCCTGTAGGAATTCAGGTTGGCAAGTTCTATGGGGAAGCCCATTGCTGCCTATGGTGGAAACGGCATGGGAGATTTCAGTTTCAAAATCTCTGTGAAAAAGCGTCAGAGAAGCTTCTCCGTTTAGCATCCAGCATATCTCACTGAACCGAAGAAGTGGTAGTTAGAAGGGTGTTAGAGCTGCAAGCACTTTGGTTTGGGAATTTAGACGCGAAATCACATTGCAAAGGCCTTCCAACAGGCTTGGAAAAGTGTGTTCTATATCTCTGCCAAACAGACTCCCCGGAGGTTGAGCTTTCAGAAGCAAGTTTAACTCTAAGGGAGGAAGCAGCAGAATGTGCCTCTCACATCTAGCCTGTAGGAATTCAGGTTCGCAAGTTCTATGGGGAAGCCCATTGCTGCCTATGGTGGAAACAGCATGGGAGATTTCAGTTTCAAAATCTCTGTGAAAAAGCGTCAGAGAAGCTTCTCCGTTTAGAATCCAGCATATCTCACTGAACCGAAAAAGTGGTTGTTAGAACCTAGAGCTGCAAGCAGTTTGGTTTGGGAAATTAGACGCGAAATGACACTGCAAATGCCTTCCAACAGGCTTGGAAAAGTGTGTTCTATATCTCTGCCAAACAGAATCCCCGGAGCTTGAGCTTTCAGAAGCAAGTTTAACTCTAAGGGAGGAAGGAGCAGAATGTGCCCCTCACATCTAGCCTGTAGGAATTCAGGTTGGCAAGTTCTATGGGGAAGCCCATTGCTGCCTATGGGGGAAACGGCATGGGAGATTTCAGTTTCAAAATCTCTGTAAAAAAGCGTCAGAGAAGCTTCTCCGTTTAGAATCCAGCATATCTCACTGAACCCAAGAAGTGGTAGTTAGAAGGGATTTAGAGCTGCAAGCAGTTTGTTTTGGGAAATTAGACGCGAAATGACACTGCAAATGCCTTCCAACAGGCTTGTAAAAGTGTGTTCTATATCTCTGCCAAACAGACTCCCCGGAGGTTGAGCTTTCAGAAGCAAGTTTAACTCTAAGGGAGGAAGCAGCAGAATGTGCCTCTCACATCTAGCCTGTAGGAATTCAGGTTGGCAAGTTCTATGGGGAAGCCCTTTGCTGCCTATGGTGGAAACGGCATGGGAGATTTCAGTTTCAAAATCTCTGTGAAAAAGCGTCAGAGAAGCTTCTCCGTTTAGAATCCAGCATATCTCACTGAACCGAAGAAGTGGTAGTTAGAAGGGCGTTAGAGCTGCAAGCAGTTTGGTTTGGGAAATTAGACACGAAATCACATTGCAAAGGCCTTCCAACAGGCTTGGAAAAGTGTGTTCTATATCTCTGCCAAACAGACTCCCAGGAGGTTGAGCTTTCAGAAGCAAGTTTAACTCTAAGGGAGGAAGCACCAGAATGTGCCTCTCACATCTAGCCTGTAGGAATTCAGGTTGGCAAGTTCTATGGGGCAGCCCTTTGGCGCCTTCGTTGGAAACGGGTTTGGAAATTTCAGTTTCAAAATCTCTGTGAAAAAGAGTCAGAGAAGCTTCTCCGTTTATAATCCAGCATATCTCACTGAACCGAAAAAGTGGTAGTGAGAAGGTAGAGCTGCAAGCAGTTTGGTTTGGGAAATTAGACGTGAAATGACACTGCAAATGCCTTCCAACAGGCTTGGAAAAGTGTGTTCTATATCTCTGCCAAACAGACTCCCCGGAGCTTGAGCTTTCAGAAGCAAGTTTAACTCTTAGGGTGGAATCAGCAGAATGTGCCCTTCACATCTAGCCTGTAGGAATTCAGGTTGGCAAGTTCTTTGGGGAAGCCCATTGCTGCCTATGGTGGAAACGGCATGGGAGATTTCAGTTTCAAAATCTCTGTGAAAAAGCGTCAGAGAAGCTTCTCCGATTAGAATCCAGCATATCTCACTGAACCGAAGAAGTGGTAGTTTGAAGGGTGTTAGAGCTGCAAGCACTTTGGTTTGGGAATTTAGACGCGAAATCACATTGCAAAGGCCTTCCAAAAGGCTTGGAAAATTGTGTTCTATATCTCTGCCAAACAGACTCCCCGGAGGTTGAGCTTTCAGAAGCAAGTTTAACTCTAAGGGAGGAAGCAGCAGAATGTGCCTCTCACATCTAGCCTGTAGGAATTCAGGTTGGCAAGTTCTATGGTGAAGCCCATTGGCGCCTTTGTTGTAAACGCGATTGGAAATTTCAGTTTCAAAATCTCTGTGAAAAAGCATCAGAGAAGCTTCTCCGTTTAGAATCCAGCATATCTCACTGAACCGAAAAAGTGGTTGTTAGAACCTAGAGCTGCAAGCAGTTTGGTTTGGGAAATTAGACGCGAAATGACACTGCAAATGCCTTCCAACAGGCTTGGAAAAGTGTGTTCTATATCTCTGCCAAACAGACTCCCCGGAGCTTGAGCTTTCAGAAGCAAGTTTAACTCTAAGAGAGGAAGCAGCAGAATGTGCCTCTCACATCTAGCCTGTAGGAATTCAGGTTGGCAAGTTCTATGTGGAAGCCCATTGCTGCCTAAGGGGGTAACGGCATGGGAGATTTCAGTTTCAAAATCTCTGTGAAAAAGCGTCAGAGAAGCTTCTCCGTTTAGAATCCAGCATATCTCACTGAACCGAAGAAGTGGTAGTTAGAAGGGAGTTAGAGCTGCAAGCATTTTGGTTTGGGAAATTAGACGACAAATGACACTGCAAAGGCCTTCCAACAGGCTTGGAAAAGTGTGTTCTATACCTCTGCCAAACAGACTCCCTGGAGGTTGGCTTTCAGAAGCAAGTTTAACACTAAGGGAGGAAGCAGCAGAATGTGCCTCTCACATCTAGCCTGTAGGAATTCAGGTTGGCAAGTTCTATGGGGAAGCCCATTGCTGCCTATGGTGGAAATGGCATGGGAGATTTCAGTTTAAAATCTCTGTGAAAAAGAGTCAGAGAAGCTTTTCCGTTTAGAATCCAGCATATCTCACTGAACCGAAGAAGTGGTAGTTAGAAGGGAGTTAGAGCTGCAAGCTGTTTGGTTTGGGAAATTAGACGCGAAATGACACTGCAAATGCCTTCCAACAGGCTTGGAAATGTGTGTTCTATATCTCTGCCAAACAGACTCCCCGGAGCTTGAGCTTTCAGAAGCAAGTTTAACTCTAAGAGAGGAAGCAGCAGAATGTGCCTCTCACATCTAGCCTGTAGGAATTCAGGTTGGCAAGTTCTATGGGGAAGCCCATTGCTGCCTATGGGGGAAACGGCATGGGAGATTTCAGTTTCAAAATCTCTGTGAAAAAGCGTCAGAGAAGCTTCTCCGTTTAGAATCCAGCATATCTCACCGAACCGAAGAAGTGGTAGTTAGAAGGGAGTTAGAGCTGCAAGCAGTTTGGTTTGGGAAATTAGACGCGAAATCACACTGCAAATGCCTTTCAACAGGCTTGGAAAAGTGTGTTCTATATCTCTGCCAAACAGACTCCCCGGAGCTTGAGCTTTCAGAAGCAAGTTTAACTCTTAGTGTGGAATCAGCAGAATGTGCCCTTCACATCTAGCCTGTAGGAATTCAGGTTGGCAAGTTCTTTGGGGAAGCCCATTGCTGCCTATGGTGGAAACGGCATGGGAGATTTCAGTTTCAAAATCTCTGTGAAAAAGCATCAGAGAAGCTTCTCCGTTTAGAATCCAGCATATCTCACTGAACCGAAGAAGTGGTAGTTAGAAGGGAGTTAGAGCTGCAAGCAGTTTGGTTTGGGAAATTAGACGCGAAATGACACTGCAAATGCCTTCCAACAGGCTTGGAAAAGTGTGTTCTATATCTCTGCCAAACAGACTCCCCGGAGCTTGAGCTTTCAGAAGCAAGTTTAATTCTAAGAGAGGAAGCAGCAGAATGTGCCTCTCACATCTAGCCTGTAGGAATTCAGGTTGGCAAGTTCTATGTGGAAGCCCATTGCTGCCTAAGGGGGTAACGGCATGGGAGATTTCAGTTTCAAAATCTCTGTGAAAAAGCGTCAGAGAAGCTTCTCCGTTTAGAATCCAGCATATCTCACTGAACCGAAGAAGTGGTAGTTAGAAGGGAGTTAGAGCTGCAAGCAGTTTGGTTTGGGAAATTAGACGACAAATGACACTGCAAAGGCCTTCCAACAGGCTTGGAAAAGTGTGTTCTATACCTCTGCCAAACAGACTCCCTGGAGGTTCGCTTTCAGAAGCAAGTTTAACACTAAGGGAGGAAGCAGCAGAATGTGCCTCTCACATCTAGCCTGTAGGATTTCAGGTTGGCAAGTTCTATGGGGAAGCCCATTGGCGCCTTCGTTGGAAACGGGTTTGGAAATTTCAGTTTCAAAATCTCTGTGAAAAAGCATCAGAGAAACTTCTCCGTTTAGAATCCAGCATATCTCACTAAACCGAAGAAGTGGAAGTTAGAAGGGAGTTAGAACTGCAAGCAGTTTGGTTTGGGAAATTAGACGCGAAATGACACTGCAAAGGCCTTCCAACAGGTTTGGAAAAGTGTGTTCTATATCTCTGCCAAACAGACTCCCCGGAGGTTGAGCTTTCAGAAGCAATTTTAACTCTTAGGGTGGAATCAGCAGAATGTGCCCCTCACATCTAGCGTGTAGGAATTCAGGTTGGCAAGTTCTATGGGGAAGCCCATTGCTGCCTATGGTGGAAATGGCATGGGAGATATCAGTTTAAAATCTCTGTGAAAAAGAGTCGGAGAAGCTTTTCCGTTTAGAATCCAGCATATCTCACTGAACCGAAGAAGTGGTAGTTAGAAGGGAGTTAGAGCTGCAAGCTGTTTGGTTTGGGAAATTAGACGCGAAATGAAACAGCAAAGGCCTTCCAACAGTCTTGGAAAAGTGTGTTCTATATCTCCGCCAAACAGACTTCCCGGAGGTTGAGCTTTCAGAATCAAGTTTAACTCTAAGGGAGGAAGCAGCAGAAGGTGCCTCTCACATCTAGCCTGTAGGAATTCAGGTTGGCAAGTTCTATGGGGAAGCCCATTGGCGCCTTCGTTGGAAACGGGTTTGGAAAGTTCAGTTTCAAAATCTCTGTGAAAAAGAGTCAGAGAAGCTTCTCCGTTTAGAATCCAGCATATCTCACTGAACCCAAAAACTGGTTGTTAGAACCTAGAGCTGCAAGCAGTTTGGTTTGGGAAATTAGACGCGAAATGACACTGCAAATGCCTTCCAACAGGCTTGGAAAAGTGTGTTCTATATCTCTGCCAAACAGACTCCCCGGAGCTTGAGCTTTCAGAAGCAAGTTTAACTCTAAGAGAGGAAGCAGCAGAATGTGCCTCTCACATCTAGCCTGTAGGAATTCAGGTTGGCAAGTTCTATGGGGAAGCCCATTGCTGCCTATGGGGGAAACGGCATGGGAGATTTCAGTTTCAAAATCTCTGTGAAAAAGCGTCAGAGAAGCTTCTCCGTTTAGAATCCAGCATATCTCACCGAACCGAAGAAGTGGTAGTTAGAAGGGAGTTAGAGCTGCAAGCAGTTTGGTTTGGGAAATTAGACGCGAAATCACACTGCAAATGCCTTTCAACAGGCTTGGAAAAGTGTGTTCTATATCTCTGCCAAACAGACTCCCCGGAGGTTGAGCTTTCAGAAGCAAGTTTAACTCTAAGGGAGGAAGCAGCAGAATGTGCCTCTCACATCTAGCCTGTAGGAATTCAGGTTGGCAAGTTCTATGGGGAAGCCCATTGCTGCCTATGGTGGAAACGGCATGGGAGATTTCAGTTTCAAAATCTCTGTGAAAAAGAGTCAGAGAAGCTTCTCCGTTTAGAATCCAGCATATCTCACTGAACCGAAGAAGTGGTAGTTAGAAGGGATTTAGAGCTGCAAGCAGTTTGGTTTGGGAAATTAGACGCGAAATGACACTGCAAAGCCCTTCCAACAGGCTTGGAAAAGTGTTTTCTATACCTCTGCCAAACAGACTCCCTGGAGGTTGAGCTTTCAGAAGCAAGTTTAACTCTAAGGGAGGAAGCAGCAGAATGTGCCTCTCACATCTAGCCTGTAGGAATTCAGGTTGGCAAGTTCTATGGGGAAGCCCATTGCTGCCTATGGTGGAAACGGCATGGGAGATTTCAGTTTCAAAATCTCTGTGAAAAAGCGTCAGAGAAGCTTCTCCGTTTAGAATCCAGCATATCTCACTGAACCGAAAAAGTGGTTGTTAGAACCTAGAGCTGCAAGCAGTTTGGTTTGGGAAATTAGACGCGAAATGACACTGCAAATGCCTTCCAACAGGCTTGGAAAAGTGTGTTCTATATCTCTGCCAAACAGACTCCCCGGAGCTTGAGCTTTCAGAAGCAAGTTTAACTCTAAGGGAGGAAGGAGCAGAATGTGCCCCTCACATCTAGCCTGTAGGAATTCAGGTTGGCAAGTTCTATGGGGAAGCCCATTGCTGCCTATGGGGGAAACGGCATGGGAGATTTCAGTTTCAAAATCTCTGTGAAAAAGCGTCAGAGAAGCTTCTCCGTTTAGAATCCAGCATATCTCACCGAACCGAAGAAGTGGTAGTTAGAAGGGAGTTAGAGCTGCAAGCAGTTTGGTTTGGGAAATTAGACGACAAATGACACTGCAAAGGCCTTCCAACAGGCTTGGAAAAGTGTGTTCTATACCTCTGCCAAACAGACTCCCTGGAGGTTGGCTTTCAGAAGCAAGTTTAACACTAAGGGAGGAAGCAGCAGAATGTGCCTCTCACATCTAGCCTGTAGGATTTCAGGTTGGCAAGTTCTATGGGGAAGCCCATTGCTGCCTATGGTGGAAATGGCATGGGAGATTTCAGTTTAAAATCTCTGTGAAAAAGAGTCAGAGAAGCTTTTCCGTTTAGAATCCAGCATATCTCACTGAACCGAAGAAGTGGTAGTTAGAAGGGAGTTAGAGCTGCAAGCTGTTTGGTTTGGGAAATTAGACGCGAAATGAAACAGCAAAGGCCTTCCAACAGTCTTGGAAAAGTGTGTTCTATATCTCCGCCAAACAGACTTCCCGGAGGTTGAGCTTTCAGAATCAAGTTTAACTCTAAGGGAGGAAGCAGCAGAATGTGCCTCTCACATCTAGCCTGTAGGAATTCAGGTTGGCAAGTTCTATGGGGAAGCCCATTGGCGCCTTCGTTGGAAACGGGTTTGGAAAGTTCAGTTTCCAAATCTCTGTGAAAAAGAGTCAGAGAAGCTTCTCCGTTTAGAATCCAGCATATCTCACTGAACCCAAAAACTGGTTGTTAGAACCTAGAGCTGCAAGCAGTTTGGTTTGGGAAATTAGACGCGAAATGACACTGCAAATGCCTTCCAACAGGCTTGGAAAAGTGTGTTCTATATCTCTGCCAAACAGACTCCCCGGAGCTTGAGCTTTCAGAAGCAAGTTTAACTCTAAGAGAGGAAGCAGCAGAATGTGCCTCTCACATCTAGCCTGTAGGAATTCAGGTTGGCAAGTTCTATGGGGAAGCCCATTGCTGCCTATGGGGGAAACGGCATGGGAGATTTCAGTTTCAAAATCTCTGTGAAAAAGCGTCAGAGAAGCTTCTCCGTTTGGAATCCAGCATATCTCACCGAACCGAAGAAGTGGTAGTTAGAAGGGAGTTAGAGCTGCAAGCAGTTTGGTTTGGGAAATTAGACGCGAAATCACACTGCAAATGCCTTTCAACAGGCTTGGAAAAGTGTGTTCTATATCTCTGCCAAACAGACTCCCCGGAGGTTGAGCTTTCAGAAGCAAGTTTAACTCTAAGGGAGGAAGCAGCAGAATGTGCCTCTCACATCTAGCCTGTAGGAATTCAGGTTGGCAAGTTCTATGGGGAAGCCCATTGCTGCCTATGGTGGAAACGGCATGGGAGATTTCAGTTTCAAAATCTCTGTGAAAAAGAGTCAGAGAAGCTTCTCCGTTTAGAATCCAGCATATCTCACTGAACCGAAGAAGTGGTAGTTAGAAGGGAGTTAGAGCTGCAAGCAGTTTGGTTTGGGAAATTAGACGCGAAATGACACTGCAAAGCCCTTCCAACAGGCTTGGAAATGTGTTTTCTATACCTCTGCCAAACAGACTCCCTGGAGGTTGAGCTTTCAGAAGCAAGTTTAACTCTAAGGGAGGAAGCAGCAGAATGTGCCTCTCACATCTAGCCTGTAGGAATTCAGGTTGGCAAGTTCTATGGGGAAGCCCTTTGCTGCCTATGGTGGAAACGGCATGGGAGATTTCAGTTTCAAAATCTCTGTGAAAAAGCGTCAGAGAAGCTTCTCCGTTTAGAATCCAGCATATCTCACTGAACCCAAGAAGTGGTAGTTAGAAGGGATTTAGAGCTGCAAGCAGTTTGGTTTGGGAAATTAGACGCGAAATAACACTGCAAATGCCTTCCAACAGGCTTGTAAAAGTGTGTTCTATATCTCTGCCAAACAGACTCCCCGGAGGTTGAGCTTTCAGAAGCAAGTTTAACTCTAAGGGAGGAAGCAGCAGAATGTGCCTCTCACATCTAGCCTGTAGGAATTCAGGTTGGCAAGTTCTATGGGGAAGCCCTTTGCTGCCTATGGTGGAAACGGCATGGGAGATTTCAGTTTCAAAATCTCTGTGAAAAAGCGTCAGAGAAGCTTCTCCGTTTAGAATCCAGCATATCTCACTGAACCGAAGAAGTAGTAGTTAGAAGGGCGTTAGAGCTGCAAGCAGATTGGTTTGGGAAATTAGACACGAAATCACATTGCAAAGGCCTTCCAACAGGCTTGGAAAAGTGTGTTCTATATCTCTGCCAAACAGACTCCCCGGAGCTTGAGCTTTCAGAAGCAAGTTTAACTCTTAGTGTGGAATCAGCAGAATGTGCCCTTCACATCTAGCCTGTAGGAATTCAGGTTGGCAAGTTCTTTGGGGAAGCCCATTGCTGCCTATGGTGGAAACGGCATGGGAGATTTCAGTTTCAAAATCTCTGTGAAAAAGCATCAGAGAAGCTTCTCCGTTTAGAATCCAGCATATCTCACTGAACCGAAGAAGTGGTAGTTAGAAGGGAGTTAGAGCTGCAAGCAGATTGGTTTGGGAAATTAGACACGAAATCACATTGCAAAGGCCTTCCAACAGGCTTGGAAAAGTGTGTTCTATATCTCTGCCAAACAGACTCCCCGGAGGTTGAGCTTTCAGAAGCAAGTTTAACTCTAAGGGAGGAAGCAGCAGAATGTGCCTCTCACATCTAGCCTGTAGGAATTCAGGTTGGGAAGTTCTATGGGGAAGCCCATTGCTGCCTATGGTGGAAATGGCATGGGAGATTTCAGTTTCAAAATCTCTGTGAAAAAGCGTCAGAGAAGCTTCTCCGTTTAGAATCCAGCATATCTCACTGAACCGAAGAAGTGGTAGTTAGAAGGGAGTTAGAGCTGCAAGCAGTTTGGTTTGGGAAATTAGACGCGAAATGACACTGCAAAGCCCTTCCAACAGGCTTGGAAAAGTGTTTTCTATACCTCTGCCAAACAGACTCCCTGGAGGTTGAGCTTTCAGAAGCAAGTTTAACTCTAAGGGAGGAAGCAGCAGAATGTGCCTCTCACATCTAGCCTGTAGGAATTCAGGTTGGCAAGTTCTATGGGGAAGCCCATTGCTGCCTATGGTGGAAACGGCATGGGAGATTTCAGTTTCAAAATCTCTGTGAAAAAGCGTCAGAGAAGCTCCTCTGTTTAGAATCCAGCATATCTCACTGAACCCAAGAAGTGGTAGTTAGAAGGGAGTTAGAGCTGCAAGCAGTTTGGTTTGGGAAATTAGACGCGAAATGACACTCCAAATGCCTTCCAACAGGCTTGTAAAAGTGTGTTCTATATCTCTGCCAAACAGACGCCCCGGAGGTTGAGCTTTCAGAAGCAAGTTTAACTCTAAGGGAGGAAGCAGCAGAATGTGCCTCTCACATCTAGCCTGTAGGAATTCAGGTTGGCAAGTTCTATGGGGAAGCCCATTGCTGCCTATGGTGGAAATGGCATGGGAGATTTCAGTTTCAAAATCTCTGTGAAAAAGTGTCAGAGAAACTTCTCCGTTTAGAATCCAGCATATCTCACTGAACCGAAAAAGTGGTTGTTAGAACCTAGAGCTGCAAGCAGTTTGGTTTGGGAAATTAGACGCGAAATGACACTGCAAATGCCTAACAAAAGGCTTGGAAAAGTGTGTTCTATATCTCTGCCAAACAGACTCCCCGGAGGTTGAGCTTTCAGAAGCAAGATTAACTCTAAGGGAGGAAGCAGCAGAATGTGCCTCTCACATCTAGCCTGTACGAATTCAGGTTCGCAAGTTCTATGGGGAAGCCCATTGGCGCCTTCGTTGGAAACGGGTTTGGAAATTTCAGTTTCAAAATCTCTGTGAAAAAGCATCAGAGAAGCTTCTCCGTTTAGAATCCAGCATATCTCACTGAACCGAAAAAGTGGTAGTGAGAAGGTAGAGCTGCAAGCAGTTTGGTTTGGGAAATTAGACGTGAAATGACACTGCAAATGCCTTCCAACAGGCTTGGAAAAGTGTGTTCTATATCTCTGCCAAACAGACTCCCCGGAGCTTGAGCTTTCAGAAGCAAGTTTAACTCTTAGGGTGGAATCAGCAGAATGTGCCCTTCACATCTAGCCTGTAGGAATTCAGGTTGGCAAGTTCTATGGGGAAGCCCATTGCTGCCTATGGTGGAAACGGCATGGGAGATTTCAGTTTCAAAATCTCTGTGAAAAAGCGTCAGAGAAGCTTCTCCGTTTAGCATCCAGCATATCTCACTGAACCGAAGAAGTGGTAGTTAGAAGGGTGTTAGAGCTGCAAGCACTTTGGTTTGGGAATTTAGACGCGAAATCACATTGCAAAGGCCTTCCAACAGGCTTGGAAAAGTGTGTTCTATATCTCTGCCAAACAGACTCCCCGGAGGTTGAGCTTTCAGAAGCAAGTTTAACTCTAAGGGAGGAAGCAGCAGAATGTGCCTCTCACATCTAGCCTGTAGGAATTCAGGTTCGCAAGTTCTATGGGGAAGCCCATTGCTGCCTATGGTGGAAACAGCATGGGAGATTTCAGTTTCAAAATCTCTGTGAAAAAGCGTCAGAGAAGCTTCTCCGTTTAGAATCCAGCATATCTCACTGAACCGAAAAAGTGGTTGTTAGAACCTAGAGCTGCAAGCAGTTTGGTTTGGGAAATTAGACGCGAAATGACACTGCAAATGCCTTCCAACAGGCTTGGAAAAGTGTGTTCTATATCTCTGCCAAACAGAATCCCCGGAGCTTGAGCTTTCAGAAGCAAGTTTAACTCTAAGGGAGGAAGGAGCAGAATGTGCCCCTCACATCTAGCCTGTAGGATTTCAGGTTGGCAAGTTCTATGGGGAAGCCCATTGCTGCCTATGGGGGAAACGGCATGGGAGATTTCAGTTTCAAAATCTCTGTAAAAAAGCGTCAGAGAAGCTTCTCCGTTTAGAATCCAGCATATCTCACTGAACCGAAGATGTGGTAGTTAGAAGGGAGTTAGAGCTGCAAGCAGTTTGGTTTGGGAAAATAGACGCGAAATGACACTGCAAAGGCCTTCCAACAGGCTTGGAAAAGTGTGTTCTATACCTCTGCCAAACAGACTCCCTGGAGGTTGAGCTTTCAGAAGCAAGTTTAACTCTAAGGGAGGAAGCAGCAGAATGTGCCTCTCACATCTAGCCTATAGGAATTCAGGTTGGCAAGTTCTATGGGGAAGCCCATTGCTGCCTATGGTGGAAACGGCATGGGAGATTTCAGTTTCAAAATCTCTGTGAAAAAGCGTCAGAGAAGCTTCTCCGTTTAGAATCCAGCATATCTCACTGAACCCAAGAAGTGGTAGTTAGAAGGGATTTAGAGCTGCAAGCAGTTTGGTTTGGGAAATTAGACGCGAAATGACACTGCAAATGCCTTCCAACAGGCTTGTAAAAGTGTGTTCTATATCTCTGCCAAACAGACTCCCCGGAGGTTGAGCTTTCAGAAGCAAGTTTAACTCTAAGGGAGGAAGCAGCAGAATGTGCCTCTCACATCTAGCCTGTAGGAATTCAGGTTGGCAAGTTCTATGGGGAAGCCCTTTGCTGCCAATGGTGGAAACGGCATGGGAGATTTCAGTTTCAAAATCTCTGTGAAAAAGCGTCAGAGAAGCTTCTCCGTTTAGAATCCAGCATATCTCACTGAACCGAAGAAGTGGTAGTTAGAAGGGCGTTAGAGCTGCAAGCAGTTTGGTTTGGGAAATTAGACACGAAATCACATTGCAAAGGCCTTCCAACAGGCTTGGAAAAGTGTGTTCTATATCTCTGCCAAACAGACTCCCAGGAGGTTGAGCTTTCAGAAGCAAGTTTAACTCTAAGGGAGGAAGCACCAGAATGTGCCTCTCACATCTAGCCTGTAGGAATTCAGGTTGGCAAGTTCTATGGGGCAGCCCTTTGGCGCCTTCGTTGGAAACGGGTTTGGAAATTTCAGTTTCAAAATCTCTGTGAAAAAGAGTCAGAGAAGCTTCTCCGTTTATAATCCAGCATATCTCACTGAACCGAAAAAGTGGTAGTGAGAAGGTAGAGCTGCAAGCAGTTTGGTTTGGGAAATTAGACGTGAAATGACACTGCAAATGCCTTCCAACAGGCTTGGAAAAGTGTGTTCTATATCTCTGCCAAACAGACTCCCCGGAGCTTGAGCTTTCAGAAGCAAGTTTAACTCTTAGGGTGGAATCAGCAGAATGTGCCCTTCACATCTAGCCTGTAGGAATTCAGGTTGGCAAGTTCTTTGGGGAAGCCCATTGCTGCCTATGGTGGAAACGGCATGGGAGATTTCAGTTTCAAAATCTCTGTGAAAAAGCGTCAGAGAAGCTTCTCCGATTAGAATCCAGCATATCTCACTGAACCGAAGAAGTGGTAGTTTGAAGGGTGTTAGAGCTGCAAGCACTTTGGTTTGGGAATTTAGACGCGAAATCACATTGCAAAGGCCTTCCAAAAGGCTTGGAAAATTGTGTTCTATATCTCTGCCAAACAGACTCCCCGGAGGTTGAGCTTTCAGAAGCAAGTTTAACTCTAAGGGAGGAAGCAGCAGAATGTGCCTCTCACATCTAGCCTGTAGGAATTCAGGTTGGCAAGTTCTATGGTGAAGCCCATTGGCGCCTTTGTTGTAAACGCGATTGGAAATTTCAGTTTCAAAATCTCTGTGAAAAAGCATCAGAGAAGCTTCTCCGTTTAGAATCCAGCATATCTCACTGAACCGAAAAAGTGGTTGTTAGAACCTAGAGCTGCAAGCAGTTTGGTTTGGGAAATTAGACGCGAAATGACACTGCAAATGCCTTCCAACAGGCTTGGAAAAGTGTGTTCTATATCTCTGCCAAACAGACTCCCCGGAGCTTGAGCTTTCAGAAGCAAGTTTAACTCTAAGAGAGGAAGCAGCAGAATGTGCCTCTCACATCTAGCCTGTAGGAATTCAGGTTGGCAAGTTCTATGTGGAAGCCCATTGCTGCCTAAGGGGGTAACGGCATGGGAGATTTCAGTTTCAAAATCTCTGTGAAAAAGCGTCAGAGAAGCTTCTCCGTTTAGAATCCAGCATATCTCACTGAACCGAAGAAGTGGTAGTTAGAAGGGAGTTAGAGCTGCAAGCAGTTTGGTTTGGGAAATTAGACGACAAATGACACTGCAAAGGCCTTCCAACAGGCTTGGAAAAGTGTGTTCTATACCTCTGCCAAACAGACTCCCTGGAGGTTGGCTTTCAGAAGCAAGTTTAACACTAAGGGAGGAAGCAGCAGAATGTGCCTCTCACATCTAGCCTGTAGGAATTCAGGTTGGCAAGTTCTATGGGGAAGCCCATTGCTGCCTATGGTGGAAATGGCATGGGAGATTTCAGTTTAAAATCTCTGTGAAAAAGAGTCAGAGAAGCTTTTCCGTTTAGAATCCAGCATATCTCACTGAACCGAAGAAGTGGTAGTTAGAAGGGAGTTAGAGCTGCAAGCTGTTTGGTTTGGGAAATTAGACGCGAAATGACACTGCAAATGCCTTCCAACAGGCTTGGAAATGTGTGTTCTATATCTCTGCCAAACAGACTCCCCGGAGCTTGAGCTTTCAGAAGCAAGTTTAACTCTAAGAGAGGAAGCAGCAGAATGTGCCTCTCACATCTAGCCTGTAGGAATTCAGGTTGGCAAGTTCTATGGGGAAGCCCATTGCTGCCTATGGGGGAAACGGCATGGGAGATTTCAGTTTCAAAATCTCTGTGAAAAAGCGTCAGAGAAGCTTCTCCGTTTAGAATCCAGCATATCTCACCGAACCGAAGAAGTGGTAGTTAGAAGGGAGTTAGAGCTGCAAGCAGTTTGGTTTGGGAAATTAGACGCGAAATCACACTGCAAATGCCTTTCAACAGGCTTGGAAAAGTGTGTTCTATATCTCTGCCAAACAGACTCCCCGGAGGTTGAGCTTTCAGAAGCAAGTTTAACTCTAAGGGAGGAAGCAGCAGAATGTGCCTCTCACATCTAGCCTGTAGGAATTCAGGTTGGCAAGTTCTATGGGGAAGCCCATTGCTGCCTATGGTGGAAACGGCATGGGAGATTTCAGTTTCAAAATCTCTGTGAAAAAGAGTCAGAGAAGCTTCTCCGTTTAGAATCCAGCATATCTCACTGAACCGAAGAAGTGGTAGTTAGAAGGGAGTTAGAGCTGCAAGCAGTTTGGTTTGGGAAATTAGACGCGAAATGACACTGCAAAGCCCTTCCAACAGGCTTGGAAAAGTGTTTTCTATACCTCTGCCAAACAGACTCCCTGGAGGTTGAGCTTTCAGAAGCAAGTTTAACTCTAAGGGAGGAAGCAGCAGAATGTGCCTCTCACATCTAGCCTGTAGGAATTCAGGTTGGCAAGTTCTATGGGGAAGCCCATTGCTGCCTATGGTGGAAACGGCATGGGAGATTTCAGTTTCAAAATCTCTGTGAAAAAGCGTCAGAGAAGCTTCTCCGTTTAGAATCCAGCATATCTCACTGAACCCAAGAAGTGGTAGTTAGAAGGGATTTAGAGCTGCAAGCAGTTTGGTTTGGGAAATTAGACGCGAAATAACACTGCAAATGCCTTCCAACAGGCTTGTAAAAGTGTGTTCTATATCTCTGCCAAACAGACTCCCCGGAGGTTGAGCTTTCAGAAGCAAGTTTAACTCTAAGGGAGGAAGCAGCAGAATGTGCCTCTCACATCTAGCCTGTAGGAATTCAGGTTGGCAAGTTCTATGGGGAAGCCCTTTGCTGCCTATGGTGGAAACGGCATGGGAGATTTCAGTTTCAAAATCTCTGTGAAAAAGCGTCAGAGAAGCTTCTCCGTTTAGAATCCAGCATATCTCACTGAACCGAAGAAGTAGTAGTTAGAAGGGCGTTAGAGCTGCAAGCAGATTGGTTTGGGAAATTAGACACGAAATCACATTGCAAAGGCCTTCCAACAGGCTTGGAAAAGTGTGTTCTATATCTCTGCCAAACAGACTCCCCGGAGCTTGAGCTTTCAGAAGCAAGTTTAACTCTTAGTGTGGAATCAGCAGAATGTGCCCTTCACATCTAGCCTGTAGGAATTCAGGTTGGCAAGTTCTTTGGGGAAGCCCATTGCTGCCTATGGTGGAAACGGCATGGGAGATTTCAGTTTCAAAATCTCTGTGAAAAAGCATCAGAGAAGCTTCTCCGTTTAGAATCCAGCATATCTCACTGAACCGAAGAAGTGGTAGTTAGAAGGGAGTTAGAGCTGCAAGCAGTTTGGTTTGGGAAATTAGACGCGAAATGACACTGCAAATGCCTTCCAACAGGCTTGGAAAAGTGTGTTCTATATCTCTGCCAAACAGACTCCCCGGAGCTTGAGCTTTCAGAAGCAAGTTTAATTCTAAGAGAGGAAGCAGCAGAATGTGCCTCTCACATCTAGCCTGTAGGAATTCAGGTTGGCAAGTTCTATGTGGAAGCCCATTGCTGCCTAAGGGGGTAACGGCATGGGAGATTTCAGTTTCAAAATCTCTGTGAAAAAGCGTCAGAGAAGCTTCTCCGTTTAGAATCCAGCATATCTCACTGAACCGAAGAAGTGGTAGTTAGAAGGGAGTTAGAGCTGCAAGCAGTTTGGTTTGGGAAATTAGACGACAAATGACACTGCAAAGGCCTTCCAACAGGCTTGGAAAAGTGTGTTCTATACCTCTGCCAAACAGACTCCCTGGAGGTTCGCTTTCAGAAGCAAGTTTAACACTAAGGGAGGAAGCAGCAGAATGTGCCTCTCACATCTAGCCTGTAGGATTTCAGGTTGGCAAGTTCTATGGGGAAGCCCATTGGCGCCTTCGTTGGAAACGGGTTTGGAAATTTCAGTTTCAAAATCTCTGTGAAAAAGCATCAGAGAAACTTCTCCGTTTAGAATCCAGCATATCTCACTAAACCGAAGAAGTGGTAGTTAGAAGGGAGTTAGAACTGCAAGCAGTTTGGTTTGGGAAATTAGACGCGAAATGACACTGCAAAGGCCTTCCAACAGGTTTGGAAAAGTGTGTTCTATATCTCTGCCAAACAGACTCCCCGGAGGTTGAGCTTTCAGAAGCAATTTTAACTCTTAGGGTGGAATCAGCAGAATGTGCCCCTCACATCTAGCGTGTAGGAATTCAGGTTGGCAAGTTCTATGGGGAAGCCCATTGCTGCCTATGGTGGAAATGGCATGGGAGATATCAGTTTAAAATCTCTGTGAAAAAGAGTCAGAGAAGCTTTTCCGTTTAGAATCCAGCATATCTCACTGAACCGAAGAAGTGGTAGTTAGAAGGGAGTTAGAGCTGCAAGCTGTTTGGTTTGGGAAATTAGACGCGAAATGAAACAGCAAAGGCCTTCCAACAGTCTTGGAAAAGTGTGTTCTATATCTCCGCCAAACAGACTTCCCGGAGGTTGAGCTTTCAGAATCAAGTTTAACTCTAAGGGAGGAAGCAGCAGAAGGTGCCTCTCACATCTAGCCTGTAGGAATTCAGGTTGGCAAGTTCTATGGGGAAGCCCATTGGCGCCTTCGTTGGAAACGGGTTTGGAAAGTTCAGTTTCAAAATCTCTGTGAAAAAGAGTCAGAGAAGCTTCTCCGTTTAGAATCCAGCATATCTCACTGAACCCAAAAACTGGTTGTTAGAACCTAGAGCTGCAAGCAGTTTGGTTTGGGAAATTAGACGCGAAATGACACTGCAAATGCCTTCCAACAGGCTTGGAAAAGTGTGTTCTATATCTCTGCCAAACAGACTCCCCGGAGCTTGAGCTTTCAGAAGCAAGTTTAACTCTAAGAGAGGAAGCAGCAGAATGTGCCTCTCACATCTAGCCTGTAGGAATTCAGGTTGGCAAGTTCTATGGGGAAGCCCATTGCTGCCTATGGGGGAAACGGCATGGGAGATTTCAGTTTCAAAATCTCTGTGAAAAAGCGTCAGAGAAGCTTCTCCGTTTAGAATCCAGCATATCTCACCGAACCGAAGAAGTGGTAGTTAGAAGGGAGTTAGAGCTGCAAGCAGTTTGGTTTGGGAAATTAGACGCGAAATCACACTGCAAATGCCTTTCAACAGGCTTGGAAAAGTGTGTTCTATATCTCTGCCAAACAGACTCCCCGGAGGTTGAGCTTTCAGAAGCAAGTTTAACTCTAAGGGAGGAAGCAGCAGAATGTGCCTCTCACATCTAGCCTGTAGGAATTCAGGTTGGCAAGTTCT
Source organism: Cynocephalus volans (assembly GCF_027409185.1). Classification (NCBI taxonomy): domain Eukaryota; kingdom Metazoa; phylum Chordata; class Mammalia; order Dermoptera; family Cynocephalidae; genus Cynocephalus; species Cynocephalus volans. The sequence continues at coordinate 1,014,050 of NW_026902372.1, read as the reverse complement.
ATGGGGAAGCCCATTGCTGCCTATGGTGGAAACGGCATGGGAGATTTCAGTTTCAAAATCTCTGTGAAAAAGAGTCAGAGAAGCTTCTCCGTTTAGAATCCAGCATATCTCACTGAACCGAAGAAGTGGTAGTTAGAAGGGATTTAGAGCTGCAAGCAGTTTGGTTTGGGAAATTAGACGCGAAATGACACTGCAAAGCCCTTCCAACAGGCTTGGAAAAGTGTTTTCTATACCTCTGCCAAACAGACTCCCTGGAGGTTGAGCTTTCAGAAGCAAGTTTAACTCTAAGGGAGGAAGCAGCAGAATGTGCCTCTCACATCTAGCCTGTAGGAATTCAGGTTGGCAAGTTCTATGGGGAAGCCCATTGCTGCCTATGGTGGAAACGGCATGGGAGATTTCAGTTTCAAAATCTCTGTGAAAAAGCGTCAGAGAAGCTTCTCCGTTTAGAATCCAGCATATCTCACTGAACCGAAAAAGTGGTTGTTAGAACCTAGAGCTGCAAGCAGTTTGGTTTGGGAAATTAGACGCGAAATGACACTGCAAATGCCTTCCAACAGGCTTGGAAAAGTGTGTTCTATATCTCTGCCAAACAGACTCCCCGGAGCTTGAGCTTTCAGAAGCAAGTTTAACTCTAAGGGAGGAAGGAGCAGAATGTGCCCCTCACATCTAGCCTGTAGGAATTCAGGTTGGCAAGTTCTATGGGGAAGCCCATTGCTGCCTATGGGGGAAACGGCATGGGAGATTTCAGTTTCAAAATCTCTGTGAAAAAGCGTCAGAGAAGCTTCTCCGTTTAGAATCCAGCATATCTCACCGAACCGAAGAAGTGGTAGTTAGAAGGGAGTTAGAGCTGCAAGCAGTTTGGTTTGGGAAATTAGACGCGAAATCACACTGCAAATGCTTTCCAACAGGCTTGGAAAAGTGTGTTCTATATCTCTGCCAAACAGACTCCCCGGAGCTTGAGCTTTCAGAAGCAAGTTTAACTCTAAGGGAGGAAGCAGCAGAATGTGCCTCTCACATCTATCCTGTAGGAATTCAGGTTGGCAAGTTCTATGGGGAAGCCCATTGCTGCCTATGGTGGAAACGGCATGGGAGATTTCAGTTTCAAAATCTCTGTGAAAAAGCGTCAGAGAAGCTTCTCCGTTTAGAATCCAGCATATCTCACTGAACCGAAGAAGTGGTAGTTAGAAGGGAGTTAGAGCTGCAAGCAGTTTGGTTTGGGAAATTAGACGACAAATGACACTGCAAAGGCCTTCCAACAGGCTTGGAAAAGTGTGTTCTATACCTCTGCCAAACAGACTCCCTGGAGGTTGGCTTTCAGAAGCAAGTTTAACACTAAGGGAGGAAGCAGCAGAATGTGCCTCTCACATCTAGCCTGTAGGAATTCAGGTTGGCAAGTTCTATGGGGAAGCCCATTGGCGCCTTCGTTGGAAACGGGTTTGGAAATTTCAGTTTCAAAATCTCTGTGAAAAAGCATCAGAGAAGCTTCTCCGTTTAGAATCAAGCATATCTCACTAAACCGAAGAAGTGGTAGGTAGAAGGGAGTTAGAACTGCAAGCAGTTTGGTTTGGGAAATTAGACGCGAAATGACACTGCAAAGGCCTTCCAACAGGTTTGGAAAAGTGTGTTCTATATCTCTGCCAAACAGACTCCCCGGAGGTTGAGCTTTCAGAAGCAATTTTAACTCTTAGGGTGGAATCAGCAGAATGTGACCCTCACATCTAGCGTGTAGGAATTCAGGTTGGCAAGTTCTATGGGGAAGCCAATTGCTGCCTATGGTGGAAATGGCATGGGAGATTTCAGTTTCAAAATCTCTATGAAAAAGAGTCAGAGAAGCTTTTCCGTTTAGAATCCAGCATATCTCACTGAACCGAAGAAGTGTTAGTTAGAAGGGAGTTAGAGCTGCAAGCTGTTTGGTTTGGGAAATTAGACGCGAAATGAAACAGCAAAGGCCTTCCAACAGTCTTGGAAAAGTGTGTTCTATATCTCTGCCAAACAGACTTCCCGGAGGTTGAGCTTTCAGAATCAAGTTTAACTCTAAGGGAGGAAGCAGCAGAATGTGCCTCTCACATCTAGCCTGTAGGAATTCAGGTTGGCAAGTTCTATGGGGAAGCCCATTGGCGCCTTCGTTGGAAACGGGTTTGGAAAGTTCAGTTTCAAAATCTCTGTGAAAAAGAGTCAGAGAAGCTTCTCCGTTTAGAATCCAGCATATCTCACTGAACCGAAAAAGTGGTACTTAGAAGCTAGAGCTGCAAGCAGTTTGGTTTGGGAAATTAGACGCGAAATGACACTGCAAACGCCTTCCAACAGGCTTGGAAAAGTGTGTTCTATATCTCTGCCAAACAGACTCCCAGGAGGTTTAGCTGTCAGAAGCAAGTTTAACTCTAAGGGAGGAAGCAGCAGAATGTGCCTCTCATATCTAGCCTGTAGGAATTCAGGTTGGCAAGTTCTATGGGGAAGCCCATTGCTGCCTATGGTGGAAACGGCATGGGAGATTTCAGTTTCAAAATCTCTGTGAAAAAGAGTCAGAGAAGCTTCTCCGTTTAGAATCCAGCATATCTCACTGAACCGAAGAAGTGGTAGTTAGAAGGGAGTTAGAGCTGCAAGCAGTTTGGTTTGGGAAATTAGACGCGAAATGACACTGCAAAGCCCTTCCAACAGGCTTGGAAAAGTGTGTTCTATACCTCTGCCAAACAGACTCCCTGGAGGTTGAGCTTTCAGACGCAAGTTTAACTCTAAGGGAGGAAGCAGCAGAATGTGCCTCTCACATCTAGCCTGTAGGAATTCAGGTTGGCAAGTTCTATGGGGAAGCCCCTTGCTGCCTATGGTGGAAACGGCATGGGAGATTTCAGTTTCAAAATCTCTGTGAAAAAGCGTCAGAGAAGCTTCTCCGTTTAGAATCCAGCATATCTCACTGAACCCAAGAAGTGGTAGTTAGAAGGGATTTAGAGCTGCAAGCAGTTTGGTTTGGGAAATTAGACGCGAAATAACACTGCAAATGCCTTCCAACAGGCTTGTAAAAGTGTGTTCTATATCTCTGCCAAACAGACTCCCCGGAGGTTGAGCTTTCAGAAGCAAGTTTAACTCTAAGGGAGGAAGCAGCAGAATGTGCCTCTCACATCTAGCCTGTAGGAATTCAGGTTGGCAAGTTCTATGGGGAAGCCCTTTGCTGCCTATGGTGGAAACGGCATGGGAGATTTCAGTTTCAAAATCTCTGTGAAAAAGCGTCAGAGAAGCTTCTCCGTTTAGAATCCAGCATATCTCACTGAACCGAAGAAGTAGTAGTTAGAAGGGCGTTAGGGCTGCAAGCAGATTGGTTTGGGAAATTAGACACGAAATCACATTGCAAAGGCCTTCCAACAGGCTTGGAAAAGTGTGTTCTATATCTCTGCCAAACAGACTCCCCGGAGCTTGAGCTTTCAGAAGCAAGTTTAACTCTTAGTGTGGAATCAGCAGAATGTGCCCTTCACATCTAGCCTGTAGGAATTCAGGTTGGCAAGTTCTTTGGGGAAGCCCATTGCTGCCTATGGTGGAAACGGCATGGGAGATTTCAGTTTCAAAATCTCTGTGAAAAAGCATCAGAGAAGCTTCTCCGTTTAGAATCCAGCATATCTCACTGAACCGAAGAAGTGGTAGTTAGAAGGGAGTTAGAGCTGCAAGCAGTTTGGTTTGGGAAATTAGACGCGAAATGACACTGCAAATGCCTTCCAACAGGCTTGGAAAAGTGTGTTCTATATCTCTGCCAAACAGACTCCCCGGAGCTTGAGCTTTCAGAAGCAAGTTTAACTCTTAGTGTGGAATCAGCAGAATGTGCCCTTCACATCTAGCCTGTAGGAATTCAGGTTGGCAAGTTCTTTGGGGAAGCCCATTGCTGCCTATGGTGGAAACGGCATGGGAGATTTCAGTTTCAAAATCTCTGTGAAAAAGCGTCAGAGAAGCTTGTCTGTTTTGAATCCAGCATATCTCACTGAACCCAAGAAGTGGTAGTTAGAAGGGAGTTAGAGCTGCAAGCAGTTTGGTTTGGGAAATTAGACGCGAAATGACACTGCAAATGCCTTCCAACAGGCTTGTAAAAGTGTGTTCTATATCTCTGCCAAACAGACTCCCCGGAGGTTGAGCTTTCAGAAGCAAGTTTAACTCTAAGGGAGGAAGCAGCAGAATGTGCCTCTCACATCTAGCCTGTAGGAATTCAGGTTGGCAAGTTCTATGGGGAAGCCCATTGCTGCCTATGGTGGAAACGGCATGGGAGATTTCAGTTTCAAAATCTCTGTGAAAAAGCGTCAGAGAAGCTTCTCCGTTTAGAATCCAGCATATCTCACTGAACCGAAAAAGTGGTTGTTAGAACCTAGAGCTGCAAGCAGTTTGGTTTGGGAAATTAGACGCGAAATGACACTGCAAATGCCTTCCAACAGGCTTGGAAAAGTGTGTTCTATATATCTGCCAAACAGACTCCCCGGAGCTTGAGCTTTCAGAAGCAAGTTTAACTCTAAGGGAGGAAGCAGCAGAATGTGCCTCTCACATCTAGCCTGTAGGAATTCAGGTTGGCAAGTTCTATGGGGAAGCCCATTGCTGCCTATGGTGGAAACGGCATGGGAGATTTCAGTTTCAAAATCTCTGTGAAAAAGCGTCAGAGAAGCTTCTCCGTTTAGAATCCAGCATATCTCACTGAACCCAAGAAGTGGTAGTTAGAAGGGATTTAGAGCTGCAAGCAGTTTGGTTTGGGAAATTAGACGCGAAATGACACTGCAAATGCCTTCCAACAGGCTTGTAAAAGTGTGTTCTATATCTCTGCCAAACAGACTCCCCGGAGGTTGAGCTTTCAGAAGCAAGTTTAAATCTAAGGGAGGAAGCAGCAGAATGTGCCTCTCACATCTAGCCTGTAGGAATTCAGGTTGGCAAGTTCTATGGGGAAGCCCATTGGCGCCTTCGTTGGAAACGGGTTTGGAAATTTCAGTTTCAAAATCTCTGTGAAAAAGCATCAGAGAAGCTTCTCCGTTTAGAATCCAGCATATTTCACTGAACCGAAAAAGTGGTAGTGAGAAGGTAGAGCTGCAAGCAGTTTGGTTTGGGAAATTAGACGTGAAATGACACTGCAAATGCCTTCCAACAGGATTGGAAAAGTGTGTTCTATATCTCTGCCAAACAGACTCCCCGGAGCTTGAGCTTTCAGAAGCAAGTTTAACTCTTAGGGTGGAATCAGCAGAATGTGCCCTTCACATCTAGCCTGTAGGAATTCAGGTTGGCAAGTTCTTTGGGGAAGCCCATTGCTGCCTATGGTGGAAACGGCATGGGAGATTTCAGTTTCAAAATCTCTGTGAAAAAGCGTCAGAGAAGCTTCTCCGTTTAGAATCCAGCATATCTCACTGAACCGAAAAAGTGGTTGTTAGAACCTAGAGCTGCAAGCAGTTTGGTTTGGGAAATTAGACGCGAAATGACACTGCAAATGCCTTCCAACAGGCTTGGAAAAGTGTTTTCTATATCTCTGCCAAAGAGACTCCCCGGAGCTTGAGCTTTCAGAAGCAAGTTTAACTCTAAGAGAGGAAGCAGCAGAATGTGCCTCTCACATCTAGCCTGTAGGAATTCAGGTTGGCAAGTTCTAAGGGGAAGCCCATTGCTGCCTATGGGGGAAACGGCATGGGAGATTTCAGTTTCAAAATCTCTGTGAAAAAGCGTCAGAGAAGCTTCTCCGTTTAGAATCCAGCATATCTCACTGAACCGAAGAAGTGGTAGTTAGAAGGGAGTTAGAGCTGCAAGCAGTTTGGTTTGGGAAATTAGACGACAAATGACACTGCAAAGGCCTTCCAACACGCTTGGAAAAGTGTGTTCTATACCTCTGCCAAACAGACTCCCTGGAGGTTGGCTTTCAGAAGCAAGTTTAACACTAAGGGAGGAAGCAGCAGAATGTGCCTCTCACATCTAGCCTGTAGGAATTCAGGTTGGCAAGTTCTATGGGGAAGCCCATTGGCGCCTTCGTTGGAAACGGGTTTGGAAATTTCAGTTTCAAAATCTCTGTGAAAAAGCATCAGAGAAGCTTCTCCGTTTAGAATCCAGCATATCTCACTAAACCGAAGAAGTGGTAGTTAGAAGGGAATTAGAACTGCAAGCAGTTTGGTTTGGGAAATTAGACGAGAAATCACATTGCAAAGGCCTTCCAACAGGATTGGAAAAGTGTGTTCTATATCTCTGCCAAACAGACTCCCAGTAGGTTGAGCTTTCAGAAGCAAGTTTAACTCTAAGGGAGGAAGCAGCAGAATGTGCCTCTCACATCTAGCCTGTAGGAATTCAGGTTGGCACGTTCTATGGGGAAGCCCATTGGCGCCTTCGTTGGAAACGGGTTTCGAAATTTCAGTTTCAAAATCTCTGTGAAAAAGCATCAGAGAAGCTTCTCCGTTTAGAATCCAGCATATCTCACCGAACCGAAGAAGTGGTAGTTGGAAGGGAGTTAGAGCTGCAAGCAGTTTGGTTTGGGAAATTAGACGCGAAATGACACTGCAAAGGCCTTCCAACAGGCTTGGAAAAGTGTGTTCTATACCTCTGCCAAACAGACTCCCCGGAGGTTGAGCTTTCAGAAGCAAGTTTAACACTAAGGGAGGAAGCAGCAGAATGTGCCTCTCACATCTAGCCTGTAGGAATTCAGGTTGGCAAGTTCTATGGGGAAGCCCATTGCTGCCTATGGGGGAAACGGCATGGGAGATTTTAGTTTCAAAATCTTTGTGAAAAATCGTCAGAGAAGCTTCTCCGTTTAGAATCCAGCATATCACACTGAACTGAAGAAGTGGTAGTTATAAGGGAGTTAGAGCTGCAAGCAGTTTGATTTGGGAAATTAGACGCGAAATCACATTGCAAAGGCCGTCCAACAGGATTGGAAAAGTGTGTTCTATATCTCTGCCAAACAGACTCCCAGGAGGTTGAGCTTTCAGAAGCAAGTTTAACTCTAACGGAGGAAGCAGCAGAATGTGCCTCTCACATATAGCCTGTAGGAATTCAGGTTGGCAAGTTCTATTGGGAAGCCCATTGGCGCATTCGTTGGAAACGGGTTTGGAAATTTCAGTTTCAAAATCTCTGTGAAAAAGCGTCAGAGAAGCTTCTCCGTTTAGAATCCAGCATATCTCACTGAACCGAAGAAGTGGTAGTTAGAAGGGAGTTAGAGCTGCAAGCAGTTTGGTTTGGGAAATTAGACGCGAAATCACACTGCAAATGCCTTCCAACAGGCTTGGAAAAGTGTGTTCTATATCTCTGCCAAACAGACTCCCCGGAGGTTGAGCTTTCAGAAGCAAGTTTAACTCTAAGGGAGGAAGCACCAGAATGTGCCTCTCACATCTAGCCTGTAGGAATTCAGGTTGGCAAGTTCTATGGGGAAGCCCATTGCTGCCTATGGTGGAAACGGCATGGGAGATTTCAGTTTCAAAATCTCTGTGAAAAAGCGTCAGAGAAGATTCTCCGTTTAGAATCCAGCATATCTCACTGAACCGAAGAAGTGGTAGTTAGAAGGGAGTTAGAGCTGCAAGCAGTTTGGTTTGGGAAATTAGACGCGAAATCACATTGCAAAGGCCTTCGAACATGCTTGGAAAAGTGTGTTCTATATCTCTGCCAAACAGACTCCCCGGAGGTTGAGCTTTCAGAAGCAAGTTTAACTCTTAGGGTGGAATCAGCAGAATCTGCTCCTCAAATCTAGCCTGTAGGAATTCAGGTTGGCAAGTTCTATGGGGAAGCCCATTGCTGCCTATGGGGGAAACGGCATGGGAGATTTCAGTTTCAAAATCTCTGTGAAAAAGCGTCAGAGAAGCTTCTCCGTTTAGAATCCAGCATATCTCACTGAACCGAAGAAGTGGTAGTTAGAAGGGAGTTAGAGCTGCAAGCAAGTTGGTTTGGGAAATTAGACGCGAAATGACACTGCAAAGGCCTTCCAACAGGCTTGGAAAAGTGTGTTCTATACCTCTGCCAAACAGACTCCCTGGAGGTTGAGCTTTCAGAAGCAAGTTTAACACTAAGGGAGGAAGCAGCAGAATGTGCCTCTCACATCTAGCCTGTAGGAATTCAGGTTGGCAAGTTCTATGGGGAAGCCCATTGCTGCCTATGGTGGAAACGGCATGGGAGATTTCAGTTTCAAAATCTTTGTGAAAAAGCGTCAGAGAAGCTTCTCCGTTTAGAATCCAGCATATCACACTGAACTGAAGAAGTAGTAGATAGAAGGGAGTTAGAGCTGCAAGCAGTTTGGTTTGGGAAAATAGACGCGAAATCACATTGCAAAGGCCTTCAAACAGGATTGGAAAAGTGTGTTCTATATCTCTGACAAACAGACTCCCAGGAGGTTGAGCTTTCAAAAGCAAGTTTAACTCTAAGAGAGGAAGCAGCAGAATGTGCCTCTCACATCTAGCCTGTAGGAATTCAGGTTGGCAAGTTCTATGGGGAAGCCCATTGGCGCCTTGGTTGGAAACGGGTTTGGAAATTTCAGTTTCAAAATCTCTGTGAAAAAGCATCAGAGAAGCTTCTCCGTTTAGAATCCAGCATATCTCACTGAACCGAAAAAGTGGTAGTGAGAAGGTAGAGCTGCAAACAGTTTGGTTTGGGAAATTAGACTTGAAATGAAACTGCAAATGCCTTCCAACAGGCTTGGAAAAGTGTGTTCTATACCTCTGCCAAACAGACTCCCAGGAGGTTTAGCTGTCAGAAGCAAGTTTAACTCTAAGGGAGGAAGCAGCAGAATGTGCCTCTCACATCTAGCCTGTAGGAATTCAGGTTGGCAAGTTCTATGGGAAAGCCCATTGCTGCCTAAGGTGGAAACGGCATGGGAGATTTCAGTTTCAAAATCTCTGTGAAAAAGCGTCAGAGAAGCTTCTCCGTTTAGAATCCATTATATCACACTGAACTGAAAATTGGTAGTTACAAGGGAGTTAGAGCTGCAAGCAGTTTGGTTTGGGAAATTAGACGAGAAATCACATTGCAAAGGCCTTCCAACAGGATTGGAAAAGTGTGTTCTATATCTCTGCCAAACAGACTCCCAGGAGGTTGAGCATTCAGAAGCAAGTTTAACTCTAAGGGAGGAAGCAGCAGAATGTGCCTCTCACATCTAGCCTGTAGGAATTCAGGTTGGCAAGTTCTATGGGGAAGCCTATTGGCGCCTTCGTTGGAAACGGGTTTGGAAATTTCAGTTTCAAAATCTCTGTGAAAAAGCGTCAGAGAAGCTTTTCCTTTTAGAATCCAGCATATCTCACTGAAACGAAGAAGTGGTAGTTAGAAGGGAGTTAGAGCTGCAAGCAGTTTGGTTTGGGAAATTAGACGTGAAATGACACTGCAAATGCCTTCCAACAGGATTGGAAAAGTGTGTTCTATATCTCTGCCAAACAGACTCCCCGGAGCTTGAGCTTTCAGAAGCAAGTTTAACTCTTAGGGTGGAATCAGCAGAATGTGCCCTTCACATCTAGCCTGTAGGAATTCAGGTTGGCAAGTTCTTTGGGGAAGCCCATTGCTGCCTATGGTGGAAACGGCATGGGAGATTTCAGTTTCAAAATCTCTGTGAAAAAGCGTCAGAGAAGCTTCTCCGTTTAGAATCCAGCATATCTCACTGAACCGAAAAAGTGGTTGTTAGAACCTAGAGCTGCAAGCAGTTTGGTTTGGGAAATTAGACGCGAAATGACACTGCAAATGCCTTCCAACAGGCTTGGAAAAGTGTTTTCTATATCTCTGCCAAAGAGACTCCCCGGAGCTTGAGCTTTCAGAAGCAAGTTTAACTCTAAGAGAGGAAGCAGCAGAATGTGCCTCTCACATCTAGCCTGTAGGAATTCAGGTTGGCAAGTTCTAAGGGGAAGCCCATTGCTGCCTATGGGGGAAACGGCATGGGAGATTTCAGTTTCAAAATCTCTGTGAAAAAGCGTCAGAGAAGCTTCTCCGTTTAGAATCCAGCATATCTCACTGAACCGAAGAAGTGGTAGTTAGAAGGGAGTTAGAGCTGCAAGCAGTTTGGTTTGGGAAATTAGACGACAAATGACACTGCAAAGGCCTTCCAACACGCTTGGAAAAGTGTGTTCTATACCTCTGCCAAACAGACTCCCTGGAGGTTGGCTTTCAGAAGCAAGTTTAACACTAAGGGAGGAAGCAGCAGAATGTGCCTCTCACATCTAGCCTGTAGGAATTCAGGTTGGCAAGTTCTATGGGGAAGCCCATTGGCGCCTTCGTTGGAAACGGGTTTGGAAATTTCAGTTTCAAAATCTCTGTGAAAAAGCATCAGAGAAGCTTCTCCGTTTAGAATCCAGCATATCTCACTAAACCGAAGAAGTGGTAGTTAGAAGGGAATTAGAACTGCAAGCAGTTTGGTTTGGGAAATTAGACGAGAAATCACATTGCAAAGGCCTTCCAACAGGATTGGAAAAGTGTGTTCTATATCTCTGCCAAACAGACTCCCAGTAGGTTGAGCTTTCAGAAGCAAGTTTAACTCTAAGGGAGGAAGCAGCAGAATGTGCCTCTCACATCTAGCCTGTAGGAATTCAGGTTGGCACGTTCTATGGGGAAGCCCATTGGCGCCTTCGTTGGAAACGGGTTTCGAAATTTCAGTTTCAAAATCTCTGTGAAAAAGCATCAGAGAAGCTTCTCCGTTTAGAATCCAGCATATCTCACCGAACCGAAGAAGTGGTAGTTAGAAGGGAGTTAGGGCTGCAAGCAGTTTGGTTTGGGAAATTAGACGCGAAATGACACTGCAAAGGCCTTCCAACAGGCTTGGAAAAGTGTGTTCTATACCTCTGCCAAACAGACTCCCTGGAGGTTGAGCTTTCAGAAGCAAGTTTAACACTAAGGGAGGAAGCAGCAGAATGTGCCTCTCACATCTAGCCTGTAGGAATTCAGGTTGGCAAGTTCTATGGGGAAGCCCATTGCTGCCTATGGGGGAAACGGCATGGGAGATTTTAGTTTCAAAATCTTTGTGAAAAATCGTCCGAGAAGCTTCTCCGTTTAGAATCCAGCATATCACACTGAACTGAAGAAGTGGTAGTTATAAGGGAGTTAGAGCTGCAAGCAGTTTGATTTGGGAAATTAGACGCGAAATCACATTGCAAAGGCCGTCCAACAGGATTGGAAAAATGTGTTCTATATCTCTGCCAAACAGACTCCCAGGAGGTTGAGCTTTCAGAAGCAAGTTTAACTCTAACGGAGGAAGCAGCAGAATGTGCCTCTCACATATAGCCTGTAGGAATTCAGGTTGGCAAGTTCTATTGGGAAGCCCATTGGCGCATTCGTTGGAAACGGGTTTGGAAATTTCAGTTTCAAAATCTCTGTGAAAAAGCGTCAGAGAAGCTTCTCCGTTTAGAATCCAGCATATCTCACTGAACCGAAGAAGTGGTAGTTAGAAGGGAGTTAGAGCTGCAAGCAGTTTGGTTTGGGAAATTAGACGCGAAATCACACTGCAAATGCCTTCCAACAGGCTTGGAAAAGTGTGTTCTATATCTCTGCCAAACAGACTCCCCGGAGGTTGAGCTTTCAGAAGCAAGTTTAACTCTTAGGGTGGAATCAGCAGAATCTGCTCCTCAAATCTAGCCTGTAGGAATTCAGGTTGGCAAGTTCTATGGGGAAGCCCATTGCTGCCTATGGGGGAAACGGCATGGGAGATTTCAGTTTCAAAATCTCTGTGAAAAAGCGTCAGAGAAGCTTCTCCGTTTAGAATCCAGCATATCTCACTGAACCGAAGAAGTGGTAGTTAGAAGGGAGTTAGAGCTGCAAGCAAGTTGGTTTGGGAAATTAGACGCGAAATGACACTGCAAAGGCCTTCCAACAGGCTTGGAAAAGTGTGTTCTATACCTCTGCCAAACAGACTCCCTGGAGGTTGAGCTTTCAGAAGCAAGTTTAACACTAAGGGAGGAAGCAGCAGAATGTGCCTCTCACATCTAGCCTGTAGGAATTCAGGTTGGCAAGTTCTATGGGGAAGCCCATTGCTGCCTATGGTGGAAACGGCATGGGAGATTTCAGTTTCAAAATCTTTGTGAAAAAGCGTCAGAGAAGCTTCTCCGTTTAGAATCCAGCATATCACACTGAACCGAAGAAGTAGTAGATAGAAGGGAGTTAGAGCTGCAAGCAGTTTGGTTTGGGAAAATAGACGCGAAATCACATTGCAAAGGCCTTCAAACAGGATTGGAAAAGTGTGTTCTATATCTCTGACAAACAGACTCCCAGGAGGTTGAGCTTTCAAAAGCAAGTTTAACTCTAAGAGAGGAAGCAGCAGAATGTGCCTCTCACATCTAGCCTGTAGGAATTCAGGTTGGCAAGTTCTATGGGGAAGCCCATTGGCGCCTTGGTTGGAAACGGGTTTGGAAATTTCAGTTTCAAAATCTCTGTGAAAAAGCATCAGAGAAGCTTCTCCGTTTAGAATCCAGCATATCTCACTGAACCGAAAAAGTGGTAGTGAGAAGGTAGAGCTGCAAACAGTTTGGTTTGGGAAATTAGACTTGAAATGAAACTGCAAATGCCTTCCAACAGGCTTGGAAAAGTGTGTTCTATACCTCTGCCAAACAGACTCCCAGGAGGTTTAGCTGTCAGAAGCAAGTTTAACTCTAAGGGAGGAAGCAGCAGAATGTGCCTCTCACATCTAGCCTGTAGGAATTCAGGTTGGCAAGTTCTATGGGAAAGCCCATTGCTGCCTAAGGTGGAAACGGCATGGGAGATTTCAGTTTCAAAATCTCTGTGAAAAAGCGTCAGAGAAGCTTCTCCGTTTAGAATCCATTATATCACACTGAACTGAAAATTGGTAGTTACAAGGGAGTTAGAGCTGCAAGCAGTTTGGTTTGGGAAATTAGACGAGAAATCACATTGCAAAGGCCTTCCAACAGGATTGGAAAAGTGTGTTCTATATCTCTGCCAAACAAACTCCCCGGAGGTTGAGCTTTCAGAAGCAAGTTTAACTCTAAGGGAGGAAGCAGCAGAATGTGCCTCTCACATCTAGCCTGTAGGAGTTCAGGTTGGCAAGTTCTATGGGGAAGCCCATTGCTGCCTATGGTGGAAACGGCATGGGAGATTTCAGTTTCAAAATCTCTGTGAAAAAGCGTCAGAGAAGCTTCTCCGTTTAGAATCCAGCATATCTCACTGAACCGAAGAAGTGGTAGTTAGAAGGGAGTTAGAGCTGCAAGCAGTTTGGTTTGGAAAATTAGACGCGAAATGAAACTGCAAATGCCTTCCAACAGGCTTGGAAAAGCGTGTTCTATATCTCTGCCAAACAAACTCCCCGGAGGTTGAGCTTTCAGAAGCTAGTTTAACTCTAAGGGAGGAAGCAGCAGAATGTGCCTCTCACATCTAGCCTGTAGGAATTCAGGTTGGCAAGTTCTATGGGGAAGCCCATTGGGGCCTTCGTTGGAAACGGGTTTGGAAATTTCAGTTTCAAAATCTCTGTGAAAAAGCGTCAGAGAAGCTTCTCCGTTTAGAATCCAGCATATCTCACTGAACCGAAGAAGTGGTAGTTAGAAGGGAGTTAGAGCTGCAAGCAGTTTGGTTTGGGAAATTAGACGCGAAATGAAACTGCAAATGCCTTCCAACAGGCTTGGAAAAGTGTGTTCTATATCTCTGCCAAACAAACTCCCCGGAGGTTGAGCTTTCAGAAGCAAGTTTAACTCTAAGGGAGGAAGCAGCAGAATGTGCCTCTCACATCTAGCCAGTAGGAATTCAGGTTGGCAAGTTCTATGGGGAAGCCCATTGCTGCCTATGGTGGAAACGGCATGGGAGATTTGAGTTTCAAAATCTCTGTGAAAAAGCGTCAGAGAAGCTTCTCCGTTTAGAATCCAGCATATCTCACTGAACCGAAGAAGTGGTAGTTAGAAGGGAGTTAGAGCTGCAAGCAGTTTGGTTTGGGAAATTAGATGCGAAATGACACTGCAAAGGCCTTCCAACAGGCTTGGAAAAGTGTGTTCTATATCTCTGCCAAACAGAGTCCCCGGAGGTTGAGCTTTCAGAAGCAAGCTTAACTGTTAGGGAGGAAGCAGCAGAATGTGCCTCTCACATCTAGCCTGTAGGAATTCAGGTTGGCAAGTTCTATGGGGAAGCCCATTCCTGCCTATGGTGGAAACGGCATGGGAGATTTCAGTTTCAAAATCTCTGTGAAAAAGCGTCAGAGAAGCTTCTCCGTTTAGAATCCAGCATATCTCACTGAACCGAAGAAGTGGTAGTTAGAAGGGAGTTAGAGCTGCAAGCAGTTTGGTTTGGGAAATTAGACGCGAAATGAAACTGCAAATGCCTTCCAACAGGCTTGGAAAAGTGTGTTCTATATCTCTGCCAAACAGACTCCCCAGAGGTTGAGCTTTCAGAAGCAAGTTTAACTCTAAGGGAGGAAGCATCAGAATGTGCCTCTCACATCTAGCCTGTAGGAATTCAGGTTGGCAAGTTCTATGGGGAAGCCCATTGCTGCCTATGGTGGAAACGGCATGGGAGATTTCAGTTTCAAAATCTCTGTGAAAAAGCGTCAGAGAAGCTTCTCCGTTTAGAATCCAGCATATCTCACTGAACCGAAGAAGTGGTAGTTAGAAGCGAGTTAGAGCTGCAAGCAGTTTGGTTTGGGAAATTAGACGTGAAATGAAACTGCAAATGCCTTCCAACAGGCTTGGAAAAGTGTGTTCTATATCTCTGCCAAACAAACTCCCCGGAGGTTGAGCTTTCAGAAGCAAGTTTAACTCTAAGGGAGGAAGCAGCAGAATGTGCCTCTCACATCTAGCCTGTAGGAATTCAGGTTGGCAAGTTCTATGGGGAAGCCCATTGCTGCCTATGGTGGAAACGGCATGGGAGATTTCAGTTTCAAAATCTCTGTGAAAAAGCGTCAGAGAAGCTTCTCCGTTTAGAATCCAGCATATCTCACTGAACCGAAGAAGTGGTAGTTAGAAGGGAGTTAGAGCTGCAAGCAGTTTGGTTTGGGAAATTAGACGCGAAATGAAACTGCAAATGCCTTCCAACAGGCTTGGAAAAGTGTGTTCTATATCTCTGCCAAACAAACTCCCCGGAGGTTGAGCTTTCAGAAGCTAGTTTAACTCTAAGGGAGGAAGCAGCAGAATGTGCCTCTCACATCTAGCCTGTAGGAATTCAGGTTGGCAAGTTCTATGGGGAAGCCTATTGGCGCCTTCGTTGGAAACGGGTTTGGAAATTTCAGTTTCAAAATCTCTGTGAAAAAGCGTCAGAGAAGCTTTTCCTTTTAGAATCCAGCATATCTCTCTGAAACGAAGAAGTGGTAGTTAGAAGGGAGTTAGAGCTGCAAGCAGTTTGGTTTGGGAAATTAGACGCGAAATGAAACTGCAAATGCCTTCCAACAGGGTTGGAAAAGTGTGTTCTATATCTCTGCCAAACAAACTCCCCGGAGGTTGAGCTTTCAGAAGCAAGTTTAACTCTAAGGGAGGAAGCAGCAGAATGTGCCTCTCACATCTAGCCTGTAGGAATTCAGGTTGGCAAGTTCTATGGGGAAGCCCATTGCTGCCTATGGTGGAAACGGCATGGGAGATTTCAGTTTCAAAATCTCTGTGAAAAAGCGTCAGAGAAGCTTCTCCGTTTAGAATCCAGCATATCTCACTGAACCGAAGAAGTGGTAGTTAGAAGGGAGTTAGAGCTGCAAGCAGTTTGGTTTGGGAAATTAGACGCGAAATGAAACTGCAAATGCCTTCCAACAGGCTTGGAAAAGTGTGTTCTATATCTCTGCCAAACAAACTCCCCGGAGGTTGAGCTTTCAAAAGCTAGTTTAACTCTAAGGGAGGAAGCAGCAGAATGTGCCTCTCACATCTAGCCTGTAGGAATTCAGGTTGGCAAGTTCTATGGGGAAGCCTATTGGCGCCTTCGTTGGAAACGGGTTTGGAAATTTCAGTTTCAAAATCTCTGTGAAAAAGCGTCAGAGAAGCTTTTCCTTTTAGAATCCAGCTTATCTCACTGAAACGAAGAAGTGGTAGTTAGAAGGGAGTTAGAGCTGCAAGCAGTTTGGTTTGGGAAATTAGACGCGAAATGAAACTGCAAATGCCTTCCAACAGGCTTGGAAAAGTGTGTTCTATATCTCTGCCAAACAAACTCCCCGGAGGTTGAGCTTTCAGAAGCAAGTTTAACTCTAAGGGAGGAAGCAGCAGAATGTGCCTCTCACATCTAGCCTGTAGGAATTCAGGGTGGCAAGTTCTATGGGGAAGCCCATTGCTGCCTATGGTGGAAACGGCATGGGAGATTTTAGTTTCAAAATCTCTGTGAAAAAGCGTCAGAGAAGCTTCTCCGTTTAGAATCCAGCATATCTCACTGAACCGAAGAAGTGGTAGTTAGAAGGGAGTTAGAGCTGCAAGCAGTTTGGTTTGGGAAATTAGACGCGAAATGAACCTGCAAATGCCTTCCAACAGGCTTGGAAAAGTGTGTTCTATATCTCTGCCAAACAAACTCCCCGGAGGTTGAGCTTTCAGAAGCTAGTTTAACTCTAAGGGAGGAAGCAGCAGAATGTGCCTCTCACATCTAGCCTGTAGGAATTCAGGTTGGCAAGTTCTATGGGGAAGCCCATTGGGGCCTTCGTTGGAAACGGGTTTGGAAATTTCAGTTTCAAAATCTCTGTGAAAAAGCGTCAGAGAAGCTTCTCCGTTTAGAATCCAGCATATCTCACTGAACCGAAGAAGTGGTAGTTAGAAGGGAGTTAGAGCTGCAAGCAGTTTGGTTTGGGAAATTAGACGCGAAATGAAACTGCAAATGCCTTCCAACAGGCTTGGAAAAGTGTGTTCTATATCTCTGCCAAACAAACTCCCCGGAGGTTGAGCTTTCAGAAGCAAGTTTAACTCTAAGGGAGGAAGCAGCAGAATGTGCCTCTCACATCTAGCCTTTAGGAATTCAGGTTGGCAAGTTCTATGGGGAAGCCCATTGCTGCCTATGGTGGAAACGGCATGGGAGATTTGAGTTTCAAAATCTCTGTGAAAAAGCGTCAGAGAAGCTTCTCCGTTTAGAATCCAGCATATCTCACTGAACCGAAGAAGTGGTAGTTAGAAGGGAGTTAGAGCTGCAAGCAGTTTGGTTTGGGAAATTCGATGCGAAATGACACTGCAAAGGACTTCCAACAGGCTTGGAAAAGTGTGTTCTATATCTCTGCCAAACAGAGTCCCCGGAGGTTGAGCTTTCAGAAGCAAGCTTAACTGTTAGGGAGGAAGCAGCAGAATGTGCCTCTCACATCTAGCCTGTAGGAATTCAGGTTGGCAAGTTCTATGGGGAAGCCCATTGGCGCCTTGGTTGGAAACGGGTTTGGAAATTTCAGTTTCAAAATCTCTGTGAAAAAGCATCAGAGAAGCTTCTCCGTTTAGAATCCAGCATATCTCACTGAACCGAAAAAGTGGTAGTGAGAAGGTAGAGCTGCAAACAGTTTGGTTTGGGAAATTAGACTTGAAATGAAACTGCAAATGCCTTCCAACAGGCTTGGAAAAGTGTGTTCTATACCTCTGCCAAACAGACTCCCAGGAGGTTTAGCTGTCAGAAGCAAGTTTAACTCTAAGGGAGGAAGCAGCAGAATGTGCCTCTCACATCTAGCCTGTAGGAATTCAGGTTGGCAAGTTCTATGGGGAAGCCCATTGCTGCCTAAGGTGGAAACGGCATGGGAGATTTCAGTTTCAAAATCTCTGTGAAAAAGCGTCAGAGAAGCTTCTCCGTTTAGAATCCATTATATCACACTGAACTGAAAATTGGTAGTTACAAGGGAGTTAGAGCTGCAAGCAGTTTGGTTTGGGAAATTAGACGAGAAATCACATTGCAAAGGCCTTCCAACAGGATTGGAAAAGTGTGTTCTATATCTCTGCCAAACAGACTCCCAGGAGGTTGAGCATTCAGAAGCAAGTTTAACTCTAAGGGAGGAAGCAGCAGAATGTGCCTCTCACATCTAGCCTGTAGGAATTCAGGTTGGCAAGTTCTATGGGGAAGCCTATTGGCGCCTTCGTTGGAAACGGGTTTGGAAATTTCAGTTTCAAAATCTCTGTGAAAAAGCGTCAGAGAAGCTTTTCCTTTTAGAATCCAGCATATCTCACTGAAACGAAGAAGTGGTAGTTAGAAGGGAGTTAGAGCTGCAAGCAGTTTGGTTTGGGAAATTAGACGCGAAATGAAACTGCAAATGCCTTCCAACAGGCTTGGACAAGTGTGTTCTATATCTCTGCCAAACAAACTCCCCGGAGGTTGAGCTTTCAGAAGCAAGTTTAACTCTAAGGGAGGAAGCAGCAGAATGTGCCTCTCACATCTAGCCTGTAGGAGTTCAGGTTGGCAAGTTCTATGGGGAAGCCCATTGCTGCCTATGGTGGAAACGGCATGGGAGATTTCAGTTTCAAAATCTCTGTGAAAAAGCGTCAGAGAAGCTTCTCCGTTTAGAATCCAGCATATCTCACTGAACCGAAGAAGTGGTAGTTAGAAGGGAGTTAGAGCTGCAAGCAGTTTGGTTTGGAAAATTAGACGCGAAATGAAACTGCAAATGCCTTCCAACAGGCTTGGAAAAGCGTGTTCTATATCTCTGCCAAACAAACTCCCCGGAGGTTGAGCTTTCAGAAGCTAGTTTAACTCTAAGGGAGGAAGCAGCAGAATGTGCCTCTCACATCTAGCCTGTAGGAATTCAGGTTGGCAAGTTCTATGGGGAAGCCCATTGGGGCCTTCGTTGGAAACGGGTTTGGAAATTTCAGTTTCAAAATCTCTGTGAAAAAGCGTCAGAGAAGCTTCTCCGTTTAGAATCCAGCATATCTCACTGAACCGAAGAAGTGGTAGTTAGAAGGGAGTTAGAGCTGCAAGCAG
The DNA here is from genome assembly GCF_027409185.1 of Cynocephalus volans. Taxonomy (NCBI): domain Eukaryota; kingdom Metazoa; phylum Chordata; class Mammalia; order Dermoptera; family Cynocephalidae; genus Cynocephalus; species Cynocephalus volans. The sequence goes on along the minus strand of NW_026902372.1, from coordinate 995,330 downwards.
TTTGGTTTGGGAAATTAGACGCGAAATGAAACTGCAAATGCCTTCCAACAGGCTTGGAAAAGTGTGTTCTATATCTCTGCCAAACAAACTCCCCGGAGGTTGAGCTTTCAGAAGCAAGTTTAACTCTAAGGGAGGAAGCAGCAGAATGTGCCTCTCACATCTAGCCTTTAGGAATTCAGGTTGGCAAGTTCTATGGGGAAGCCCATTGCTGCCTATGGTGGAAACGGCATGGGAGATTTGAGTTTCAAAATCTCTGTGAAAAAGCGTCAGAGAAGCTTCTCCGTTTAGAATCCAGCATATCTCACTGAACCGAAGAAGTGGTAGTTAGAAGGGAGTTAGAGCTGCAAGCAGTTTGGTTTGGGAAATTAGATGCGAAATGACACTGCAAAGGCCTTCCAACAGGCTTGGAAAAGTGTGTTCTATATCTCTGCCAAACAGAGTCCCCGGAGGTTGAGCTTTCAGAAGCAAGCTTAACTGTTAGGGAGGAAGCAGCAGAATGTGCCTCTCACATCTAGCCTGTAGGAATTCAGGTTGGCAAGTTCTATGGGGAAGCCCATTCCTGCCTATGGTGGAAACGGCATGGGAGATTTCAGTTTCAAAATCTCTGTGAAAAAGCGTCAGAGAAGCTTCTCCGTTTAGAATCCAGCATATCTCACTGAACCGAAGAAGTGGTAGTTAGAAGGGAGTTAGAGCTGCAAGCAGTTTGGTTTGGGAAATTAGACGCGAAATGAAACTGCAAATGCCTTCCAACAGGCTTGGAAAAGTGTGTTCTATATCTCTGCCAAACAGACTCCCCAGAGGTTGAGCTTTCAGAAGCAAGTTTAACTCTAAGGGAGGAAGCATCAGAATGTGCCTCTCACATCTAGCCTGTAGGAATTCAGGTTGGCAAGTTCTATGGGGAAGCCCATTGCTGCCTATGGTGGAAACGGCATGGGAGATTTCAGTTTCAAAATCTCTGTGAAAAAGCGTCAGAGAAGCTTCTCCGTTTAGAATCCAGCATATCTCACTGAACCGAAGAAGTGGTAGTTAGAAGCGAGTTAGAGCTGCAAGCAGTTTGGTTTGGGAAATTAGACGTGAAATGAAACTGCAAATGCCTTCCAACAGGCTTGGAAAAGTGTGTTCTATATCTCTGCCAAACAAACTCCCCGGAGGTTGAGCTTTCAGAAGCAAGTTTAACTCTAAGGGAGGAAGCAGCAGAATGTGCCTCTCACATCTAGCCTGTAGGAATTCAGGTTGGCAAGTTCTATGGGGAAGCCCATTGCTGCCTATGGTGGAAACGGCATGGGAGATTTCAGTTTCAAAATCTCTGTGAAAAAGCGTCAGAGAAGCTTCTCCGTTTAGAATCCAGCATATCTCACTGAACCGAAGAAGTGGTAGTTAGAAGGGAGTTAGAGCTGCAAGCAGTTTGGTTTGGGAAATTAGACGCGAAATGAAACTGCAAATGCCTTCCAACAGGCTTGGAAAAGTGTGTTCTATATCTCTGCCAAACAAACTCCCCGGAGGTTGAGCTTTCAGAAGCTAGTTTAACTCTAAGGGAGGAAGCAGCAGAATGTGCCTCTCACATCTAGCCTGTAGGAATTCAGGTTGGCAAGTTCTATGGGGAAGCCTATTGGCGCCTTCGTTGGAAACGGGTTTGGAAATTTCAGTTTCAAAATCTCTGTGAAAAAGCGTCAGAGAAGCTTTTCCTTTTAGAATCCAGCATATCTCACTGAAACGAAGAAGTGGTAGTTAGAAGGGAGTTAGAGCTGCAAGCAGTTTGGTTTGGGAAATTAGACGCGAAATGAAACTGCAAATGCCTTCCAACAGGCTTGGAAAAGTGTGTTCTATATCTCTGCCAAACAAACTCCCCGGAGGTTGAGCTTTCAGAAGCAAGTTTAACTCTAAGGGAGGAAGCAGCAGAATGTGCCTCTCACATCTAGCCTGTAGGAATTCAGGTTGGCAAGTTCTATGGGGAAGCCCATTGCTGCCTATGGTGGAAACGGCATGGGAGATTTCAGTTTCAAAATCTCTGTGAAAAAGCGTCAGAGAAGCTTCTCCGTTTAGAATCCAGCATATCTCACTGAACCCAAGAAGTGGTAGTTAGAAGGGAGTTAGAGCTGCAAGCAGTTTGGTTTGGGAAATTAGACGCGAAATGACACTGCAAATGCCTTCCAACAGGCTTGTAAAAGTGTGTTCTATATCTCTGCCAAACAGACTCCCCGGAGGTTGAGCTTTCAGAAGCAAGTTTAACTCTAAGGGAGGAAGCAGCAGAATGTGCCTCTCACATCTAGCCTGTAGGAATTCAGGTTGGCAAGTTCTATGGGGAAGCCCATTGCTGCCTATGGTGGAAACGGCATGGGAGATTTCAGTTTCAAAATCTCTGTGAAAAAGCGTCAGAGAAGCTTCTCCGTTTAGAATCCAGCATATCTCACTGAACCGAAAAAGTGGTTGTTAGAACCTAGAGCTGCAAGCAGTTTGGTTTGGGAAATTAGACGCGAAATGACACTGCAAATGCCTTCCAACAGGCTTGGAAAAGTGTGTTCTATATATCTGCCAAACAGACTCCCCGGAGCTTGAGCTTTCAGAAGCAAGTTTAACTCTAAGGGAGGAAGCAGCAGAATGTGCCTCTCACATCTAGCCTGTAGGAATTCAGGTTGGCAAGTTCTATGGGGAAGCCCATTGCTGCCTATGGTGGAAACGGCTTGGGAGATTTCAGTTTCAAAATCTCTGTGAAAAAGCGTCAGAGAAGCTTCTCCGTTTAGAATCCAGCATATCTCACTGAACCCAAGAAGTGGTAGTTAGAAGGGATTTAGAGCTGCAAGCAGTTTGGTTTGGGAAATTAGACGCGAAATGACACTGCAAATACCTTCCAACAGGATTGGAAAAGTGTGTTCTATATCTCTGCCAAACAGACTCCCCGGAGGTTGAGCTTTCAGAAGCAAGTTTAAATCTAAGGGAGGAAGCAGCAGAATGTGCCTCTCACATCTAGCCTGTAGGAATTCAGGTTGGCAAGTTCTATGGGGAAGCCCATTGGCGCCTTCGTTGGAAACGGGTTTGGAAATTTCAGTTTCAAAATCTCTGTGAAAAAGCATCAGAGAAGCTTCTCCGTTTAGAATCCAGCATATTTCACTGAACCGAAAAAGTGGTAGTGAGAAGGTAGAGCTGCAAGCAGTTTGGTTTGGGAAATTAGACGTGAAATGACACTGCAAATGCCTTCCAACAGGATTGGAAAAGTGTGTTCTATATCTCTGCCAAACAGACTCCCCGGAGCTTGAGCTTTCAGAAGCAAGTTTAACTCTTAGGGTGGAATCAGCAGAATGTGCCCTTCACATCTAGCCTGTAGGAATTCAGGTTGGCAAGTTCTTTGGGGAAGCCCATTGCTGCCTATGGTGGAAACGGCATGGGAGATTTCAGTTTCAAAATCTCTGTGAAAAAGCGTCAGAGAAGCTTCTCCGTTTAGAATCCAGCATATCTCACTGAACCGAAAAAGTGGTTGTTAGAACCTAGAGCTGCAAGCAGTTTGGTTTGGGAAATTAGACGCGAAATGACACTGCAAATGCCTTCCAACAGGCTTGGAAAAGTGTTTTCTATATCTCTGCCAAAGAGACTCCCCGGAGCTTGAGCTTTCAGAAGCAAGTTTAACTCTAAGAGAGGAAGCAGCAGAATGTGCCTCTCACATCTAGCCTGTAGGAATTCAGGTTGGCAAGATCTAAGGGGAAGCCCATTGCTGCCTATGGGGGAAACGGCATGGGAGATTTCAGTTTCAAAATCTCTGTGAAAAAGCGTCAGAGAAGCTTCTCCGTTTAGAATCCAGCATATCTCACTGAACCGAAGAAGTGGTAGTTAGAAGGGAGTTAGAGCTGCAAGCAGTTTGGTTTGGGAAATTAGACGACAAATGACACTGCAAAGGCCTTCCAACACGCTTGGAAAAGTGTGTTCTATACCTCTGCCAAACAGACTCCCTGGAGGTTGGCTTTCAGAAGCAAGTTTAACACTAAGGGAGGAAGCAGCAGAATGTGCCTCTCACATCTAGCCTGTAGGAATTCAGGTTGGCAAGTTCTATGGGGAAGCCCATTGGCGCCTTCGTTGGAAACGGGTTTGGAAATTTCAGTTTCAAAATCTCTGTGAAAAAGCATCAGAGAAGCTTCTCCGTTTAGAATCCAGCATATCTCACTAAACCGAAGAAGTGGTAGTTAGAAGGGAATTAGAACTGCAAGCAGTTTGGTTTGGGAAATTAGACGAGAAATCACATTGCAAAGGCCTTCCAACAGGATTGGAAAAGTGTGTTCTATATCTCTGCCAAACAGACTCCCAGTAGGTTGAGCTTTCAGAAGCAAGTTTAACTCTAAGGGAGGAAGCAGCAGAATGTGCCTCTCACATCTAGCCTGTAGGAATTCAGGTTGGCACGTTCTATGGGGAAGCCCATTGGCGCCTTCGTTGGAAACGGGTTTCGAAATTTCAGTTTCAAAATCTCTGTGAAAAAGCATCAGAGAAGCTTCTCCGTTTAGAATCCAGCATATCTCACCGAACCGAAGAAGTGGTAGTTAGAAGGGAGTTAGAGCTGCAAGCAGTTTGGTTTGGGAAATTAGACGCGAAATGACACTGCAAAGGCCTTCCAACAGGCTTGGAAAAGTGTGTTCTATACCTCTGCCAAACAGACTCCCCGGAGGTTGAGCTTTCAGAAGCAAGTTTAACACTAAGGGAGGAAGCAGCAGAATGTGCCTCTCACATCTAGCCTGTAGGAATTCAGGTTGGCAAGTTCTATGGGGAAGCCCATTGCTGCCTATGGGGGAAACGGCATGGGAGATTTTAGTTTCAAAATCTTTGTGAAAAATCGTCAGAGAAGCTTCTCCGTTTAGAATCCAGCATATCACACTGAACCGAAGAAGTGGTAGTTATAAGGGAGTTAGAGCTGCAAGCAGTTTGATTTGGGAAATTAGACGCGAAATCACATTGCAAAGGCCGTCCAACAGGATTGGAAAAGTGTGTTCTATATCTCTGCCAAACAGACTCCCAGGAGGTTGAGCTTTCAGAAGCAAGTTTAACTCTAACGGAGGAAGCAGCAGAATGTGCCTCTCACATATAGCCTGTAGGAATTCAGGTTGGCAAGTTCTATTGGGAAGCCCATTGGCGCATTCGTTGGAAACGGGTTTGGAAATTTCAGTTTCAAAATCTCTGTGAAAAAGCGTCAGAGAAGCTTCTCCGTTTAGAATCCAGCATATCTCACTGAACCGAAGAAGTGGTAGTTAGAAGGGAGTTAGAGCTGCAAGCAGTTTGGTTTGGGAAATTAGACGCGAAATCACACTGCAAATGCCTTCCAACAGGCTTGGAAAAGTGTGTTCTATATCTCTGCCAAACAGACTCCCCGGAGGTTGAGCTTTCAGAAGCAAGTTTAACTCTAAGGGAGGAAGCACCAGAATGTGCCTCTCACATCTAGCCTGTAGGAATTCAGGTTGGCAAGTTCTATGGGGAAGCCCATTGCTGCCTATGGTGGAAACGGCATGGGAGATTTCAGTTTCAAAATCTCTGTGAAAAAGCGTCAGAGAAGATTCTCCGTTTAGAATCCAGCATATCTCACTGAACCGAAGAAGTGGTAGTTAGAAGGGAGTTAGAGCTGCAAGCAGTTTGGTTTGGGAAATTAGACGCGAAATCACATTGCAAAGGCCTTCGAACATGCTTGGAAAAGTGTGTTCTATATCTCTGCCAAACAGACTCCCCGGAGGTTGAGCTTTCAGAAGCAAGTTTAACTCTTAGGGTGGAATCAGCAGAATCTGCTCCTCAAATCTAGCCTGTAGGAATTCAGGTTGGCAAGTTCTATGGGGAAGCCCATTGCTGCCTATGGGGGAAACGGCATGGGAGATTTCAGTTTCAAAATCTCTGTGTAAAAGCGTCAGAGAAGCTTCTCCGTTTAGAATCCAGCATATCTCACTGAACCGAAGAAGTGGTAGTTAGAAGGGAGTTAGAGCTGCAAGCAAGTTGGTTTGGGAAATTAGACGCGAAATGACACTGCAAAGGCCTTCCAACAGGCTTGGAAAAGTGTGTTCTATACCTCTGCCAAACAGACTCCCTGGAGGTTGAGCTTTCAGAAGCAAGTTTAACACTAAGGGAGGAAGCAGCAGAATGTGCCTCTCACATCTAGCCTGTAGGAATTCAGGTTGGCAAGTTCTATGGGGAAGCCCATTGCTGCCTATGGTGGAAACGGCATGGGAGATTTCAGTTTCAAAATCTTTGTGAAAAAGCGTCAGAGAAGCTTCTCCGTTTAGAATCCAGCATATCACACTGAACTGAAGAAGTAGTAGATAGAAGGGAGTTAGAGCTGCAAGCAGTTTGGTTTGGGAAAATAGACGCGAAATCACATTGCAAAGGCCTTCAAACAGGATTGGAAAAGTGTGTTCTATATCTCTGACAAACAGACTCCCAGGAGGTTGAGCTTTCAAAAGCAAGTTTAACTCTAAGAGAGGAAGCAGCAGAATGTGCCTCTCACATCTAGCCTGTAGGAATTCAGGTTGGCAAGTTCTATGGGGAAGCCCATTGGCGCCTTGGTTGGAAACGGGTTTGGAAATTTCAGTTTCAAAATCTCTGTGAAAAAGCATCAGAGAAGCTTCTCCGTTTAGAATCCAGCATATCTCACTGAACCGAAAAAGTGGTAGTGAGAAGGTAGAGCTGCAAACAGTTTGGTTTGGGAAATTAGACTTGAAATGAAACTGCAAATGCCTTCCAACAGGCTTGGAAAAGTGTGTTCTATACCTCTGCCAAACAGACTCCCAGGAGGTTTAGCTGTCAGAAGCAAGTTTAACTCTAAGGGAGGAAGCAGCAGAATGTGCCTCTCACATCTAGCCTGTAGGAATTCAGGTTGGCAAGTTCTATGGGAAAGCCCATTGCTGCCTAAGGTGGAAACGGCATGGGAGATTTCAGTTTCAAAATCTCTGTGAAAAAGCGTCAGAGAAGCTTCTCCGTTTAGAATCCATTATATCACACTGAACTGAAAATTGGTAGTTACAAGGGAGTTAGAGCTGCAAGCAGTTTGGTTTGGGAAATTAGACGAGAAATCACATTGCAAAGGCCTTCCAACAGGATTGGAAAAGTGTGTTCTATATCTCTGCCAAACAGACTCCCAGGAGGTTGAGCATTCAGAAGCAAGTTTAACTCTAAGGGAGGAAGCAGCAGAATGTGCCTCTCACATCTAGCCTGTAGGAATTCAGGTTGGCAAGTTCTATGGGGAAGCCTATTGGCGCCTTCGTTGGAAACGGGTTTGGAAATTTCAGTTTCAAAATCTCTGTGAAAAAGCGTCAGAGAAGCTTTTCCTTTTAGAATCCAGCATATCTCACTGAAACGAAGAAGTGGTAGTTAGAAGGGAGTTAGAGCTGCAAGCAGTTTGGTTTGGGAAATTAGACGTGAAATGACACTGCAAATGCCTTCCAACAGGATTGGAAAAGTGTGTTCTATATCTCTGCCAAACAGACTCCCCGGAGCTTGAGCTTTCAGAAGCAAGTTTAACTCTTAGGGTGGAATCAGCAGAATGTGCCCTTCACATCTAGCCTGTAGGAATTCAGGTTGGCAAGTTCTTTGGGGAAGCCCATTGCTGCCTATGGTGGAAACGGCATGGGAGATTTCAGTTTCAAAATCTCTGTGAAAAAGCGTCAGAGAAGCTTCTCCGTTTAGAATCCAGCATATCTCACTGAACCGAAAAAGTGGTTGTTAGAACCTAGAGCTGCAAGCAGTTTGGTTTGGGAAATTAGACGCGAAATGACACTGCAAATGCCTTCCAACAGGCTTGGAAAAGTGTTTTCTATATCTCTGCCAAAGAGACTCCCCGGAGCTTGAGCTTTCAGAAGCAAGTTTAACTCTAAGAGAGGAAGCAGCAGAATGTGCCTCTCACATCTAGCCTGTAGGAATTCAGGTTGGCAAGTTCTAAGGGGAAGCCCATTGCTGCCTATGGGGGAAACGGCATGGGAGATTTCAGTTTCAAAATCTCTGTGAAAAAGCGTCAGAGAAGCTTCTCCGTTTAGAATCCAGCATATCTCACTGAACCGAAGAAGTGGTAGTTAGAAGGGAGTTAGAGCTGCAAGCAGTTTGGTTTGGGAAATTAGACGACAAATGACACTGCAAAGGCCTTCCAACACGCTTGGAAAAGTGTGTTCTATACCTCTGCCAAACAGACTCCCTGGAGGTTGGCTTTCAGAAGCAAGTTTAACACTAAGGGAGGAAGCAGCAGAATGTGCCTCTCACATCTAGCCTGTAGGAATTCAGGTTGGCAAGTTCTATGGGGAAGCCCATTGGCGCCTTCGTTGGAAACGGGTTTGGAAATTTCAGTTTCAAAATCTCTGTGAAAAAGCATCAGAGAAGCTTCTCCGTTTAGAATCCAGCATATCTCACTAAACCGAAGAAGTGGTAGTTAGAAGGGAATTAGAACTGCAAGCAGTTTGGTTTGGGAAATTAGACGAGAAATCACATTGCAAAGGCCTTCCAACAGGATTGGAAAAGTGTGTTCTATATCTCTGCCAAACAGACTCCCAGTAGGTTGAGCTTTCAGAAGCAAGTTTAACTCTAAGGGAGGAAGCAGCAGAATGTGCCTCTCACATCTAGCCTGTAGGAATTCAGGTTGGCACGTTCTATGGGGAAGCCCATTGGCGCCTTCGTTGGAAACGGGTTTCGAAATTTCAGTTTCAAAATCTCTGTGAAAAAGCATCAGAGAAGCTTCTCCGTTTAGAATCCAGCATATCTCACCGAACCGAAGAAGTGGTAGTTAGAAGGGAGTTAGGGCTGCAAGCAGTTTGGTTTGGGAAATTAGACGCGAAATGACACTGCAAAGGCCTTCCAACAGGCTTGGAAAAGTGTGTTCTATACCTCTGCCAAACAGACTCCCTGGAGGTTGAGCTTTCAGAAGCAAGTTTAACACTAAGGGAGGAAGCAGCAGAATGTGCCTCTCACATCTAGCCTGTAGGAATTCAGGTTGGCAAGTTCTATGGGGAAGCCCATTGCTGCCTATGGGGGAAACGGCATGGGAGATTTTAGTTTCAAAATCTTTGTGAAAAATCGTCCGAGAAGCTTCTCCGTTTAGAATCCAGCATATCACACTGAACTGAAGAAGTGGTAGTTATAAGGGAGTTAGAGCTGCAAGCAGTTTGATTTGGGAAATTAGACGCGAAATCACATTGCAAAGGCCGTCCAACAGGATTGGAAAAGTGTGTTCTATATCTCTGCCAAACAGACTCCCAGGAGGTTGAGCTTTCAGAAGCAAGTTTAACTCTAACGGAGGAAGCAGCAGAATGTGCCTCTCACATATAGCCTGTAGGAATTCAGGTTGGCAAGTTCTATTGGGAAGCCCATTGGCGCATTCGTTGGAAACGGGTTTGGAAATTTCAGTTTCAAAATCTCTGTGAAAAAGCGTCAGAGAAGCTTCTCCGTTTAGAATCCAGCATATCTCACTGAACCGAAGAAGTGGTAGTTAGAAGGGAGTTAGAGCTGCAAGCAGTTTGGTTTGGGAAATTAGACGCGAAATCACACTGCAAATGCCTTCCAACAGGCTTGGAAAAGTGTGTTCTATATCTCTGCCAAACAGACTCCCCGGAGGTTGAGCTTTCAGAAGCAAGTTTAACTCTTAGGGTGGAATCAGCAGAATCTGCTCCTCAAATCTAGCCTGTAGGAATTCAGGTTGGCAAGTTCTATGGGGAAGCCCATTGCTGCCTATGGGGGAAACGGCATGGGAGATTTCAGTTTCAAAATCTCTGTGAAAAAGCGTCAGAGAAGCTTCTCCGTTTAGAATCCAGCATATCTCACTGAACCGAAGAAGTGGTAGTTAGAAGGGAGTTAGAGCTGCAAGCAAGTTGGTTTGGGAAATTAGACGCGAAATGACACTGCAAAGGCCTTCCAACAGGCTTGGAAAAGTGTGTTCTATACCTCTGCCAAACAGACTCCCTGGAGGTTGAGCTTTCAGAAGCAAGTTTAACACTAAGGGAGGAAGCAGCAGAATGTGCCTCTCACATCTAGCCTGTAGGAATTCAGGTTGGCAAGTTCTATGGGGAAGCCCATTGCTGCCTATGGTGGAAACGGCATGGGAGATTTCAGTTTCAAAATCTTTGTGAAAAAGCGTCAGAGAAGCTTCTCCGTTTAGAATCCAGCATATCACACTGAACCGAAGAAGTAGTAGATAGAAGGGAGTTAGAGCTGCAAGCAGTTTGGTTTGGGAAAATAGACGCGAAATCACATTGCAAAGGCCTTCAAACAGGATTGGAAAAGTGTGTTCTATATCTCTGACAAACAGACTCCCAGGAGGTTGAGCTTTCAAAAGCAAGTTTAACTCTAAGAGAGGAAGCAGCAGAATGTGCCTCTCACATCTAGCCTGTAGGAATTCAGGTTGGCAAGTTCTATGGGGAAGCCCATTGGCGCCTTGGTTGGAAACGGGTTTGGAAATTTCAGTTTCAAAATCTCTGTGAAAAAGCATCAGAGAAGCTTCTCCGTTTAGAATCCAGCATATCTCACTGAACCGAAAAAGTGGTAGTGAGAAGGTAGAGCTGCAAACAGTTTGGTTTGGGAAATTAGACTTGAAATGAAACTGCAAATGCCTTCCAACAGGCTTGGAAAAGTGTGTTCTATACCTCTGCCAAACAGACTCCCAGGAGGTTTAGCTGTCAGAAGCAAGTTTAACTCTAAGGGAGGAAGCAGCAGAATGTGCCTCTCACATCTAGCCTGTAGGAATTCAGGTTGGCAAGTTCTATGGGAAAGCCCATTGCTGCCTAAGGTGGAAACGGCATGGGAGATTTCAGTTTCAAAATCTCTGTGAAAAAGCGTCAGAGAAGCTTCTCCGTTTAGAATCCATTATATCACACTGAACTGAAAATTGGTAGTTACAAGGGAGTTAGAGCTGCAAGCAGTTTGGTTTGGGAAATTAGACGAGAAATCACATTGCAAAGGCCTTCCAACAGGATTGGAAAAGTGTGTTCTATATCTCTGCCAAACAAACTCCCCGGAGGTTGAGCTTTCAGAAGCAAGTTTAACTCTAAGGGAGGAAGCAGCAGAATGTGCCTCTCACATCTAGCCTGTAGGAGTTCAGGTTGGCAAGTTCTATGGGGAAGCCCATTGCTGCCTATGGTGGAAACGGCATGGGAGATTTCAGTTTCAAAATCTCTGTGAAAAAGCGTCAGAGAAGCTTCTCCGTTTAGAATCCAGCATATCTCACTGAACCGAAGAAGTGGTAGTTAGAAGGGAGTTAGAGCTGCAAGCAGTTTGGTTTGGAAAATTAGACGCGAAATGAAACTGCAAATGCCTTCCAACAGGCTTGGAAAAGCGTGTTCTATATCTCTGCCAAACAAACTCCCCGGAGGTTGAGCTTTCAGAAGCTAGTTTAACTCTAAGGGAGGAAGCAGCAGAATGTGCCTCTCACATCTAGCCTGTAGGAATTCAGGTTGGCAAGTTCTATGGGGAAGCCCATTGGGGCCTTCGTTGGAAACGGGTTTGGAAATTTCAGTTTCAAAATCTCTGTGAAAAAGCGTCAGAGAAGCTTCTCCGTTTAGAATCCAGCATATCTCACTGAACCGAAGAAGTGGTAGTTAGAAGGGAGTTAGAGCTGCAAGCAGTTTGGTTTGGGAAATTAGACGCGAAATGAAACTGCAAATGCCTTCCAACAGGCTTGGAAAAGTGTGTTCTATATCTCTGCCAAACAAACTCCCCGGAGGTTGAGCTTTCAGAAGCAAGTTTAACTCTAAGGGAGGAAGCAGCAGAATGTGCCTCTCACATCTAGCCTTTAGGAATTCAGGTTGGCAAGTTCTATGGGGAAGCCCATTGCTGCCTATGGTGGAAACGGCATGGGAGATTTGAGTTTCAAAATCTCTGTGAAAAAGCGTCAGAGAAGCTTCTCCGTTTAGAATCCAGCATATCTCACTGAACCGAAGAAGTGGTAGTTAGAAGGGAGTTAGAGCTGCAAGCAGTTTGGTTTGGGAAATTAGATGCGAAATGACACTGCAAAGGCCTTCCAACAGGCTTGGAAAAGTGTGTTCTATATCTCTGCCAAACAGAGTCCCCGGAGGTTGAGCTTTCAGAAGCAAGCTTAACTGTTAGGGAGGAAGCAGCAGAATGTGCCTCTCACATCTAGCCTGTAGGAATTCAGGTTGGCAAGTTCTATGGGGAAGCCCATTCCTGCCTATGGTGGAAACGGCATGGGAGATTTCAGTTTCAAAATCTCTGTGAAAAAGCGTCAGAGAAGCTTCTCCGTTTAGAATCCAGCATATCTCACTGAACCGAAGAAGTGGTAGTTAGAAGGGAGTTAGAGCTGCAAGCAGTTTGGTTTGGGAAATTAGACGCGAAATGAAACTGCAAATGCCTTCCAACAGGCTTGGAAAAGTGTGTTCTATATCTCTGCCAAACAGACTCCCCAGAGGTTGAGCTTTCAGAAGCAAGTTTAACTCTAAGGGAGGAAGCATCAGAATGTGCCTCTCACATCTAGCCTGTAGGAATTCAGGTTGGCAAGTTCTATGGGGAAGCCCATTGCTGCCTATGGTGGAAACGGCATGGGAGATTTCAGTTTCAAAATCTCTGTGAAAAAGCGTCAGAGAAGCTTCTCCGTTTAGAATCCAGCATATCTCACTGAACCGAAGAAGTGGTAGTTAGAAGCGAGTTAGAGCTGCAAGCAGTTTGGTTTGGGAAATTAGACGTGAAATGAAACTGCAAATGCCTTCCAACAGGCTTGGAAAAGTGTGTTCTATATCTCTGCCAAACAAACTCCCCGGAGGTTGAGCTTTCAGAAGCAAGTTTAACTCTAAGGGAGGAAGCAGCAGAATGTGCCTCTCACATCTAGCCTGTAGGAATTCAGGTTGGCAAGTTCTATGGGGAAGCCCATTGCTGCCTATGGTGGAAACGGCATGGGAGATTTCAGTTTCAAAATCTCTGTGAAAAAGCGTCAGAGAAGCTTCTCCGTTTAGAATCCAGCATATCTCACTGAACCGAAGAAGTGGTAGTTAGAAGGGAGTTAGAGCTGCAAGCAGTTTGGTTTGGGAAATTAGACGCGAAATGAAACTGCAAATGCCTTCCAACAGGCTTGGAAAAGTGTGTTCTATATCTCTGCCAAACAAACTCCCCGGAGGTTGAGCTTTCAGAAGCTAGTTTAACTCTAAGGGAGGAAGCAGCAGAATGTGCCTCTCACATCTAGCCTGTAGGAATTCAGGTTGGCAAGTTCTATGGGGAAGCCTATTGGCGCCTTCGTTGGAAACGGGTTTGGAAATTTCAGTTTCAAAATCTCTGTGAAAAAGCGTCAGAGAAGCTTTTCCTTTTAGAATCCAGCATATCTCACTGAAACGAAGAAGTGGTAGTTAGAAGGGAGTTAGAGCTGCAAGCAGTTTGGTTTGGGAAATTAGACGCGAAATGAAACTGCAAATGCCTTCCAACAGGCTTGGAAAAGTGTGTTCTATATCTCTGCCAAACAAACTCCCCGGAGGTTGAGCTTTCAGAAGCAAGTTTAACTCTAAGGGAGGAAGCAGCAGAATGTGCCTCTCACATCTAGCCTGTAGGAATTCAGGTTGGCAAGTTCTATGGGGAAGCCCATTGCTGCCTATGGTGGAAACGGCATGGGAGATTTCAGTTTCAAAATCTCTGTGAAAAAGCGTCAGAGAAGCTTCTCCGTTTAGAATCCAGCATATCTCACTGAACCGAAGAAGTGGTAGTTAGAAGGGAGTTAGAGCTGCAAGCAGTTTGGTTTGGGAAATTAGACGCGAAATGAAACTGCAAATGCCTTCCAACAGGCTTGGAAAAGTGTGTTCTATATCTCTGCCAAACAAACTCCCCGGAGGTTGAGCTTTCAGAAGCTAGTTTAACTCTAAGGGAGGAAGCAGCAGAATGTGCCTCTCACATCTAGCCTGTAGGAATTCAGGTTGGCAAGTTCTATGGGGAAGCCCATTGGGGCCTTCGTTGGAAACGGGTTTGGAAATTTCAGTTTCAAAATCTCTGTGAAAAAGCGTCAGAGAAGCTTCTCCGTTTAGAATCCAGCATATCTCACTGAACCGAAGAAGTGGTATTTAGAAGGGAGTTAGAGCTGCAAGCAGTTTGGTTTGGGAAATTAGACGCGAAATGAAACTGCAAATGCCTTCCAACAGGGTTGGAAAAGTGTGTTCTATATCTCTGCCAAACAAACTCCCCGGAGGTTGAGCTTTCAGAAGCAAGTTTAACTCTAAGGGAGGAAGCAGCAGAATGTGCCTCTCACATCTAGCCTGTAGGAATTCAGGTTGGCAAGTTCTATGGGGAAGCCCATTGCTGCCTATGGTGGAAACGGCATGGGAGATTTCAGTTTCAAAATCTCTGTGAAAAAGCGTCAGAGAAGCTTCTCCGTCTAGAATCCAGCATATCTCACTGAACCGAAGAAGTGGTAGTTAGAAGGGAGTTAGAGCTGCAAGCAGTTTGGTTTGGGAAATTAGACGCGAAATGAAACTGCAAATGCCTTCCAACAGGCTTGGAAAAGTGTGTTCTATATCTCTGCCAAACAAACTCCCCGGAGGTTGAGCTTTCAGAAGCTAGTTTAACTCTAAGGGAGGAAGCAGCAGAATGTGCCTCTCACATCTAGCCTGTAGGAATTCAGGTTGGCAAGTTCTATGGGGAAGCCTATTGGCGCCTTCGTTGGAAACGGGTTTGGAAATTTCAGTTTCAAAATCTCTGTGAAAAAGCGTCAGAGAAGCTTTTCCTTTTAGAATCCAGCATATCTCTCTGAAACGAAGAAGTGGTAGTTAGAAGGGAGTTAGAGCTGCAAGCAGTTTGGTTTGGGAAATTAGACGCGAAATGAAACTGCAAATGCCTTCCAACAGGGTTGGAAAAGTGTGTTCTATATCTCTGCCAAACAAACTCCCCGGAGGTTGAGCTTTCAGAAGCAAGTTTAACTCTAAGGGAGGAAGCAGCAGAATGTGCCTCTCACATCTAGCCTGTAGGAATTCAGGTTGGCAAGTTCTATGGGGAAGCCCATTGCTGCCTATGGTGGAAACGGCATGGGAGATTTCAGTTTCAAAATCTCTGTGAAAAAGCGTCAGAGAAGCTTCTCCGTTTAGAATCCAGCATATCTCACTGAACCGAAGAAGTGGTAGTTAGAAGGGAGTTAGAGCTGCAAGCAGTTTGGTTTGGGAAATTAGACGCGAAATGAAACTGCAAATGCCTTCCAACAGGCTTGGAAAAGTGTGTTCTATATCTCTGCCAAACAAACTCCCCGGAGGTTGAGCTTTCAAAAGCTAGTTTAACTCTAAGGGAGGAAGCAGCAGAATGTGCCTCTCACATCTAGCCTGTAGGAATTCAGGTTGGCAAGTTCTATGGGGAAGCCTATTGGCGCCTTCGTTGGAAACGGGTTTGGAAATTTCAGTTTCAAAATCTCTGTGAAAAAGCGTCAGAGAAGCTTTTCCTTTTAGAATCCAGCTTATCTCACTGAAACGAAGAAGTGGTAGTTAGAAGGGAGTTAGAGCTGCAAGCAGTTTGGTTTGGGAAATTAGACGCGAAATGAAACTGCAAATGCCTTCCAACAGGCTTGGAAAAGTGTGTTCTATATCTCTGCCAAACAAACTCCCCGGAGGTTGAGCTTTCAGAAGCAAGTTTAACTCTAAGGGAGGAAGCAGCAGAATGTGCCTCTCACATCTAGCCTGTAGGAATTCAGGGTGGCAAGTTCTATGGGGAAGCCCATTGCTGCCTATGGTGGAAACGGCATGGGAGATTTTAGTTTCAAAATCTCTGTGAAAAAGCGTCAGAGAAGCTTCTCCGTTTAGAATCCAGCATATCTCACTGAACCGAAGAAGTGGTAGTTAGAAGGGAGTTAGAGCTGCAAGCAGTTTGGTTTGGGAAATTAGACGCGAAATGAACCTGCAAATGCCTTCCAACAGGCTTGGAAAAGTGTGTTCTATATCTCTGCCAAACAAACTCCCCGGAGGTTGAGCTTTCAGAAGCTAGTTTAACTCTAAGGGAGGAAGCAGCAGAATGTGCCTCTCACATCTAGCCTGTAGGAATTCAGGTTGGCAAGTTCTATGGGGAAGCCCATTGGGGCCTTCGTTGGAAACGGGTTTGGAAATTTCAGTTTCAAAATCTCTGTGAAAAAGCGTCAGAGAAGCTTCTCCGTTTAGAATCCAGCATATCTCACTGAACCGAAGAAGTGGTAGTTAGAAGGGAGTTAGAGCTGCAAGCAGTTTGGTTTGGGAAATTAGACGCGAAATGAAACTGCAAATGCCTTCCAACAGGCTTGGAAAAGTGTGTTCTATATCTCTGCCAAACAAACTCCCCGGAGGTTGAGCTTTCAGAAGCAAGTTTAACTCTAAGGGAGGAAGCAGCAGAATGTGCCTCTCACATCTAGCCTTTAGGAATTCAGGTTGGCAAGTTCTATGGGGAAGCCCATTGCTGCCTATGGTGGAAACGGCATGGGAGATTTGAGTTTCAAAATCTCTGTGAAAAAGCGTCAGAGAAGCTTCTCCGTTTAGAATCCAGCATATCTCACTGAACCGAAGAAGTGGTAGTTAGAAGGGAGTTAGAGCTGCAAGCAGTTTGGTTTGGGAAATTCGATGCGAAATGACACTGCAAAGGACTTCCAACAGGCTTGGAAAAGTGTGTTCTATATCTCTGCCAAACAGAGTCCCCGGAGGTTGAGCTTTCAGAAGCAAGCTTAACTGTTAGGGAGGAAGCAGCAGAATGTGCCTCTCACATCTAGCCTGTAGGAATTCAGGTTGGCAAGTTCTATGGGGAAGCCCATTGGCGCCTTGGTTGGAAACGGGTTTGGAAATTTCAGTTTCAAAATCTCTGTGAAAAAGCATCAGAGAAGCTTCTCCGTTTAGAATCCAGCATATCTCACTGAACCGAAAAAGTGGTAGTGAGAAGGTAGAGCTGCAAACAGTTTGGTTTGGGAAATTAGACTTGAAATGAAACTGCAAATGCCTTCCAACAGGCTTGGAAAAGTGTGTTCTATACCTCTGCCAAACAGACTCCCAGGAGGTTTAGCTGTCAGAAGCAAGTTTAACTCTAAGGGAGGAAGCAGCAGAATGTGCCTCTCACATCTAGCCTGTAGGAATTCAGGTTGGCAAGTTCTATGGGGAAGCCCATTGCTGCCTAAGGTGGAAACGGCATGGGAGATTTCAGTTTCAAAATCTCTGTGAAAAAGCGTCAGAGAAGCTTCTCCGTTTAGAATCCATTATATCACACTGAACTGAAAATTGGTAGTTACAAGGGAGTTAGAGCTGCAAGCAGTTTGGTTTGGGAAATTAGACGAGAAATCACATTGCAAAGGCCTTCCAACAGGATTGGAAAAGTGTGTTCTATATCACTGCCAAACAGACTCCCAGGAGGTTGAGCATTCAGAAGCAAGTTTAACTCTAAGGGAGGAAGCAGCAGAATGTGCCTCTCACATCTAGCCTGTAGGAATTCAGGTTGGCAAGTTCTATGGGGAAGCCTATTGGCGCCTTCGTTGGAAACGGGTTTGGAAATTTCAGTTTCAAAATCTCTGTGAAAAAGCGTCAGAGAAGCTTTTCCTTTTAGAATCCAGCATATCTCACTGAAACGAAGAAGTGGTAGTTAGAAGGGAGTTAGAGCTGCAAGCAGTTTGGTTTGGGAAATTAGACGCGAAATGAAACTGCAAATGCCTTCCAACAGGCTTGGACAAGTGTGTTCTATATCTCTGCCAAACAAACTCCCCGGAGGTTGAGCTTTCAGAAGCAAGTTTAACTCTAAGGGAGGAAGCAGCAGAATGTGCCTCTCACATCTAGCCTGTAGGAGTTCAGGTTGGCAAGTTCTATGGGGAAGCCCATTGCTGCCTATGGTGGAAACGGCATGGGAGATTTCAGTTTCAAAATCTCTGTGAAAAAGCGTCAGAGAAGCTTCTCCGTTTAGAATCCAGCATATCTCACTGAACCGAAGAAGTGGTAGTTAGAAGGGAGTTAGAGCTGCAAGCAGTTTGGTTTGGAAAATTAGACGCGAAATGAAACTGCAAATGCCTTCCAACAGGCTTGGAAAAGCGTGTTCTATATCTCTGCCAAACAAACTCCCCGGAGGTTGAGCTTTCAGAAGCTAGTTTAACTCTAAGGGAGGAAGCAGCAGAATGTGCCTCTCACATCTAGCCTGTAGGAATTCAGGTTGGCAAGTTCTATGGGGAAGCCCATTGGGGCCTTCGTTGGAAACGGGTTTGGAAATTTCAGTTTCAAAATCTCTGTGAAAAAGCGTCAGAGAAGCTTCTCCGTTTAGAATCCAGCATATCTCACTGAACCGAAGAAGTGGTAGTTAGAAGGGAGTTAGAGCTGCAAGCAGTTTGGTTTGGGAAATTAGACGCGAAATGAAACTGCAAATGCCTTCCAACAGGCTTGGAAAAGTGTGTTCTATATCTCTGCCAAACAGACTCCCCAGAGGTTGAGCTTTCAGAAGCAAGTTTAACTCTAAGGGAGGAAGCATCAGAATGTGCCTCTCACATCTAGCCTGTAGGAATTCAGGTTGGCAAGTTCTATGGGGAAGCCCATTGCTGCCTATGGTGGAAACGGCATGGGAGATTTCAGTTTCAAAATCTCTGTGAAAAAGCGTCAGAGAAGCTTCTCCGTTTAGAATCCAGCATATCTCACTGAACCGAAGAAGTGGTAGTTAGAAGCGAGTTAGAGCTGCAAGCAGTTTGGTTTGGGAAATTAGACGTGAAATGAAACTGCAAATGCCTTCCAACAGGCTTGGAAAAGTGTGTTCTATATCTCTGCCAAACAAACTCCCCGGAGGTTGAGCTTTCAGAAGCAAGTTTAACTCTAAGGGAGGAAGCAGCAGAATGTGCCTCTCACATCTAGCCTGTAGGAATTCAGGTTGGCAAGTTCTATGGGGAAGCCCATTGCTGCCTATGGTGGAAACGGCATGGGAGATTTCAGTTTCAAAATCTCTGTGAAAAAGCGTCAGAGAAGCTTCTCCGTTTAGAATCCAGCATATCTCACTGAACCGAAGAAGTGGTAGTTAGAAGGGAGTTAGAGCTGCAAGCAGTTTGGTTTGGGAAATTAGACGCGAAATGAAACTGCAAATGCCTTCCAACAGGCTTGGAAAAGTGTGTTCTATATCTCTGCCAAACAGACTCCCCGGAGGTTGAGCTTTCAGAAGCTAGTTTAACTCTAAGGGAGGAAGCAGCAGAATGTGCCTCTCACATCTAGCCTGTAGGAATTCAGGTTGGCAAGTTCTATGGGGAAGCCCATTGGGGCCTTCGTTGGAAACGGGTTTGGAAATTTCAGTTTCAAAATCTCTGTGAAAAAGCGTCAGAGAAGCTTCTCCGTTTAGAATCCAGCATATCTCACTGAACCGAAGAAGTGGTATTTAGAAGGGAGTTAGAGCTGCAAGCAGTTTGGTTTGGGAAATTAGACGCGAAATGAAACTGCAAATGCCTTCCAACAGGGTTGGAAAAGTGTGTTCTATATCTCTGCCAAACAAACTCCCCGGAGGTTGAGCTTTCAGAAGCAAGTTTAACTCTAAGGGAGGAAGCAGCAGAATGTGCCTCTCACATCTAGCCTGTAGGAATTCAGGTTGGCAAGTTCTATGGGGAAGCCCATTGCTGCCTATGGTGGAAACGGCATGGGAGATTTCAGTTTCAAAATCTCTGTGAAAAAGCGTCAGAGAAGCTTCTCCGTTTAGAATCCAGCATATCTCACTGAACCGAAGAAGTGGTAGTTAGAAGGGAGTTAGAGCTGCAAGCAGTTTGGTTTGGGAAATTAGACGCGAAATGAAACTGCAAATGCCTTCCAACAGGCTTGGAAAAGTGTGTTCTATATCTCTGCCAAACAAACTCCCCGGAGGTTGAGCTTTCAGAAGCTAGTTTAACTCTAAGGGAGGAAGCAGCAGAATGTGCCTCTCACATCTAGCCTGTAGGAATTCAGGTTGGCAAGTTCTATGGGGAAGCCTATTGGCGCCTTCGTTGGAAACGGGTTTGGAAATTTCAGTTTCAAAATCTCTGTGAAAAAGCGTCAGAGAAGCTTTTCCTTTTAGAATCCAGCATATCTCACTGAAACGAAGAAGTGGTAGTTAGAAGGGAGTTAGAGCTGCAAGCAGTTTGGTTTGGGAAATTAGACGCGAAATGAAACTGCAAATGCCTTCCAACAGGCTTGGAAAAGTGTGTTCTATATCTCTGCCAAACAAACTCCCCGGAGGTTGAGCTTTCAGAAGCAAGTTTAACTCTAAGGGAGGAAGCAGCAGAATGTGCCTCTCACATCTAGCCTGTAGGAATTCAGGTTGGCAAGTTCTATGGGGAAGCCCATTGCTGCCTATGGTGGAAACGGCATGGGAGATTTCAGTTTCAAAATCTCTGTGAAAAAGCGTCAGAGAAGCTTCTCCGTTTAGAATCCAGCATATCTCACTGAACCGAAGAAGTGGTAGTTAGAAGGGAGTTAGAGCTGCAAGCAGTTTGGTTTGGGAAATTAGACGCGAAATGAAACTGCAAATGCCTTCCAACAGGCTTGGAAAAGTGTGTTCTATATCTCTGCCAAACAAACTCCCCGGAGGTTGAGCTTTCAGAAGCTAGTTTAACTCTAAGGGAGGAAGCAGCAGAATGTGCCTCTCACATCTAGCCTGTAGGAATTCAGGTTGGCAAGTTCTATGGGGAAGCCCATTGGGGCCTTCGTTGGAAACGGGTTTGGAAATTACAGTTTCAAAATCTCTGTGAAAAAGCGTCAGAGAAGCTTCTCCGTTTAGAATCCAGCATATCTCACTGAACCGAAGAAGTGGTATTTAGAAGGGAGTTAGAGCTGCAAGCAGTTTGGTTTGGGAAATTAGACGCGAAATGAAACTGCAAATGCCTTCCAACAGGGTTGGAAAAGTGTGTTCTATATCTCTGCCAAACAAACTCCCCGGAGGTTGAGCTTTCAGAAGCAAGTTTAACTCTAAGGGAGGAAGCAGCAGAATGTGCCTCTCACATCTAGCCTGTAGGAATTCAGGTTGGCAAGTTCTATGGGGAAGCCCATTGCTGCCTATGGTGGAAACGGCATGGGAGATTTCAGTTTCAAAATCTCTGTGAAAAAGCGTCAGAGAAGCTTCTCCGTTTAGAATCCAGCATATCTCACTGAACCGAAGAAGTGGTAGTTAGAAGGGAGTTAGAGCTGCAAGCAGTTTGGTTTGGGAAATTAGACGCGAAATGAAACTGCAAATGCCTTCCAACAGGCTTGGAAAAGTGTGTTCTATATCTCTGCCAAACAAACTCCCCGGAGGTTGAGCTTTCAAAAGCTAGTTTAACTCTAAGGGAGGAAGCAGCAGAATGTGCCTCTCACATCTAGCCTGTAGGAATTCAGGTTGGCAAGTTCTATGGGGAAGCCTATTGGCGCCTTCGTTGGAAACGGGTTTGGAAATTTCAGTTTCAAAATCTCTGTGAAAAAGCGTCAGAGAAGCTTTTCCTTTTAGAATCCAGCTTATCTCACTGAAACGAAGAAGTGGTAGTTAGAAGGGAGTTAGAGCTGCAAGCAGTTTGGTTTGGGAAATTAGACGCGAAATGAAACTGCAAATGCCTTCCAACAGGCTTGGAAAAGTGTGTTCTATATCTCTGCCAAACAAACTCCCCGGAGGTTGAGCTTTCAGAAGCAAGTTTAACTCTAAGGGAGGAAGCAGCAGAATGTGCCTCTCACATCTAGCCTGTAGGAATTCAGGTTGGCAAGTTCTATGGGGAAGCCCATTGCTGCCTATGGTGGAAACGGCATGGGAGATTTTAGTTTCAAAATCTCTGTAAAAAAGCGTCAGAGAAGCTTCTCCGTTTAGAATCCAGCATATCTCACTGAACCGAAGAAGTGGTAGTTAGAAGGGAGTTAGAGCTGCAAGCAGTTTGGTTTGGGAAATTAGACGCGAAATGAACCTGCAAATGCCTTCCAACAGGCTTGGAAAAGTGTGTTCTATATCTCTGCCAAACAAACTCCCCGGAGGTTGAGCTTTCAGAAGCTAGTTTAACTCTAAGGGAGGAAGCAGCAGAATGTGCCTCTCACATCTAGCCTATAGGAATTCAGGTTGGCAAGTTCTATGGGGAAGCCCATTGGGGCCTTCGTTGGAAACGGGTTTGGAAATTTCAGTTTCAAAATCTCTGTGAAAAAGCGTCAGAGAAGCTTCTCCGTTTAGAATCCAGCATATCTCACTGAACCGAAGAAGTGGTAGTTAGAAGGGAGTTAGAGCTGCAAGCAGTTTGGTTTGGGAAATTAGACGCGAAATGAAACTGCAAATGCCTTCCAACAGGCTTGGAAAAGTGTGTTCTATATCTCTGCCAAACAAACTCCCCGGAGGTTGAGCTTTCAGAAGCAAGTTTAACTCTAAGGGAGGAAGCAGCAGAATGTGCCTCTCACATCTAGCCTTTAGGAATTCAGGTTGGCAAGTTCTATGGGGAAGCCCATTGCTGCCTATGGTGGAAACGGCATGGGAGATTTGAGTTTCAAAATCTCTGTGAAAAAGCGTCAGAGAAGCTTCTCCGTTTAGAATCCAGCATATCTCACTGAACCGAAGAAGTGGTAGTTAGAAGGGAGTTAGAGCTGCAAGCAGTTTGGTTTGGGAAATTCGATGCGAAATGACACTGCAAAGGACTTCCAACAGGCTTGGAAAAGTGTGTTCTATATCTCTGCCAAACAGAGTCCCCGGAGGTTGAGCTTTCAGAAGCAAGCTTAACTGTTAGGGAGGAAGCAGCAGAATGTGCCTCTCACATCTAGCCAGTAGGAATTCAGGTTGGCAAGATCTATGGGGAAGCCCATTGCTGCCTATGGTGGAAACGGCATGGGAGATTTCAGTTTCAAAATCTCTGTGAAAAAGCGTCAGAGAAGCTTCTCCGTTTAGAATCCAGCATATCTCACTGAACCGAAGAAGTGGTAGTTAGAAGGCCGTTAGAGCTGCAAGCAGTTTGGTTTGGGAAATTAGACGCGAAATGACACTGCAAATGCCTTCCAACAGGCTTGGAAAAGTGTGTTCTATATCTCTGCCAAACAGACTCCCTGGAGGTTGAGCTTTCAGAAGCTAGTTTAACTCTAAGGGAGGAAGCAGCAGAATGTGCCTCTCACATCTAGCCTGTAGGAATTCAGGTTGGCAAGTTCTATGGGGAAGCCCATTGCTGCCTATGGTGGAAACGGCATGGGAGATTTCAGTTTCAAAATCTCTGTGAAAAAGCGTCAGAGAAGCTTCTCCGTTTAGAATCCAGCATATCTCACTGAACCGAAGAAGTGGTAGTTAGAAGGGAGTTAGAGCTGCAAGCAGTTTGGTTTGGGAAATTAGACGCGAAATGAAACTGCAAATGCCTTCCAACAGGCTTGGAAAAGTGTGTTCTATATCTCTGCCAAACAGACTCCCCGGAGTTTGAGCTTTCAGAAGCAAGTTTAACTCTAAGGGAGGAAGCAGCAGAATGTGCCTCTCACATCTAGCCTGTAGGAATTCAGGTTGGCAAGTTCTATGGGGAAGCCCATTGCTGCCTATGGTGGAAACGGCATGGGAGATTTCAGTTTCAAAATCTCTGTGAAAAAGCGTCAGAGAAGCTTCTCCGTTTAGAATCCAGCATATCTCACTGAACCGAAGAAGTGGTAGTTAGAAGGGAGTTAGAGCTGCAAGCAGTTTGGTTTGGGAAATTAGATGCGAAATGACACTGCAAAGGCCTTCCAACAGGCTTGGAAAAGTGTGTTCTATATCTCTGCCAAACAGACTCCCCAGAGGTTGAGCTTTCAGAAGCAAGCTTAACTCTTAGGGAGGAAGCAGCAGAATGTGCCTCTCACATCTAGCCTGTAGGAATTCAGGTTGGCAAGTTCTATGGGGAAGCCCATTGCTGCCTATGGTGGAAACGGCATGGGAGATTTCAGTTTCAAAATCTCTGTGAAAAAGCGTCAGAGAAGCTTCTCCGTTTAGAATCCAGCATATCTCACTGAACCGAAGAAGTGGTAGTTAGAAGGGAGTTAGAGCTGCAAGCAGTTTGGTTTGGGAAATTAGACGCGAAATGAAACTGCAAATGCCTTCCAACAGGCTTGGAAAAGTGTGTTCTATATCTCTGCCAAACAGACTCCCCGGAGGTAGAGCTTTCAGAAGCTAGTTTAACTCTAAGGGAGGAAGCAGCAGAATGTGCCTCTCACATCTAGCCTGTAGGAATTCAGGTTGGCAAGTTCTATGGGGAAGCCCATTGGCGCCTTCGTTGGAAACGGGTTTGGAAATTTCAGTTTCAAAATCTCTGTGAAAAAGCGTCAGAGAAGCTTCTCCGTTTAGAATCCAGCATATCTCACTGAACCGAAGAAGTGGTAGTTAGAAGGGAGTTAGAGCTGCAAGCAGTTTGGTTTGGGAAATTAGACGCGAAATGAAACTGCAAATGCCTTCCAACAGGCTTGGAAAATTGTGTTCTATATCTCTCCCAAACAAACTCCCCGGAGGTTGAGCTTTCAGAAGCAAGTATAACTCTAAGGGAGGAAGCAGCAGAATGTGCCTCTCACATCTAGCCTGTAGGAATTCAGGTTGGCAAGTTCTATGGGGAAGCCCACTGCTGCCTATGGTGGAAACGGCATGGGAGATTTCAGTTTCAAAATCTCTGTGAAAAAGCGTCAGAGAAGCTTCTCCGTTTAGAATCCAGCATATCTCACTGAACCGAAGAAGTGGTAGTTAGAAGGGAGTTAGAGCTGCAAGCAGTTTGGTTTGGGAAATTAGACGCGAAATGAAACTGCAAATGCCTTCCAACAGGCTTGGAAAAGTGTGTTCTATATCTCTGCCAAACAAACTCCCCGGAGGTTGAGCTTTCAGAAGCTACTTTAACTCTAAGGGAGGAAGCAGCAGAATGTGCCTCTCACATCTAGCCTGTAGGAATTCAGGTTGGCAAGTTCTATGGGGAAGCCCATTGGCGCCTTCGTTGGAAACGGGTTTGGAAATTTCAGTTTCAAAATCTCTGTGAAAAAGCGTAAGAGAAGCTTCTCCGTTTAGAATCCAGCATATCTCACTGAACCGAAGAAGTGGTAGTTAGAAGGCAGTTAGAGCTGCAAGCAGTTTGGTTTGGGAAATTAGACGCGAAATGAAACTGCAAATGCCTTCCATCAGGGTTGGAAAAGTGTGTTCTATATCTCTGCCAAACAAACTCCCCGGAGGTTGAGCTTTCAGAAGCAAGTTTAACTCTAAGGGAGGAAGCAGCAGAA
This sequence comes from Cynocephalus volans, assembly GCF_027409185.1. Classification (NCBI taxonomy): domain Eukaryota; kingdom Metazoa; phylum Chordata; class Mammalia; order Dermoptera; family Cynocephalidae; genus Cynocephalus; species Cynocephalus volans. The sequence continues at coordinate 970,296 of NW_026902372.1, read as the reverse complement.
TGTGCCTCTCACATCTAGCCTGTAGGAATTCAGGTTGGCAAGTTCTATGAGGAAGCCCATTGGCGCCTTCGTTGGAAACGGGTTTCGAAATTTCAGTTTCAAAATCTCTGTGAAAAAGCGTCAGAGAAGCTTCTCCGTTTAGAATCCAGCATATCTCACTGAACCGAAGAAGTGGTAGTTAGAAGGGAGTTAGAGCTGCAAGCAGTTTGGTTTTGGGAAATTAGACGCGAAATGAAACTGCAAAGGCCTTCCAACAGGGTTGGAAAAGTGTGTTCTATATCTCTGCCAAACAAACTCCCCGGAGGTTGAGCTTTCAGAAGCAAGTTTAACTCTAAGGGAGGAAGCAGCAGAATGTGCCTCTCACATCTAGCCTGTAGGAATTCAGGTTGGCAAGTTCTATGGGGAAGCCCATTGCTGCCTATGGTGGAAACGGCATGGGAGATTTCAGTTTCAAAATCTCTGTGAAAAAGCGTCAGAGAAGCTTCTCCGTTTAGAATCCAGCATATCTCACTGAACCGAAGAAGTGGTAGTTAGAAGGGAGTTAGAGCTGCAAGCAGTTTGGTTTGGGAAATTAGACGCGAAATGAAACTGCAAATGCCTTCCAACAGGCTTGGAAAAGTGTGTTCTATATCTCTGCCAAACAAACTCCCCGGAGGTTGAGCTTTCAGAAGCTAGTTTAACTCTAAGGGAGGAAGCAGCAGAATGTGCCTCTCACATCTAGCCTGTAGGAATTCAGGTTGGCAAGTTCTATGGGGAAGCCCATTGCTGCCTATGGTGGAAACGGCATGGGAGATTTCAGTTTCAAAATCTCTGTGAAAAAGCGTCAGAGAAGCTTCTCCGTTTAGAATCCAGCATATCTCACTGAACCGAAGAAGTGGTAGTTAGAAGGGAGTTAGAGCTGCAAGCAGTTTGGTTTGGAAAATTAGATGCGAAATGACACTGCAAAGGCCTTCCAACAGGCTTGGAAAAGTGTGTTCTATATCTCTGCAAAACAGACTCCCCAGAGGTTGAGCTTTCAGAAGCAAGCTGAACTCTTAGGGAGGAAGCAGCAGAATGTGCCTCTCACATCTAGCCTGTAGGAATTCAGGTTGGCAAGTTCTATGGGGAAGCCCATTGCTGCCTATGGTGGAAACGGCATGGGAGATTTCAGTTTCAAAATCTCTGTGAAAAAGCGTCAGAGAAGCTTCTCCGTTTAGAATCCAGCATATCTCACTGAACCGAAGAAGTGGTAGTTAGAAGGGAGTTAGAGCTGCAAGCAGTTTGGTTTGGGAAATTAGACGCGAAATGAAACTGCAAATGCCTTCCAACAGGCTTGGAAAAATGTGTTCTATATCTCTGCCAAACAAACTCCCCGGAGGTTGAGCTTTCAGAAGCTAGTTTAACTCTAAGGGAGGAAGCAGCAGAATGTGCCTCTCACATCTAGCCTGTAGGAATTCAGGTTGGCAAGTTCTATGGGGAAGCCCATTGCTGGCTATGGTGGAAACAGCATGGGAGATTTCAGTTTCAAAATCTCTGTGAAAAAGCGTCAGAGAAGCTTCTCCGTTTAGAATCCAGCATATCTCACTGAACCGAAGAAGTGGTAGTTAGAAGGCAGTTAGAGCTGCAAGCAGTTTGGTTTGGGAAATTAGACGCGAAATGAAACTGCAAATGCCTTCCAACAGGCTTGGAAAAGTGTGTTCTATATCTCTGCCAAACAAACTCCCCGGAGGTTGAGCTTTCAGAAGCTAGTTTAACTCTTAGGGAGGAAGCAGCAGAATGTGCCTCTCACATCTAGCCTGTAGGAATTCAGGTTGGCAAGTTCTATGGGGAAGCCTATTGGCGCCTTCGTTCGAAACGGGTTTGGAAATTTCAGTTTCAAAGTCTCTGTGAAAAAGCGTCAGAGAAGCTTCTCCGTTTAGAATCCAGCATATCTCACTGAACCGAAGAAGTGGTAGTTAGAAGGGAGTTAGAGCTGCAAGCAGTTTGGTTTGGGAAATTAGACGCGAAATGAAACTGCAAATGCCTTCCAACAGGCTTGGAAAAGTGTGTTCTATATCTCTGCCAAACAAAATCCCCGGAGGTTGAGCTTTCAGAAGCAAGTTTAACTCTAAGGGAGGAAGCAGCAGAATGTGCCTCTCACATCTAGCCTGTAGGAATTCAGGTTGGCAAGTTCTATGGGGAAGCCCATTGCTGCCTATGGTGGAAACGGCATGGGAGATTTCAGTTTCAAAATCTCTGTGAAAAAGCGTCAGAGAAGCTTCTCCATTTAGAATCCAGCATATCTCACTGAACCGAAGAAGTGGTAGTTAGAAGGCAGTTAGAGCTGCAAGCAGTTTGGTTTGGGAAATTAGACGCGAAATGAAACTGCAAATGCCTTCCAACAGGCTTGGAAAAGTGTGTTCTATATCTCTGCCAAACAAACTCCCCGGAGGTTCAGCTTTCAGAAGCTAGTTTAACTCTAAGGGAGGAAGCAGCAGAATGTGCCTCTCACATCTAGCCTGTAGGAATTCAGGTTGGCATGTTCTATGGGGAAGCCCATTGGCGCCTTCGTTGGAAACGGGTTTGGAAATTTCAGTTTCAAAATCTCTGTGAAAAAGCGTCAGAGAAGCTTCTCCGTTTAGAATCCAGCATATCTCACTGAACCGAAGAAGTGGTAGTTAGAAGGCAGTTAGAGCTGCAAGCAGTATGGTTTGGGAAATTAGACGCGAAATGAAACTGCAAATGCCTTCCAACAGGCTTGGAAAAGTGTGTTCTATATCTCTGCCAAACAAACTCCCCGGAGGTTGAGCTTTCTGAAGCAAGTTTAACTCTAAGGGAGGAAGCAGCAGAATGTGCCTCTCACATCTAGCCTGTAGGAATTCAGGTTGGCAAGTTCTATGGGGAAGCCCATTGCTGCCTATGGTGGAAACGGCATGGGAGATTTGAGTTTCAAAATCTCTGTGAAAAAGCGTCAGAGAAGCTTCTCCGTTTAGAATCCAGCATATCTCACTGAACCGAAGAAGTGGTAGTTAGAAGGGAGTTAGAGCTGCAAGCAGTTTGGTTTGGGAAATTAGATGCGAAATGACACTGCAAAGGCCTTCCAACAGGCTTGGAAAAGTGTGTTCTATATCTCTGCCAAACAGAGTCCCCGGAGGTTGAGCTTTCAGAAGCAAGCGTAACTGTTAGGGAGGAAGCAGCAGAATGTGCCTCTCACATCTAGCCAGTAGGAATTCAGGTTGGCAAGTTCTATGGGGAAGCCCATTGCTGCCTATGGTGGAAACGGCATGGGAGATTTCAGTTTCAAAATCTCTGTGAAAAAGCGTCAGAGAAGCTTCTCCGTTTAGAATCCAGCATATCTCACTGAACCGAAGAAGTGGTAGTTAGAAGGGAGTTAGAGCTGCAAGCAGTTTGGTTTGGGAAATTAGATGCGAAATGACACTGCAAAGGCCTTCCAACAGGCTTGGAAAAGTGTGTTCTATATCTCTGCCAAACAGACTCCCCAGAGGTTGAGCTTTCAGAAGCAAGCTGAACTCTTAGGGAGGAAGCAGCAGAATGTGCCTCTCACATCTAGCCTGTAGGAATTCAGGTTGGCAAGTTCTATGGGGAAGCCCATTGCTGCCTATGGTGGAAACGGCATGGGAGATTTCAGTTTCAAAATCTCTGTGAAAAAGCGTCAGAGAAGCTTCTCCGTTTAGAATCCAGCATATCTCACTGAACCGAAGAAGTGGTAGTTAGAAGGGAGTTAGAGCTGCAAGCAGTTTGGTTTGGGAAATTAGACGCGAAATGAAACTGCAAATGCCTTCCAACAGGCTTGGAAAAGTGTGTTCTATATCTCTGCCAAACAAACTCCCCGGAGGTTGAGCTTTCAGAAGCTAGTTTAACTCTAAGGGAGGAAGCAGCAGAATGTGCCTCTCACATCTAGCCTGTAGGAATTCAGGTTGGCAAGTTCTATGGGGAAGCCCATTGCTGGCTATGGTGGAAACAGCATGGGAGATTTCAGTTTCAAAATCTCTGTGAAAAAGCGTCAGAGAAGCTTCTCCGTTTAGAATCCAGCATATCTCACTGAACCGAAGAAGTGGTAGTTAGAAGGCAGTTAGAGCTGCAAGCAGTTTGGTTTGGGAAATTAGACGCGAAATGAAACTGCAAATGCCTTCCAACAGGCTTGGAAAAGTGTGTTCTATATCTCTGCCAAACAAACTCCCCGGAGGTTGAGCTTTCAGAAGCTAGTTTAACTCTTAGGGAGGAAGCAGCAGAATGTGCCTCTCACATCTAGCCTGTAGGAATTCAGGTTGGCAAGTTCTATGGGGAAGCCTATTGGCGCCTTCGTTCGAAACGGGTTTGGAAATTTCAGTTTCAAAGTCTCTGTGAAAAAGCGTCAGAGAAGCTTCTCCGTTTAGAATCCAGCATATCTCACCGAACCGAAGAAGTGGTAGTTAGAAGGGAGTTAGAGCTGCAAGCAGTTTGGTTTGGGAAATTAGACGCGAAATCACATTGCAAAGGCCTTCGAACATGCTTGGAAAAGTGTGTTCTATATCTCTGCCAAACAGACTCCCCGGAGGTTGAGCTTTCAGAAGCAAGTTTAACTCTTAGGGTGGAATCAGCAGAATCTGCTCCTCAAATCTAGCCTGTAGGAATTCAGGTTGGCAAGTTCTATGGGGAAGCCCATTGCTGCCTATGGGGGAAACGGCATGGGAGATTTCAGTTTCAAAATCTCTGTGAAAAAGCGTCAGAGAAGCTTCTCCGTTTAGAATCCAGCATATCTCACTGAACCGAAGAAGTGGTAGTTAGAAGGGAGTTAGAGCTGCAAGCAAGTTGGTTTGGGAAATTAGACGCGAAATGACACTGCAAAGGCCTTCCAACAGGCTTGGAAAAGTGTGTTCTATACCTCTGCCAAACAGACTCCCTGGAGGTTGAGCTTTCAGAAGCAAGTTTAACACTAAGGGAGGAAGCAGCAGAATGTGCCTCTCACATCTAGCCTGTAGGAATTCAGGTTGGCAAGTTCTATGGGGAAGCCCATTGCTGCCTATGGTGGAAACGGCATGGGAGATTTCAGTTTCAAAATCTTTGTGAAAAAGCGTCAGAGAAGCTTCTCCGTTTAGAATCCAGCATATCACACTGAACTGAAGAAGTAGTAGATAGAAGGGAGTTAGAGCTGCAAGCAGTTTGGTTTGGGAAAATAGACGCGAAATCACATTGCAAAGGCCTTCAAACAGGATTGGAAAAGTGTGTTCTATATCTCTGACAAACAGACTCCCAGGAGGTTGAGCTTTCAAAAGCAAGTTTAACTCTAAGAGAGGAAGCAGCAGAATGTGCCTCTCACATCTAGCCTGTAGGAATTCAGGTTGGCAAGTTCTATGGGGAAGCCCATTGGCGCCTTGGTTGGAAACGGGTTTGGAAATTTCAGTTTCAAAATCTCTGTGAAAAAGCATCAGAGAAGCTTCTCCGTTTAGAATCCAGCATATCTCACTGAACCGAAAAAGTGGTAGTGAGAAGGTAGAGCTGCAAACAGTTTGGTTTGGGAAATTAGACTTGAAATGAAACTGCAAATGCCTTCCAACAGGCTTGGAAAAGTGTGTTCTATACCTCTGCCAAACAGACTCCCAGGAGGTTTAGCTGTCAGAAGCAAGTTTAACTCTAAGGGAGGAAGCAGCAGAATGTGCCTCTCACATCTAGCCTGTAGGAATTCAGGTTGGCAAGTTCTATGGGAAAGCCCATTGCTGCCTAAGGTGGAAACGGCATGGGAGATTTCAGTTTCAAAATCTCTGTGAAAAAGCGTCAGAGAAGCTTCTCCGTTTAGAATCCATTATATCACACTGAACTGAAAATTGGTAGTTACAAGGGAGTTAGAGCTGCAAGCAGTTTGGTTTGGGAAATTAGACGAGAAATCACATTGCAAAGGCCTTCCAACAGGATTGGAAAAGTGTGTTCTATATCTCTGCCAAACAGACTCCCAGGAGGTTGAGCATTCAGAAGCAAGTTTAACTCTAAGGGAGGAAGCAGCAGAATGTGCCTCTCACATCTAGCCTGTAGGAATTCAGGTTGGCAAGTTCTATGGGGAAGCCTATTGGCGCCTTCGTTGGAAACGGGTTTGGAAATTTCAGTTTCAAAATCTCTGTGAAAAAGCGTCAGAGAAGCTTTTCCTTTTAGAATCCAGCATATCTCACTGAAACGAAGAAGTGGTAGTTAGAAGGGAGTTAGAGCTGCAAGCAGTTTGGTTTGGGAAATTAGACGTGAAATGACACTGCAAATGCCTTCCAACAGGATTGGAAAAGTGTGTTCTATATCTCTGCCAAACAGACTCCCCGGAGCTTGAGCTTTCAGAAGCAAGTTTAACTCTTAGGGTGGAATCAGCAGAATGTGCCCTTCACATCTAGCCTGTAGGAATTCAGGTTGGCAAGTTCTTTGGGGAAGCCCATTGCTGCCTATGGTGGAAACGGCATGGGAGATTTCAGTTTCAAAATCTCTGTGAAAAAGCGTCAGAGAAGCTTCTCCGTTTAGAATCCAGCATATCTCACTGAACCGAAAAAGTGGTTGTTAGAACCTAGAGCTGCAAGCAGTTTGGTTTGGGAAATTAGACGCGAAATGACACTGCAAATGCCTTCCAACAGGCTTGGAAAAGTGTTTTCTATATCTCTGCCAAAGAGACTCCCCGGAGCTTGAGCTTTCAGAAGCAAGTTTAACTCTAAGAGAGGAAGCAGCAGAATGTGCCTCTCACATCTAGCCTGTAGGAATTCAGGTTGGCAAGTTCTAAGGGGAAGCCCATTGCTGCCTATGGGGGAAACGGCATGGGAGATTTCAGTTTCAAAATCTCTGTGAAAAAGCGTCAGAGAAGCTTCTCCGTTTAGAATCCAGCATATCTCACTGAACCGAAGAAGTGGTAGTTAGAAGGGAGTTAGAGCTGCAAGCAGTTTGGTTTGGGAAATTAGACGACAAATGACACTGCAAAGGCCTTCCAACACGCTTGGAAAAGTGTGTTCTATACCTCTGCCAAACAGACTCCCTGGAGGTTGGCTTTCAGAAGCAAGTTTAACACTAAGGGAGGAAGCAGCAGAATGTGCCTCTCACATCTAGCCTGTAGGAATTCAGGTTGGCAAGTTCTATGGGGAAGCCCATTGGCGCCTTCGTTGGAAACGGGTTTGGAAATTTCAGTTTCAAAATCTCTGTGAAAAAGCATCAGAGAAGCTTCTCCGTTTAGAATCCAGCATATCTCACTAAACCGAAGAAGTGGTAGTTAGAAGGGAATTAGAACTGCAAGCAGTTTGGTTTGGGAAATTAGACGAGAAATCACATTGCAAAGGCCTTCCAACAGGATTGGAAAAGTGTGTTCTATATCTCTGCCAAACAGACTCCCAGTAGGTTGAGCTTTCAGAAGCAAGTTTAACTCTAAGGGAGGAAGCAGCAGAATGTGCCTCTCACATCTAGCCTGTAGGAATTCAGGTTGGCACGTTCTATGGGGAAGCCCATTGGCGCCTTCGTTGGAAACGGGTTTCGAAATTTCAGTTTCAAAATCTCTGTGAAAAAGCATCAGAGAAGCTTCTCCGTTTAGAATCCAGCATATCTCACCGAACCGAAGAAGTGGTAGTTAGAAGGGAGTTAGGGCTGCAAGCAGTTTGGTTTGGGAAATTAGACGCGAAATGACACTGCAAAGGCCTTCCAACAGGCTTGGAAAAGTGTGTTCTATACCTCTGCCAAACAGACTCCCTGGAGGTTGAGCTTTCAGAAGCAAGTTTAACACTAAGGGAGGAAGCAGCAGAATGTGCCTCTCACATCTAGCCTGTAGGAATTCAGGTTGGCAAGTTCTATGGGGAAGCCCATTGCTGCCTATGGGGGAAACGGCATGGGAGATTTTAGTTTCAAAATCTTTGTGAAAAATCGTCCGAGAAGCTTCTCCGTTTAGAATCCAGCATATCACACTGAACTGAAGAAGTGGTAGTTATAAGGGAGTTAGAGCTGCAAGCAGTTTGATTTGGGAAATTAGACGCGAAATCACATTGCAAAGGCCGTCCAACAGGATTGGAAAAATGTGTTCTATATCTCTGCCAAACAGACTCCCAGGAGGTTGAGCTTTCAGAAGCAAGTTTAACTCTAACGGAGGAAGCAGCAGAATGTGCCTCTCACATATAGCCTGTAGGAATTCAGGTTGGCAAGTTCTATTGGGAAGCCCATTGGCGCATTCGTTGGAAACGGGTTTGGAAATTTCAGTTTCAAAATCTCTGTGAAAAAGCGTCAGAGAAGCTTCTCCGTTTAGAATCCAGCATATCTCACTGAACCGAAGAAGTGGTAGTTAGAAGGGAGTTAGAGCTGCAAGCAGTTTGGTTTGGGAAATTAGACGCGAAATCACACTGCAAATGCCTTCCAACAGGCTTGGAAAAGTGTGTTCTATATCTCTGCCAAACAGACTCCCCGGAGGTTGAGCTTTCAGAAGCAAGTTTAACTCTTAGGGTGGAATCAGCAGAATCTGCTCCTCAAATCTAGCCTGTAGGAATTCAGGTTGGCAAGTTCTATGGGGAAGCCCATTGCTGCCTATGGGGGAAACGGCATGGGAGATTTCAGTTTCAAAATCTCTGTGAAAAAGCGTCAGAGAAGCTTCTCCGTTTAGAATCCAGCATATCTCACTGAACCGAAGAAGTGGTAGTTAGAAGGGAGTTAGAGCTGCAAGCAAGTTGGTTTGGGAAATTAGACGCGAAATGACACTGCAAAGGCCTTCCAACAGGCTTGGAAAAGTGTGTTCTATACCTCTGCCAAACAGACTCCCTGGAGGTTGAGCTTTCAGAAGCAAGTTTAACACTAAGGGAGGAAGCAGCAGAATGTGCCTCTCACATCTAGCCTGTAGGAATTCAGGTTGGCAAGTTCTATGGGGAAGCCCATTGCTGCCTATGGTGGAAACGGCATGGGAGATTTCAGTTTCAAAATCTTTGTGAAAAAGCGTCAGAGAAGCTTCTCCGTTTAGAATCCAGCATATCACACTGAACCGAAGAAGTAGTAGATAGAAGGGAGTTAGAGCTGCAAGCAGTTTGGTTTGGGAAAATAGACGCGAAATCACATTGCAAAGGCCTTCAAACAGGATTGGAAAAGTGTGTTCTATATCTCTGACAAACAGACTCCCAGGAGGTTGAGCTTTCAAAAGCAAGTTTAACTCTAAGAGAGGAAGCAGCAGAATGTGCCTCTCACATCTAGCCTGTAGGAATTCAGGTTGGCAAGTTCTATGGGGAAGCCCATTGGCGCCTTGGTTGGAAACGGGTTTGGAAATTTCAGTTTCAAAATCTCTGTGAAAAAGCATCAGAGAAGCTTCTCCGTTTAGAATCCAGCATATCTCACTGAACCGAAAAAGTGGTAGTGAGAAGGTAGAGCTGCAAACAGTTTGGTTTGGGAAATTAGACTTGAAATGAAACTGCAAATGCCTTCCAACAGGCTTGGAAAAGTGTGTTCTATACCTCTGCCAAACAGACTCCCAGGAGGTTTAGCTGTCAGAAGCAAGTTTAACTCTAAGGGAGGAAGCAGCAGAATGTGCCTCTCACATCTAGCCTGTAGGAATTCAGGTTGGCAAGTTCTATGGGAAAGCCCATTGCTGCCTAAGGTGGAAACGGCATGGGAGATTTCAGTTTCAAAATCTCTGTGAAAAAGCGTCAGAGAAGCTTCTCCGTTTAGAATCCATTATATCACACTGAACTGAAAATTGGTAGTTACAAGGGAGTTAGAGCTGCAAGCAGTTTGGTTTGGGAAATTAGACGAGAAATCACATTGCAAAGGCCTTCCAACAGGATTGGAAAAGTGTGTTCTATATCTCTGCCAAACAAACTCCCCGGAGGTTGAGCTTTCAGAAGCAAGTTTAACTCTAAGGGAGGAAGCAGCAGAATGTGCCTCTCACATCTAGCCTGTAGGAGTTCAGGTTGGCAAGTTCTATGGGGAAGCCCATTGCTGCCTATGGTGGAAACGGCATGGGAGATTTCAGTTTCAAAATCTCTGTGAAAAAGCGTCAGAGAAGCTTCTCCGTTTAGAATCCAGCATATCTCACTGAACCGAAGAAGTGGTAGTTAGAAGGGAGTTAGAGCTGCAAGCAGTTTGGTTTGGAAAATTAGACGCGAAATGAAACTGCAAATGCCTTCCAACAGGCTTGGAAAAGCGTGTTCTATATCTCTGCCAAACAAACTCCCCGGAGGTTGAGCTTTCAGAAGCTAGTTTAACTCTAAGGGAGGAAGCAGCAGAATGTGCCTCTCACATCTAGCCTGTAGGAATTCAGGTTGGCAAGTTCTATGGGGAAGCCCATTGGGGCCTTCGTTGGAAACGGGTTTGGAAATTTCAGTTTCAAAATCTCTGTGAAAAAGCGTCAGAGAAGCTTCTCCGTTTAGAATCCAGCATATCTCACTGAACCGAAGAAGTGGTAGTTAGAAGGGAGTTAGAGCTGCAAGCAGTTTGGTTTGGGAAATTAGACGCGAAATGAAACTGCAAATGCCTTCCAACAGGCTTGGAAAAGTGTGTTCTATATCTCTGCCAAACAAACTCCCCGGAGGTTGAGCTTTCAGAAGCAAGTTTAACTCTAAGGGAGGAAGCAGCAGAATGTGCCTCTCACATCTAGCCAGTAGGAATTCAGGTTGGCAAGTTCTATGGGGAAGCCCATTGCTGCCTATGGTGGAAACGGCATGGGAGATTTGAGTTTCAAAATCTCTGTGAAAAAGCGTCAGAGAAGCTTCTCCGTTTAGAATCCAGCATATCTCACTGAACCGAAGAAGTGGTAGTTAGAAGGGAGTTAGAGCTGCAAGCAGTTTGGTTTGGGAAATTAGATGCGAAATGACACTGCAAAGGCCTTCCAACAGGCTTGGAAAAGTGTGTTCTATATCTCTGCCAAACAGAGTCCCCGGAGGTTGAGCTTTCAGAAGCAAGCTTAACTGTTAGGGAGGAAGCAGCAGAATGTGCCTCTCACATCTAGCCTGTAGGAATTCAGGTTGGCAAGTTCTATGGGGAAGCCCATTCCTGCCTATGGTGGAAACGGCATGGGAGATTTCAGTTTCAAAATCTCTGTGAAAAAGCGTCAGAGAAGCTTCTCCGTTTAGAATCCAGCATATCTCACTGAACCGAAGAAGTGGTAGTTAGAAGGGAGTTAGAGCTGCAAGCAGTTTGGTTTGGGAAATTAGACGCGAAATGAAACTGCAAATGCCTTCCAACAGGCTTGGAAAAGTGTGTTCTATATCTCTGCCAAACAGACTCCCCAGAGGTTGAGCTTTCAGAAGCAAGTTTAACTCTAAGGGAGGAAGCATCAGAATGTGCCTCTCACATCTAGCCTGTAGGAATTCAGGTTGGCAAGTTCTATGGGGAAGCCCATTGCTGCCTATGGTGGAAACGGCATGGGAGATTTCAGTTTCAAAATCTCTGTGAAAAAGCGTCAGAGAAGCTTCTCCGTTTAGAATCCAGCATATCTCACTGAACCGAAGAAGTGGTAGTTAGAAGCGAGTTAGAGCTGCAAGCAGTTTGGTTTGGGAAATTAGACGTGAAATGAAACTGCAAATGCCTTCCAACAGGCTTGGAAAAGTGTGTTCTATATCTCTGCCAAACAAACTCCCCGGAGGTTGAGCTTTCAGAAGCAAGTTTAACTCTAAGGGAGGAAGCAGCAGAATGTGCCTCTCACATCTAGCCTGTAGGAATTCAGGTTGGCAAGTTCTATGGGGAAGCCCATTGCTGCCTATGGTGGAAACGGCATGGGAGATTTCAGTTTCAAAATCTCTGTGAAAAAGCGTCAGAGAAGCTTCTCCGTTTAGAATCCAGCATATCTCACTGAACCGAAGAAGTGGTAGTTAGAAGGGAGTTAGAGCTGCAAGCAGTTTGGTTTGGGAAATTAGACGCGAAATGAAACTGCAAATGCCTTCCAACAGGCTTGGAAAAGTGTGTTCTATATCTCTGCCAAACAAACTCCCCGGAGGTTGAGCTTTCAGAAGCTAGTTTAACTCTAAGGGAGGAAGCAGCAGAATGTGCCTCTCACATCTAGCCTGTAGGAATTCAGGTTGGCAAGTTCTATGGGGAAGCCTATTGGCGCCTTCGTTGGAAACGGGTTTGGAAATTTCAGTTTCAAAATCTCTGTGAAAAAGCGTCAGAGAAGCTTTTCCTTTTAGAATCCAGCATATCTCTCTGAAACGAAGAAGTGGTAGTTAGAAGGGAGTTAGAGCTGCAAGCAGTTTGGTTTGGGAAATTAGACGCGAAATGAAACTGCAAATGCCTTCCAACAGGGTTGGAAAAGTGTGTTCTATATCTCTGCCAAACAAACTCCCCGGAGGTTGAGCTTTCAGAAGCAAGTTTAACTCTAAGGGAGGAAGCAGCAGAATGTGCCTCTCACATCTAGCCTGTAGGAATTCAGGTTGGCAAGTTCTATGGGGAAGCCCATTGCTGCCTATGGTGGAAACGGCATGGGAGATTTCAGTTTCAAAATCTCTGTGAAAAAGCGTCAGAGAAGCTTCTCCGTTTAGAATCCAGCATATCTCACTGAACCGAAGAAGTGGTAGTTAGAAGGGAGTTAGAGCTGCAAGCAGTTTGGTTTGGGAAATTAGACGCGAAATGAAACTGCAAATGCCTTCCAACAGGCTTGGAAAAGTGTGTTCTATATCTCTGCCAAACAAACTCCCCGGAGGTTGAGCTTTCAAAAGCTAGTTTAACTCTAAGGGAGGAAGCAGCAGAATGTGCCTCTCACATCTAGCCTGTAGGAATTCAGGTTGGCAAGTTCTATGGGGAAGCCTATTGGCGCCTTCGTTGGAAACGGGTTTGGAAATTTCAGTTTCAAAATCTCTGTGAAAAAGCGTCAGAGAAGCTTTTCCTTTTAGAATCCAGCTTATCTCACTGAAACGAAGAAGTGGTAGTTAGAAGGGAGTTAGAGCTGCAAGCAGTTTGGTTTGGGAAATTAGACGCGAAATGAAACTGCAAATGCCTTCCAACAGGCTTGGAAAAGTGTGTTCTATATCTCTGCCAAACAAACTCCCCGGAGGTTGAGCTTTCAGAAGCAAGTTTAACTCTAAGGGAGGAAGCAGCAGAATGTGCCTCTCACATCTAGCCTGTAGGAATTCAGGGTGGCAAGTTCTATGGGGAAGCCCATTGCTGCCTATGGTGGAAACGGCATGGGAGATTTTAGTTTCAAAATCTCTGTGAAAAAGCGTCAGAGAAGCTTCTCCGTTTAGAATCCAGCATATCTCACTGAACCGAAGAAGTGGTAGTTAGAAGGGAGTTAGAGCTGCAAGCAGTTTGGTTTGGGAAATTAGACGCGAAATGAACCTGCAAATGCCTTCCAACAGGCTTGGAAAAGTGTGTTCTATATCTCTGCCAAACAAACTCCCCGGAGGTTGAGCTTTCAGAAGCTAGTTTAACTCTAAGGGAGGAAGCAGCAGAATGTGCCTCTCACATCTAGCCTGTAGGAATTCAGGTTGGCAAGTTCTATGGGGAAGCCCATTGGGGCCTTCGTTGGAAACGGGTTTGGAAATTTCAGTTTCAAAATCTCTGTGAAAAAGCGTCAGAGAAGCTTCTCCGTTTAGAATCCAGCATATCTCACTGAACCGAAGAAGTGGTAGTTAGAAGGGAGTTAGAGCTGCAAGCAGTTTGGTTTGGGAAATTAGACGCGAAATGAAACTGCAAATGCCTTCCAACAGGCTTGGAAAAGTGTGTTCTATATCTCTGCCAAACAAACTCCCCGGAGGTTGAGCTTTCAGAAGCAAGTTTAACTCTAAGGGAGGAAGCAGCAGAATGTGCCTCTCACATCTAGCCTTTAGGAATTCAGGTTGGCAAGTTCTATGGGGAAGCCCATTGCTGCCTATGGTGGAAACGGCATGGGAGATTTGAGTTTCAAAATCTCTGTGAAAAAGCGTCAGAGAAGCTTCTCCGTTTAGAATCCAGCATATCTCACTGAACCGAAGAAGTGGTAGTTAGAAGGGAGTTAGAGCTGCAAGCAGTTTGGTTTGGGAAATTCGATGCGAAATGACACTGCAAAGGACTTCCAACAGGCTTGGAAAAGTGTGTTCTATATCTCTGCCAAACAGAGTCCCCGGAGGTTGAGCTTTCAGAAGCAAGCTTAACTGTTAGGGAGGAAGCAGCAGAATGTGCCTCTCACATCTAGCCTGTAGGAATTCAGGTTGGCAAGTTCTATGGGGAAGCCCATTGGCGCCTTGGTTGGAAACGGGTTTGGAAATTTCAGTTTCAAAATCTCTGTGAAAAAGCATCAGAGAAGCTTCTCCGTTTAGAATCCAGCATATCTCACTGAACCGAAAAAGTGGTAGTGAGAAGGTAGAGCTGCAAACAGTTTGGTTTGGGAAATTAGACTTGAAATGAAACTGCAAATGCCTTCCAACAGGCTTGGAAAAGTGTGTTCTATACCTCTGCCAAACAGACTCCCAGGAGGTTTAGCTGTCAGAAGCAAGTTTAACTCTAAGGGAGGAAGCAGCAGAATGTGCCTCTCACATCTAGCCTGTAGGAATTCAGGTTGGCAAGTTCTATGGGGAAGCCCATTGCTGCCTAAGGTGGAAACGGCATGGGAGATTTCAGTTTCAAAATCTCTGTGAAAAAGCGTCAGAGAAGCTTCTCCGTTTAGAATCCATTATATCACACTGAACTGAAAATTGGTAGTTACAAGGGAGTTAGAGCTGCAAGCAGTTTGGTTTGGGAAATTAGACGAGAAATCACATTGCAAAGGCCTTCCAACAGGATTGGAAAAGTGTGTTCTATATCTCTGCCAAACAGACTCCCAGGAGGTTGAGCATTCAGAAGCAAGTTTAACTCTAAGGGAGGAAGCAGCAGAATGTGCCTCTCACATCTAGCCTGTAGGAATTCAGGTTGGCAAGTTCTATGGGGAAGCCTATTGGCGCCTTCGTTGGAAACGGGTTTGGAAATTTCAGTTTCAAAATCTCTGTGAAAAAGCGTCAGAGAAGCTTTTCCTTTTAGAATCCAGCATATCTCACTGAAACGAAGAAGTGGTAGTTAGAAGGGAGTTAGAGCTGCAAGCAGTTTGGTTTGGGAAATTAGACGCGAAATGAAACTGCAAATGCCTTCCAACAGGCTTGGACAAGTGTGTTCTATATCTCTGCCAAACAAACTCCCCGGAGGTTGAGCTTTCAGAAGCAAGTTTAACTCTAAGGGAGGAAGCAGCAGAATGTGCCTCTCACATCTAGCCTGTAGGAGTTCAGGTTGGCAAGTTCTATGGGGAAGCCCATTGCTGCCTATGGTGGAAACGGCATGGGAGATTTCAGTTTCAAAATCTCTGTGAAAAAGCGTCAGAGAAGCTTCTCCGTTTAGAATCCAGCATATCTCACTGAACCGAAGAAGTGGTAGTTAGAAGGGAGTTAGAGCTGCAAGCAGTTTGGTTTGGAAAATTAGACGCGAAATGAAACTGCAAATGCCTTCCAACAGGCTTGGAAAAGCGTGTTCTATATCTCTGCCAAACAAACTCCCCGGAGGTTGAGCTTTCAGAAGCTAGTTTAACTCTAAGGGAGGAAGCAGCAGAATGTGCCTCTCACATCTAGCCTGTAGGAATTCAGGTTGGCAAGTTCTATGGGGAAGCCCATTGGGGCCTTCGTTGGAAACGGGTTTGGAAATTTCAGTTTCAAAATCTCTGTGAAAAAGCGTCAGAGAAGCTTCTCCGTTTAGAATCCAGCATATCTCACTGAACCGAAGAAGTGGTAGTTAGAAGGGAGTTAGAGCTGCAAGCAGTTTGGTTTGGGAAATTAGACGCGAAATGAAACTGCAAATGCCTTCCAACAGGCTTGGAAAAGTGTGTTCTATATCTCTGCCAAACAAACTCCCCGGAGGTTGAGCTTTCAGAAGCAAGTTTAACTCTAAGGGAGGAAGCAGCAGAATGTGCCTCTCACATCTAGCCTTTAGGAATTCAGGTTGGCAAGTTCTATGGGGAAGCCCATTGCTGCCTATGGTGGAAACGGCATGGGAGATTTGAGTTTCAAAATCTCTGTGAAAAAGCGTCAGAGAAGCTTCTCCGTTTAGAATCCAGCATATCTCACTGAACCGAAGAAGTGGTAGTTAGAAGGGAGTTAGAGCTGCAAGCAGTTTGGTTTGGGAAATTAGATGCGAAATGACACTGCAAAGGCCTTCCAACAGGCTTGGAAAAGTGTGTTCTATATCTCTGCCAAACAGAGTCCCCGGAGGTTGAGCTTTCAGAAGCAAGCTTAACTGTTAGGGAGGAAGCAGCAGAATGTGCCTCTCACATCTAGCCTGTAGGAATTCAGGTTGGCAAGTTCTATGGGGAAGCCCATTCCTGCCTATGGTGGAAACGGCATGGGAGATTTCAGTTTCAAAATCTCTGTGAAAAAGCGTCAGAGAAGCTTCTCCGTTTAGAATCCAGCATATCTCACTGAACCGAAGAAGTGGTAGTTAGAAGGGAGTTAGAGCTGCAAGCAGTTTGGTTTGGGAAATTAGACGCGAAATGAAACTGCAAATGCCTTCCAACAGGCTTGGAAAAGTGTGTTCTATATCTCTGCCAAACAGACTCCCCAGAGGTTGAGCTTTCAGAAGCAAGTTTAACTCTAAGGGAGGAAGCATCAGAATGTGCCTCTCACATCTAGCCTGTAGGAATTCAGGTTGGCAAGTTCTATGGGGAAGCCCATTGCTGCCTATGGTGGAAACGGCATGGGAGATTTCAGTTTCAAAATCTCTGTGAAAAAGCGTCAGAGAAGCTTCTCCGTTTAGAATCCAGCATATCTCACTGAACCGAAGAAGTGGTAGTTAGAAGCGAGTTAGAGCTGCAAGCAGTTTGGTTTGGGAAATTAGACGTGAAATGAAACTGCAAATGCCTTCCAACAGGCTTGGAAAAGTGTGTTCTATATCTCTGCCAAACAAACTCCCCGGAGGTTGAGCTTTCAGAAGCAAGTTTAACTCTAAGGGAGGAAGCAGCAGAATGTGCCTCTCACATCTAGCCTGTAGGAATTCAGGTTGGCAAGTTCTATGGGGAAGCCCATTGCTGCCTATGGTGGAAACGGCATGGGAGATTTCAGTTTCAAAATCTCTGTGAAAAAGCGTCAGAGAAGCTTCTCCGTTTAGAATCCAGCATATCTCACTGAACCGAAGAAGTGGTAGTTAGAAGGGAGTTAGAGCTGCAAGCAGTTTGGTTTGGGAAATTAGACGCGAAATGAAACTGCAAATGCCTTCCAACAGGCTTGGAAAAGTGTGTTCTATATCTCTGCCAAACAAACTCCCCGGAGGTTGAGCTTTCAGAAGCTAGTTTAACTCTAAGGGAGGAAGCAGCAGAATGTGCCTCTCACATCTAGCCTGTAGGAATTCAGGTTGGCAAGTTCTATGGGGAAGCCTATTGGCGCCTTCGTTGGAAACGGGTTTGGAAATTTCAGTTTCAAAATCTCTGTGAAAAAGCGTCAGAGAAGCTTTTCCTTTTAGAATCCAGCATATCTCACTGAAACGAAGAAGTGGTAGTTAGAAGGGAGTTAGAGCTGCAAGCAGTTTGGTTTGGGAAATTAGACGCGAAATGAAACTGCAAATGCCTTCCAACAGGCTTGGAAAAGTGTGTTCTATATCTCTGCCAAACAAACTCCCCGGAGGTTGAGCTTTCAGAAGCAAGTTTAACTCTAAGGGAGGAAGCAGCAGAATGTGCCTCTCACATCTAGCCTGTAGGAATTCAGGTTGGCAAGTTCTATGGGGAAGCCCATTGCTGCCTATGGTGGAAACGGCATGGGAGATTTCAGTTTCAAAATCTCTGTGAAAAAGCGTCAGAGAAGCTTCTCCGTTTAGAATCCAGCATATCTCACTGAACCCAAGAAGTGGTAGTTAGAAGGGAGTTAGAGCTGCAAGCAGTTTGGTTTGGGAAATTAGACGCGAAATGACACTGCAAATGCCTTCCAACAGGCTTGTAAAAGTGTGTTCTATATCTCTGCCAAACAGACTCCCCGGAGGTTGAGCTTTCAGAAGCAAGTTTAACTCTAAGGGAGGAAGCAGCAGAATGTGCCTCTCACATCTAGCCTGTAGGAATTCAGGTTGGCAAGTTCTATGGGGAAGCCCATTGCTGCCTATGGTGGAAACGGCATGGGAGATTTCAGTTTCAAAATCTCTGTGAAAAAGCGTCAGAGAAGCTTCTCCGTTTAGAATCCAGCATATCTCACTGAACCGAAAAAGTGGTTGTTAGAACCTAGAGCTGCAAGCAGTTTGGTTTGGGAAATTAGACGCGAAATGACACTGCAAATGCCTTCCAACAGGCTTGGAAAAGTGTGTTCTATATATCTGCCAAACAGACTCCCCGGAGCTTGAGCTTTCAGAAGCAAGTTTAACTCTAAGGGAGGAAGCAGCAGAATGTGCCTCTCACATCTAGCCTGTAGGAATTCAGGTTGGCAAGTTCTATGGGGAAGCCCATTGCTGCCTATGGTGGAAACGGCTTGGGAGATTTCAGTTTCAAAATCTCTGTGAAAAAGCGTCAGAGAAGCTTCTCCGTTTAGAATCCAGCATATCTCACTGAACCCAAGAAGTGGTAGTTAGAAGGGATTTAGAGCTGCAAGCAGTTTGGTTTGGGAAATTAGACGCGAAATGACACTGCAAATACCTTCCAACAGGATTGGAAAAGTGTGTTCTATATCTCTGCCAAACAGACTCCCCGGAGGTTGAGCTTTCAGAAGCAAGTTTAAATCTAAGGGAGGAAGCAGCAGAATGTGCCTCTCACATCTAGCCTGTAGGAATTCAGGTTGGCAAGTTCTATGGGGAAGCCCATTGGCGCCTTCGTTGGAAACGGGTTTGGAAATTTCAGTTTCAAAATCTCTGTGAAAAAGCATCAGAGAAGCTTCTCCGTTTAGAATCCAGCATATTTCACTGAACCGAAAAAGTGGTAGTGAGAAGGTAGAGCTGCAAGCAGTTTGGTTTGGGAAATTAGACGTGAAATGACACTGCAAATGCCTTCCAACAGGATTGGAAAAGTGTGTTCTATATCTCTGCCAAACAGACTCCCCGGAGCTTGAGCTTTCAGAAGCAAGTTTAACTCTTAGGGTGGAATCAGCAGAATGTGCCCTTCACATCTAGCCTGTAGGAATTCAGGTTGGCAAGTTCTTTGGGGAAGCCCATTGCTGCCTATGGTGGAAACGGCATGGGAGATTTCAGTTTCAAAATCTCTGTGAAAAAGCGTCAGAGAAGCTTCTCCGTTTAGAATCCAGCATATCTCACTGAACCGAAAAAGTGGTTGTTAGAACCTAGAGCTGCAAGCAGTTTGGTTTGGGAAATTAGACGCGAAATGACACTGCAAATGCCTTCCAACAGGCTTGGAAAAGTGTTTTCTATATCTCTGCCAAAGAGACTCCCCGGAGCTTGAGCTTTCAGAAGCAAGTTTAACTCTAAGAGAGGAAGCAGCAGAATGTGCCTCTCACATCTAGCCTGTAGGAATTCAGGTTGGCAAGATCTAAGGGGAAGCCCATTGCTGCCTATGGGGGAAACGGCATGGGAGATTTCAGTTTCAAAATCTCTGTGAAAAAGCGTCAGAGAAGCTTCTCCGTTTAGAATCCAGCATATCTCACTGAACCGAAGAAGTGGTAGTTAGAAGGGAGTTAGAGCTGCAAGCAGTTTGGTTTGGGAAATTAGACGACAAATGACACTGCAAAGGCCTTCCAACACGCTTGGAAAAGTGTGTTCTATACCTCTGCCAAACAGACTCCCTGGAGGTTGGCTTTCAGAAGCAAGTTTAACACTAAGGGAGGAAGCAGCAGAATGTGCCTCTCACATCTAGCCTGTAGGAATTCAGGTTGGCAAGTTCTATGGGGAAGCCCATTGGCGCCTTCGTTGGAAACGGGTTTGGAAATTTCAGTTTCAAAATCTCTGTGAAAAAGCATCAGAGAAGCTTCTCCGTTTAGAATCCAGCATATCTCACTAAACCGAAGAAGTGGTAGTTAGAAGGGAATTAGAACTGCAAGCAGTTTGGTTTGGGAAATTAGACGAGAAATCACATTGCAAAGGCCTTCCAACAGGATTGGAAAAGTGTGTTCTATATCTCTGCCAAACAGACTCCCAGTAGGTTGAGCTTTCAGAAGCAAGTTTAACTCTAAGGGAGGAAGCAGCAGAATGTGCCTCTCACATCTAGCCTGTAGGAATTCAGGTTGGCACGTTCTATGGGGAAGCCCATTGGCGCCTTCGTTGGAAACGGGTTTCGAAATTTCAGTTTCAAAATCTCTGTGAAAAAGCATCAGAGAAGCTTCTCCGTTTAGAATCCAGCATATCTCACCGAACCGAAGAAGTGGTAGTTAGAAGGGAGTTAGAGCTGCAAGCAGTTTGGTTTGGGAAATTAGACGCGAAATGACACTGCAAAGGCCTTCCAACAGGCTTGGAAAAGTGTGTTCTATACCTCTGCCAAACAGACTCCCCGGAGGTTGAGCTTTCAGAAGCAAGTTTAACACTAAGGGAGGAAGCAGCAGAATGTGCCTCTCACATCTAGCCTGTAGGAATTCAGGTTGGCAAGTTCTATGGGGAAGCCCATTGCTGCCTATGGGGGAAACGGCATGGGAGATTTTAGTTTCAAAATCTTTGTGAAAAATCGTCAGAGAAGCTTCTCCGTTTAGAATCCAGCATATCACACTGAACCGAAGAAGTGGTAGTTATAAGGGAGTTAGAGCTGCAAGCAGTTTGATTTGGGAAATTAGACGCGAAATCACATTGCAAAGGCCGTCCAACAGGATTGGAAAAGTGTGTTCTATATCTCTGCCAAACAGACTCCCAGGAGGTTGAGCTTTCAGAAGCAAGTTTAACTCTAACGGAGGAAGCAGCAGAATGTGCCTCTCACATATAGCCTGTAGGAATTCAGGTTGGCAAGTTCTATTGGGAAGCCCATTGGCGCATTCGTTGGAAACGGGTTTGGAAATTTCAGTTTCAAAATCTCTGTGAAAAAGCGTCAGAGAAGCTTCTCCGTTTAGAATCCAGCATATCTCACTGAACCGAAGAAGTGGTAGTTAGAAGGGAGTTAGAGCTGCAAGCAGTTTGGTTTGGGAAATTAGACGCGAAATCACACTGCAAATGCCTTCCAACAGGCTTGGAAAAGTGTGTTCTATATCTCTGCCAAACAGACTCCCCGGAGGTTGAGCTTTCAGAAGCAAGTTTAACTCTAAGGGAGGAAGCACCAGAATGTGCCTCTCACATCTAGCCTGTAGGAATTCAGGTTGGCAAGTTCTATGGGGAAGCCCATTGCTGCCTATGGTGGAAACGGCATGGGAGATTTCAGTTTCAAAATCTCTGTGAAAAAGCGTCAGAGAAGATTCTCCGTTTAGAATCCAGCATATCTCACTGAACCGAAGAAGTGGTAGTTAGAAGGGAGTTAGAGCTGCAAGCAGTTTGGTTTGGGAAATTAGACGCGAAATCACATTGCAAAGGCCTTCGAACATGCTTGGAAAAGTGTGTTCTATATCTCTGCCAAACAGACTCCCCGGAGGTTGAGCTTTCAGAAGCAAGTTTAACTCTTAGGGTGGAATCAGCAGAATCTGCTCCTCAAATCTAGCCTGTAGGAATTCAGGTTGGCAAGTTCTATGGGGAAGCCCATTGCTGCCTATGGGGGAAACGGCATGGGAGATTTCAGTTTCAAAATCTCTGTGAAAAAGCGTCAGAGAAGCTTCTCCGTTTAGAATCCAGCATATCTCACTGAACCGAAGAAGTGGTAGTTAGAAGGGAGTTAGAGCTGCAAGCAAGTTGGTTTGGGAAATTAGACGCGAAATGACACTGCAAAGGCCTTCCAACAGGCTTGGAAAAGTGTGTTCTATACCTCTGCCAAACAGACTCCCTGGAGGTTGAGCTTTCAGAAGCAAGTTTAACACTAAGGGAGGAAGCAGCAGAATGTGCCTCTCACATCTAGCCTGTAGGAATTCAGGTTGGCAAGTTCTATGGGGAAGCCCATTGCTGCCTATGGTGGAAACGGCATGGGAGATTTCAGTTTCAAAATCTTTGTGAAAAAGCGTCAGAGAAGCTTCTCCGTTTAGAATCCAGCATATCACACTGAACTGAAGAAGTAGTAGATAGAAGGGAGTTAGAGCTGCAAGCAGTTTGGTTTGGGAAAATAGACGCGAAATCACATTGCAAAGGCCTTCAAACAGGATTGGAAAAGTGTGTTCTATATCTCTGACAAACAGACTCCCAGGAGGTTGAGCTTTCAAAAGCAAGTTTAACTCTAAGAGAGGAAGCAGCAGAATGTGCCTCTCACATCTAGCCTGTAGGAATTCAGGTTGGCAAGTTCTATGGGGAAGCCCATTGGCGCCTTGGTTGGAAACGGGTTTGGAAATTTCAGTTTCAAAATCTCTGTGAAAAAGCATCAGAGAAGCTTCTCCGTTTAGAATCCAGCATATCTCACTGAACCGAAAAAGTGGTAGTGAGAAGGTAGAGCTGCAAACAGTTTGGTTTGGGAAATTAGACTTGAAATGAAACTGCAAATGCCTTCCAACAGGCTTGGAAAAGTGTGTTCTATACCTCTGCCAAACAGACTCCCAGGAGGTTTAGCTGTCAGAAGCAAGTTTAACTCTAAGGGAGGAAGCAGCAGAATGTGCCTCTCACATCTAGCCTGTAGGAATTCAGGTTGGCAAGTTCTATGGGAAAGCCCATTGCTGCCTAAGGTGGAAACGGCATGGGAGATTTCAGTTTCAAAATCTCTGTGAAAAAGCGTCAGAGAAGCTTCTCCGTTTAGAATCCATTATATCACACTGAACTGAAAATTGGTAGTTACAAGGGAGTTAGAGCTGCAAGCAGTTTGGTTTGGGAAATTAGACGAGAAATCACATTGCAAAGGCCTTCCAACAGGATTGGAAAAGTGTGTTCTATATCTCTGCCAAACAGACTCCCAGGAGGTTGAGCATTCAGAAGCAAGTTTAACTCTAAGGGAGGAAGCAGCAGAATGTGCCTCTCACATCTAGCCTGTAGGAATTCAGGTTGGCAAGTTCTATGGGGAAGCCTATTGGCGCCTTCGTTGGAAACGGGTTTGGAAATTTCAGTTTCAAAATCTCTGTGAAAAAGCGTCAGAGAAGCTTTTCCTTTTAGAATCCAGCATATCTCACTGAAACGAAGAAGTGGTAGTTAGAAGGGAGTTAGAGCTGCAAGCAGTTTGGTTTGGGAAATTAGACGTGAAATGACACTGCAAATGCCTTCCAACAGGATTGGAAAAGTGTGTTCTATATCTCTGCCAAACAGACTCCCCGGAGCTTGAGCTTTCAGAAGCAAGTTTAACTCTTAGGGTGGAATCAGCAGAATGTGCCCTTCACATCTAGCCTGTAGGAATTCAGGTTGGCAAGTTCTTTGGGGAAGCCCATTGCTGCCTATGGTGGAAACGGCATGGGAGATTTCAGTTTCAAAATCTCTGTGAAAAAGCGTCAGAGAAGCTTCTCCGTTTAGAATCCAGCATATCTCACTGAACCGAAAAAGTGGTTGTTAGAACCTAGAGCTGCAAGCAGTTTGGTTTGGGAAATTAGACGCGAAATGACACTGCAAATGCCTTCCAACAGGCTTGGAAAAGTGTTTTCTATATCTCTGCCAAAGAGACTCCCCGGAGCTTGAGCTTTCAGAAGCAAGTTTAACTCTAAGAGAGGAAGCAGCAGAATGTGCCTCTCACATCTAGCCTGTAGGAATTCAGGTTGGCAAGTTCTAAGGGGAAGCCCATTGCTGCCTATGGGGGAAACGGCATGGGAGATTTCAGTTTCAAAATCTCTGTGAAAAAGCGTCAGAGAAGCTTCTCCGTTTAGAATCCAGCATATCTCACTGAACCGAAGAAGTGGTAGTTAGAAGGGAGTTAGAGCTGCAAGCAGTTTGGTTTGGGAAATTAGACGACAAATGACACTGCAAAGGCCTTCCAACACGCTTGGAAAAGTGTGTTCTATACCTCTGCCAAACAGACTCCCTGGAGGTTGGCTTTCAGAAGCAAGTTTAACACTAAGGGAGGAAGCAGCAGAATGTGCCTCTCACATCTAGCCTGTAGGAATTCAGGTTGGCAAGTTCTATGGGGAAGCCCATTGGCGCCTTCGTTGGAAACGGGTTTGGAAATTTCAGTTTCAAAATCTCTGTGAAAAAGCATCAGAGAAGCTTCTCCGTTTAGAATCCAGCATATCTCACTAAACCGAAGAAGTGGTAGTTAGAAGGGAATTAGAACTGCAAGCAGTTTGGTTTGGGAAATTAGACGAGAAATCACATTGCAAAGGCCTTCCAACAGGATTGGAAAAGTGTGTTCTATATCTCTGCCAAACAGACTCCCAGTAGGTTGAGCTTTCAGAAGCAAGTTTAACTCTAAGGGAGGAAGCAGCAGAATGTGCCTCTCACATCTAGCCTGTAGGAATTCAGGTTGGCACGTTCTATGGGGAAGCCCATTGGCGCCTTCGTTGGAAACGGGTTTCGAAATTTCAGTTTCAAAATCTCTGTGAAAAAGCATCAGAGAAGCTTCTCCGTTTAGAATCCAGCATATCTCACCGAACCGAAGAAGTGGTAGTTAGAAGGGAGTTAGGGCTGCAAGCAGTTTGGTTTGGGAAATTAGACGCGAAATGACACTGCAAAGGCCTTCCAACAGGCTTGGAAAAGTGTGTTCTATACCTCTGCCAAACAGACTCCCTGGAGGTTGAGCTTTCAGAAGCAAGTTTAACACTAAGGGAGGAAGCAGCAGAATGTGCCTCTCACATCTAGCCTGTAGGAATTCAGGTTGGCAAGTTCTATGGGGAAGCCCATTGCTGCCTATGGGGGAAACGGCATGGGAGATTTTAGTTTCAAAATCTTTGTGAAAAATCGTCCGAGAAGCTTCTCCGTTTAGAATCCAGCATATCACACTGAACTGAAGAAGTGGTAGTTATAAGGGAGTTAGAGCTGCAAGCAGTTTGATTTGGGAAATTAGACGCGAAATCACATTGCAAAGGCCGTCCAACAGGATTGGAAAAGTGTGTTCTATATCTCTGCCAAACAGACTCCCAGGAGGTTGAGCTTTCAGAAGCAAGTTTAACTCTAACGGAGGAAGCAGCAGAATGTGCCTCTCACATATAGCCTGTAGGAATTCAGGTTGGCAAGTTCTATTGGGAAGCCCATTGGCGCATTCGTTGGAAACGGGTTTGGAAATTTCAGTTTCAAAATCTCTGTGAAAAAGCGTCAGAGAAGCTTCTCCGTTTAGAATCCAGCATATCTCACTGAACCGAAGAAGTGGTAGTTAGAAGGGAGTTAGAGCTGCAAGCAGTTTGGTTTGGGAAATTAGACGCGAAATCACACTGCAAATGCCTTCCAACAGGCTTGGAAAAGTGTGTTCTATATCTCTGCCAAACAGACTCCCCGGAGGTTGAGCTTTCAGAAGCAAGTTTAACTCTTAGGGTGGAATCAGCAGAATCTGCTCCTCAAATCTAGCCTGTAGGAATTCAGGTTGGCAAGTTCTATGGGGAAGCCCATTGCTGCCTATGGGGGAAACGGCATGGGAGATTTCAGTTTCAAAATCTCTGTGAAAAAGCGTCAGAGAAGCTTCTCCGTTTAGAATCCAGCATATCTCACTGAACCGAAGAAGTGGTAGTTAGAAGGGAGTTAGAGCTGCAAGCAAGTTGGTTTGGGAAATTAGACGCGAAATGACACTGCAAAGGCCTTCCAACAGGCTTGGAAAAGTGTGTTCTATACCTCTGCCAAACAGACTCCCTGGAGGTTGAGCTTTCAGAAGCAAGTTTAACACTAAGGGAGGAAGCAGCAGAATGTGCCTCTCACATCTAGCCTGTAGGAATTCAGGTTGGCAAGTTCTATGGGGAAGCCCATTGCTGCCTATGGTGGAAACGGCATGGGAGATTTCAGTTTCAAAATCTTTGTGAAAAAGCGTCAGAGAAGCTTCTCCGTTTAGAATCCAGCATATCACACTGAACCGAAGAAGTAGTAGATAGAAGGGAGTTAGAGCTGCAAGCAGTTTGGTTTGGGAAAATAGACGCGAAATCACATTGCAAAGGCCTTCAAACAGGATTGGAAAAGTGTGTTCTATATCTCTGACAAACAGACTCCCAGGAGGTTGAGCTTTCAAAAGCAAGTTTAACTCTAAGAGAGGAAGCAGCAGAATGTGCCTCTCACATCTAGCCTGTAGGAATTCAGGTTGGCAAGTTCTATGGGGAAGCCCATTGGCGCCTTGGTTGGAAACGGGTTTGGAAATTTCAGTTTCAAAATCTCTGTGAAAAAGCATCAGAGAAGCTTCTCCGTTTAGAATCCAGCATATCTCACTGAACCGAAAAAGTGGTAGTGAGAAGGTAGAGCTGCAAACAGTTTGGTTTGGGAAATTAGACTTGAAATGAAACTGCAAATGCCTTCCAACAGGCTTGGAAAAGTGTGTTCTATACCTCTGCCAAACAGACTCCCAGGAGGTTTAGCTGTCAGAAGCAAGTTTAACTCTAAGGGAGGAAGCAGCAGAATGTGCCTCTCACATCTAGCCTGTAGGAATTCAGGTTGGCAAGTTCTATGGGAAAGCCCATTGCTGCCTAAGGTGGAAACGGCATGGGAGATTTCAGTTTCAAAATCTCTGTGAAAAAGCGTCAGAGAAGCTTCTCCGTTTAGAATCCATTATATCACACTGAACTGAAAATTGGTAGTTACAAGGGAGTTAGAGCTGCAAGCAGTTTGGTTTGGGAAATTAGACGAGAAATCACATTGCAAAGGCCTTCCAACAGGATTGGAAAAGTGTGTTCTATATCTCTGCCAAACAAACTCCCCGGAGGTTGAGCTTTCAGAAGCAAGTTTAACTCTAAGGGAGGAAGCAGCAGAATGTGCCTCTCACATCTAGCCTGTAGGAGTTCAGGTTGGCAAGTTCTATGGGGAAGCCCATTGCTGCCTATGGTGGAAACGGCATGGGAGATTTCAGTTTCAAAATCTCTGTGAAAAAGCGTCAGAGAAGCTTCTCCGTTTAGAATCCAGCATATCTCACTGAACCGAAGAAGTGGTAGTTAGAAGGGAGTTAGAGCTGCAAGCAGTTTGGTTTGGAAAATTAGACGCGAAATGAAACTGCAAATGCCTTCCAACAGGCTTGGAAAAGCGTGTTCTATATCTCTGCCAAACAAACTCCCCGGAGGTTGAGCTTTCAGAAGCTAGTTTAACTCTAAGGGAGGAAGCAGCAGAATGTGCCTCTCACATCTAGCCTGTAGGAATTCAGGTTGGCAAGTTCTATGGGGAAGCCCATTGGGGCCTTCGTTGGAAACGGGTTTGGAAATTTCAGTTTCAAAATCTCTGTGAAAAAGCGTCAGAGAAGCTTCTCCGTTTAGAATCCAGCATATCTCACTGAACCGAAGAAGTGGTAGTTAGAAGGGAGTTAGAGCTGCAAGCAGTTTGGTTTGGGAAATTAGACGCGAAATGAAACTGCAAATGCCTTCCAACAGGCTTGGAAAAGTGTGTTCTATATCTCTGCCAAACAAACTCCCCGGAGGTTGAGCTTTCAGAAGCAAGTTTAACTCTAAGGGAGGAAGCAGCAGAATGTGCCTCTCACATCTAGCCTTTAGGAATTCAGGTTGGCAAGTTCTATGGGGAAGCCCATTGCTGCCTATGGTGGAAACGGCATGGGAGATTTGAGTTTCAAAATCTCTGTGAAAAAGCGTCAGAGAAGCTTCTCCGTTTAGAATCCAGCATATCTCACTGAACCGAAGAAGTGGTAGTTAGAAGGGAGTTAGAGCTGCAAGCAGTTTGGTTTGGGAAATTAGATGCGAAATGACACTGCAAAGGCCTTCCAACAGGCTTGGAAAAGTGTGTTCTATATCTCTGCCAAACAGAGTCCCCGGAGGTTGAGCTTTCAGAAGCAAGCTTAACTGTTAGGGAGGAAGCAGCAGAATGTGCCTCTCACATCTAGCCTGTAGGAATTCAGGTTGGCAAGTTCTATGGGGAAGCCCATTCCTGCCTATGGTGGAAACGGCATGGGAGATTTCAGTTTCAAAATCTCTGTGAAAAAGCGTCAGAGAAGCTTCTCCGTTTAGAATCCAGCATATCTCACTGAACCGAAGAAGTGGTAGTTAGAAGGGAGTTAGAGCTGCAAGCAGTTTGGTTTGGGAAATTAGACGCGAAATGAAACTGCAAATGCCTTCCAACAGGCTTGGAAAAGTGTGTTCTATATCTCTGCCAAACAGACTCCCCAGAGGTTGAGCTTTCAGAAGCAAGTTTAACTCTAAGGGAGGAAGCATCAGAATGTGCCTCTCACATCTAGCCTGTAGGAATTCAGGTTGGCAAGTTCTATGGGGAAGCCCATTGCTGCCTATGGTGGAAACGGCATGGGAGATTTCAGTTTCAAAATCTCTGTGAAAAAGCGTCAGAGAAGCTTCTCCGTTTAGAATCCAGCATATCTCACTGAACCGAAGAAGTGGTAGTTAGAAGCGAGTTAGAGCTGCAAGCAGTTTGGTTTGGGAAATTAGACGTGAAATGAAACTGCAAATGCCTTCCAACAGGCTTGGAAAAGTGTGTTCTATATCTCTGCCAAACAAACTCCCCGGAGGTTGAGCTTTCAGAAGCAAGTTTAACTCTAAGGGAGGAAGCAGCAGAATGTGCCTCTCACATCTAGCCTGTAGGAATTCAGGTTGGCAAGTTCTATGGGGAAGCCCATTGCTGCCTATGGTGGAAACGGCATGGGAGATTTCAGTTTCAAAATCTCTGTGAAAAAGCGTCAGAGAAGCTTCTCCGTTTAGAATCCAGCATATCTCACTGAACCGAAGAAGTGGTAGTTAGAAGGGAGTTAGAGCTGCAAGCAGTTTGGTTTGGGAAATTAGACGCGAAATGAAACTGCAAATGCCTTCCAACAGGCTTGGAAAAGTGTGTTCTATATCTCTGCCAAACAAACTCCCCGGAGGTTGAGCTTTCAGAAGCTAGTTTAACTCTAAGGGAGGAAGCAGCAGAATGTGCCTCTCACATCTAGCCTGTAGGAATTCAGGTTGGCAAGTTCTATGGGGAAGCCTATTGGCGCCTTCGTTGGAAACGGGTTTGGAAATTTCAGTTTCAAAATCTCTGTGAAAAAGCGTCAGAGAAGCTTTTCCTTTTAGAATCCAGCATATCTCACTGAAACGAAGAAGTGGTAGTTAGAAGGGAGTTAGAGCTGCAAGCAGTTTGGTTTGGGAAATTAGACGCGAAATGAAACTGCAAATGCCTTCCAACAGGCTTGGAAAAGTGTGTTCTATATCTCTGCCAAACAAACTCCCCGGAGGTTGAGCTTTCAGAAGCAAGTTTAACTCTAAGGGAGGAAGCAGCAGAATGTGCCTCTCACATCTAGCCTGTAGGAATTCAGGTTGGCAAGTTCTATGGGGAAGCCCATTGCTGCCTATGGTGGAAACGGCATGGGAGATTTCAGTTTCAAAATCTCTGTGAAAAAGCGTCAGAGAAGCTTCTCCGTTTAGAATCCAGCATATCTCACTGAACCGAAGAAGTGGTAGTTAGAAGGGAGTTAGAGCTGCAAGCAGTTTGGTTTGGGAAATTAGACGCGAAATGAAACTGCAAATGCCTTCCAACAGGCTTGGAAAAGTGTGTTCTATATCTCTGCCAAACAAACTCCCCGGAGGTTGAGCTTTCAGAAGCTAGTTTAACTCTAAGGGAGGAAGCAGCAGAATGTGCCTCTCACATCTAGCCTGTAGGAATTCAGGTTGGCAAGTTCTATGGGGAAGCCCATTGGGGCCTTCGTTGGAAACGGGTTTGGAAATTTCAGTTTCAAAATCTCTGTGAAAAAGCGTCAGAGAAGCTTCTCCGTTTAGAATCCAGCATATCTCACTGAACCGAAGAAGTGGTATTTAGAAGGGAGTTAGAGCTGCAAGCAGTTTGGTTTGGGAAATTAGACGCGAAATGAAACTGCAAATGCCTTCCAACAGGGTTGGAAAAGTGTGTTCTATATCTCTGCCAAACAAACTCCCCGGAGGTTGAGCTTTCAGAAGCAAGTTTAACTCTAAGGGAGGAAGCAGCAGAATGTGCCTCTCACATCTAGCCTGTAGGAATTCAGGTTGGCAAGTTCTATGGGGAAGCCCATTGCTGCCTATGGTGGAAACGGCATGGGAGATTTCAGTTTCAAAATCTCTGTGAAAAAGCGTCAGAGAAGCTTCTCCGTCTAGAATCCAGCATATCTCACTGAACCGAAGAAGTGGTAGTTAGAAGGGAGTTAGAGCTGCAAGCAGTTTGGTTTGGGAAATTAGACGCGAAATGAAACTGCAAATGCCTTCCAACAGGCTTGGAAAAGTGTGTTCTATATCTCTGCCAAACAAACTCCCCGGAGGTTGAGCTTTCAGAAGCTAGTTTAACTCTAAGGGAGGAAGCAGCAGAATGTGCCTCTCACATCTAGCCTGTAGGAATTCAGGTTGGCAAGTTCTATGGGGAAGCCTATTGGCGCCTTCGTTGGAAACGGGTTTGGAAATTTCAGTTTCAAAATCTCTGTGAAAAAGCGTCAGAGAAGCTTTTCCTTTTAGAATCCAGCATATCTCTCTGAAACGAAGAAGTGGTAGTTAGAAGGGAGTTAGAGCTGCAAGCAGTTTGGTTTGGGAAATTAGACGCGAAATGAAACTGCAAATGCCTTCCAACAGGGTTGGAAAAGTGTGTTCTATATCTCTGCCAAACAAACTCCCCGGAGGTTGAGCTTTCAGAAGCAAGTTTAACTCTAAGGGAGGAAGCAGCAGAATGTGCCTCTCACATCTAGCCTGTAGGAATTCAGGTTGGCAAGTTCTATGGGGAAGCCCATTGCTGCCTATGGTGGAAACGGCATGGGAGATTTCAGTTTCAAAATCTCTGTGAAAAAGCGTCAGAGAAGCTTCTCCGTTTAGAATCCAGCATATCTCACTGAACCGAAGAAGTGGTAGTTAGAAGGGAGTTAGAGCTGCAAGCAGTTTGGTTTGGGAAATTAGACGCGAAATGAAACTGCAAATGCCTTCCAACAGGCTTGGAAAAGTGTGTTCTATATCTCTGCCAAACAAACTCCCCGGAGGTTGAGCTTTCAAAAGCTAGTTTAACTCTAAGGGAGGAAGCAGCAGAATGTGCCTCTCACATCTAGCCTGTAGGAATTCAGGTTGGCAAGTTCTATGGGGAAGCCTATTGGCGCCTTCGTTGGAAACGGGTTTGGAAATTTCAGTTTCAAAATCTCTGTGAAAAAGCGTCAGAGAAGCTTTTCCTTTTAGAATCCAGCTTATCTCACTGAAACGAAGAAGTGGTAGTTAGAAGGGAGTTAGAGCTGCAAGCAGTTTGGTTTGGGAAATTAGACGCGAAATGAAACTGCAAATGCCTTCCAACAGGCTTGGAAAAGTGTGTTCTATATCTCTGCCAAACAAACTCCCCGGAGGTTGAGCTTTCAGAAGCAAGTTTAACTCTAAGGGAGGAAGCAGCAGAATGTGCCTCTCACATCTAGCCTGTAGGAATTCAGGGTGGCAAGTTCTATGGGGAAGCCCATTGCTGCCTATGGTGGAAACGGCATGGGAGATTTTAGTTTCAAAATCTCTGTGAAAAAGCGTCAGAGAAGCTTCTCCGTTTAGAATCCAGCATATCTCACTGAACCGAAGAAGTGGTAGTTAGAAGGGAGTTAGAGCTGCAAGCAGTTTGGTTTGGGAAATTAGACGCGAAATGAACCTGCAAATGCCTTCCAACAGGCTTGGAAAAGTGTGTTCTATATCTCTGCCAAACAAACTCCCCGGAGGTTGAGCTTTCAGAAGCTAGTTTAACTCTAAGGGAGGAAGCAGCAGAATGTGCCTCTCACATCTAGCCTGTAGGAATTCAGGTTGGCAAGTTCTATGGGGAAGCCCATTGGGGCCTTCGTTGGAAACGGGTTTGGAAATTTCAGTTTCAAAATCTCTGTGAAAAAGCGTCAGAGAAGCTTCTCCGTTTAGAATCCAGCATATCTCACTGAACCGAAGAAGTGGTAGTTAGAAGGGAGTTAGAGCTGCAAGCAGTTTGGTTTGGGAAATTAGACGCGAAATGAAACTGCAAATGCCTTCCAACAGGCTTGGAAAAGTGTGTTCTATATCTCTGCCAAACAAACTCCCCGGAGGTTGAGCTTTCAGAAGCAAGTTTAACTCTAAGGGAGGAAGCAGCAGAATGTGCCTCTCACATCTAGCCTTTAGGAATTCAGGTTGGCAAGTTCTATGGGGAAGCCCATTGCTGCCTATGGTGGAAACGGCATGGGAGATTTGAGTTTCAAAATCTCTGTGAAAAAGCGTCAGAGAAGCTTCTCCGTTTAGAATCCAGCATATCTCACTGAACCGAAGAAGTGGTAGTTAGAAGGGAGTTAGAGCTGCAAGCAGTTTGGTTTGGGAAATTCGATGCGAAATGACACTGCAAAGGACTTCCAACAGGCTTGGAAAAGTGTGTTCTATATCTCTGCCAAACAGAGTCCCCGGAGGTTGAGCTTTCAGAAGCAAGCTTAACTGTTAGGGAGGAAGCAGCAGAATGTGCCTCTCACATCTAGCCTGTAGGAATTCAGGTTGGCAAGTTCTATGGGGAAGCCCATTGGCGCCTTGGTTGGAAACGGGTTTGGAAATTTCAGTTTCAAAATCTCTGTGAAAAAGCATCAGAGAAGCTTCTCCGTTTAGAATCCAGCATATCTCACTGAACCGAAAAAGTGGTAGTGAGAAGGTAGAGCTGCAAACAGTTTGGTTTGGGAAATTAGACTTGAAATGAAACTGCAAATGCCTTCCAACAGGCTTGGAAAAGTGTGTTCTATACCTCTGCCAAACAGACTCCCAGGAGGTTTAGCTGTCAGAAGCAAGTTTAACTCTAAGGGAGGAAGCAGCAGAATGTGCCTCTCACATCTAGCCTGTAGGAATTCAGGTTGGCAAGTTCTATGGGGAAGCCCATTGCTGCCTAAGGTGGAAACGGCATGGGAGATTTCAGTTTCAAAATCTCTGTGAAAAAGCGTCAGAGAAGCTTCTCCGTTTAGAATCCATTATATCACACTGAACTGAAAATTGGTAGTTACAAGGGAGTTAGAGCTGCAAGCAGTTTGGTTTGGGAAATTAGACGAGAAATCACATTGCAAAGGCCTTCCAACAGGATTGGAAAAGTGTGTTCTATATCACTGCCAAACAGACTCCCAGGAGGTTGAGCATTCAGAAGCAAGTTTAACTCTAAGGGAGGAAGCAGCAGAATGTGCCTCTCACATCTAGCCTGTAGGAATTCAGGTTGGCAAGTTCTATGGGGAAGCCTATTGGCGCCTTCGTTGGAAACGGGTTTGGAAATTTCAGTTTCAAAATCTCTGTGAAAAAGCGTCAGAGAAGCTTTTCCTTTTAGAATCCAGCATATCTCACTGAAACGAAGAAGTGGTAGTTAGAAGGGAGTTAGAGCTGCAAGCAGTTTGGTTTGGGAAATTAGACGCGAAATGAAACTGCAAATGCCTTCCAACAGGCTTGGACAAGTGTGTTCTATATCTCTGCCAAACAAACTCCCCGGAGGTTGAGCTTTCAGAAGCAAGTTTAACTCTAAGGGAGGAAGCAGCAGAATGTGCCTCTCACATCTAGCCTGTAGGAGTTCAGGTTGGCAAGTTCTATGGGGAAGCCCATTGCTGCCTATGGTGGAAACGGCATGGGAGATTTCAGTTTCAAAATCTCTGTGAAAAAGCGTCAGAGAAGCTTCTCCGTTTAGAATCCAGCATATCTCACTGAACCGAAGAAGTGGTAGTTAGAAGGGAGTTAGAGCTGCAAGCAGTTTGGTTTGGAAAATTAGACGCGAAATGAAACTGCAAATGCCTTCCAACAGGCTTGGAAAAGCGTGTTCTATATCTCTGCCAAACAAACTCCCCGGAGGTTGAGCTTTCAGAAGCTAGTTTAACTCTAAGGGAGGAAGCAGCAGAATGTGCCTCTCACATCTAGCCTGTAGGAATTCAGGTTGGCAAGTTCTATGGGGAAGCCCATTGGGGCCTTCGTTGGAAACGGGTTTGGAAATTTCAGTTTCAAAATCTCTGTGAAAAAGCGTCAGAGAAGCTTCTCCGTTTAGAATCCAGCATATCTCACTGAACCGAAGAAGTGGTAGTTAGAAGGGAGTTAGAGCTGCAAGCAGTTTGGTTTGGGAAATTAGACGCGAAATGAAACTGCAAATGCCTTCCAACAGGCTTGGAAAAGTGTGTTCTATATCTCTGCCAAACAGACTCCCCAGAGGTTGAGCTTTCAGAAGCAAGTTTAACTCTAAGGGAGGAAGCATCAGAATGTGCCTCTCACATCTAGCCTGTAGGAATTCAGGTTGGCAAGTTCTATGGGGAAGCCCATTGCTGCCTATGGTGGAAACGGCATGGGAGATTTCAGTTTCAAAATCTCTGTGAAAAAGCGTCAGAGAAGCTTCTCCGTTTAGAATCCAGCATATCTCACTGAACCGAAGAAGTGGTAGTTAGAAGCGAGTTAGAGCTGCAAGCAGTTTGGTTTGGGAAATTAGACGTGAAATGAAACTGCAAATGCCTTCCAACAGGCTTGGAAAAGTGTGTTCTATATCTCTGCCAAACAAACTCCCCGGAGGTTGAGCTTTCAGAAGCAAGTTTAACTCTAAGGGAGGAAGCAGCAGAATGTGCCTCTCACATCTAGCCTGTAGGAATTCAGGTTGGCAAGTTCTATGGGGAAGCCCATTGCTGCCTATGGTGGAAACGGCATGGGAGATTTCAGTTTCAAAATCTCTGTGAAAAAGCGTCAGAGAAGCTTCTCCGTTTAGAATCCAGCATATCTCACTGAACCGAAGAAGTGGTAGTTAGAAGGGAGTTAGAGCTGCAAGCAGTTTGGTTTGGGAAATTAGACGCGAAATGAAACTGCAAATGCCTTCCAACAGGCTTGGAAAAGTGTGTTCTATATCTCTGCCAAACAGACTCCCCGGAGGTTGAGCTTTCAGAAGCTAGTTTAACTCTAAGGGAGGAAGCAGCAGAATGTGCCTCTCACATCTAGCCTGTAGGAATTCAGGTTGGCAAGTTCTATGGGGAAGCCCATTGGGGCCTTCGTTGGAAACGGGTTTGGAAATTTCAGTTTCAAAATCTCTGTGAAAAAGCGTCAGAGAAGCTTCTCCGTTTAGAATCCAGCATATCTCACTGAACCGAAGAAGTGGTATTTAGAAGGGAGTTAGAGCTGCAAGCAGTTTGGTTTGGGAAATTAGACGCGAAATGAAACTGCAAATGCCTTCCAACAGGGTTGGAAAAGTGTGTTCTATATCTCTGCCAAACAAACTCCCCGGAGGTTGAGCTTTCAGAAGCAAGTTTAACTCTAAGGGAGGAAGCAGCAGAATGTGCCTCTCACATCTAGCCTGTAGGAATTCAGGTTGGCAAGTTCTATGGGGAAGCCCATTGCTGCCTATGGTGGAAACGGCATGGGAGATTTCAGTTTCAAAATCTCTGTGAAAAAGCGTCAGAGAAGCTTCTCCGTTTAGAATCCAGCATATCTCACTGAACCGAAGAAGTGGTAGTTAGAAGGGAGTTAGAGCTGCAAGCAGTTTGGTTTGGGAAATTAGACGCGAAATGAAACTGCAAATGCCTTCCAACAGGCTTGGAAAAGTGTGTTCTATATCTCTGCCAAACAAACTCCCCGGAGGTTGAGCTTTCAGAAGCTAGTTTAACTCTAAGGGAGGAAGCAGCAGAATGTGCCTCTCACATCTAGCCTGTAGGAATTCAGGTTGGCAAGTTCTATGGGGAAGCCTATTGGCGCCTTCGTTGGAAACGGGTTTGGAAATTTCAGTTTCAAAATCTCTGTGAAAAAGCGTCAGAGAAGCTTTTCCTTTTAGAATCCAGCATATCTCACTGAAACGAAGAAGTGGTAGTTAGAAGGGAGTTAGAGCTGCAAGCAGTTTGGTTTGGGAAATTAGACGCGAAATGAAACTGCAAATGCCTTCCAACAGGCTTGGAAAAGTGTGTTCTATATCTCTGCCAAACAAACTCCCCGGAGGTTGAGCTTTCAGAAGCAAGTTTAACTCTAAGGGAGGAAGCAGCAGAATGTGCCTCTCACATCTAGCCTGTAGGAATTCAGGTTGGCAAGTTCTATGGGGAAGCCCATTGCTGCCTATGGTGGAAACGGCATGGGAGATTTCAGTTTCAAAATCTCTGTGAAAAAGCGTCAGAGAAGCTTCTCCGTTTAGAATCCAGCATATCTCACTGAACCGAAGAAGTGGTAGTTAGAAGGGAGTTAGAGCTGCAAGCAGTTTGGTTTGGGAAATTAGACGCGAAATGAAACTGCAAATGCCTTCCAACAGGCTTGGAAAAGTGTGTTCTATATCTCTGCCAAACAAACTCCCCGGAGGTTGAGCTTTCAGAAGCTAGTTTAACTCTAAGGGAGGAAGCAGCAGAATGTGCCTCTCACATCTAGCCTGTAGGAATTCAGGTTGGCAAGTTCTATGGGGAAGCCCATTGGGGCCTTCGTTGGAAACGGGTTTGGAAATTACAGTTTCAAAATCTCTGTGAAAAAGCGTCAGAGAAGCTTCTCCGTTTAGAATCCAGCATATCTCACTGAACCGAAGAAGTGGTATTTAGAAGGGAGTTAGAGCTGCAAGCAGTTTGGTTTGGGAAATTAGACGCGAAATGAAACTGCAAATGCCTTCCAACAGGGTTGGAAAAGTGTGTTCTATATCTCTGCCAAACAAACTCCCCGGAGGTTGAGCTTTCAGAAGCAAGTTTAACTCTAAGGGAGGAAGCAGCAGAATGTGCCTCTCACATCTAGCCTGTAGGAATTCAGGTTGGCAAGTTCTATGGGGAAGCCCATTGCTGCCTATGGTGGAAACGGCATGGGAGATTTCAGTTTCAAAATCTCTGTGAAAAAGCGTCAGAGAAGCTTCTCCGTTTAGAATCCAGCATATCTCACTGAACCGAAGAAGTGGTAGTTAGAAGGGAGTTAGAGCTGCAAGCAGTTTGGTTTGGGAAATTAGACGCGAAATGAAACTGCAAATGCCTTCCAACAGGCTTGGAAAAGTGTGTTCTATATCTCTGCCAAACAAACTCCCCGGAGGTTGAGCTTTCAAAAGCTAGTTTAACTCTAAGGGAGGAAGCAGCAGAATGTGCCTCTCACATCTAGCCTGTAGGAATTCAGGTTGGCAAGTTCTATGGGGAAGCCTATTGGCGCCTTCGTTGGAAACGGGTTTGGAAATTTCAGTTTCAAAATCTCTGTGAAAAAGCGTCAGAGAAGCTTTTCCTTTTAGAATCCAGCTTATCTCACTGAAACGAAGAAGTGGTAGTTAGAAGGGAGTTAGAGCTGCAAGCAGTTTGGTTTGGGAAATTAGACGCGAAATGAAACTGCAAATGCCTTCCAACAGGCTTGGAAAAGTGTGTTCTATATCTCTGCCAAACAAACTCCCCGGAGGTTGAGCTTTCAGAAGCAAGTTTAACTCTAAGGGAGGAAGCAGCAGAATGTGCCTCTCACATCTAGCCTGTAGGAATTCAGGTTGGCAAGTTCTATGGGGAAGCCCATTGCTGCCTATGGTGGAAACGGCATGGGAGATTTTAGTTTCAAAATCTCTGTAAAAAAGCGTCAGAGAAGCTTCTCCGTTTAGAATCCAGCATATCTCACTGAACCGAAGAAGTGGTAGTTAGAAGGGAGTTAGAGCTGCAAGCAGTTTGGTTTGGGAAATTAGACGCGAAATGAACCTGCAAATGCCTTCCAACAGGCTTGGAAAAGTGTGTTCTATATCTCTGCCAAACAAACTCCCCGGAGGTTGAGCTTTCAGAAGCTAGTTTAACTCTAAGGGAGGAAGCAGCAGAATGTGCCTCTCACATCTAGCCTATAGGAATTCAGGTTGGCAAGTTCTATGGGGAAGCCCATTGGGGCCTTCGTTGGAAACGGGTTTGGAAATTTCAGTTTCAAAATCTCTGTGAAAAAGCGTCAGAGAAGCTTCTCCGTTTAGAATCCAGCATATCTCACTGAACCGAAGAAGTGGTAGTTAGAAGGGAGTTAGAGCTGCAAGCAGTTTGGTTTGGGAAATTAGACGCGAAATGAAACTGCAAATGCCTTCCAACAGGCTTGGAAAAGTGTGTTCTATATCTCTGCCAAACAAACTCCCCGGAGGTTGAGCTTTCAGAAGCAAGTTTAACTCTAAGGGAGGAAGCAGCAGAATGTGCCTCTCACATCTAGCCTTTAGGAATTCAGGTTGGCAAGTTCTATGGGGAAGCCCATTGCTGCCTATGGTGGAAACGGCATGGGAGATTTGAGTTTCAAAATCTCTGTGAAAAAGCGTCAGAGAAGCTTCTCCGTTTAGAATCCAGCATATCTCACTGAACCGAAGAAGTGGTAGTTAGAAGGGAGTTAGAGCTGCAAGCAGTTTGGTTTGGGAAATTCGATGCGAAATGACACTGCAAAGGACTTCCAACAGGCTTGGAAAAGTGTGTTCTATATCTCTGCCAAACAGAGTCCCCGGAGGTTGAGCTTTCAGAAGCAAGCTTAACTGTTAGGGAGGAAGCAGCAGAATGTGCCTCTCACATCTAGCCAGTAGGAATTCAGGTTGGCAAGATCTATGGGGAAGCCCATTGCTGCCTATGGTGGAAACGGCATGGGAGATTTCAGTTTCAAAATCTCTGTGAAAAAGCGTCAGAGAAGCTTCTCCGTTTAGAATCCAGCATATCTCACTGAACCGAAGAAGTGGTAGTTAGAAGGCCGTTAGAGCTGCAAGCAGTTTGGTTTGGGAAATTAGACGCGAAATGACACTGCAAATGCCTTCCAACAGGCTTGGAAAAGTGTGTTCTATATCTCTGCCAAACAGACTCCCTGGAGGTTGAGCTTTCAGAAGCTAGTTTAACTCTAAGGGAGGAAGCAGCAGAATGTGCCTCTCACATCTAGCCTGTAGGAATTCAGGTTGGCAAGTTCTATGGGGAAGCCCATTGCTGCCTATGGTGGAAACGGCATGGGAGATTTCAGTTTCAAAATCTCTGTGAAAAAGCGTCAGAGAAGCTTCTCCGTTTAGAATCCAGCATATCTCACTGAACCGAAGAAGTGGTAGTTAGAAGGGAGTTAGAGCTGCAAGCAGTTTGGTTTGGGAAATTAGACGCGAAATGAAACTGCAAATGCCTTCCAACAGGCTTGGAAAAGTGTGTTCTATATCTCTGCCAAACAGACTCCCCGGAGTTTGAGCTTTCAGAAGCAAGTTTAACTCTAAGGGAGGAAGCAGCAGAATGTGCCTCTCACATCTAGCCTGTAGGAATTCAGGTTGGCAAGTTCTATGGGGAAGCCCATTGCTGCCTATGGTGGAAACGGCATGGGAGATTTCAGTTTCAAAATCTCTGTGAAAAAGCGTCAGAGAAGCTTCTCCGTTTAGAATCCAGCATATCTCACTGAACCGAAGAAGTGGTAGTTAGAAGGGAGTTAGAGCTGCAAGCAGTTTGGTTTGGGAAATTAGATGCGAAATGACACTGCAAAGGCCTTCCAACAGGCTTGGAAAAGTGTGTTCTATATCTCTGCCAAACAGACTCCCCAGAGGTTGAGCTTTCAGAAGCAAGCTTAACTCTTAGGGAGGAAGCAGCAGAATGTGCCTCTCACATCTAGCCTGTAGGAATTCAGGTTGGCAAGTTCTATGGGGAAGCCCATTGCTGCCTATGGTGGAAACGGCATGGGAGATTTCAGTTTCAAAATCTCTGTGAAAAAGCGTCAGAGAAGCTTCTCCGTTTAGAATCCAGCATATCTCACTGAACCGAAGAAGTGGTAGTTAGAAGGGAGTTAGAGCTGCAAGCAGTTTGGTTTGGGAAATTAGACGCGAAATGAAACTGCAAATGCCTTCCAACAGGCTTGGAAAAGTGTGTTCTATATCTCTGCCAAACAGACTCCCCGGAGGTAGAGCTTTCAGAAGCTAGTTTAACTCTAAGGGAGGAAGCAGCAGAATGTGCCTCTCACATCTAGCCTGTAGGAATTCAGGTTGGCAAGTTCTATGGGGAAGCCCATTGGCGCCTTCGTTGGAAACGGGTTTGGAAATTTCAGTTTCAAAATCTCTGTGAAAAAGCGTCAGAGAAGCTTCTCCGTTTAGAATCCAGCATATCTCACTGAACCGAAGAAGTGGTAGTTAGAAGGGAGTTAGAGCTGCAAGCAGTTTGGTTTGGGAAATTAGACGCGAAATGAAACTGCAAATGCCTTCCAACAGGCTTGGAAAATTGTGTTCTATATCTCTCCCAAACAAACTCCCCGGAGGTTGAGCTTTCAGAAGCAAGTATAACTCTAAGGGAGGAAGCAGCAGAATGTGCCTCTCACATCTAGCCTGTAGGAATTCAGGTTGGCAAGTTCTATGGGGAAGCCCACTGCTGCCTATGGTGGAAACGGCATGGGAGATTTCAGTTTCAAAATCTCTGTGAAAAAGCGTCAGAGAAGCTTCTCCGTTTAGAATCCAGCATATCTCACTGAACCGAAGAAGTGGTAGTTAGAAGGGAGTTAGAGCTGCAAGCAGTTTGGTTTGGGAAATTAGACGCGAAATGAAACTGCAAATGCCTTCCAACAGGCTTGGAAAAGTGTGTTCTATATCTCTGCCAAACAAACTCCCCGGAGGTTGAGCTTTCAGAAGCTACTTTAACTCTAAGGGAGGAAGCAGCAGAATGTGCCTCTCACATCTAGCCTGTAGGAATTCAGGTTGGCAAGTTCTATGGGGAAGCCCATTGGCGCCTTCGTTGGAAACGGGTTTGGAAATTTCAGTTTCAAAATCTCTGTGAAAAAGCGTAAGAGAAGCTTCTCCGTTTAGAATCCAGCATATCTCACTGAACCGAAGAAGTGGTAGTTAGAAGGCAGTTAGAGCTGCAAGCAGTTTGGTTTGGGAAATTAGACGCGAAATGAAACTGCAAATGCCTTCCATCAGGGTTGGAAAAGTGTGTTCTATATCTCTGCCAAACAAACTCCCCGGAGGTTGAGCTTTCAGAAGCAAGTTTAACTCTAAGGGAGGAAGCAGCAGAATGTGCCTCTCACATCTAGCCTGTAGGAATTCAGGTTGGCAAGTTCTATGAGGAAGCCCATTGGCGCCTTCGTTGGAAACGGGTTTCGAAATTTCAGTTTCAAAATCTCTGTGAAAAAGCGTCAGAGAAGCTTCTCCGTTTAGAATCCAGCATATCTCACTGAACCGAAGAAGTGGTAGTTAGAAGGGAGTTAGAGCTGCAAGCAGTTTGGTTTTGGGAAATTAGACGCGAAATGAAACTGCAAAGGCCTTCCAACAGGGTTGGAAAAGTGTGTTCTATATCTCTGCCAAACAAACTCCCCGGAGGTTGAGCTTTCAGAAGCAAGTTTAACTCTAAGGGAGGAAGCAGCAGAATGTGCCTCTCACATCTAGCCTGTAGGAATTCAGGTTGGCAAGTTCTATGGGGAAGCCCATTGCTGCCTATGGTGGAAACGGCATGGGAGATTTCAGTTTCAAAATCTCTGTGAAAAAGCGTCAGAGAAGCTTCTCCGTTTAGAATCCAGCATATCTCACTGAACCGAAGAAGTGGTAGTTAGAAGGGAGTTAGAGCTGCAAGCAGTTTGGTTTGGGAAATTAGACGCGAAATGAAACTGCAAATGCCTTCCAACAGGCTTGGAAAAGTGTGTTCTATATCTCTGCCAAACAAACTCCCCGGAGGTTGAGCTTTCAGAAGCTAGTTTAACTCTAAGGGAGGAAGCAGCAGAATGTGCCTCTCACATCTAGCCTGTAGGAATTCAGGTTGGCAAGTTCTATGGGGAAGCCCATTGCTGCCTATGGTGGAAACGGCATGGGAGATTTCAGTTTCAAAATCTCTGTGAAAAAGCGTCAGAGAAGCTTCTCCGTTTAGAATCCAGCATATCTCACTGAACCGAAGAAGTGGTAGTTAGAAGGGAGTTAGAGCTGCAAGCAGTTTGGTTTGGAAAATTAGATGCGAAATGACACTGCAAAGGCCTTCCAACAGGCTTGGAAAAGTGTGTTCTATATCTCTGCAAAACAGACTCCCCAGAGGTTGAGCTTTCAGAAGCAAGCTGAACTCTTAGGGAGGAAGCAGCAGAATGTGCCTCTCACATCTAGCCTGTAGGAATTCAGGTTGGCAAGTTCTATGGGGAAGCCCATTGCTGCCTATGGTGGAAACGGCATGGGAGATTTCAGTTTCAAAATCTCTGTGAAAAAGCGTCAGAGAAGCTTCTCCGTTTAGAATCCAGCATATCTCACTGAACCGAAGAAGTGGTAGTTAGAAGGGAGTTAGAGCTGCAAGCAGTTTGGTTTGGGAAATTAGACGCGAAATGAAACTGCAAATGCCTTCCAACAGGCTTGGAAAAATGTGTTCTATATCTCTGCCAAACAAACTCCCCGGAGGTTGAGCTTTCAGAAGCTAGTTTAACTCTAAGGGAGGAAGCAGCAGAATGTGCCTCTCACATCTAGCCTGTAGGAATTCAGGTTGGCAAGTTCTATGGGGAAGCCCATTGCTGGCTATGGTGGAAACAGCATGGGAGATTTCAGTTTCAAAATCTCTGTGAAAAAGCGTCAGAGAAGCTTCTCCGTTTAGAATCCAGCATATCTCACTGAACCGAAGAAGTGGTAGTTAGAAGGCAGTTAGAGCTGCAAGCAGTTTGGTTTGGGAAATTAGACGCGAAATGAAACTGCAAATGCCTTCCAACAGGCTTGGAAAAGTGTGTTCTATATCTCTGCCAAACAAACTCCCCGGAGGTTGAGCTTTCAGAAGCTAGTTTAACTCTTAGGGAGGAAGCAGCAGAATGTGCCTCTCACATCTAGCCTGTAGGAATTCAGGTTGGCAAGTTCTATGGGGAAGCCTATTGGCGCCTTCGTTCGAAACGGGTTTGGAAATTTCAGTTTCAAAGTCTCTGTGAAAAAGCGTCAGAGAAGCTTCTCCGTTTAGAATCCAGCATATCTCACTGAACCGAAGAAGTGGTAGTTAGAAGGGAGTTAGAGCTGCAAGCAGTTTGGTTTGGGAAATTAGACGCGAAATGAAACTGCAAATGCCTTCCAACAGGCTTGGAAAAGTGTGTTCTATATCTCTGCCAAACAAAATCCCCGGAGGTTGAGCTTTCAGAAGCAAGTTTAACTCTAAGGGAGGAAGCAGCAGAATGTGCCTCTCACATCTAGCCTGTAGGAATTCAGGTTGGCAAGTTCTATGGGGAAGCCCATTGCTGCCTATGGTGGAAACGGCATGGGAGATTTCAGTTTCAAAATCTCTGTGAAAAAGCGTCAGAGAAGCTTCTCCATTTAGAATCCAGCATATCTCACTGAACCGAAGAAGTGGTAGTTAGAAGGCAGTTAGAGCTGCAAGCAGTTTGGTTTGGGAAATTAGACGCGAAATGAAACTGCAAATGCCTTCCAACAGGCTTGGAAAAGTGTGTTCTATATCTCTGCCAAACAAACTCCCCGGAGGTTCAGCTTTCAGAAGCTAGTTTAACTCTAAGGGAGGAAGCAGCAGAATGTGCCTCTCACATCTAGCCTGTAGGAATTCAGGTTGGCATGTTCTATGGGGAAGCCCATTGGCGCCTTCGTTGGAAACGGGTTTGGAAATTTCAGTTTCAAAATCTCTGTGAAAAAGCGTCAGAGAAGCTTCTCCGTTTAGAATCCAGCATATCTCACTGAACCGAAGAAGTGGTAGTTAGAAGGCAGTTAGAGCTGCAAGCAGTATGGTTTGGGAAATTAGACGCGAAATGAAACTGCAAATGCCTTCCAACAGGCTTGGAAAAGTGTGTTCTATATCTCTGCCAAACAAACTCCCCGGAGGTTGAGCTTTCTGAAGCAAGTTTAACTCTAAGGGAGGAAGCAGCAGAATGTGCCTCTCACATCTAGCCTGTAGGAATTCAGGTTGGCAAGTTCTATGGGGAAGCCCATTGCTGCCTATGGTGGAAACGGCATGGGAGATTTGAGTTTCAAAATCTCTGTGAAAAAGCGTCAGAGAAGCTTCTCCGTTTAGAATCCAGCATATCTCACTGAACCGAAGAAGTGGTAGTTAGAAGGGAGTTAGAGCTGC
This sequence comes from Cynocephalus volans, assembly GCF_027409185.1. NCBI lineage: Eukaryota > Metazoa > Chordata > Mammalia > Dermoptera > Cynocephalidae > Cynocephalus > Cynocephalus volans. Next base: position 926,624 of record NW_026902372.1, on the reverse strand, counting down.
AAGCAGTTTGGTTTGGGAAATTAGATGCGAAATGACACTGCAAAGGCCTTCCAACAGGCTTGGAAAAGTGTGTTCTATATCTCTGCCAAACAGAGTCCCCGGAGGTTGAGCTTTCAGAAGCAAGCGTAACTGTTAGGGAGGAAGCAGCAGAATGTGCCTCTCACATCTAGCCAGTAGGAATTCAGGTTGGCAAGTTCTATGGGGAAGCCCATTGCTGCCTATGGTGGAAACGGCATGGGAGATTTCAGTTTCAAAATCTCTGTGAAAAAGCGTCAGAGAAGCTTCTCCGTTTAGAATCCAGCATATCTCACTGAACCGAAGAAGTGGTAGTTAGAAGGGAGTTAGAGCTGCAAGCAGTTTGGTTTGGGAAATTAGATGCGAAATGACACTGCAAAGGCCTTCCAACAGGCTTGGAAAAGTGTGTTCTATATCTCTGCCAAACAGACTCCCCAGAGGTTGAGCTTTCAGAAGCAAGCTGAACTCTTAGGGAGGAAGCAGCAGAATGTGCCTCTCACATCTAGCCTGTAGGAATTCAGGTTGGCAAGTTCTATGGGGAAGCCCATTGCTGCCTATGGTGGAAACGGCATGGGAGATTTCAGTTTCAAAATCTCTGTGAAAAAGCGTCAGAGAAGCTTCTCCGTTTAGAATCCAGCATATCTCACTGAACCGAAGAAGTGGTAGTTAGAAGGGAGTTAGAGCTGCAAGCAGTTTGGTTTGGGAAATTAGACGCGAAATGAAACTGCAAATGCCTTCCAACAGGCTTGGAAAAGTGTGTTCTATATCTCTGCCAAACAAACTCCCCGGAGGTTGAGCTTTCAGAAGCTAGTTTAACTCTAAGGGAGGAAGCAGCAGAATGTGCCTCTCACATCTAGCCTGTAGGAATTCAGGTTGGCAAGTTCTATGGGGAAGCCCATTGCTGGCTATGGTGGAAACAGCATGGGAGATTTCAGTTTCAAAATCTCTGTGAAAAAGCGTCAGAGAAGCTTCTCCGTTTAGAATCCAGCATATCTCACTGAACCGAAGAAGTGGTAGTTAGAAGGCAGTTAGAGCTGCAAGCAGTTTGGTTTGGGAAATTAGACGCGAAATGAAACTGCAAATGCCTTCCAACAGGCTTGGAAAAGTGTGTTCTATATCTCTGCCAAACAAACTCCCCGGAGGTTGAGCTTTCAGAAGCTAGTTTAACTCTTAGGGAGGAAGCAGCAGAATGTGCCTCTCACATCTAGCCTGTAGGAATTCAGGTTGGCAAGTTCTATGGGGAAGCCTATTGGCGCCTTCGTTCGAAACGGGTTTGGAAATTTCAGTTTCAAAGTCTCTGTGAAAAAGCGTCAGAGAAGCTTCTCCGTTTAGAATCCAGCATATCTCACTGAACCGAAGAAGTGGTAGTTAGAAGGGAGTTAGAGCTGCAAGCAGTTTGGTTTGGGAAATTAGACGCGAAATGAAACTGCAAATGCCTTCCAACAGGCTTGGAAAAGTGTGTTCTATATCTCTGCCAAACAAAATCCCCGGAGGTTGAGCTTTCAGAAGCAAGTTTAACTCTAAGGGAGGAAGCAGCAGAATGTGCCTCTCACATCTAGCCTGTAGGAATTCAGGTTGGCAAGTTCTATGGGGAAGCCCATTGCTGCCTATGGTGGAAACGGCATGGGAGATTTCAGTTTCAAAATCTCTGTGAAAAAGCGTCAGAGAAGCTTCTCCATTTAGAATCCAGCATATCTCACTGAACCGAAGAAGTGGTAGTTAGAAGGCAGTTAGAGCTGCAAGCAGTTTGGTTTGGGAAATTAGACGCGAAATGAAACTGCAAATGCCTTCCAACAGGCTTGGAAAAGTGTGTTCTATATCTCTGCCAAACAAACTCCCCGGAGGTTCAGCTTTCAGAAGCTAGTTTAACTCTAAGGGAGGAAGCAGCAGAATGTGCCTCTCACATCTAGCCTGTAGGAATTCAGGTTGGCATGTTCTATGGGGAAGCCCATTGGCGCCTTCGTTGGAAACGGGTTTGGAAATTTCAGTTTCAAAATCTCTGTGAAAAAGCGTCAGAGAAGCTTCTCCGTTTAGAATCCAGCATATCTCACTGAACCGAAGAAGTGGTAGTTAGAAGGCAGTTAGAGCTGCAAGCAGTATGGTTTGGGAAATTAGACGCGAAATGAAACTGCAAATGCCTTCCAACAGGCTTGGAAAAGTGTGTTCTATATCTCTGCCAAACAAACTCCCCGGAGGTTGAGCTTTCTGAAGCAAGTTTAACTCTAAGGGAGGAAGCAGCAGAATGTGCCTCTCACATCTAGCCTTTAGGAATTCAGGTTGGCAAGTTCTATGGGGAAGCCCATTGCTGCCTATGGTGGAAACGGCATGGGAGATTTGAGTTTCAAAATCTCTGTGAAAAAGCGTCAGAGAAGCTTCTCCGTTTAGAATCCAGCATATCTCACTGAACCGAAGAAGTGGTAGTTAGAAGGGAGTTAGAGCTGCAAGCAGTTTGGTTTGGGAAATTAGATGCGAAATGACACTGCAAAGGCCTTCCAACAGGCTTGGAAAAGTGTGTTCTATATCTCTGCCAAACAGAGTCCCCGGAGGTTGAGCTTTCAGAAGCAAGCGTAACTGTTAGGGAGGAAGCAGCAGAATGTGCCTCTCACATCTAGCCAGTAGGAATTCAGGTTGGCAAGTTCTATGGGGAAGCCCATTGCTGCCTATGGTGGAAACGGCATGGGAGATTTCAGTTTCAAAATCTCTGTGAAAAAGCGTCAGAGAAGCTTCTCCGTTTAGAATCCAGCATATCTCACTGAACCGAAGAAGTGGTAGTTAGAAGGCAGTTAGAGCTGCAAGCAGTTTGGTTTGGGAAATTAGACGCGAAATGAAACTGCAAATGCCTTCCAACGGGCTTGGAAAAGTGTGTTCTATATCTCTGCCAAACAGACTCCCTGGAGGTTGAGCTTTCAGAAGCTAGTTTAACTCTAAGGGAGGAAGCAGCAGAATGTGCCTCTCACATCTAGCCTGTAGGAATTCAGGTTGGCAAGTTCTATGGGGAAGCCCATTGCTGCCTATGGTGGAAACGGCATGGGAGATTTCAGTTTCAAAATCTCTGTGAAAAAGCGTCAGAGAAGCTTCTCCGTTTAGAATCCAGCATATCTCACTGAACCGAAGAAGTGGTAGTTAGAAGGGAGTTAGAGCTGCAAGCAGTTTGGTTTGGGAAATTAGACGCGAAATTAAACTGCAAATGCCTTCCAACAGGCTTGGAAAAGTGTGTTCTATATCTCTGCCAAACAGACTCCCCGGAGGTAGAGCTTTCAGAAGCTAGTTTAACTCTAAGGGAGGAAGCAGCAGAATGTGCCTCTCACATCTAGCCTGTAGGAATTCAGGTTGGCAAGTTCTATGGGGAAGCCCATTGGCGCCTTCGTTGGAAACGGGTTTGGAAATTTCAGTTTCAAAATCTCTGTGAAAAAGCGTCAGAGAAGCTTCTCCGTTTAGAATCCAGCATATCTCACTGAACCGAAGAAGTGGTAGTTAGAAGGGAGTTAGAGCTGCAAGCAGTTTGGTTTGGGAAATTAGACGCGAAATGAAACTGCAAATGCCTTCCAACAGGCTTGGAAAATTGTGTTCTATATCTCTCCCAAACAAACTCCCCGGAGGTTGAGCTTTCAGAAGCAAGTATAACTCTAAGGGAGGAAGCAGCAGAATGTGCCTCTCACATCTAGCCTGTAGGAATTCAGGTTGGCAAGTTCTATGGGGAAGCCCACTGCTGCCTATGGTGGAAACGGCATGGGAGATTTCAGTTTCAAAATCTCTGTGAAAAAGCGTCAGAGAAGCTTCTCCGTTTAGAATCCAGCATATCTCACTGAACCGAAGAAGTGGTAGTTAGAAGGGAGTTAGAGCTGCAAGCAGTTTGGTTTGGGAAATTAGACGCGAAATGAAACTGCAAATGCCTTCCAACAGGCTTGGAAAAGTGTGTTCTATATCTCTGCCAAACAAACTCCCCGGAGGTTGAGCTTTCAGAAGCTACTTTAACTCTAAGGGAGGAAGCAGCAGAATGTGCCTCTCACATCTAGCCTGTAGGAATTCAGGTTGGCAAGTTCTATGGGGAAGCCCATTGGCGCCTTCGTTGGAAACGGGTTTGGAAATTTCAGTTTCAAAATCTCTGTGAAAAAGCGTAAGAGAAGCTTCTCCGTTTAGAATCCAGCATATCTCACTGAACCGAAGAAGTGGTAGTTAGAAGGCAGTTAGAGCTGCAAGCAGTTTGGTTTGGGAAATTAGACGCGAAATGAAACTGCAAATGCCTTCCATCAGGGTTGGAAAAGTGTGTTCTATATCTCTGCCAAACAAACTCCCCGGAGGTTGAGCTTTCAGAAGCAAGTTTAACTCTAAGGGAGGAAGCAGCAGAATGTGCCTCTCACATCTAGCCTGTAGGAATTCAGGTTGGCAAGTTCTATGAGGAAGCCCATTGGCGCCTTCGTTGGAAACGGGTTTCGAAATTTCAGTTTCAAAATCTCTGTGAAAAAGCGTCAGAGAAGCTTCTCCGTTTAGAATCCAGCATATCTCACTGAACCGAAGAAGTGGTAGTTAGAAGGGAGTTAGAGCTGCAAGCAGTTTGGTTTTGGGAAATTAGACGCGAAATGAAACTGCAAAGGCCTTCCAACAGGGTTGGAAAAGTGTGTTCTATATCTCTGCCAAACAAACTCCCCGGAGGTTGAGCTTTCAGAAGCAAGTTTAACTCTAAGGGAGGAAGCAGCAGAATGTGCCTCTCACATCTAGCCTGTAGGAATTCAGGTTGGCAAGTTCTATGGGGAAGCCCATTGCTGCCTATGGTGGAAACGGCATGGGAGATTTCAGTTTCAAAATCTCTGTGAAAAAGCGTCAGAGAAGCTTCTCCGTTTAGAATCCAGCATATCTCACTGAACCGAAGAAGTGGTAGTTAGAAGGGAGTTAGAGCTGCAAGCAGTTTGGTTTGGGAAATTAGACGCGAAATGAAACTGCAAATGCCTTCCAACAGGCTTGGAAAAGTGTGTTCTATATCTCTGCCAAACAAACTCCCCGGAGGTTGAGCTTTCAGAAGCTAGTTTAACTCTAAGGGAGGAAGCAGCAGAATGTGCCTCTCACATCTAGCCTGTAGGAATTCAGGTTGGCAAGTTCTATGGGGAAGCCCATTGCTGCCTATGGTGGAAACGGCATGGGAGATTTCAGTTTCAAAATCTCTGTGAAAAAGCGTCAGAGAAGCTTCTCCGTTTAGAATCCAGCATATCTCACTGAACCGAAGAAGTGGTAGTTAGAAGGGAGTTAGAGCTGCAAGCAGTTTGGTTTGGAAAATTAGATGCGAAATGACACTGCAAAGGCCTTCCAACAGGCTTGGAAAAGTGTGTTCTATATCTCTGCAAAACAGACTCCCCAGAGGTTGAGCTTTCAGAAGCAAGCTGAACTCTTAGGGAGGAAGCAGCAGAATGTGCCTCTCACATCTAGCCTGTAGGAATTCAGGTTGGCAAGTTCTATGGGGAAGCCCATTGCTGCCTATGGTGGAAACGGCATGGGAGATTTCAGTTTCAAAATCTCTGTGAAAAAGCGTCAGAGAAGCTTCTCCGTTTAGAATCCAGCATATCTCACTGAACCGAAGAAGTGGTAGTTAGAAGGGAGTTAGAGCTGCAAGCAGTTTGGTTTGGGAAATTAGACGCGAAATGAAACTGCAAATGCCTTCCAACAGGCTTGGAAAAATGTGTTCTATATCTCTGCCAAACAAACTCCACGGAGGTTGAGCTTTCAGAAGCTAGTTTAACTCTAAGGGAGGAAGCAGCAGAATGTGCCTCTCACATCTAGCCTGTAGGAATTCAGGTTGGCAAGTTCTATGGGGAAGCCCATTGCTGGCTATGGTGGAAACAGCATGGGAGATTTCAGTTTCAAAATCTCTGTGAAAAAGCGTCAGAGAAGCTTCTCCGTTTAGAATCCAGCATATCTCACTGAACCGAAGAAGTGGTAGTTAGAAGGCAGTTAGAGCTGCAAGCAGTTTGGTTTGGGAAATTAGACGCGAAATGAAACTGCAAATGCCTTCCAACAGGCTTGGAAAAGTGTGTTCTATATCTCTGCCAAACAAACTCCCCGGAGGTTGAGCTTTCAGAAGCTAGTTTAACTCTTAGGGAGGAAGCAGCAGAATGTGCCTCTCACATCTAGCCTGTAGGAATTCAGGTTGGCAAGTTCTATGGGGAAGCCTATTGGCGCCTTCGTTCGAAACGGGTTTGGAAATTTCAGTTTCAAAGTCTCTGTGAAAAAGCGTCAGAGAAGCTTCTCCGTTTAGAATCCAGCATATCTCACTGAACCGAAGAAGTGGTAGTTAGAAGGGAGTTAGAGCTGCAAGCAGTTTGGTTTGGGAAATTAGACGCGAAATGAAACTGCAAATGCCTTCCAACAGGCTTGGAAAAGTGTGTTCTATATCTCTGCCAAACAAAATCCCCGGAGGTTGAGCTTTCAGAAGCAAGTTTAACTCTAAGGGAGGAAGCAGCAGAATGTGCCTCTCACATCTAGCCTGTAGGAATTCAGGTTGGCAAGTTCTATGGGGAAGCCCATTGCTGCCTATGGTGGAAACGGCATGGGAGATTTCAGTTTCAAAATCTCTGTGAAAAAGCGTCAGAGAAGCTTCTCCATTTAGAATCCAGCATATCTCACTGAACCGAAGAAGTGGTAGTTAGAAGGCAGTTAGAGCTGCAAGCAGTTTGGTTTGGGAAATTAGACGCGAAATGAAACTGCAAATGCCTTCCAACAGGCTTGGAAAAGTGTGTTCTATATCTCTGCCAAACAAACTCCCCGGAGGTTCAGCTTTCAGAAGCTAGTTTAACTCTAAGGGAGGAAGCAGCAGAATGTGCCTCTCACATCTAGCCTGTAGGAATTCAGGTTGGCATGTTCTATGGGGAAGCCCATTGGCGCCTTCGTTGGAAACGGGTTTGGAAATTTCAGTTTCAAAATCTCTGTGAAAAAGCGTCAGAGAAGCTTCTCCGTTTAGAATCCAGCATATCTCACTGAACCGAAGAAGTGGTAGTTAGAAGGCAGTTAGAGCTGCAAGCAGTATGGTTTGGGAAATTAGACGCGAAATGAAACTGCAAATGCCTTCCAACAGGCTTGGAAAAGTGTGTTCTATATCTCTGCCAAACAAACTCCCCGGAGGTTGAGCTTTCTGAAGCAAGTTTAACTCTAAGGGAGGAAGCAGCAGAATGTGCCTCTCACATCTAGCCTGTAGGAATTCAGGTTGGCAAGTTCTATGGGGAAGCCCATTGCTGCCTATGGTGGAAACGGCATGGGAGATTTGAGTTTCAAAATCTCTGTGAAAAAGCGTCAGAGAAGCTTCTCCGTTTAGAATCCAGCATATCTCACTGAACCGAAGAAGTGGTAGTTAGAAGGGAGTTAGAGCTGCAAGCAGTTTGGTTTGGGAAATTAGATGCGAAATGACACTGCAAAGGCCTTCCAACAGGCTTGGAAAAGTGTGTTCTATATCTCTGCCAAACAGAGTCCCCGGAGGTTGAGCTTTCAGAAGCAAGCGTAACTGTTAGGGAGGAAGCAGCAGAATGTGCCTCTCACATCTAGCCAGTAGGAATTCAGGTTGGCAAGTTCTATGGGGAAGCCCATTGCTGCCTATGGTGGAAACGGCATGGGAGATTTCAGTTTCAAAATCTCTGTGAAAAAGCGTCAGAGAAGCTTCTCCGTTTAGAATCCAGCATATCTCACTGAACCGAAGAAGTGGTAGTTAGAAGGGAGTTAGAGCTGCAAGCAGTTTGGTTTGGGAAATTAGATGCGAAATGACACTGCAAAGGCCTTCCAACAGGCTTGGAAAAGTGTGTTCTATATCTCTGCCAAACAGACTCCCCAGAGGTTGAGCTTTCAGAAGCAAGCTGAACTCTTAGGGAGGAAGCAGCAGAATGTGCCTCTCACATCTAGCCTGTAGGAATTCAGGTTGGCAAGTTCTATGGGGAAGCCCATTGCTGCCTATGGTGGAAACGGCATGGGAGATTTCAGTTTCAAAATCTCTGTGAAAAAGCGTCAGAGAAGCTTCTCCGTTTAGAATCCAGCATATCTCACTGAACCGAAGAAGTGGTAGTTAGAAGGGAGTTAGAGCTGCAAGCAGTTTGGTTTGGGAAATTAGACGCGAAATGAAACTGCAAATGCCTTCCAACAGGCTTGGAAAAGTGTGTTCTATATCTCTGCCAAACAAACTCCCCGGAGGTTGAGCTTTCAGAAGCTAGTTTAACTCTAAGGGAGGAAGCAGCAGAATGTGCCTCTCACATCTAGCCTGTAGGAATTCAGGTTGGCAAGTTCTATGGGGAAGCCCATTGCTGGCTATGGTGGAAACAGCATGGGAGATTTCAGTTTCAAAATCTCTGTGAAAAAGCGTCAGAGAAGCTTCTCCGTTTAGAATCCAGCATATCTCACTGAACCGAAGAAGTGGTAGTTAGAAGGCAGTTAGAGCTGCAAGCAGTTTGGTTTGGGAAATTAGACGCGAAATGAAACTGCAAATGCCTTCCAACAGGCTTGGAAAAGTGTGTTCTATATCTCTGCCAAACAAACTCCCCGGAGGTTGAGCTTTCAGAAGCTAGTTTAACTCTTAGGGAGGAAGCAGCAGAATGTGCCTCTCACATCTAGCCTGTAGGAATTCAGGTTGGCAAGTTCTATGGGGAAGCCTATTGGCGCCTTCGTTCGAAACGGGTTTGGAAATTTCAGTTTCAAAGTCTCTGTGAAAAAGCGTCAGAGAAGCTTCTCCGTTTAGAATCCAGCATATCTCACTGAACCGAAGAAGTGGTAGTTAGAAGGGAGTTAGAGCTGCAAGCAGTTTGGTTTGGGAAATTAGACGCGAAATGAAACTGCAAATGCCTTCCAACAGGCTTGGAAAAGTGTGTTCTATATCTCTGCCAAACAAAATCCCCGGAGGTTGAGCTTTCAGAAGCAAGTTTAACTCTAAGGGAGGAAGCAGCAGAATGTGCCTCTCACATCTAGCCTGTAGGAATTCAGGTTGGCAAGTTCTATGGGGAAGCCCATTGCTGCCTATGGTGGAAACGGCATGGGAGATTTCAGTTTCAAAATCTCTGTGAAAAAGCGTCAGAGAAGCTTCTCCATTTAGAATCCAGCATATCTCACTGAACCGAAGAAGTGGTAGTTAGAAGGCAGTTAGAGCTGCAAGCAGTTTGGTTTGGGAAATTAGACGCGAAATGAAACTGCAAATGCCTTCCAACAGGCTTGGAAAAGTGTGTTCTATATCTCTGCCAAACAAACTCCCCGGAGGTTCAGCTTTCAGAAGCTAGTTTAACTCTAAGGGAGGAAGCAGCAGAATGTGCCTCTCACATCTAGCCTGTAGGAATTCAGGTTGGCATGTTCTATGGGGAAGCCCATTGGCGCCTTCGTTGGAAACGGGTTTGGAAATTTCAGTTTCAAAATCTCTGTGAAAAAGCGTCAGAGAAGCTTCTCCGTTTAGAATCCAGCATATCTCACTGAACCGAAGAAGTGGTAGTTAGAAGGCAGTTAGAGCTGCAAGCAGTATGGTTTGGGAAATTAGACGCGAAATGAAACTGCAAATGCCTTCCAACAGGCTTGGAAAAGTGTGTTCTATATCTCTGCCAAACAAACTCCCCGGAGGTTGAGCTTTCTGAAGCAAGTTTAACTCTAAGGGAGGAAGCAGCAGAATGTGCCTCTCACATCTAGCCTTTAGGAATTCAGGTTGGCAAGTTCTATGGGGAAGCCCATTGCTGCCTATGGTGGAAACGGCATGGGAGATTTGAGTTTCAAAATCTCTGTGAAAAAGCGTCAGAGAAGCTTCTCCGTTTAGAATCCAGCATATCTCACTGAACCGAAGAAGTGGTAGTTAGAAGGGAGTTAGAGCTGCAAGCAGTTTGGTTTGGGAAATTAGATGCGAAATGACACTGCAAAGGCCTTCCAACAGGCTTGGAAAAGTGTGTTCTATATCTCTGCCAAACAGAGTCCCCGGAGGTTGAGCTTTCAGAAGCAAGCGTAACTGTTAGGGAGGAAGCAGCAGAATGTGCCTCTCACATCTAGCCAGTAGGAATTCAGGTTGGCAAGTTCTATGGGGAAGCCCATTGCTGCCTATGGTGGAAACGGCATGGGAGATTTCAGTTTCAAAATCTCTGTGAAAAAGCGTCAGAGAAGCTTCTCCGTTTAGAATCCAGCATATCTCACTGAACCGAAGAAGTGGTAGTTAGAAGGCAGTTAGAGCTGCAAGCAGTTTGGTTTGGGAAATTAGACGCGAAATGAAACTGCAAATGCCTTCCAACGGGCTTGGAAAAGTGTGTTCTATATCTCTGCCAAACAGACTCCCTGGAGGTTGAGCTTTCAGAAGCTAGTTTAACTCTAAGGGAGGAAGCAGCAGAATGTGCCTCTCACATCTAGCCTGTAGGAATTCAGGTTGGCAAGTTCTATGGGGAAGCCCATTGCTGCCTATGGTGGAAACGGCATGGGAGATTTCAGTTTCAAAATCTCTGTGAAAAAGCGTCAGAGAAGCTTCTCCGTTTAGAATCCAGCATATCTCACTGAACCGAAGAAGTGGTAGTTAGAAGGGAGTTAGAGCTGCAAGCAGTTTGGTTTGGGAAATTAGACGCGAAATTAAACTGCAAATGCCTTCCAACAGGCTTGGAAAAGTGTGTTCTATATCTCTGCCAAACAAACTCCCCGGAGGTTGAGCTTTCAGAAGCAAGTTTAACTCTAAGGGAGGAAGCAGCAGAATGTGCCTCTCACATCTAGCCTGTAGGAATTCAGGTTGGCAAGTTCTATGGGGAAGCCCATTGCTGCCTATGGTGGAAACGGCATGGGAGATTTCAGTTTCAAAATCTCTGTGAAAAAGCGTCAGAGAAGCTTCTCCATTTAGAATCCAGCATATCTCACTGAACCGAAGAAGTGGTAGTTAGAAGGCAGTTAGAGCTGCAAGCAGTTTGGTTTGGGAAATTAGACGCGAAATGAAACTGCAAATGCCTTCCAACAGGCTTGGAAAAGTGTGTTCTGTATCTCTGCCAAACAAACTCCCCGGAGGTTCAGCTTTCAGAAGCTAGTTTAACTCTAAGGGAGGAAGCAGCAGAATGTGCCTCTCACATCTAGCCTGTAGGAATTCAGGTTGGCATGTTCTATGGGGAAGCCCATTGGCGCCTTCGTTGGAAACGGGTTTGGAAATTTCAGTTTCAAAATCTCTGTGAAAAAGCGTCAGAGAAGCTTCTCCGTTTAGAATCCAGCATATCTCACTGAACCGAAGAAGTGGTATTTAGAAGGGAGTTAGAGCTGCAAGCAGTTTGGTTTGGGAAATTAGATGCGAAATGACACTGCAAAGGCCTTCCAACAGGCTTGGAAAAGTGTGTTCTATATCTCTGCCAAACAGAGTCCCCGGAGGTTGAGCTTTCAGAAGCAAGCGTAACTGTTAGGGAGGAAGCAGCAGAATGTGCCTCTCACATCTAGCCAGTAGGAATTCAGGTTGGCAAGTTCTATGGGGAAGCCCATTGCTGCCTATGGTGGAAACGGCATGGGAGATTTCAGTTTCAAAATCTCTGTGAAAAAGCGTCAGAGAAGCTTCTCCGTTTAGAATCCAGCATATCTCACTGAACCGAAGAAGTGGTAGTTAGAAGGCAGTTAGAGCTGCAAGCAGTTTGGTTTGGGAAATTAGACGCGAAATGAAACTGCAAATGCCTTCCAACAGGCTTGGAAAAGTGTGTTCTATATCTCTGCCAAACAAACTCCCCGGAGGTTGAGCTTTCAGAAGCAAGTTTAACTCTAAGGGAGGAAGCAGCAGAATGTGCCTCTCACATCTAGCCTGTAGGAATTCAGGTTGGCAAGTTCTATGGGGAAGCCCATTGCTGCCTATGGTGGAAACGGCATGGGAGATTTCAGTTTCAAAATCTCTGTGAAAAAGCGTCAGAGAAGCTTCTCCGTTTAGAATCCAGCATATCTCACTGAACCGAAGAAGTGGTAGTTAGAAGGGAGTTAGAGCTGCAAGCAGTTTGGTTTGGGAAATTAGATGCGAAATGACACTGCAAAGGCCTTCCAACAGGCTTGGAAAAGTGTGTTCTATATCTCTGCCAAACAGACTCCCCAGAGGTTGAGCTTTCAGAAGCAAGCTGAACTCTTAGGGAGGAAGCAGCAGAATGTGCCTCTCACATCTAGCCTGTAGGAATTCAGGTTGGCAAGTTCTATGGGGAAGCCCATTGCTGCCTATGGTGGAAACGGCATGGGAGATTTCAGTTTCAAAATCTCTGTGAAAAAGCGTCAGAGAGGCTTCTCCGTTTAGAATCCAGCATATCTCACTGAACCGAAGAAGTGGTAGTTAGAAGGGAGTTAGAGCTGCAAGCAGTTTGGTTTGGGAAATTAGACGCGAAATGAAACTGCAAATGCCTTCCAACAGGCTTGGAAAAGTGTGTTCTATATCTCTGCCAAACAAACTCCCCGGAGGTTGAGCTTTCAGAAGCAAGTTTAACTCTAAGGGAGGAAGCAGCAGAATGTGCCTCTCACATCTAGCCTTTAGGAATTCAGGTTGGCAAGTTCTATGGGGAAGCCCATTGCTGCCTATGGTGGAAACGGCATGGGAGATTTCAGTTTCAAAATCTCTGTGAAAAAGCGTCAGAGAAGCTTCTCCGTTTAGAATCCAGCATATCTCACTGAACCGAAGAAGTGGTAGTTAGAAGGGAGTTAGAGCTGCAAGCAGTTTGGTTTGGGAAATTAGATACGAAATGACACTGCAAAGGCCTTCCAACAGGCTTGGAAAAGTGTGTTCTATATCTCTGCCAAACAGACTCCCCGGAGGTTGAGCTTTCAGAAGCAAGCTTAACTCTTAGGGAGGAAGCAGCAGAATGTGCCTCTCACATCTAGCCTGTAGGAATTCAGGTTGGCAAGTTCTATGGGGAAGCCCATTGCTGCCTATGGTGGAAACGGCATGGGAGATTTCAGTTTCAAAATCTCTGTGAAAAAGCGTCAGAGAAGCTTCTCCGTTTAGAATCCAGCATATCTCACTGAACCGAAGAAGTGGTAGTTAGAAGGGAGTTAGAGCTGCAAGCAGTTTGGTTTGGGAAATTAGACGCGAAATGAAACTGCAAATGCCTTCCAACAGGCTTGGAAAAGTGTGTTCTATATCTCTGCCAAACAGACTCCCTGGAGGTTGAGCTTTCAGAAGCTAGTTTAACTCTAAGGGAGGAAGCAGCAGAATGTGCCTCTCACATCTAGCCTGTAGGAATTCAGGTTGGCAAGTTCTATGGGGAAGCCCATTGCTGGCTATGGTGGAAACAGCATGGGAGATTTCAGTTTCAAAATCTCTGTGAAAAAGCGTCAGAGAAGCTTCTCCGTTTAGAATCCAGCATATCTCACTGAACCGAAGAAGTGGTAGTTAGAAGGCAGTTAGAGCTGCAAGCAGTTTGGTTTGGGAAATTAGACGCGAAATGAAACTGCAAATGCCTTCCAACAGGCTTGGAAAAGTGTGTTCTATATCTCTGCCAAACAAACTCCCCGGAGGTTGAGCTTTCAGAAGCTAGTTTAACTCTAAGGGAGGAAGCAGCAGAATGTGCCTCTCACATCTAGCCTGTAGGAATTCAGGTTGGCAAGTTCTATGGGGAAGCCTATTGGCGCCTTCGTTGGAAACGGGTTTGGAAATTTCAGTTTCAAAGTCTCTGTGAAAAAGCGTCAGAGAAGCTTCTCCGTTTAGAATCCAGCATATCTCACTGAACCGAAGAAGTGGTAGTTAGAAGGGAGTTAGAGCTGCAAGCAGTTTGGTTTGGGAAATTAGACGCGAAATGAAACTGCAAATGCCTTCCAACAGGCTTGGAAAAGTGTGTTCTATATCTCTGCCAAACAAAATCCCCAGAGGTTGAGCTTTCAGAAGCAAGCTTAACTCTAAGGGAGGAAGCAGCAGAATGTGCCTCTCACATCTAGCCTGTAGGAATTCAGGTTGGCAAGTTCTATGGGGAAGCCCATTGCTGCCTATGGTGGAAACGGCATGGGAGATTTCAGTTTCAAAATCTCTGTAAAAAAGCGTCAGAGAAGCTTCTCCATTTAGAATCCAGCATATCTCACTGAACCGAAGAAGTGGTAGTTAGAAGGCAGTTAGAGCTGCAAGCAGTTTGGTTTGGGAAATTAGACGCGAAATGAAACTGCAAATGCCTTCCAACAGGCTTGGAAAAGTGTGTTCTATATCTCTGCCAAAAAAACTCCCCGGAGGTTCAGCTTTCAGAAGCTAGTTTAACTCTAAGGGAGGAAGCAGCAGAATGTGCCTCTCACATCTAGCCTGTAGGAATTCAGGTTGGCATGTTCTATGGGGAAGCCCATTGGCGCCTTCGTTGGAAACGGGTTTGGAAATTTCAGTTTCAAAATCTCTGTGAAAAAGCGTCAGAGAAGCTTCTCCGTTTAGAATCCAGCATATCTCACTGAACCGAAGAAGTGGTAGTTAGAAGGCAGTTAGAGCTGCAAGCAGTATGGTTTGGGAAATTAGACGCGAAATGAAACTGCAAATGCCTTCCAACAGGCTTGGAAAAGTGTGTTCTATATCTCTGCCAAACAAACTCCCCGGAGGTTGAGCTTTCTGAAGCAAGTTTAACTCTAAGGGAGGAAGCAGCAGAATGTGCCTCTCACATCTAGCCTTTAGGAATTCAGGTTGGCAAGTTCTATGGGGAAGCCCATTGCTGCCTATGGTGGAAACGGCATGGGAGATTTGAGTTTCAAAATCTCTGTGAAAAAGCGTCAGAGAAGCTTCTCCGTTTAGAATCCAGCATATCTCACTGAACCGAAGAAGTGGTAGTTAGAAGGGAGTTAGAGCTGCAAGCAGTTTGGTTTGGGAAATTAGACGCGAAATGAAACTGCAAATGCCTTCCAACGGGCTTGGAAAAGTGTGTTCTATATCTCTGCCAAACAGACTCCCTGGAGGTTGAGCTTTCAGAAGCTAGTTTAACTCTAAGGGAGGAAGCAGCAGAATGTGCCTCTCACATCTAGCCTGTAGGAATTCAGGTTGGCAAGTTCTATGGGGAAGCCCATTGCTGCCTATGGTGGAAACGGCATGGGAGATTTCAGTTTCAAAATCTCTGTGAAAAACCGTCAGAGAAGCTTCTCCGTTTAGAATCCAGCATATCTCACTGAACCGAAGAAGTGGTAGTTAGAAGGGAGTTAGAGCTGCAAGCAGTTTGGTTTGGGAAATTAGACGCGAAATTAAACAGCAAATGCCTTCCAACAGGCTTGGAAAAGTGTGTTCTATATCTCTGCCAAACAGACTCCCTGGAGGTTGAGCTTTCAGAAGCTAGTTTAACTCTAAGGGAGGAAGCAGCAGAATGTGCCTCTCACATCTAGCCTGTAGGAATTCAGGTTGGCAAGTTCTATGGGGAAGCCCATTGCTGCCTATGGTGGAAACGGCATGGGAGATTTCAGTTTCAAAATCTCTGTGAAAAACCGTCAGAGAAGCTTCTCCGTTTAGAATCCAGCATATCTCACTGAACCGAAGAAGTGGTAGTTAGAAGGGAGTTAGAGCTGCAAGCAGTTTGGTTTGGGAAATGAGACGCGAAATTAAACTGCAAATGCCTTCCAACAGGCTTGGAAAAGTGTGTTCTATATCTCTGCCAAACAGACTCCCCGGAGGTTGAGCTTTCAGAAGCAAGTTTAACTCTAAGGGAGGAAGCAGCAGAATGTGCCTCTCACATCTAGCCTGTAGGAATTCAGGTTGGCAAGTTCTATGGGGAAGCCCATTGCTGCCTATGGTGGAAACAGCATGGGAAGTTTCAGTTTCAAAATCTCTGTGAAAAAGCGTCAGAGAAGCTTCTCCGTTTAGAATCCAGCATATCTCACTGAACCGAAGAAGTGGTAGTTAGAAGGGAGTTAGAGCTGCAAGCAGTTTGGTTTGGGAAATTAGATGCGAAATGACACTGCAAAGGCCTTCCAACAGGCTTGGAAAAGTGTGTTCTATATCTCTGCCAAACAGACTCCCCGGAGGTTGAGCTTTCAGAAGCAAGCTTAACTCTTAGGGAGGAAGCAGCAGAATGTGCCTCTCACATCTAGCCTGTAGGAATTCAGGTTGGCAAGTTCTATGGGGAAGCCCATTGCTGCCTATGGTGGAAACGGCATGGGAGATTTCAGTTTCAAAATCTCTGTGAAAAAGCGTCAGAGAAGCTTCTCCGTTTAGAATCCAGCATATCTCACTGAACCGAAGAAGTGGTAGTTAGAAGGGAGTTAGAGCTGCAAGCAGTTTGGTTTGGGAAATTAGATGCGAAATGACACTGCAAAGGCCTTCCAACAGGCTTGGAAAAGTGTGTTCTATATCTCTGCCAAACAGACTCCCCGGAGGTTGAGCTTTCAGAAGCAAGCTTAACTCTTAGGGAGGAAGCAGCAGAATGTGCCTCTCACATCTAGCCTGTAGGAATTCAGGTTGGCAAGTTCTATGGGGAAGCCCATTGCTGCCTATGGTGGAAACGGCATGGGAGATTTCAGTTTCAAAATCTCTGTGAAAAAGCGTCAGAGAAGCTTCTCCGTTTAGAATCCAGCATATCTCACTGAACCGAAGAAGTGGTAGTTAGAAGGGAGTTAGAGCTGCAAGCAGTTTGGTTTGGGAAATTAGACGCGAAATGAAACTGCAAATGCCTTCCAACAGGCTTGGAAAAGTTTGTTCTATATCTCTGCCAAACAAACTCCCCGGAGGTTGAGCTTTCAGAAGCAAGTTTAACTCTAAGGGAGGAAGCAGCAGAATGTGCCTCTCACATCTAGCCTGTAGGAATTCAGGTTGGCAAGTTCTATGGGGAAGCCCATTGCTGCCTATGGTGGAAACGGCATGGGAGATTTCAGTTTCAAAATCTCTGTGAAAAAGCGTCAGAGAAGCTTCTCCGTTTAGAATCCAGCATATCTCACTGAACCGAAGAAGTGGTAGTTATTAGGCAGTTAGAGCTGCCAGCAGTTTGGTTTGGGAAATTAGACGCGAAATGAAACTGCAAATGCCTTCCAACAGGCTTGGAAAAGTGTGTTCTATATCTCTGCCAAACAGACTCCCTGGAGGTTGAGCTTTCAGAAGCTAGTTTAACTCTAAGGGAGGAAGCAGCAGAATGTGCCTCTCACATCTAGCCTTTAGGAATTCAGGTTGGCAAGTTCTATGGGGAAGCCCATTGCTGCCTATGGTGGAAACGGCATGGGAGATTTGAGTTTCAAAATCTCTGTGAAAAAGCGTCAGAGAAGCTTCTCCGTTTAGAATCCAGCATATCTCACTGAACCGAAGAAGTGGTAGTTAGAAGGGAGTTAGAGCTGCAAGCAGTTTGGTTTGGGAAATTAGATGCGAAATGACACTGCAAAGGCCTTCCAACAGGCTTGAAAAAGTGTGTTCTATATCTCTGCCAAACAGAGTCCCCGGAGGTTGAGCTTTCAGAAGCAAGCGTAACTGTTAGGGAGGAAGCAGCAGAATGTGCCTCTCACATCTTGCCAGTAGGAATTCAGGTTGGCAAGTTCTATGGGGAAGCCCATTGCTGCCTATGGTGGAAACGGCATGGGAGATTTCAGTTTCAAAATCTCTGTGAAAAAGCGTCAGAGAAGCTTCTCCGTTTAGAATCCAGCATATCTCACTGAACCGAAGAAGTGGTAGTTAGAAGGCAGTTAGAGCTGCAAGCAGTTTGGTTTGGGAAATTAGACGCGAAATGAAACTGCAAATGCCTTCCAACGGGCTTGGAAAAGTGTGTTCTATATCTCTGCCAAACAGACTCCCTGGAGGTTGAACTTTCAGAAGCTAGTTTAACTCTAAGGGAGGAAGCAGCAGAATGTGCCTCTCACATCTAGCCTGTAGGAATTCAGGTTGGCAAGTTCTATGGGGAAGCCCATTGCTGCCTATGGTGGAAACGGCATGGGAGATTTCAGTTTCAAAATCTCTGTGAAAAAGCGTCAGAGAAGCTTCTCCGTTTAGAATCCAGCATATCTCACTGAACCGAAGAAGTGGTAGTTAGAAGGGAGTTAGAGCTGCAAGCAGTTTGGTTTGGGAAATTAGACGCGAAATTAAACTGCAAATGCCTTCCAACAGGCTTGGAAAAGTGTGTTCTATATCTCTGCCAAACAAACTCCCCGGAGGTTGAGCTTTCAGAAGCAAGTTTAACTCTAAGGGAGGAAGCAGCACAATGTGCCTCTCACATCTAGCCTGTAGGAATTCAGGTTGGCAAGTTCTATGGGGAAGCCCATTGCTGCCTATGGTGGAAACGGCATGGGAGATTTCAGTTTCAAAATCTCTGTGAAAAAGCGTCAGAGAAGCTTCTCCGTTTAGAATCCAGCATATCTCACTGAACCGAAGAAGTGGTAGTTAGAAGGCAGTTAGAGCTGCAAGCAGTTTGGTTTGGGAAATTAGACGCGAAATGAAACTGCAAATGCATTCCAACGGGCTTGGAAAAGTGTGTTCTATATCTCTGCCAAACAGACTCCCTGGAGGTTGAGCTTTCAGAAGCTAGTTTAACTCTAAGGGAGGAAGCAGCAGAATGTGCCTCTCACATCTAGCCTGTAGGAATTCAGGTTGGCAAGTTCTATGGGGAAGCCCATTGCAGCCTATGGTGGAAACGGCATGGGAGATTTCAGTTTCAAAATCTCTGTGAAAAAGCGTCAGAGAAGCTTCTCCGTTTAGAATCCAGCATATCTCACTGAACCGAAGAAGTGGTAGTTAGAAGGGAGTTAGAGCTGCAAGCAGTTTGGTTTGGGAAATTAGACGCGAAATGAAACTGCAAATGCCTTCCAACAGGGTTGGAAAAGTGTGTTCTATATCTCTGCCAAACAAACTCCCCGGAGGTTGAGCTTTCAGAAGCAAGTTTAACTCTAAGGGAGGAAGCAGCAGAATGTGCCTCTCACATCTAGCCTGTAGGAATTCAGGTTGGCAAGTTCTATGGGGAAGCCCATTGCTGCCTATGGTGGAAACGGCATGGGAGATTTCAGTTTCAAAATCTCTGTGAAAAAGCGTCAGAGAAGCTTCTCCGTTTAGAATCCAGCATATCTCACTGAACCGAAGAAGTGGTAGTTAGAAGGGAGTTAGAGCTGCAAGCAGTTTGGTTTGGGAAATTACATGCGAAATGACACTGCAAAGGCCTTCCAACAGGCTTGGAAAAGTGTGTTCTATATCTCTGCCAAACAGACTCCCCGGAGGTTGAGCTTTCAGAAGCAAGCTTAACTCTTAGGGAGGAAGCAGCAGAATGTGCCTCTCACATCTAGCCTGTAGGAATTCAGGTTGGCAAGTTCTATGGGGAAGCCCATTGCTGCCTATGGTGGAAACGGCATGGGAGATTTGAGTTTCAAAATCTCTGTGAAAAAGCGTCAGAGAAGCTTCTCCGTTTAGAATCCAGCATATCTCACTGAACCGAAGAAGTGGTAGTTAGAAGGGAGTTAGAGCTGCAAGCAGTTTGGTTTCGGAAATTAGACGCGAAATGAAACTGCAAATGCCTTCCAACAGGCTTGGAAAAGTGTGTTCTATATCTCTGCCAAACAGACTCCCTGGAGGTTGAGCTTTCAGAAGCTAGTTTAACTCTAAGGGAGGAAGCAGCAGAATGTGCCTCTCACATCTAGCCTGTAGGAATTCAGGTTGGCAAGTTCTATGGGGAAGCCCATTGCTGGCTATGGTGGAAACAGCATGGGAGATTTCAGTTTCAAAATCTCTGTGAAAAAGCGTCAGAGAAGCTTCTCCGTTTAGAATCCAGCATATCTCACTGAACCGAAGAAGTGGTAGTTAGAAGGCAGTTAGAGCTGCAAGCAGTTTGGTTTGGGAAATTAGACGCGAAATGAAACTGCAAATGCCTTCCAACAGGCTTGGAAAAGTGTGTTCTATATCTCTGCCAAACAAACTCCCCGGAGGTTGAGCTTTCAGAAGCTAGTTTAACTCTAAGGGAGGAAGCAGCAGAATGTGCCTCTCACATCTAGCCTGTAGGAATTCAGGTTGGCAAGTTCTATGGGGAAGCCTATTGGCGCCTTCGTTGGAAACGGGTTTGGAAATTTCAGTTTCAAAGTCTCTGTGAAAAAGCGTCAGAGAAGCTTCTCCGTTTAGAATCCAGCATATCTCACTGAACCGAAGAAGTGGTAGTTAGAAGGGAGTTAGAGCTGCAAGCAGTTTGGTTTGGGAAATTAGACGCGAAATGAAACTGCAAATGCCTTCCAACAGGCTTGGAAAAGTGTGTTCTATATCTCTGCCAAACAAAATCCCCGGAGGTTGAGCTTTCAGAAGCAAGTTTAACTCTAAGGGAGGAA
This sequence comes from Cynocephalus volans, assembly GCF_027409185.1. Classification (NCBI taxonomy): domain Eukaryota; kingdom Metazoa; phylum Chordata; class Mammalia; order Dermoptera; family Cynocephalidae; genus Cynocephalus; species Cynocephalus volans. The sequence continues at coordinate 906,473 of NW_026902372.1, read as the reverse complement.
GCAGCAGAATGTGCCTCTCACATCTAGCCTGTAGGAATTCAGGTTGGCAAGTTCTATGGGGAAGCCCATTGCTGCCTATGGTGGAAACGGCATGGGAGATTTCAGTTTCAAAATCTCTGTGAAAAAGCGTCAGAGAAGCTTCTCCATTTAGAATCCAGCATATCTCACTGAACCGAAGAAGTGGTAGTTAGAAGGCAGTTAGAGCTGCAAGCAGTTTGGTTTGGGAAATTAGACGCGAAATGAAACTGCAAATGCCTTCCAACAGGCTTGGAAAAGTGTGTTCTATATCTCTGCCAAAAAAACTCCCCGGAGGTTCAGCTTTCAGAAGCTAGTTTAACTCTAAGGGAGGAAGCAGCAGAATGTGCCTCTCACATCTAGCCTGTAGGAATTCAGGTTGGCATGTTCTATGGGGAAGCCCATTGGCGCCTTCGTTGGAAACGGGTTTGGAAATTTCAGTTTCAAAATCTCTGTGAAAAAGCGTCAGAGAAGCTTCTCCGTTTAGAATCCAGCATATCTCACTGAACCGAAGAAGTGGTAGTTAGAAGGCAGTTAGAGCTGCAAGCAGTATGGTTTGGGAAATTAGACGCGAAATGAAACTGCAAATGCCTTCCAACAGGCTTGGAAAAGTGTGTTCTATATCTCTGCCAAACAAACTCCCCGGAGGTTGAGCTTTCTGAAGCAAGTTTAACTCTAAGGGAGGAAGCAGCAGAATGTGCCTCTCACATCTAGCCTTTAGGAATTCAGGTTGGCAAGTTCTATGGGGAAGCCCATTGCTGCCTATGGTGGAAACGGCATGGGAGATTTGAGTTTCAAAATCTCTGTGAAAAAGCGTCAGAGAAGCTTCTCCGTTTAGAATCCAGCATATCTCACTGAACCGAAGAAGTGGTAGTTAGAAGGGAGTTAGAGCTGCAAGCAGTTTGGTTTGGGAAATTAGATGCGAAATGACACTGCAAAGGCCTTCCAACAGGCTTGGAAAAGTGTGTTCTATATCTCTGCCAAACAGAGTCCCCGGAGGTTGAGCTTTCAGAAGCAAGCGTAACTGTTAGGGAGGAAGCAGCAGAATGTGCCTCTCACATCTAGCCAGTAGGAATTCAGGTTGGCAAGTTCTACGGGGAAGCCCATTGCTGCCTATGGTGGAAACGGCATGGGAGATTTCAGTTTCAAAATCTCTGTGAAAAAGCGTCAGAGAAGCTTCTCCGTTTAGAATCCAGCATATCTCACTGAACCGAAGAAGTGGTAGTTAGAAGGCAGTTAGAGCTGCAAGCAGTTTGGTTTGGGAAATTAGACGCGAAATGAAACTGCAAATGCCTTCCAACGGGCTTGGAAAAGTGTGTTCTATATCTCTGCCAAACAGACTTCCTGGAGGTTGAGCTTTCAGAAGCTAGTTTAACTCTAAGGGAGGAAGCAGCAGAATGTGCCTCTCACATCTAGCCTGTAGGAATTCAGGTTGGCAAGTTCTAAGGGGAAGCCCATTGCTGCCTATGGTGGAAACGGCATGGGAGATTTCAGTTTCAAAATCTCTGTGAAAAACCGTCAGAGAAGCTTCTCCGTTTAGAATCCAGCATATCTCACTGAACCGAAGAAGTGGTAGTTAGAAGGGAGTTAGAGCTGCAAGCAGTTTGGTTTGGGAAATTAGACGCGAAATTAAACTGCAAATGCCTTCCAACAGGCTTGGAAAAGTGTGTTCTATATCTCTGCCAAACAGACTCCCTGGAGGTTGAGCTTTCAGAAGCTAGTTTAACTCTAAGGGAGGAAGCAGCAGAATGTGCCTCTCACATCTAGCCTGTAGGAATTCAGGTTGGCAAGTTCTATGGGGAAGCCCATTGCTGCCTATGGTGGAAACGGCATGGGAGATTTCAGTTTCAAAATCTCTGTGAAAAACCGTCAGAGAAGCTTCTCCGTTTAGAATCCAGCATATCTCACTGAACCGAAGAAGTGGTAGTTAGAAGGGAGTTAGAGCTGCAAGCAGTTTGGTTTGGGAAATTAGACGCGAAATTAAACTGCAAATGCCTTCCAACAGGCTTGGAAAAGTGTGTTCTATATCTCTGCCAAACAGACTCCCTGGAGGTTGAGCTTTCAGAAGCTAGTTTAACTCTAAGGGAGGAAGCAGCAGAATGTGCCTCTCACATCTAGCCTGTAGGAATTCAGGTTGGCAAGTTCTATGGGGAAGCCCATTGCTGCCTATGGTGGAAACAGCATGGGAAGTTTCAGTTTCAAAATCTCTGTGAAAAAGCGTCAGAGAAGCTTCTCCGTTTAGAATCCAGCATATCTCACTGAACCGAAGAAGTGGTAGTTAGAAGGGAGTTAGAGCTGCAAGCAGTTTGGTTTGGGAAATTAGATGCGAAATGACACTGCAAAGGCCTTCCAACAGGCTTGGAAAAGTGTGTTCTATATCTCTGCCAAACAGACTCCCCAGAGGTTGAGCTTTCAGAAGCAAGCTTAACTCTTAGGGAGGAAGCAGCAGAATGTGCCTCTCACATCTAGCCTGTAGGAATTCAGGTTGGCAAGTTCTATGGGGAAGCCCATTGCTGCCTATGGTGGAAACGGCATGGGAGATTTCAGTTTCAAAATCTCTGTGAAAAAGCGTCAGAGAAGCTTCTCCGTTTAGAATCCAGCATATCTCACTGAACCGAAGAAGTGGTAGTTAGAAGGCAGTTAGAGCTGCAAGCAGTATGGTTTGGGAAATTAGACGCGAAATGAAACTGCAAATGCCTTCCAACAGGCTTGGAAAAGTGTGTTCTATATCTCTGCCAAACAAACTCCCCGGAGGTTGAGCTTTCTGAAGCAAGTTTAACTCTAAGGGAGGAAGCAGCAGAATGTGCCTCTCACATCTAGCCTTTAGGAATTCAGGTTGGCAAGTTCTATGGGGAAGCCCATTGCTGCCTATGGTGGAAACGGCATGGGAGATTTGAGTTTCAAAATCTCTGTGAAAAAGCGTCAGAGAAGCTTCTCCGTTTAGAATCCAGCATATCTCACTGAACCGAAGAAGTGGTAGTTAGAAGGGAGTTAGAGCTGCAAGCAGTTTGGTTTGGGAAATTAGATGCGAAATGACACTGCAAAGGCCTTCCAACAGGCTTGGAAAAGTGTGTTCTATATCTCTGCCAAACAGAGTCCCCGGAGGTTGAGCTTTCAGAAGCAAAAGTAACTGTTAGGGAGGAAGCAGCAGAATGTGCCTCTCACATCTAGCCAGTAGGAATTCAGGTTGGCAAGTTCTACGGGGAAGCCCATTGCTGCCTATGGTGGAAACGGCATGGGAGATTTCAGTTTCAAAATCTCTGTGAAAAAGCGTCAGAGAAGCTTCTCCGTTTAGAATCCAGCATATCTCACTGAACCGAAGAAGTGGTAGTTAGAAGGCAGTTAGAGCTGCAAGCAGTATGGTTTGGGAAATTAGACGCGAAATGAAACTGCAAATGCCTTCCAACAGGCTTGGAAAAGTGTGTTCTATATCTCTGCCAAACAAACTCCCCGGAGGTTGAGCTTTCTGAAGCAAGTTTAACTCTAAGGGAGGAAGCAGCAGAATGTGCCTCTCACATCTAGCCTTTAGGAATTCAGGTTGGCAAGTTCTATGGGGAAGCCCATTGCTGCCTATGGTGGAAACGGCATGGGAGATTTGAGTTTCAAAATCTCTGTGAAAAAGCGTCAGAGAAGCTTCTCCGTTTAGAATCCAGCATATCTCACTGAACCGAAGAAGTGGTAGTTAGAAGGGAGTTAGAGCTGCAAGCAGTTTGGTTTGGGAAATTAGATGCTAAATGACACTGCAAAGGCCTTCCAACAGGCTTGGAAAAGTGTGTTCTATATCTCTGCCAAACAGAGTCCCCGGAGGTTGAGCTTTCAGAAGCAAGCGTAACTGTTAGGGAGGAAGCAGCAGAATGTGCCTCTCACATCTAGCCAGTAGGAATTCAGGTTGGCAAGTTCTACGGGGAAGCCCATTGCTGCCTATGGTGGAAACGGCATGGGAGATTTCAGTTTCAAAATCTCTGTGAAAAAGCGTCAGAGAAGCTTCTCCGTTTAGAATCCAGCATATCTCACTGAACCGAAGAAGTGGTAGTTAGAAGGCAGTTAGAGCTGCAAGCAGTTTGGTTTGGGAAATTAGACGCGAAATGAAACTGCAAATGCCTTCCAACGGGCTTGGAAAAGTGTGTTCTATATCTCTGCCAAACAGACTTCCTGGAGGTTGAGCTTTCAGAAGCTAGTTTAACTCTAAGGGAGGAAGCAGCAGAATGTGCCTCTCACATCTAGCCTGTAGGAATTCAGGTTGGCAAGTTCTAAGGGGAAGCCCATTGCTGCCTATGGTGGAAACGGCATGGGAGATTTCAGTTTCAAAATCTCTGTGAAAAACCGTCAGAGAAGCTTCTCCGTTTAGAATCCAGCATATCTCACTGAACCGAAGAAGTGGTAGTTAGAAGGGAGTTAGAGCTGCAAGCAGTTTGGTTTGGGAAATTAGACGCGAAATTAAACTGCAAATGCCTTCCAACAGGCTTGGAAAAGTGTGTTCTATATCTCTGCCAAACAGACTCCCTGGAGGTTGAGCTTTCAGAAGCTAGTTTAACTCTAAGGGAGGAAGCAGCAGAATGTGCCTCTCACATCTAGCCTGTAGGAATTCAGGTTGGCAAGTTCTATGGGGAAGCCCATTGCAGCCTATGGTGGAAACGGCATGGGAGATTTCAGTTTCAAAATCTCTGTGAAAAAGCGTCAGAGAAGCTTCTCCGTTTAGAATCCAGCATATCTCACTGAACCGAAGAAGTGGTAGTTAGAAGGGAGTTAGAGCTGCAAGCAGTTTGGTTTGGGAAATTAGACGCGAAATTAAACTGCAAATGCCTTCCAACAGGCTTGGAAAAGTGTGTTCTATATCTCTGCCAAACAAACTCCCCGGAGGTTGAGCTTTCAGAAGCAAGTTTAACTCTAAGGGAGGAAGCAGCAGAATGTGCCTCTCACATCTAGCCTGTAGGAATTCAGGTTGGCAAGTTCTATGGGGAAGCCCATTGCTGCCTATGGTGGAAACGGCATGGGAGATTTCAGTTTCAAAATCTCTGTGAAAAAGCGTCAGAGAAGCTTCTCCGTTTAGAATCCAGCATATCTCACTGAACCGAAGAAGTGGTAGTTAGAAGGGAGTTAGAGCTGCAAGCAGTTTGGTTTGGGAAATTACATGCGAAATGACACTGCAAAGGCCTTCCAACAGGCTTGGAAAAGTGTGTTCTATATCTCTGCCAAACAGACTCCCCGGAGGTTGAGCTTTCAGAAGCAAGCTTAACTCTTAGGGAGGAAGCAGCAGAATGTGCCTCTCACATCTAGCCTGTAGGAATTCAGGTTGGCAAGTTCTATGGGGAAGCCCATTGCTGCCTATGGTGGAAACGGCATGGGAGATTTGAGTTTCAAAATCTCTGTGAAAAAGCGTCAGAGAAGCTTCTCCGTTTAGAATCCAGCATATCTCACTGAACCGAAGAAGTGGTAGTTAGAAGGGAGTTAGAGCTGCAAGCAGTTTGGTTTCGGAAATTAGACGCGAAATGAAACTGCAAATGCCTTCCAACAGGCTTGGAAAAGTGTGTTCTATATCTCTGCCAAACAGACTCCCTGGAGGTTGAGCTTTCAGAAGCTAGTTTAACTCTAAGGGAGGAAGCAGCAGAATGTGCCTCTCACATCTAGCCTGTAGGAATTCAGGTTGGCAAGTTCTATGGGGAAGCCCATTGCTGGCTATGGTGGAAACAGCATGGGAGATTTCAGTTTCAAAATCTCTGTGAAAAAGCGTCAGAGAAGCTTCTCCGTTTAGAATCCAGCATATCTCACTGAACCGAAGAAGTGGTAGTTAGAAGGCAGTTAGAGCTGCAAGCAGTTTGGTTTGGGAAATTAGACGCGAAATGAAACTGCAAATGCCTTCCAACAGGCTTGGAAAAGTGTGTTCTATATCTCTGCCAAACAAACTCCCCGGAGGTTGAGCTTTCAGAAGCTAGTTTAACTCTAAGGGAGGAAGCAGCAGAATGTGCCTCTCACATCTAGCCTGTAGGAATTCAGGTTGGCAAGTTCTATGGGGAAGCCTATTGGCGCCTTCGTTGGAAACGGGTTTGGAAATTTCAGTTTCAAAGTCTCTGTGAAAAAGCGTCAGAGAAGCTTCTCCGTTTAGAATCCAGCATATCTCACTGAACCGAAGAAGTGGTAGTTAGAAGGGAGTTAGAGCTGCAAGCAGTTTGGTTTGGGAAATTAGACGCGAAATGAAACTGCAAATGCCTTCCAACAGGCTTGGAAAAGTGTGTTCTATATCTCTGCCAAACAAAATCCCCGGAGGTTGAGCTTTCAGAAGCAAGTTTAACTCTAAGGGAGGAAGCAGCAGAATGTGCCTCTCACATCTAGCCTGTAGGAATTCAGGTTGGCAAGTTCTATGGGGAAGCCCATTGCTGCCTATGGTGGAAACGGCATGGGAGATTTCAGTTTCAAAATCTCTGTGAAAAAGCGTCAGAGAAGCTTCTCCATTTAGAATCCAGCATATCTCACTGAACCGAAGAAGTGGTAGTTAGAAGGCAGTTAGAGCTGCAAGCAGTTTGGTTTGGGAAATTAGACGCGAAATGAAACTGCAAATGCCTTCCAACAGGCTTGGAAAAGTGTGTTCTATATCTCTGCCAAAAAAACTCCCCGGAGGTTCTGCTTTCAGAAGCTAGTTTAACTCTAAGGGAGGAAGCAGCAGAATGTGCCTCTCACATCTAGCCTGTAGGAATTCAGGTTGGCATGTTCTATGGGGAAGCCCATTGGCGCCTTCGTTGGAAACGGGTTTGGAAATTTCAGTTTCAAAATCTCTGTGAAAAAGCGTCAGAGAAGCTTCTCCGTTTAGAATCCAGCATATCTCACTGAACCGAAGAAGTGGTAGTTAGAAGGCAGTTAGAGCTGCAAGCAGTATGGTTTGGGAAATTAGACGCGAAATGAAACTGCAAATGCCTTCCAACAGGCTTGGAAAAGTGTGTTCTATATCTCTGCCAAACAAACTCCCCGGAGGTTGAGCTTTCTGAAGCAAGTTTAACTCTAAGGGAGGAAGCAGCAGAATGTGCCTCTCACATCTAGCCTTTAGGAATTCAGGTTGGCAAGTTCTATGGGGAAGCCCATTGCTGCCTATGGTGGAAACGGCATGGGAGATTTGAGTTTCAAAATCTCTGTGAAAAAGCGTCAGAGAAGCTTCTCCGTTTAGAATCCAGCATATCTCACTGAACCGAAGAAGTGGTAGTTAGAAGGGAGTTAGAGCTGCAAGCAGTTTGGTTTGGGAAATTAGATGCGAAATGACACTGCAAAGGCCTTCCAACAGGCTTGGAAAAGTGTGTTCTATATCTCTGCCAAACAGAGTCCCCGGAGGTTGAGCTTTCAGAAGCAAGCGTAACTGTTAGGGAGGAAGCAGCAGAATGTGCCTCTCACATCTAGCCAGTAGGAATTCAGGTTGGCAAGTTCTACGGGGAAGCCCATTGCTGCCTATGGTGGAAACGGCATGGGAGATTTCAGTTTCAAAATCTCTGTGAAAAAGCGTCAGAGAAGCTTCTCCGTTTAGAATCCAGCATATCTCACTGAACCGAAGAAGTGGTAGTTAGAAGGCAGTTAGAGCTGCAAGCAGTTTGGTTTGGGAAATTAGACGCGAAATGAAACTGCAAATGCCTTCCAACGGGCTTGGAAAAGTGTGTTCTATATCTCTGCCAAACAGACTTCCTGGAGGTTGAGCTTTCAGAAGCTAGTTTAACTCTAAGGGAGGAAGCAGCAGAATGTGCCTCTCACATCTAGCCTGTAGGAATTCAGGTTGGCAAGTTCTAAGGGGAAGCCCATTGCTGCCTATGGTGGAAACGGCATGGGAGATTTCAGTTTCAAAATCTCTGTGAAAAACCGTCAGAGAAGCTTCTCCGTTTAGAATCCAGCATATCTCACTGAACCGAAGAAGTGGTAGTTAGAAGGGAGTTAGAGCTGCAAGCAGTTTGGTTTGGGAAATTAGACGCGAAATTAAACTGCAAATGCCTTCCAACAGGCTTGGAAAATTGTGTTCTATATCTCTGCCAAACAGACTCCCTGGAGGTTGAGCTTTCAGAAGCTAGTTTAACTCTAAGGGAGGAAGCAGCAGTATGTGCCTCTCACATCTAGCCTGTAGGAATTCAGGTTGGCAAGTTCTATGGGGAAGCCCATTGCTGCCTATGGTGGAAACGGCATGGGAGATTTCAGTTTCAAAATCTCTGTGAAAAACCGTCAGAGAAGCTTCTCCGTTTAGAATCCAGCATATCTCACTGAACCGAAGAAGTGGTAGTTAGAAGGGAGTTAGAGCTGCAAGCAGTTTGGTTTGGGAAATTAGACGCGAAATTAAACTGCAAATGCCTTCCAACAGGCTTGGAAAAGTGTGTTCTATATCTCTGCCAAACAGACTCCCCGGAGGTTGAGCTTTCAGAAGCAAGTTTAACTCTAAGGGAGGAAGCAGCAGAATGTGCCTCTCACATCTAGCCTGTAGGAATTCAGGTTGGCAAGTTCTATGGGGAAGCCCATTGCTGCCTATGGTGGAAACAGCATGGGAAGTTTCAGTTTCAAAATCTCTGTGAAAAAGCGTCAGAGAAGCTTCTCCGTTTAGAATCCAGCATATCTCACTGAACCGAAGAAGTGGTAGTTAGAAGGGAGTTAGAGCTGCAAGCAGTTTGGTTTGGGAAATTAGATGCGAAATGACACTGCAAAGGCCTTCCAACAGGCTTGGAAAAGTGTGTTCTATATCTCTGCCAAACAGACTCCCCAGAGGTTGAGCTTTCAGAAGCAAGCTTAACTCTTAGGGAGGAAGCAGCAGAATGTGCCTCTCACATCTAGCCTGTAGGAATTCAGGTTGGCAAGTTCTATGGGGAAGCCCATTGCTGCCTATGGTGGAAACGGCATGGGAGATTTCAGTTTCAAAATCTCTGTGAAAAAGCGTCAGAGAAGCTTCTCCGTTTAGAATCCAGCATATCTCACTGAACCGAAGAAGTGGTAGTTAGAAGGCAGTTAGAGCTGCAAGCAGTATGGTTTGGGAAATTAGACGCGAAATGAAACTGCAAATGCCTTCCAACAGGCTTGGAAAAGTGTGTTCTATATCTCTGCCAAACAAACTCCCCGGAGGTTGAGCTTTCTGAAGCAAGTTTAACTCTAAGGGAGGAAGCAGCAGAATGTGCCTCTCACATCTAGCCTTTAGGAATTCAGGTTGGCAAGTTCTATGGGGAAGCCCATTGCTGCCTATGGTGGAAACGGCATGGGAGATTTGAGTTTCAAAATCTCTGTGAAAAAGCGTCAGAGAAGCTTCTCCGTTTAGAATCCAGCATATCTCACTGAACCGAAGAAGTGGTAGTTAGAAGGGAGTTAGAGCTGCAAGCAGTTTGGTTTGGGAAATTAGATGCGAAATGACACTGCAAAGGCCTTCCAACAGGCTTGGAAAAGTGTGTTCTATATCTCTGCCAAACAGAGTCCCCGGAGGTTGAGCTTTCAGAAGCAAGCGTAACTGTTAGGGAGGAAGCAGCAGAATGTGCCTCTCACATCTAGCCAGTAGGAATTCAGGTTGGCAAGTTCTACGGGGAAGCCCATTGCTGCCTATGGTGGAAACGGCATGGGAGATTTGAGTTTCAAAATCTCTGTGAAAAAGCGTCAGAGAAGCTTCTCCGTTTAGAACCCAGCATATCTCACTGAACCGAAGAAGTGGTAGTTAGAAGGCAGTTAGAGCTGCAAGCAGTTTGGTTTGGGAAATTAGACGCGAAATGAAACTGCAAATGCCTTCCAACGGGCTTGGAAAAGTGTGTTCTATATCTCTGCCAAACAGACTTCCTGGAGGTTGAGCTTTCAGAAGCTAGTTTAACTCTAAGGGAGGAAGCAGCAGAATGTGCCTCTCACATCTAGCCTGTAGGAATTCAGGTTGGCAAGTTCTAAGGGGAAGCCCATTGCTGCCTATGGTGGAAACGGCATGGGAGATTTCAGTTTCAAAATCTCTGTGAAAAACCGTCAGAGAAGCTTCTCCGTTTAGAATCCAGCATATCTCACTGAACCGAAGAAGTGGTAGTTAGAAGGGAGTTAGAGCTGCAAGCAGTTTGGTTTGGGAAATTAGACGCGAAATTAAACTGCAAATGCCTTCCAACAGGCTTGGAAAAGTGTGTTCTATATCTCTGCCAAACAGACTCCCTGGAGGTTGAGCTTTCAGAAGCTAGTTTAACTCTAAGGGAGGAAGCAGCAGAATGTGCCTCTCACATCTAGCCTGTAGGAATTCAGGTTGGCAAGTTCTATGGGGAAGCCCATTGCTGCCTATGGTGGAAACGGCATGGGAGATTTCAGTTTCAAAATCTCTGTGAAAAACCGTCAGAGAAGCTTCTCCGTTTAGAATCCAGCATATCTCACTGAACCGAAGAAGTGGTAGTTAGAAGGGAGTTAGAGCTGCAAGCAGTTTGGTTTGGGAAATTAGACGCGAAATTAAACTGCAAATGCCTTCCAACAGGCTTGGAAAAGTGTGTTCTATATCTCTGCCAAACAGACTCCCCGGAGGTTGAGCTTTCAGAAGCAAGTTTAACTCTAAGGGAGGAAGCAGCAGAATGTGCCTCTCACATCTAGCCTGTAGGAATTCAGGTTGGCAAGTTCTATGGGGAAGCCCATTGCTGCCTATGGTGGAAACAGCATGGGAAGTTTCAGTTTCAAAATCTCTGTGAAAAAGCGTCAGAGAAGCTTCTCCGTTTAGAATCCAGCATATCTCACTGAACCGAAGAAGTGGTAGTTAGAAGGGAGTTAGAGCTGCAAGCAGTTTGGTTTGGGAAATTAGATGCGAAATGACACTGCAAAGGCCTTCCAACAGGCTTGGAAAAGTGTGTTCTATATCTCTGCCAAACAGACTCCCCAGAGGTTGAGCTTTCAGAAGCAAGCTTAACTCTTAGGGAGGAAGCAGCAGAATGTGCCTCTCACATCTAGCCAGTAGGAATTCAGGTTGGCAAGTTCTATGGGGAAGCCCATTGCTGCCTATGGTGGAAACGGCATGGGAGATTTCAGTTTCAAAATCTCTGTGAAAAAGCGTCAGAGAAGCTTCTCCGTTTAGAATCCAGCATATCTCACTGAACCGAAGAAGTGGTAGTTAGAAGGGAGTTAGAGCTGCAAGCAGTTTGGTTTGGGAAATTAGATGCGAAATGACACTGCAAAGGCCTTCCAACAGGCTTGGAAAAGTGTGTTCTATATCTCTGCCAAACAGACTCCCCGGAGGTTGAGCTTTCAGAAGCAAGCTTAACTCTTAGGGAGGAAGCAGCAGAATGTGCCTCTCACATCTAGCCTGTAGGAATTCAGGTTGGCAAGTTCTATGGGGAAGCCCATTGCTGCCTATGGTGGAAACGGCATGGGAGATTTCAGTTTCAAAATCTCTGTGAAAAAGCGTCAGAGAAGCTTCTCCGTTTAGAATCCAGCATATCTCACTGAACCGAAGAAGTGGTAGTTAGAAGGGAGTTAGAGCTGCAAGCAGTTTGGTTTGGGAAATTAGACGCGAAATGAAACTGCAAATGCCTTCCAACAGGCTTGGAAAAGTTTGTTCTATATCTCTGCCAAACAAACTCCCCGGAGGTTGAGGTTTCAGAAGCAAGTTTAACTCTAAGGGAGGAAGCAGCAGAATGTGCCTCTCACATCTAGCCTGTAGGAATTCAGGTTGGCAAGTTCTATGGGGAAGCCCATTGCTGCCTATGGTGGAAACGGCATGGGAGATTTCAGTTTCAAAATCTCTGTGAAAAAGCGTCAGAGAAGCTTCTCCGTTTAGAATCCAGCATATCTCACTGAACCGAAGAAGTGGTAGTTAGAAGGCAGTTAGAGCTGCCAGCAGTTTGGTTTGGGAAATTAGACGCGAAATGAAACTGCAAATGCCTTCCAACAGGCTTGGAAAAGTGTGTTCTATATCTCTGCCAAACAGACTCCCTGGAGGTTGAGCTTTCAGAAGCTAGTTTAACTCTAAGGGAGGAAGCAGCAGAATGTGCCTCTCACATCTAGCCTGTAGGAATTCAGGTTGGCAAGTTCTATGGGGAAGCCTATTGGCGCCTTCGTTGGAAACGGGTTTGGAAATTTCAGTTTCAAAATCTCTGTGAAAAAGCGTCAGAGAAGCTTCTCCGTTTAGAATCCAGCATATCTCACTGAACCGAAGAAGTGGTAGTTAGAAGGGAGTTAGAGCTGCAAGCAGTTTGGTTTGGGAAATTAGACGCGAAATGAAACTGCAAATGCCTTCCAACAGGCTTGGAAAAGTGTGTTCTATATCTCTGCCAAACAAAATCCCCGGAGGTTGAGCTTTCAGAAGCAAGTTTAACTCTAAGGGAGGAAGCAGCAGAATGTGCCTCTCACATCTAGCCTGTAGGAATTCAGGTTGGCAAGTTCTATGGGGAAGCCCATTGGCGCCTTCGTTGGAAACGGGTTTGGAAATTTCAGTTTCAAAATCTCTGTGAAAAAGCGTCAGAGAAGCTTCTCCGTTTAGAATCCAGCATATCTCACTGAACCGAAGAAGTGGTAGTTAGAAGGCAGTTAGAGCTGCAAGCAGTTTGGTTTGGGAAGTTAGACGCGAAATGAAACTGCAAATGCCTTCCAACAGGGTTGGAAAAGTGTGTTCTATATCTCTGCCAAACAAACTCCCCGGAGGTTGAGCTTTCAGAAGCAAGTTTAACTCTAAGGGAGGAAGCAGCAGAATGTGCCTCTCACATCTAGCCTTTAGGAATTCAGGTTGGCAAGTTCTATGGGGAAGCCCATTGCTGCCTATGGTGGAAACGGCATGGGAGATTTGAGTTTCAAAATCTCTGTGAAAAAGCGTCAGAGAAGCTTCTCCGTTTAGAATCCAGCATATCTCACTGAACCGAAGAAGTGGTAGTTAGAAGGGAGTTAGAGCTGCAAGCAGTTTGGTTTGGGAAATTAGATGCGAAATGACACTGCAAAGGCATTCCAACAGGCTTGGAAAAGTGTGTTCTATATCTCTGCCAAACAGACTCCCCGGAGGTTGAGCTTTCAGAAGCAAGCTTAACTGTTAGGGAGGAAGCAGCAGAATGTGCCTCTCACATCTAGCCAGTAGGAATTCAGGTTGGCAAGTTCTATGGGGAAGCCCATTGCTGCCTATGGTGGAAACGGCATGGGAGATTTCAGTTTCAAAATCTCTGTGAAAAAGCGTCAGAGAAGCTTCTCCGTTTAGAATAAAGCATATCTCACTGAACCGAAGAAGTGGTAGTTAGAAGGCAGTTAGAGCTGCAAGCAGTTTGGTTTGGGAAATTAGACGCGAAATGAAACTGCAAATGCCTTCCAACAGGCTTGGAAAAGTGTGTTCTATATCTCTGCCAAACAGACGCCCCGGAGGTTGAGCTTTCAGAAGCAAGTTTAACTCTAAGGGAGGAAGCAGCAGAATGTGCCTCTCACATCTAGCCTGTAGGAATTCAGGTTGGCAAGTTCTATGGGGAAGCCCATTGCTGCCTATGGTGGAAACGGCATGGGAGATTTCAGTTTCAAAATCTCTGTGAAAAAGCGTCAGAGAAGCTTCTCCGTTTAGAATCCAGCATATATCACTGAACCGAAGAAGTGGTAGTTAGAAGGCAGTTAGAGCTGCAAGCAGTTTGGTTTGGGAAATTAGACGCGAAATGAAACTGCAAATGCCTTCCAACGGGCTTGGAAAAGTGTGTTCTATATCTCTGCCAAACAGACTCCCTGGAGGTTGAGCTTTCAGAAGCTAGTTTAACTCTAAGGGAGGAAGCAGCAGAATGTGCCTCTCACATCTAGCCTGTAGGAATTCAGGTTGGCAAGTTCTAAGGGGAAGCCCATTGCTGCCTATGGTGGAAACGGCATGGGAGATTTCAGTTTCAAAATCTCTGTGAAAAACCGTCAGAGAAGCTTCTCCGTTTAGAATCCAGCATATCTCACTGAACCGAAGAAGTGGTAGTTAGAAGGGAGTTAGAGCTGCAAGCAGTTTGGTTTGGGAAATTAGACGCGAAATTAAACTGCAAATGCCTTCCAACAGGCTTGGAAAAGTGTGTTCTATATCTCTGCCAAACAGACTCCCTGGAGGTTGAGCTTTCAGAAGCTAGTTTAACTCTAAGGGAGGAAGCAGCAGAATGTGCCTCTCACATCTAGCCTGTAGGAATTCAGGTTGGCAAGTTCTATGGGGAAGCCCATTGCTGCCTATGGTGGAAACGGCATGGGAGATTTCAGTTTCAAAATCTCTGTGAAAAACCGTCAGAGAAGCTTCTCCGTTTAGAATCCAGCATATCTCACTGAACCGAAGAAGTGGTAGTTAGAAGGGAGTTAGAGCTGCAAGCAGTTTGGTTTGGGAAATTAGACGCGAAATTAAACTGCAAATGCCTTCCAACAGGCTTGGAAAAGTTTGTTCTATATCTCTGCCAAACAAACTCCCCGGAGGTTGAGCTTTCAGAAGCAAGTTTAACTCTAAGGGAGGAAGCAGCAGAATGTGCCTCTCACATCTAGCCTGTAGGAATTCAGGTTGGCAAGTTCTATGGGGAAGCCTATTGGCGCCTTCGTTGGAAACGGGTTTGGAAATTTCAGTTTCAAAATCTCTGTGAAAAAGCGTCAGAGAAGCTTCTCCGTTTAGAATCCAGCATATCTCACTGAACCGAAGAAGTGGTAGTTAGAAGGGAGTTAGAGCTGCAAGCAGTTTGGTTTGGGAAATTAGACGCGAAATGAAACTGCAAATGCCTTCCAACAGGCTTGGAAAAGTGTGTTCTATATCTCTGCCAAACAAAATCCCCGGAGGTTGAGCTTTCAGAAGCAAGTTTAACTCTAAGGGAGGAAGCAGCAGAATGTGCCTCTCACATCTAGCCTGTAGGAATTCAGGTTGGCAAGTTCTATGGGGAAGCCCATTGGCGCCTTCGTTGGAAACGGGTTTGGAAATTTCAGTTTCAAAATCTCTGTGAAAAAGCGTCAGAGAAGCTTCTCCGTTTAGAATCCAGCATATCTCACTGAACCGAAGAAGTGGTAGTTAGAAGGCAGTTAGAGCTGCAAGCAGTTTGGTTTGGGAAATTAGACGCGAAATGAAACTGCAAATGCCTTCCAACAGGCTTGGAAAAGTGTGTTCTATATCTCTGCCAAACAAACTCCCCGGAGGTTGAGCTTTCAGAAGCAAGTTTAACTCTAAGGGAGGAAGCAGCAGAATGTGCCTCTCACATCTAGCCTTTAGGAATTCAGGTTGGCAAGTTCTATGGGGAAGCCCATTGCTGCCTATGGTGGAAACGGCATGGGAGATTTGAGTTTCAAAATCTCTGTGAAAAAGCGTCAGAGAAGCTTCTCCGTTTAGAATCCAGCATATCTCACTGAACCGAAGAAGTGGTAGTTAGAAGGGAGTTAGAGCTGCAAGCAGTTTGGTTTGGGAAATTAGATGCGAAATGACACTGCAAAGGCATTCCAACAGGCTTGGAAAAGTGTGTTCTATATCTCTGCCAAACAGACTCCCCGGAGGTTGAGCTTTCAGAAGCAAGCTTAACTGTTAGGGAGGAAGCAGCAGAATGTGCCTCTCACATCTAGCCAGTAGGAATTCAGGTTGGCAAGTTCTATGGGGAAGCCCATTGCTGCCTATGGTGGAAACGGCATGGGAGATTTCAGTTTCAAAATCTCTGTGAAAAAGCGTCAGAGAAGCTTCTCCGTTTAGAATAAAGCATATCTCACTGAACCGAAGAAGTGGTAGTTAGAAGGCAGTTAGAGCTGCAAGCAGTTTGGTTTGGGAAATTAGACGCGAAATGAAACTGCAAATGCCTTCCAACGGGCTTGGAAAAGTGTGTTCTATATCTCTGCCAAACAGACTCCCCGGAGGTTGAGCTTTCAGAAGCTAGTTTAACTCTAAGGGAGGAAGCAGCAGAATGTGCCTCTCACATCTAGCCTGTAGGAATTCAGGTTGGCAAGTTCTATGGGGAAGCCCATTGCTGCCTATGGTGGAAACGGCATGGGAGATTTCAGTTTCAAAATCTCTGTGAAAAAGCGTCAGAGAAGCTTCTCCGTTTAGAATCCAGCATATCTCACTGAACCGAAGAAGTGGTAGTTAGAAGGCAGTTAGAGCTGCAAGCAGTTTGGTTTGGGAAATTAGACGCGAAATGAAACTGCAAATGCCTTCCAACGGGCTTGGAAAAGTGTGTTCTATATCTCTGCCAAACAGACTCCCCGGAGGTTGAGCTTTCAGAAGCAAGTTTAACTCTAAGGGAGGAAGCAGCAGAATGTGCCTCTCACATCTAGCCTGTAGGAATTCAGGTTGGCAAGTTCTATGGGGAAGCCCATTGCTGCCTATGGTGGAAACAGCATGGGAAGTTTCAGTTTCAAAATCTCTGTGAAAAAGCGTCAGAGAAGCTTCTCCGTTTAGAATCCAGCATATCTCACTGAACCGAAGAAGTGGTAGTTAGAAGGGAGTTAGAGCTGCAAGCAGTTTGGTTTGGGAAATTAGATGCGAAATGACACTGCAAAGGCCTTCCAACAGGCTTGGAAAAGTGTGTTCTATATCTCTGCCAAACAGACTCCCCAGAGGTTGAGCTTTCAGAAGCAAGCTTAACTCTTAGGGAGGAAGCAGCAGAATGTGCCTCTCACATCTAGCCTGTAGGAATTCAGGTTGGCAAGTTCTATGGGGAAGCCCATTGCTGCCTATGGTGGAAACGGCATGGGAGATTTCAGTTTCAAAATCTCTGTGAAAAAGCGTCAGAGAAGCTTCTCCGTTTAGAATCCAGCATATCTCACTGAACCGAAGAAGTGGTAGTTAGAAGGCAGTTAGAGCTGCAAGCAGTATGGTTTGGGAAATTAGACGCGAAATGAAACTGCAAATGCCTTCCAACAGGCTTGGAAAAGTGTGTTCTATATCTCTGCCAAACAAACTCCCCGGAGGTTGAGCTTTCTGAAGCAAGTTTAACTCTAAGGGAGGAAGCAGCAGAATGTGCCTCTCACATCTAGCCTTTAGGAATTCAGGTTGGCAAGTTCTATGGGGAAGCCCATTGCTGCCTATGGTGGAAACGGCATGGGAGATTTGAGTTTCAAAATCTCTGTGAAAAAGCGTCAGAGAAGCTTCTCCGTTTAGAATCCAGCATATCTCACTGAACCGAAGAAGTGGTAGTTAGAAGGGAGTTAGAGCTGCAAGCAGTTTGGTTTGGGAAATTAGATGCGAAATGACACTGCAAAGGCCTTCCAACAGGCTTGGAAAAGTGTGTTCTATATCTCTGCCAAACAGAGTCCCCGGAGGTTGAGCTTTCAGAAGCAAGCGTAACTGTTAGGGAGGAAGCAGCAGAATGTGCCTCTCACATCTAGCCAGTAGGAATTCAGGTTGGCAAGTTCTACGGGGAAGCCCATTGCTGCCTATGGTGGAAACGGCATGGGAGATTTGAGTTTCAAAATCTCTGTGAAAAAGCGTCAGAGAAGCTTCTCCGTTTAGAACCCAGCATATCTCACTGAACCGAAGAAGTGGTAGTTAGAAGGCAGTTAGAGCTGCAAGCAGTTTGGTTTGGGAAATTAGACGCGAAATGAAACTGCAAATGCCTTCCAACGGGCTTGGAAAAGTGTGTTCTATATCTCTGCCAAACAGACTTCCTGGAGGTTGAGCTTTCAGAAGCTAGTTTAACTCTAAGGGAGGAAGCAGCAGAATGTGCCTCTCACATCTAGCCTGTAGGAATTCAGGTTGGCAAGTTCTAAGGGGAAGCCCATTGCTGCCTATGGTGGAAACGGCATGGGAGATTTCAGTTTCAAAATCTCTGTGAAAAACCGTCAGAGAAGCTTCTCCGTTTAGAATCCAGCATATCTCACTGAACCGAAGAAGTGGTAGTTAGAAGGGAGTTAGAGCTGCAAGCAGTTTGGTTTGGGAAATTAGACGCGAAATTAAACTGCAAATGCCTTCCAACAGGCTTGGAAAAGTGTGTTCTATATCTCTGCCAAACAGACTCCCTGGAGGTTGAGCTTTCAGAAGCTAGTTTAACTCTAAGGGAGGAAGCAGCAGAATGTGCCTCTCACATCTAGCCTGTAGGAATTCAGGTTGGCAAGTTCTATGGGGAAGCCCATTGCTGCCTATGGTGGAAACGGCATGGGAGATTTCAGTTTCAAAATCTCTGTGAAAAACCGTCAGAGAAGCTTCTCCGTTTAGAATCCAGCATATCTCACTGAACCGAAGAAGTGGTAGTTAGAAGGGAGTTAGAGCTGCAAGCAGTTTGGTTTGGGAAATTAGACGCGAAATTAAACTGCAAATGCCTTCCAACAGGCTTGGAAAAGTGTGTTCTATATCTCTGCCAAACAGACTCCCCGGAGGTTGAGCTTTCAGAAGCAAGTTTAACTCTAAGGGAGGAAGCAGCAGAATGTGCCTCTCACATCTAGCCTGTAGGAATTCAGGTTGGCAAGTTCTATGGGGAAGCCCATTGCTGCCTATGGTGGAAACAGCATGGGAAGTTTCAGTTTCAAAATCTCTGTGAAAAAGCGTCAGAGAAGCTTCTCCGTTTAGAATCCAGCATATCTCACTGAACCGAAGAAGTGGTAGTTAGAAGGGAGTTAGAGCTGCAAGCAGTTTGGTTTGGGAAATTAGATGCGAAATGACACTGCAAAGGCCTTCCAACAGGCTTGGAAAAGTGTGTTCTATATCTCTGCCAAACAGACTCCCCAGAGGTTGAGCTTTCAGAAGCAAGCTTAACTCTTAGGGAGGAAGCAGCAGAATGTGCCTCTCACATCTAGCCAGTAGGAATTCAGGTTGGCAAGTTCTATGGGGAAGCCCATTGCTGCCTATGGTGGAAACGGCATGGGAGATTTCAGTTTCAAAATCTCTGTGAAAAAGCGTCAGAGAAGCTTCTCCGTTTAGAATCCAGCATATCTCACTGAACCGAAGAAGTGGTAGTTAGAAGGGAGTTAGAGCTGCAAGCAGTTTGGTTTGGGAAATTAGATGCGAAATGACACTGCAAAGGCCTTCCAACAGGCTTGGAAAAGTGTGTTCTATATCTCTGCCAAACAGACTCCCCGGAGGTTGAGCTTTCAGAAGCAAGCTTAACTCTTAGGGAGGAAGCAGCAGAATGTGCCTCTCACATCTAGCCTGTAGGAATTCAGGTTGGCAAGTTCTATGGGGAAGCCCATTGCTGCCTATGGTGGAAACGGCATGGGAGATTTCAGTTTCAAAATCTCTGTGAAAAAGCGTCAGAGAAGCTTCTCCGTTTAGAATCCAGCATATCTCACTGAACCGAAGAAGTGGTAGTTAGAAGGGAGTTAGAGCTGCAAGCAGTTTGGTTTGGGAAATTAGACGCGAAATGAAACTGCAAATGCCTTCCAACAGGCTTGGAAAAGTTTGTTCTATATCTCTGCCAAACAAACTCCCCGGAGGTTGAGGTTTCAGAAGCAAGTTTAACTCTAAGGGAGGAAGCAGCAGAATGTGCCTCTCACATCTAGCCTGTAGGAATTCAGGTTGGCAAGTTCTATGGGGAAGCCCATTGCTGCCTATGGTGGAAACGGCATGGGAGATTTCAGTTTCAAAATCTCTGTGAAAAAGCGTCAGAGAAGCTTCTCCGTTTAGAATCCAGCATATCTCACTGAACCGAAGAAGTGGTAGTTAGAAGGCAGTTAGAGCTGCCAGCAGTTTGGTTTGGGAAATTAGACGCGAAATGAAACTGCAAATGCCTTCCAACAGGCTTGGAAAAGTGTGTTCTATATCTCTGCCAAACAGACTCCCTGGAGGTTGAGCTTTCAGAAGCTAGTTTAACTCTAAGGGAGGAAGCAGCAGAATGTGCCTCTCACATCTAGCCTGTAGGAATTCAGGTTGGCAAGTTCTATGGGGAAGCCTATTGGCGCCTTCGTTGGAAACGGGTTTGGAAATTTCAGTTTCAAAATCTCTGTGAAAAAGCGTCAGAGAAGCTTCTCCGTTTAGAATCCAGCATATCTCACTGAACCGAAGAAGTGGTAGTTAGAAGGGAGTTAGAGCTGCAAGCAGTTTGGTTTGGGAAATTAGACGCGAAATGAAACTGCAAATGCCTTCCAACAGGCTTGGAAAAGTGTGTTCTATATCTCTGCCAAACAAAATCCCCGGAGGTTGAGCTTTCAGAAGCAAGTTTAACTCTAAGGGAGGAAGCAGCAGAATGTGCCTCTCACATCTAGCCTGTAGGAATTCAGGTTGGCAAGTTCTATGGGGAAGCCCATTGGCGCCTTCGTTGGAAACGGGTTTGGAAATTTCAGTTTCAAAATCTCTGTGAAAAAGCGTCAGAGAAGCTTCTCCGTTTAGAATCCAGCATATCTCACTGAACCGAAGAAGTGGTAGTTAGAAGGCAGTTAGAGCTGCAAGCAGTTTGGTTTGGGAAGTTAGACGCGAAATGAAACTGCAAATGCCTTCCAACAGGGTTGGAAAAGTGTGTTCTATATCTCTGCCAAACAAACTCCCCGGAGGTTGAGCTTTCAGAAGCAAGTTTAACTCTAAGGGAGGAAGCAGCAGAATGTGCCTCTCACATCTAGCCTTTAGGAATTCAGGTTGGCAAGTTCTATGGGGAAGCCCATTGCTGCCTATGGTGGAAACGGCATGGGAGATTTGAGTTTCAAAATCTCTGTGAAAAAGCGTCAGAGAAGCTTCTCCGTTTAGAATCCAGCATATCTCACTGAACCGAAGAAGTGGTAGTTAGAAGGGAGTTAGAGCTGCAAGCAGTTTGGTTTGGGAAATTAGATGCGAAATGACACTGCAAAGGCATTCCAACAGGCTTGGAAAAGTGTGTTCTATATCTCTGCCAAACAGACTCCCCGGAGGTTGAGCTTTCAGAAGCAAGCTTAACTGTTAGGGAGGAAGCAGCAGAATGTGCCTCTCACATCTAGCCAGTAGGAATTCAGGTTGGCAAGTTCTATGGGGAAGCCCATTGCTGCCTATGGTGGAAACGGCATGGGAGATTTCAGTTTCAAAATCTCTGTGAAAAAGCGTCAGAGAAGCTTCTCCGTTTAGAATAAAGCATATCTCACTGAACCGAAGAAGTGGTAGTTAGAAGGCAGTTAGAGCTGCAAGCAGTTTGGTTTGGGAAATTAGACGCGAAATGAAACTGCAAATGCCTTCCAACAGGCTTGGAAAAGTGTGTTCTATATCTCTGCCAAACAGACGCCCCGGAGGTTGAGCTTTCAGAAGCAAGTTTAACTCTAAGGGAGGAAGCAGCAGAATGTGCCTCTCACATCTAGCCTGTAGGAATTCAGGTTGGCAAGTTCTATGGGGAAGCCCATTGCTGCCTATGGTGGAAACGGCATGGGAGATTTCAGTTTCAAAATCTCTGTGAAAAAGCGTCAGAGAAGCTTCTCCGTTTAGAATCCAGCATATATCACTGAACCGAAGAAGTGGTAGTTAGAAGGCAGTTAGAGCTGCAAGCAGTTTGGTTTGGGAAATTAGACGCGAAATGAAACTGCAAATGCCTTCCAACGGGCTTGGAAAAGTGTGTTCTATATCTCTGCCAAACAGACTCCCTGGAGGTTGAGCTTTCAGAAGCTAGTTTAACTCTAAGGGAGGAAGCAGCAGAATGTGCCTCTCACATCTAGCCTGTAGGAATTCAGGTTGGCAAGTTCTAAGGGGAAGCCCATTGCTGCCTATGGTGGAAACGGCATGGGAGATTTCAGTTTCAAAATCTCTGTGAAAAACCGTCAGAGAAGCTTCTCCGTTTAGAATCCAGCATATCTCACTGAACCGAAGAAGTGGTAGTTAGAAGGGAGTTAGAGCTGCAAGCAGTTTGGTTTGGGAAATTAGACGCGAAATTAAACTGCAAATGCCTTCCAACAGGCTTGGAAAAGTGTGTTCTATATCTCTGCCAAACAGACTCCCTGGAGGTTGAGCTTTCAGAAGCTAGTTTAACTCTAAGGGAGGAAGCAGCAGAATGTGCCTCTCACATCTAGCCTGTAGGAATTCAGGTTGGCAAGTTCTATGGGGAAGCCCATTGCTGCCTATGGTGGAAACGGCATGGGAGATTTCAGTTTCAAAATCTCTGTGAAAAACCGTCAGAGAAGCTTCTCCGTTTAGAATCCAGCATATCTCACTGAACCGAAGAAGTGGTAGTTAGAAGGGAGTTAGAGCTGCAAGCAGTTTGGTTTGGGAAATTAGACGCGAAATTAAACTGCAAATGCCTTCCAACAGGCTTGGAAAAGTTTGTTCTATATCTCTGCCAAACAAACTCCCCGGAGGTTGAGCTTTCAGAAGCAAGTTTAACTCTAAGGGAGGAAGCAGCAGAATGTGCCTCTCACATCTAGCCTGTAGGAATTCAGGTTGGCAAGTTCTATGGGGAAGCCTATTGGCGCCTTCGTTGGAAACGGGTTTGGAAATTTCAGTTTCAAAATCTCTGTGAAAAAGCGTCAGAGAAGCTTCTCCGTTTAGAATCCAGCATATCTCACTGAACCGAAGAAGTGGTAGTTAGAAGGGAGTTAGAGCTGCAAGCAGTTTGGTTTGGGAAATTAGACGCGAAATGAAACTGCAAATGCCTTCCAACAGGCTTGGAAAAGTGTGTTCTATATCTCTGCCAAACAAAATCCCCGGAGGTTGAGCTTTCAGAAGCAAGTTTAACTCTAAGGGAGGAAGCAGCAGAATGTGCCTCTCACATCTAGCCTGTAGGAATTCAGGTTGGCAAGTTCTATGGGGAAGCCCATTGGCGCCTTCGTTGGAAACGGGTTTGGAAATTTCAGTTTCAAAATCTCTGTGAAAAAGCGTCAGAGAAGCTTCTCCGTTTAGAATCCAGCATATCTCACTGAACCGAAGAAGTGGTAGTTAGAAGGCAGTTAGAGCTGCAAGCAGTTTGGTTTGGGAAATTAGACGCGAAATGAAACTGCAAATGCCTTCCAACAGGCTTGGAAAAGTGTGTTCTATATCTCTGCCAAACAAACTCCCCGGAGGTTGAGCTTTCAGAAGCAAGTTTAACTCTAAGGGAGGAAGCAGCAGAATGTGCCTCTCACATCTAGCCTTTAGGAATTCAGGTTGGCAAGTTCTATGGGGAAGCCCATTGCTGCCTATGGTGGAAACGGCATGGGAGATTTGAGTTTCAAAATCTCTGTGAAAAAGCGTCAGAGAAGCTTCTCCGTTTAGAATCCAGCATATCTCACTGAACCGAAGAAGTGGTAGTTAGAAGGGAGTTAGAGCTGCAAGCAGTTTGGTTTGGGAAATTAGATGCGAAATGACACTGCAAAGGCATTCCAACAGGCTTGGAAAAGTGTGTTCTATATCTCTGCCAAACAGACTCCCCGGAGGTTGAGCTTTCAGAAGCAAGCTTAACTGTTAGGGAGGAAGCAGCAGAATGTGCCTCTCACATCTAGCCAGTAGGAATTCAGGTTGGCAAGTTCTATGGGGAAGCCCATTGCTGCCTATGGTGGAAACGGCATGGGAGATTTCAGTTTCAAAATCTCTGTGAAAAAGCGTCAGAGAAGCTTCTCCGTTTAGAATAAAGCATATCTCACTGAACCGAAGAAGTGGTAGTTAGAAGGCAGTTAGAGCTGCAAGCAGTTTGGTTTGGGAAATTAGACGCGAAATGAAACTGCAAATGCCTTCCAACGGGCTTGGAAAAGTGTGTTCTATATCTCTGCCAAACAGACTCCCCGGAGGTTGAGCTTTCAGAAGCTAGTTTAACTCTAAGGGAGGAAGCAGCAGAATGTGCCTCTCACATCTAGCCTGTAGGAATTCAGGTTGGCAAGTTCTATGGGGAAGCCCATTGCTGCCTATGGTGGAAACGGCATGGGAGATTTCAGTTTCAAAATCTCTGTGAAAAAGCGTCAGAGAAGCTTCTCCGTTTAGAATCCAGCATATCTCACTGAACCGAAGAAGTGGTAGTTAGAAGGGAGTTAGAGCTGCAAGCAGTTTGGTTTGGGAAATTAGACGCGAAATGAAACTGCAAATGCCTTCCAACAGGCTTGGAAAAGTGTGTTCTATATCTCTGCCAAACAGACGCCCCGGAGGTTGAGCTTTCAGAAGCAAGTTTAACTCTAAGGGAGGAAGCAGCAGAATGTGCCTCTCACATCTAGCCTGTAGGAATTCAGGTTGGCAAGTTCTATGGGGAAGCCCATTGCTGCCTATGGTGGAAACGGCATGGGAGATTTCAGTTTCAAAATCTCTGTGAAAAAGCGTCAGAGAAGCTTCTCCGTTTAGAATCCAGCATATCTCACTGAACCGAAGAAGTGGTAGTTAGAAGGCAGTTAGAGCTGCAAGCAGTTTGGTTTGGGAAATTAGACGCGAAATGAAACTGCAAATGCCTTCCAACGGGCTTGGAAAAGTGTGTTCTATATCTCTGCCAAACAGACTCCCTGGAGGTTGAGCTTTCAGAAGCTAGTTTAACTCTAAGGGAGGAAGCAGCAGAATGTGCCTCTCACATCTAGCCTGTAGGAATTCAGGTTGGCAAGTTCTAAGGGGAAGCCCATTGCTGCCTATGGTGGAAACGGCATGGGAGATTTCAGTTTCAAAATCTCTGTGAAAAACCGTCAGAGAAGCTTCTCCGTTTAGAATCCAGCATATCTCACTGAACCGAAGAAGTGGTAGTTAGAAGGGAGTTAGAGCTGCAAGCAGTTTGGTTTGGGAAATTAGACGCGAAATTAAACTGCAAATGCCTTCCAACAGGCTTGGAAAAGTGTGTTCTATATCTCTGCCAAACAGACTCCCTGGAGGTTGAGCTTTCAGAAGCTAGTTTAACTCTAAGGGAGGAAGCAGCAGAATGTGCCTCTCACATCTAGCCTGTAGGAATTCAGGTTGGCAAGTTCTATGGGTAAGCCCATTGCTGCCTATGGTGGAAACGGCATGGGAGATTTCAGTTTCAAAATCTCTGTGAAAAACCGTCAGAGAAGCTTCTCCGTTTAGAATCCAGCATATCTCACTGAACCGAAGAAGTGGTAGTTAGAAGGGAGTTAGAGCTGCAAGCAGTTTGGTTTGGGAAATTAGACGCGAAATTAAACTGCAAATGCCTTCCAACAGGCTTGGAAAAGTGTGTTCTATATCTCTGCCAAACAGACTCCCCGGAGGTTGAGCTTTCAGAAGCAAGTTTAACTCTAAGGGAGGAAGCAGCAGAATGTGCCTCTCACATCTAGCCTGTAGGAATTCAGGTTGGCAAGTTCTATGGGGAAGCCCATTGCTGCCTATGGTGGAAACAGCATGGGAAGTTTCAGTTTCAAAATCTCTGTGAAAAAGCGTCAGAGAAGCTTCTCCGTTTAGAATCCAGCATATCTCACTGAACCGAAGAAGTGGTAGTTAGAAGGGAGTTAGAGCTGCAAGCAGTTTGGTTTGGGAAATTAGATGCGAAATGACACTGCAAAGGCCTTCCAACAGGCTTGGAAAAGTGTGTTCTATATCTCTGCCAAACAGACTCCCCGGAGGTTGAGCTTTCAGAAGCAAGCTTAACTCTTAGGGAGGAAGCAGCAGAATGTGCCTCTCACATCTAGCCTGTAGGAATTCAGGTTGGCAAGTTCTATGGGGAAGCCCATTGCTGCCTATGGTGGAAACGGCATGGGAGATTTCAGTTTCAAAATCTCTGTGAAAAAGCGTCAGAGAAGCTTCTCCGTTTAGAATCCAGCATATCTCACTGAACCGAAGAAGTGGTAGTTAGAAGGGAGTTAGAGCTGCAAGCAGTTTGGTTTGGGAAATTAGACGCGAAATGAAATTGCAAATGCCTTCCAACAGGCTTGGAAAAGTTTGTTCTATATCTCTGCCAAACAAACTCCCCGGAGGTTGAGGTTTCAGAAGCAAGTTTAACTCTAAGGGAGGAAGCAGCAGAATGTGCCTCTCACATCTAGCCTGTAGGAATTCAGGTTGGCAAGTTCTATGGGGAAGCCCATTGCTGCCTATGGTGGAAACGGCATGGGAGATTTCAGTTTCAAAATCTCTGTGAAAAAGCGTCAGAGAAGCTTCTCCGTTTAGAATCCAGCATATCTCACTGAACCGAAGAAGTGGTAGTTAGAAGGCAGTTAGAGCTGCCAGCAGTTTGGTTTGGGAAATTAGACGCGAAATGAAACTGCAAATGCCTTCCAACAGGCTTGGAAAAGTGTGTTCTATATCTCTGCCAAACAGACTCCCTGGAGGTTGAGCTTTCAGAAGCTAGTTTAACTCTAAGGGAGGAAGCAGCAGAATGTGCCTCTCACATCTAGCCTGTAGGAATTCAGGTTGGCAAGTTCTATGGGGAAGCCTATTGGCGCCTTCGTTGGAAACGGGTTTGGAAATTTCAGTTTCAAAATCTCTGTGAAAAAGCGTCAGAGAAGCTTCTCCGTTTAGAATCCAGCATATCTCACTGAACCGAAGAAGTGGTAGTTAGAAGGGAGTTAGAGCTGCAAGCAGTTTGGTTTGGGAAATTAGACGCGAAATGAAACTGCAAATGCCTTCCAACAGGCTTGGAAAAGTGTGTTCTATATCTCTGCCAAACAAAATCCCCGGAGGTTGAGCTTTCAGAAGCAAGTTTAACTCTAAGGGAGGAAGCAGCAGAATGTGCCTCTCACATCTAGCCTGTAGGAATTCAGGTTGGCAAGTTCTATGGGGAAGCCCATTGCTGCCTATGGTGGAAACGGCATGGGAGATTTCAGTTTCAAAATCTCTGTGAAAAAGCGTCAGAGAAGCTTCTCCGTTTAGAATCCAGCATATCTCACTGAACCGAAGAAGTGGTAGTTAGAAGGGAGTTAGAGCTGCAAGCAGTTTGGTTTGGGAAATTAGACGCGAAATGAAACTGCAAATGCCTTCCAACAGGCTTGGAAAAGTGTGTTCTATATCTCTGCCAAACAAACTCCCCGGAGGTTGAGCTTTCAGAAGCTAGTTTAACTCTAAGGGAGGAAGCAGCATAATGTGCCTCTCACATCTAGCCTGTAGGAATTCAGGTTGGCAAGTTCTATGGGGAAGCCCATTGGCGCCTTCGTTGGAAACGGGTTTGGAAATTTCAGTTTCAAAATCTCTGTGAAAAAGCGTCAGAGAAGCTTCTCCGTTTAGAATCCAGCATATCTCACTGAACCGAAGAAGTGGTAGTTAGAAGGCAGTTAGAGCTGCAAGCAGTTTGGTTTGGGAAATTAGACGCGAAATGAAACTGCAAATGCCTTCCAACAGGCTTGGAAAAGTGTGTTCTATATCTCTGCCAAACAAACTCCCCGGAGGTTGAGCTTTCAGAAGCAAGTTTAACTCTAAGGGAGGAAGCAGCAGAATGTGCCTCTCACATCTAGCCTTTAGGAATTCAGGTTGGCAAGTTCTATGGGGAAGCCCATTGCTGCCTATGGTGGAAACGGCATGGGAGATTTGAGTTTCAAAATCTCTGTGAAAAAGCGTCAGAGAAGCTTCTCCGTTTAGAATCCAGCATATCTCACTGAACCGAAGAAGTGGTAGTTAGAAGGGAGTTAGAGCTGCAAGCAGTTTGGTTTGGGAAATTAGATGCGAAATGACACTGCAAAGGCATTCCAACAGGCTTGGAAAAGTGTGTTCTATATCTCTGCCAAACAGACTCCCCGGAGGTTGAGCTTTCAGAAGCAAGCTTAACTGTTAGGGAGGAAGCAGCAGAATGTGCCTCTCACATCTAGCCAGTAGGAATTCAGGTTGGCAAGTTCTATGGGGAAGCCCATTGCTGCCTATGGTGGAAACGGCATGGGAGATTTCAGTTTCAAAATCTCTGTGAAAAAGCGTCAGAGAAGCTTCTCCGTTTAGAATAAAGCATATCTCACTGAACCGAAGAAGTGGTAGTTAGAAGGCAGTTAGAGCTGCAAGCAGTTTGGTTTGGGAAATTAGACGCGAAATGAAACTGCAAATGCCTTCCAACGGGCTTAGAAAAGTGTGTTCTATATCTCTGCCAAACAGACTCCCCGGAGGTTGAGCTTTCAGAAGCTAGTTTAACTCTAAGGGAGGAAGCAGCAGAATGTGCCTCTCACATCTAGCCTGTAGGAATTCAGGTTGGCAAGTTCTATGGGGAAGCCCATTGCTGCCTATGGTGGAAACGGCATGGGAGATTTCAGTTTCAAAATCTCTGTGAAAAACCGTCAGAGAAGCTTCTCCGTTTAGAATCCAGCATATCTCACTGAACCGAAGAAGTGGTAGTTAGAAGGGAGTTAGAGCTGCAAGCAGTTTGGTTTGGGAAATTAGACGCGAAATGAAACTGCAAATGCCTTCCAACAGGCTTGGAAAAGTGTGTTCTATATCTCTGCCAAACAGACGCCCCGGAGGTTGAGCTTTCAGAAGCAAGTTTAACTCTAAGGGAGGAAGCAGCAGAATGTGCCTCTCACATCTAGCCTGTAGGAATTCAGGTTGGCAAGTTCTATGGGGAAGCCCATTGCTGCCTATGGTGGAAACGGCATGGGAGATTTCAGTTTCAAAATCTCTGTGAAAAAGCGTCAGAGAAGCTTCTCCGTTTAGAATCCAGCATATCTCACTGAACCGAAGAAGTGGTAGTTAGAAGGGAGTTAGAGCTGCAAGCAGTTTGGTTTGGGAAATTAGATGCGAAATGACACTGCAAAGGCCTTCCAACAGGCTTGGAAAAGTGTGTTCTATATCTCTGCCAAACAGACTCCCTAGAGGTTGAGCTTTCAGAAGCAAGCTTAACTCTTAGGGAGGAAGCAGCAGATTGTGCCTCTCACATCTAGCCTGTAGGAATTCAGGTTGGCAAGTTCTATGGGGAAGCCCATTGCTGCCTATGGTGGAAACGGCATGGGAGATTTCAGTTTCAAAATCTCTGTGAAAAAGCGTCAGAGAAGCTTCTCCGTTTAGAATCCAGCATATCTCACTGAACCGAAGAAGTGGTAGTTAGAAGGGAGTTAGAGCTGCAAGCAGTTTGGTTTGGGAAATTAGATGCGAAATGACACTGCAAAGGCCTTCCAACAGGCTTGGAAAAGTGTGTTCTATATCTCTGCCAAACAGACTCCCCGGAGGTTGAGCTTTCAGAAGCAAGCTTAACTCTTAGGGAGGAAGCAGCAGAATGTGCCTCTCACATCTAGCCTGTAGGAATTCAGGTTGGCAAGTTCTATGGGGAAGCCCATTGGCGCCTTCGTTGGAAACGGGTTTGGAAATTTCAGTTTCAAAATCTCTGTGAAAAAGCGTCAGAGAAGCTTCTCCGTTTAGAATCCAGCATATCTCACTGAACCGAAGAAGTGGTAGTTAGAAGGGAGTTAGAGCTGCTAGCAGTTTGGTTTGGGAAATTAGACGCGAAATGAAACTGCAAAGGCCTTCCAACAGGGTTGGAAAAGTGTGTTCTATATCTCTGCCAAACAAACTCCCCGGAGGTTGAGCTTTCAGAAGCAAGTTTAACTCTAAGGGAGGAAGCAGCAGAATGTGCCTCTCACATCTAGCCTGTAGGAATTCAGGTTGGCAAGTTCTATGGGGAAGCCCATTGCTGCCTATGGTGGAAACGGCATGGGAGATTTCAGTTTCAAAATCTCTGTGAAAAAGCGTCAGAGAAGCTTCTCTGTTTAGAATCCAGCATATCTCCCTGAACCGAAGAAGTGGTAGTTAGAAGGGAGTTAGAGCTGCAAGCAGTTTGGTTTGGGAAATTAGACGCGAAATGAAACTGCAAATGCCTTCCAACAGGCTTGGAAAAGTGTGTTCTATATCTCTGCCAAGCAAACTCCCCGGAGGTTGAGCTTTCAGAAGCTAGTTTAACTCTAAGGGAGGAAGCAGCAGAATGTGCCTCTCACATCTAGCCTGTAGGAATTCAGGTTGGCAAGTTCTATGGGGAAGCCCATTGGCGCCTTCGTTGGAAACGGGTTTGGAAATTTCAGTTTCAAAATCTCTGTGGAAAAGCGTCAGAGAAGCTTCTCCGTTTAGAATCCAGCATATCTCACTGAACCGAAGAAGTGGTAGTTAGAAGGGAGTTAGAGCTGCAAGCAGTTTGGTTTGGGAAATTAGATGCGAAATGACACTGCAAAGGCCTTCCAACAGGCTTGGAAAAGTGTGTTCTATATCTCTGCCAAACAGAGTCCCCGGAGGTTGAGCTTTCAGAAGCAAGCTTAACTCTTAGGGAGGAAGCAGCAGAATGTGCCTCTCACATCTAGCCTGTAGGAATTCAGGTTGGGAAGTTTTATGGGGAAGCCCATTGCTGCCTATGGTGGAAACGGCATGGGAGATTTCAGTTTCAAAATCTCTGTGAAAAAGCGTCAGAGAAGCTTCTCCGTTTAGAATCCAGCATATCTCCCTGAACCGAAGAAGTGGTAGTTAGAAGGGAGTTAGAGCTGCAAGCAGTTTGGTTTGGGAAATTAGACGCGAAATGAAACTGCAAATGCCTTCCAACAGGCTTGGAAAAGTGTGTTCTATATCTCTGCCAAACAAATCCCCGGAGGTTGAGCTTTCAGAAGCAAGTTTAACTCTAAGGGAGGAAGCAGCAGAATGTGCCTCTCACATCTAGCCTGTAGGAATTCAGGTTTGCAAGTTCTTTGGGGAAGCCCATTGCTGCCTATGGTGGAAACGGCATGGGAGATTTCAGTTTCAAAATCTCTGTGAAAAAGCGTCAGAGAAGCTTCTCCGTTTAGAATCCAGCATATCTCACTGAACCGAAGAAGTGGTAGTTAGAAGGGAGTTAGAGCTGCAAGCAGTTTGGTTTGGGAAATTAGACGCGAAATGAAACTGCAAATGCCTTCCAACAGGCTTGGAAAAGTGTGTTCTATATCTCTGCCAAACAGACTCCCTGGAGGTTAAGCTTTCAGAAGCTAGTTTAACTCTAAGGGAGGAAGCAGCAGAATGTGCCTCTCACATCTAGCCTGTAGGAATTCAGGTTGGCAAGTTCTATGGGGAAGCCCATTGGCGCCTTCGTTGGAAACGGGTTTGGAAATTTCAGTTTCAAAATCTCTGTGAAAAAGCGTCAGAGAAGCTTCTCCGTTTAGAATCCAGCATATCTCACTGAACCGAAGAAGTGGTAGTTAGAAGGGAGTTAGAGCTGCTAGCAGTTTGGTTTGGGAAATTAGACGCGAAATGAAACTGCAAAGGCCTTCCAACAGGGTTGGAAAAGTGTGTTCTATATCTCTGCCAAACAAACTCCCCGGAGGTTGAGCTTTCAGAAGCAAGTTTAACTCTAAGGGAGGAAGCAGCAGAATGTGCCTCTCACATCTAGCCTGTAGGAATTCAGGTTGGCAAGTTCTATGGGGAAGCCCATTGCTGCCTATGGTGGAAACGGCATGGGAGATTTCAGTTTCAAAATCTCTGTGAAAAAGCGTCAGAGAAGCTTCTCTGTTTAGAATCCAGCATATCTCCCTGAACCGAAGAAGTGGTAGTTAGAAGGGAGTTAGAGCTGCAAGCAGTTTGGTTTGGGAAATTAGACGCGAAATGAAACTGCAAATGCCTTCCAACAGGCTTGGAAAAGTGTGTTCTATATCTCTGCCAAGCAAACTCCCCGGAGGTTGAGCTTTCAGAAGCTAGTTTAACTCTAAGGGAGGAAGCAGCAGAATGTGCCTCTCACATCTAGCCTGTAGGAATTCAGGTTGGCAAGTTCTATGGGGAAGCCCATTGGCGCCTTCGTTGGAAACGGGTTTGGAAATTTCAGTTTCAAAATCTCTGTGGAAAAGCGTCAGAGAAGCTTCTCCGTTTAGAATCCAGCATATCTCACTGAACCGAAGAAGTGGTAGTTAGAAGGGAGTTAGAGCTGCAAGCAGTTTGGTTTGGGAAATTAGATGCGAAATGACACTGCAAAGGCCTTCCAACAGGCTTGGAAAAGTGTGTTCTATATCTCTGCCAAACAGACTCCCCGGAGGTTGAGCTTTCAGAAGCAAGCTTAACTCTTAGGGAGGAAGCAGCAGAATGTGCCTCTCACATCTAGCCTGTAGGAATTCAGGTTGGCAAGTTCTATGGGGAAGCCCATTGCTGCCTATGGTGGAAACGGCATGGGAGATTTCAGTTTCAAAATCTCTGTGAAAAAGCGTCAGAGAAGCTTCTCCGTTTAGAATCCAGCATATCTCACTGAACCGAAGAAGTGGTAGTTAGAAGGGAGTTAGAGCTGCAAGCAGTTTGGTTTGGGAAATTAGACGCGAAATGAAACTGCAAATGCCTTCCAACAGGCTTGGAAAAGTGTGTTCTATATCTCTGCCAAACAGACTCCCTGGAGGTTGAGCTTTCAGAAGCTAGTTTAACTCTAAGGGAGGAAGCAGCAGAATGTGCCTCTCACATCTAGCCTGTAGGAATTCAGGTTGGCAAGTTCTATGGGGAAGCCCATTGCTGGCTATGGTGGAAACAGCATGGGAGATTTCAGTTTCAAAATCTCTGTGAAAAAGCATCAGAGAAGCTTCTCCGTTTAGAATCCAGCATATCTCACTGAACCGAAGAAGTGGTAGTTAGAAGGCAGTTAGAGCTGCAAGCAGTTTGGTTTGGGAAATTAGACGCGAAATGAAACTGCAAATGCCTTCCAACAGGCTTGGAAAAGTGTGTTCTATATCTCTGCCAAACAAACTCCCCGGAGGTTGAGCTTTCAGAAGCTAGTTTAACTCTAAGGGAGGAAGCAGCAGAATGTGCCTCTCACATCTAGCCTGTAGGAATTCAGGTTGGCAAGTTCTATGGGGAAGCCTATTGGCGCCTACGTTGGAAACGGCATGGGAGATTTCAGTTTCAAAATCTCTGTGAAAAAGCGTCAGAGAAGCTTCTCCGTTTAGAATCCAGCATATCTCACTGAACCGAAGAAGTGGTAGTTAGAAGGGAGTTAGAGCTGCAAGCAGTTTGGTTTGGGAAATTAGACGCGAAATGAAACTGCAAATGCCTTCCAACAGGCTTGGAAAAGTGTGTTCTATATCTCTGCAAAACAAATTCCCCAGAGGTTGAGCTTTCAGAAGCTAGTTTAACTCTAAGGGAGGAAGCAGCAGAATGTGCCTCTCACATCTAGCCTGTAGGAATTCAGGTTGGCAAGTTCTATGGGGAAGCCCATTGGCGCCTTCGTTGGAAACGGGTTTGGAAATTTCAGTTTCAAAATCTCTGTGAAAAAGCGTCAGAGAAGCTTCTCCGTTTAGAATCCAGCATATCTCACTGAACCGAAGAAGTGGTAGTTAGAAGGCAGTTAGAGCTGCAAGCAGTTTGGTTTGGGAAATTAGACGCGAAATTAAACTGCAAATGCCTTCCAACAGGCTTGGAAAAGTGTGTTCTATATCTCTGCCAAACAGACTCCCTGGAGGTTGAGCTTTCAGAAGCTAGTTTAACTCTAAGGGAGGAAGCAGCAGAATGTGCCTCTCACATCTAGCCTGTAGGAATTCAGGTTTTCAAGTTCTATGGGGAAGCCCATTGCTGCCTATGGTGGAAACGGCATGGGAGATTTCAGTTTCAAAATCTCTGTGAAAAAGCGTCAGAGAAGCTTCTCCGTTTAGAATCCAGCATATCTCACTGAACCGAAGAAGTGGTAGTTAGAAGGGAGTTAGAGCTGCAAGCAGTTTGGTTTGGGAAATTAGACGCGAAATGAAACTGCAAATGCCTTCCAACAGGCTTGGAAAAGTGTGTTCTATATCTCTGCCAAACAGACTCCCCGGAGGTTGAGCTTTCAGAAGCAAGTTTAACTCTAAGGGAGGAAGCAGCAGAATGTGCCTCTCACATCTAGCCTGTAGGAATTCAGGTTGGCAAGTTCTATGGCGAAGCCCATTGCTGCCTATGGTGGAAACGGCATGGGAGATTTCAGTTTCAAAATCTCTGTGAAAAAGCGTCAGAGAAGCTTCTCCGTTTAGAATCCAGCATATCTCACTGAACCGAAGAAGTGGTAGTTAGAAGGGAGTTAGAGCTGCAAGCAGTTTGGTTTGGGAAATTAGATGCGAAATGACACTGCAAAGGCCTTCCAACAGGCTTGGAAAAGTGTGTTCTATATCTCTGCCAAACAGAGTCCCCGGAGGTTGAGCTTTCAGAAGCAAGCTTAACTGTTAGGGAGGAAGCAGCAGAATGTGCCTCTCACATCTAGCCAGTAGGAATTCAGGTTGGCAAGTTCTATGGGGAAGCCCATTGCTGCCTATGGTGGAAATGGCATGGGAGATTTCAGTTTCAAAATCTCTGTGAAAAAGCGTCAGAGAAGCTTCTCCGTTTAGAATCCAGCATATCTCACTGAACCGAAGAAGTGGTAGTTAGAAGGGAGTTAGAGCTGCAAGCAGTTTGGTTTGGGAAATTAGACGCGAAATGAAACTGCAAATGCCTTCCAACAGGCTTGGAAAAGTGTGTTCTATATCTCTGCCAAACAGACTCCCCGGAGGTTGAGCTTTCAGAAGCAAGCTTAACTCTTAGGGAGGAAGCAGCAGAATGTGCCTCTCACATCTAGCCTGTAGGAATTCAGGTTGGCAAGTTCTATGGGGAAGCCCATTGCTGCCTATGGTGGAAACGGCATGGGAGATTTCAGTTTCAAAATCTCTGTGAAAAAGCGTCAGAGAAGCTTCTCCGTTTAGAATCCAGCATATCTCACTGAACCGAAGAAGTGGTAGTTAGAAGGGAGTTAGAGCTGCAAGCAGTTTGGTTTGGGAAATTAGACGCGAAATGAAACTGCAAATGCCTTCCAACAGGCTTGGAAAAGTGTGTTCTATATCTCTGCCAAACAAACTCCCCGGAGGTTGAGCTTTCAGAAGCAAGTTTAACTCTAAGGGAGGAAGCAGCAGAATGTGCCTCTCACATCTAGCCTGTAGGAATTCAGGTTTGCAAGTTCTTTGGGGAAGCCCATTGCTGCCTATGGTGGAAACGGCATGGGAGATTTCAGTTTCAAAATCTCTGTGAAAAAGCGTCAGAGAAGCTTCTCCGTTTAGAATCCAGCATATCTCACTGAACCGAAGAAGTGGTAGTTAGAAGGGAGTTAGAGCTGCAAGCAGTTTGGTTTGGGAAATTAGACGCGAAATGAAACTGCAAATGCCTTCCAACAGGCTTGGAAAAGTGTGTTCTATATCTCTGCCAAACAGACTCCCTGGAGGTTGAGCTTTCAGAAGCTAGTTTAACTCTAAGGGAGGAAGCAGCAGAATGTGCCTCTCACATCTAGCCTGTAGGAATTCAGGTTGGCAAGTTCTATGGGGAAGCCCATTGGCGCCTTCGTTGGACACGGGTTTGGAAATTTCAGTTTCAAAATCTCTGTGAAAAAGCGTCAGAGAAGCTTCTCCGTTTAGAATCCAGCATATCTCACTGAACCGAAGAAGTGGTAGTTAGAAGGGAGTTAGAGCTGCTAGCAGTTTGGTTTGGGAAATTAGACGCGAAATGAAACTGCAAAGGCCTTCCAACAGGGTTGGAAAAGTGTGTTCTATATCTCTGCCAAACAAACTCCCCGGAGGTTGAGCTTTCAGAAGCAAGTTTAACTCTAAGGGAGGAAGCAGCAGAATGTGCCTCTCACATCTAGCCTGTAGGAATTCAGGTTGGCAAGTTCTATGGGGAAGCCCATTGCTGCCTATGGTGGAAACGGCATGGGAGATTTCAGTTTCAAAATCTCTGTGAAAAAGCGTCAGAGAAGCTTCTCCGTTTAGAATCCAGCATATCTCACTGAACCGAAGAAGTGGTAGTTAGAAGGGAGTTAGAGCTGCAAGCAGTTCGGTTTGGGAAATTAGACGCGAAATGAAACTGCAAATGCCTTCCAACAGGCTTGGAAAAGTGTGTTCTATATCTCTGCCAAACAAACTCCCGGGAGGTTGAGCTTTCAGAAGCTAGTTTAACTCTAAGGGAGGAAGCAGCAGAATGTGCCTCTCACATCTAGCCTGTAGGAATTCAGGTTGGCAAGTTCTATGGGGAAGCCCATTGCTGCCTATGGTGGAAACGGCATGGGAGATTTCAGTTTCAAAATCTCTGTGAAAAACCGTCAGAGAAGCTTCTCCGTTTAGAATCCAGCATATCTCACTGAACCGAAGAAGTGGTAGTTAGAAGGGAGTTAGAGCTGCAAGCAGTTTGGTTTGGGAAATTAGATGCGAAATGACACTGCAAAGGCCTTCCAACAGGCTTGGAAAAGTGTGTTCTATATCTCTGCCAAACAGACTCCCCGGAGGTTGAGCTTTCAGAAGCAAGCTTAACTCTTAGGGAGGAAGCAGCAGAATGTGCCTCTCACATCTAGCCTGTAGGAATTCAGGTTGGCAAGTTCTATGGGGAAGCACATTGCTGCCTATGGTGGAAACGGCATGGGAGATTTCAGTTTCAAAATCTCTGTGAAAAAGCATCAGAGAAGCTTCTCCGTTTAGAATCCAGCATATCTCACTGAACCGAAGAAGTGGTAGTTAGAAGGGAGTTAGAGCTGCAAGCAGTTTGGTTTGGGAAATTAGATGCGAAATGACACTGCAAAGGCCTTCCAACAGGCTTGGAAAAGTGTGTTCTATATCTGTGCCAAACAGAGTCCCCGGAGGTTGAGCTTTCAGAAGCAAGCTTAACTGTTAGGGAGGAAGCAGCAGAATGTGCCTCTCACATCTAGCCTGTAGGAATTCAGGTTGGCAAGTTCTATGGGGAAGCCCATTGCTGCCTATGGTGGAAACGGCATGGGAGATTTCAGTTTCAAAATCTCTGTGAAAAAGCGTCAGAGAAGCTTCTCTGTTTAGAATCCAGCATATCTCCCTGAACCGAAGAAGTGGTAGTTAGAAGGGAGTTAGAGCTGCAAGCAGTTTGGTTTGGGAAATTAGACGCGAAATGAAACTGCAAATGCCTTCCAACAGGCTTGGAAAAGTGTGTTCTATATCTCTGCCAAACAAACTCCCCGGAGGTTGAGCTTTCAGAAGCTAGTTTAACTCTAAGGGAGGAAGCAGCAGAATGTGCCTCTCACATCTAGCCTGTAGGAATTCAGGTTGGCAAGTTCTATGGGGAAGCCCATTGGCGCCTTCGTTGGAAACGGGTTTGGAAATTTCAGTTTCAAAATCTCTGTGGAAAAGCGTCAGAGAAGCTTCTCCGTTTAGAATCCAGCATATCTCACTGAACCGAAGAAGTGGTAGTTAGAAGGGAGTTAGAGCTGCAAGCAGTTTGGTTTGGGAAATTAGATGCGAAATGACACTGCAAAGGCCTTCCAACAGGCTTGGAAAAGTGTGTTCTATATCTCTGCCAAACAGACTCCCCGGAGGTTGAGCTTTCAGAAGCAAGCTTAACTCTTAGGGAGGAAGCAGCAGAATGTGCCTCTCACATCTAGCCTGTAGGAATTCAGGTTGGCAAGTTCTATGGGGAAGCACATTGCTGCCTATGGTGGAAACGGCATGGGAGATTTCAGTTTCAAAATCTCTGTGAAAAAGCATCAGAGAAGCTTCTCCGTTTAGAACCCAGCATATCTCACTGAACCGAAGAAGTGGTAGTTAGAAGGGAGTTAGAGCTGCAAGCAGTTTGGTTTGGGAAATTAGATGCGAAATGACACTGCAAAGGCCTTCCAACAGGCTTGGAAAAGTGTGTTCTATATCTGTGCCAAACAGAGTCCCCGGAGGTTGAGCTTTCAGAAGCAAGCTTAACTGTTAGGGAGGAAGCAGCAGAATGTGCCTCTCACATCTAGCCTGTAGGAATTCAGGTTGGCAAGTTCTATGGGGAAGCCCATTGCTGCCTATGGTGGAAACGGCATGGGAGATTTCAGTTTCAAAATCTCTGTGAAAAAGCGTCAGAGAAGCTTCTCTGTTTAGAATCCAGCATATCTCCCTGAACCGAAGAAGTGGTAGTTAGAAGGGAGTTAGAGCTGCAAGCAGTTTGGTTTGGGAAATTAGACGCGAAATGAAACTGCAAATGCCTTCCAACAGGCTTGGAAAAGTGTGTTCTATATCTCTGCCAAACAAACTCCCCGGAGGTTGAGCTTTCAGAAGCTAGTTTAACTCTAAGGGAGGAAGCAGCAGAATGTGCCTCTCACATCTAGCCTGTAGGAATTCAGGTTGGCAAGTTCTATGGGGAAGCCCATTGGCGCCTTCGTTGGAAACGGGTTTGGAAATTTCAGTTTCAAAATCTCTGTGGAAAAGCGTCAGAGAAGCTTCTCCGTTTAGAATCCAGCATATCTCACTGAACCGAAGAAGTGGTAGTTAGAAGGGAGTTAGAGCTGCAAGCAGTTTGGTTTGGGAAATTAGATGCGAAATGACACTGCAAAGGCCTTCCAACAGGCTTGGAAAAGTGTGTTCTATATCTCTGCCAAACAGACTCCCCGGAGGTTGAGCTTTCAGAAGCAAGCTTAACTCTTAGGGAGGAAGCAGCAGAATGTGCCTCTCACATCTAGCCTGTAGGAATTCAGGTTGGCAAGTTCTATGGGGAAGCCCATTGCTGCCTATGGTGGAAACGGCATGGGAGATTTCAGTTTCAAAATCTCTGTGAAAAAGCGTCAGAGAAGCTTCTCGGTTTAGAATCCAGCATATCTCACTGAACCGAAGAAGTGGTAGTTAGAAGGGAGTTAGAGCTGCAAGCAGTTTGGTTTGGGAAATTAGACGCGAAATGAAACTGCAAATGCCTTCCAACAGGCTTGGAAAAGTGTGTTCTATATCTCTGCCAAACAGACTCCCTGGAGGTTGAGCTTTCAGAAGCTAGTTTAACTCTAAGGGAGGAAGCAGCAGAATGTGCCTCTCACATCTAGCCTGTAGGAATTCAGGTTGGCAAGTTCTATGGGGAAGCCCATTGCTGGCTATGGTGGAAACAGCATGGGAGATTTCAGTTTCAAAATCTCTGTGAAAAAGCATTAGAGAAGCTTCTCCGTTTAGAATCCAGCATATCTCACTGAACCGAAGAAGTGGTAGTTAGAAGGCAGTTAGAGCTGCAAGAAGTTTGGTTTGGGAAATTAGACGCGAAATGAAACTGCAAATGCCTTCCAACAGGCTTGGAAAAGTGTGTTCTATATCTCTGCCAAACAAACTCCCCGGAGGTTGAGCTTTCAGAAGCTAGTTTAACTCTAAGGGAGGAAGCAGCAGAATGTGCCTCTCACATCTAGCCTGTAGGAATTCAGGTTGGCAAGTTCTATGGGGAAGCCTATTGGCGCCTACGTTGGAAACGGGTTTGGAAATTTCAGTTTCAAAATCTCTGTGAAAAAGCGTCAGAGAAGCTTCTCCGTTTAGAATCCAGCATATCTCACTGAACCGAAGAAGTGGTAGTTAGAAGGGAGTTAGATCTGCAAGCAGTTTGGTTTGGGAAATTAGACGCGAAATGAAACTGCAAATGCCTTCCAACAGGCTTGGAAAAGTGTGTTCTATATCTCTGCCAAACAAACTCCCCGGAGGTTGAGCTTTCAGAAGCAAGTTTAACTCTAAGGGAGGAAGCAGCAGAATGTGCCTCTCACATCTAGCCTGTAGGAATTCAGGTTGGCAAGTTCTATGGGGAAGCCCATTGCTGCCTATGGTGGAAACGGCATGGGAGATTTCAGTTTCAAAATCTCTGTGAAAAAGCGTCAGAGAAGCTTCTCCGTTTAGAATCCAGCATATCTCACTGAACCGAAGAAGTGGTAGTTAGAAGGCAGTTAGAGCTGCAAGCAGTTTGGTTTGGGAAATTAGACGCGAAATTAAACTGCAAATGCCTTCCAACAGGCTTGGAAAAGTGTGTTCTATATCTCTGCCAAACAGACTCCCTGGAGGTTGAGCTTTCAGAAGCTAGTTTAACTCTAAGGGAGGAAGCAGCAGAATGTGCCTCTCACATCTAGCCTGTAGGAATTCAGGTTGGCAAGTTCTATGGGGAAGCCCATTGCTGCCTATGGTGGAAACGGCATGGGAGATTTCAGTTTCAAAATCTCTGTGAAAAAGCGTCAGAGAAGCTTCTCCGTTTAGAATCCAGCATATCTCACTGAACCGAAGAAGTGGTAGTTAGAAGGGAGTTAGAGCTGCAAGCAGTTTGGTTTGGGAAATTAGACGCGAAATGAAACTGCAAATGCCTTCCAACAGGCTTGGAAAAGTGTGTTCTATATCTCTGCCAAACAGACTCCCCGGAGGTTGAGCTTTCAGAAGCAAGTTTAACTCTAAGGGAGGAAGCAGCAGAATGTGCCTCTCACATCTAGCCTGTAGGAATTCAGGTTGGCAAGTTCTATGGCGAAGCCCATTGCTGCCTATGGTGGAAACGGCATGGGAGATTTCAGTTTCAAAATCTCTGTGAAAAAGCGTCAGAGAAGCTTCTCCGTTTAGAATCCAGCATATCTCACTGAACCGAAGAAGTGGTAGTTAGAAGGGAGTTAGAGCTGCAAGCAGTTTGGTTTGGGAAATTAGATGCGAAATGACACTGCAAAGGCCTTCCAACAGGCTTGGAAAAGTGTGTTCTATATCTCTGCCAAACAGAGTCCCCGGAGGTTGAGCTTTCAGAAGCAAGCTTAACTGTTAGGGAGGAAGCAGCAGAATGTGCCTCTCACATCTAGCCAGTAGGAATTCAGGTTGGCAAGTTCTATGGGGAAGCCCATTGCTGCCTATGGTGGAAATGGCATGGGAGATTTCAGTTTCAAAATCTCTGTGAAAAAGCGTCAGAGAAGCTTCTCCGTTTAGAATCCAGCATATCTCACTGAACCGAAGAAGTGGTAGTTAGAAGGGAGTTAGAGCTGCAAGCAGTTTGGTTTGGGAAATTAGACGCGAAATGAAACTGCAAATGCCTTCCAACAGGCTTGGAAAAGTGTGTTCTATATCTCTGCCAAACAGACTCCCCGGAGGTTGAGCTTTCAGAAGCAAGATTAACTCTTAGGGAGGAAGCAGCAGAATGTGCCTCTCACATCTAGCCTGTAGGAATTCAGGTTGGCAAGTTCTATGGGGAAGCCCATTGCTGCCTATGGTGGAAACGGCATGGGAGATTTCAGTTTCAAAATCTCTGTGAAAAAGCGTCAGAGAAGCTTCTCCGTTTAGAATCCAGCATATCTCACTGAACCGAAGAAGTGGTAGTTAGAAGGGAGTTAGAGCTGCAAGCAGTTTGGTTTGGGAAATTAGACGCGAAATGAAACTGCAAATGCCTTCCAACAGGCTTGGAAAAGTGTGTTCTATATCTCTGCCAAACAAACTCCCCGGAGGTTGAGCTTTCAGAAGCAAGTTTAACTCTAAGGGAGGAAGCAGCAGAATGTGCCTCTCACATCTAGCCTGTAGGAATTCAGGTTTGCAAGTTCTTTGGGGAAGCCCATTGCTGCCTATGGTGGAAACGGCATGGGAGATTTCAGTTTCAAAATCTCTGTGAAAAAGCGTCAGAGAAGCTTCTCCGTTTAGAATCCAGCATATCTCACTGAACCGAAGAAGTGGTAGTTAGAAGGGAGTTAGAGCTGCAAGCAGTTTGGTTTGGGAAATTAGACGCGAAATGAAACTGCAAATGCCTTCCAACAGGCTTGGAAAAGTGTGTTCTATATCTCTGCCAAACAGACTCCCTGGAGGTTGAGCTTTCAGAAGCTAGTTTAACTCTAAGGGAGGAAGCAGCAGAATGTGCCTCTCACATCTAGCCTGTAGGAATTCAGGTTGGCAAGTTCTATGGGGAAGCCCATTGGCGCCTTCGTTGGAAACGGGTTTGGAAATTTCAGTTTCAAAATCTCTGTGAAAAAGCGTCAGAGAAGCTTCTCCGTTTAGAATCCAGCATATCTCACTGAACCGAAGAAGTGGTAGTTAGAAGGGAGTTAGAGCTGCTAGCAGTTTGGTTTGGGAAATTAGACGCGAAATGAAACTGCAAAGGCCTTCCAACAGGGTTGGAAAAGTGTGTTCTATATCTCTGCCAAACAAACTCCCCGGAGGTTGAGCTTTCAGAAGCAAGTTTAACTCTAAGGGAGGAAGCAGCAGAATGTGCCTCTCACATCTAGCCTGTAGGAATTCAGGTTGGCAAGTTCTATGGGGAAGCCCATTGCTGCCTATGGTGGAAACGGCATGGGAGATTTCAGTTTCAAAATCTCTGTGAAAAAGCGTCAGAGAAGCTTCTCCGTTTAGAATCCAGCATATCTCACTGAACCGAAGAAGTGGTAGTTAGAAGGGAGTTAGAGCTGCAAGCAGTTCGGTTTGGGAAATTAGACGCGAAATGAAACTGCAAATGCCTTCCAACAGGCTTGGAAAAGTGTGTTCTATATCTCTGCCAAACAAACTCCCGGGAGGTTGAGCTTTCAGAAGCTAGTTTAACTCTAAGGGAGGAAGCAGCAGAATGTGCCTCTCACATCTAGCCTGTAGGAATTCAGGTTGGCAAGTTCTATGGGGAAGCCCATTGCTGCCTATGGTGGAAACGGCATGGGAGATTTCAGTTTCAAAATCTCTGTGAAAAACCGTCAGAGAAGCTTCTCCGTTTAGAATCCAGCATATCTCACTGAACCGAAGAAGTGGTAGTTAGAAGGGAGTTAGAGCTGCAAGCAGTTTGGTTTGGGAAATTAGATGCGAAATGACACTGCAAAGGCCTTCCAACAGGCTTGGAAAAGTGTGTTCTATATCTCTGCCAAACAGACTCCCCGGAGGTTGAGCTTTCAGAAGCAAGCTTAACTCTTAGGGAGGAAGCAGCAGAATGTGCCTCTCACATCTAGCCTGTAGGAATTCAGGTTGGCAAGTTCTATGGGGAAGCACATTGCTGCCTATGGTGGAAACGGCATGGGAGATTTCAGTTTCAAAATCTCTGTGAAAAAGCATCAGAGAAGCTTCTCCGTTTAGAATCCAGCATATCTCACTGAACCGAAGAAGTGGTAGTTAGAAGGGAGTTAGAGCTGCAAGCAGTTTGGTTTGGGAAATTAGATGCGAAATGACACTGCAAAGGCCTTCCAACAGGCTTGGAAAAGTGTGTTCTATATCTGTGCCAAACAGAGTCCCCGGAGGTTGAGCTTTCAGAAGCAAGCTTAACTGTTAGGGAGGAAGCAGCAGAATGTGCCTCTCACATCTAGCCTGTAGGAATTCAGGTTGGCAAGTTCTATGGGGAAGCCCATTGCTGCCTATGGTGGAAACGGCATGGGAGATTTCAGTTTCAAAATCTCTGTGAAAAAGCGTCAGAGAAGCTTCTCTGTTTAGAATCCAGCATATCTCCCTGAACCGAAGAAGTGGTAGTTAGAAGGGAGTTAGAGCTGCAAGCAGTTTGGTTTGGGAAATTAGACGCGAAATGAAACTGCAAATGCCTTCCAACAGGCTTGGAAAAGTGTGTTCTATATCTCTGCCAAACAAACTCCCCGGAGGTTGAGCTTTCAGAAGCTAGTTTAACTCTGAGGGAGGAAGCAGCAGAATGTGCCTCTCACATCTAGCCTGTAGGAATTCAGGTTGGCAAGTTCTATGGGGAAGCCCATTGGCGCCTTCGTTGGAAACGGGTTTGGAAATTTCAGTTTCAAAATCTCTGTGGAAAAGCGTCAGAGAAGCTTCTCCGTTTAGAATCCAGCATATCTCACTGAACCGAAGAAGTGGTAGTTAGAAGGGAGTTAGAGCTGCAAGCAGTTTGGTTTGGGAAATTAGATGCGAAATGACACTGCAAAGGCCTTCCAACAGGCTTGGAAAAGTGTGTTCTATATCTCTGCCAAACAGACTCCCCGGAGGTTGAGCTTTCAGAAGCAAGCTTAACTCTTAGGGAGGAAGCAGCAGAATGTGCCTCTCACATCTAGCCTGTAGGAATTCAGGTTGGCAAGTTCTATGGGGAAGCCCATTGCTGCCTATGGTGGAAACGGCATGGGAGATTTCAGTTTCAAAATCTCTGTGAAAAAGCGTCAGAGAAGCTTCTCGGTTTAGAATCCAGCATATCTCACTGAACCGAAGAAGTGGTAGTTAGAAGGGAGTTAGAGCTGCAAGCAGTTTGGTTTGGGAAATTAGACGCGAAATGAAACTGCAAATGCCTTCCAACAGGCTTGGAAAAGTGTGTTCTATATCTCTGCCAAACAGACTCCCTGGAGGTTGAGCTTTCAGAAGCTAGTTTAACTCTAAGGGAGGAAGCAGCAGAATGTGCCTCTCACATCTAGCCTGTAGGAATTCAGGTTGGCAAGTTCTATGGGGAAGCCCATTGCTGGCTATGGTGGAAACAGCATGGGAGATTTCAGTTTCAAAATCTCTGTGAAAAAGCATCAGAGAAGCTTCTCCGTTTAGAATCCAGCATATCTCACTGAACCGAAGAAGTGGTAGTTAGAAGGCAGTTAGAGCTGCAAGAAGTTTGGTTTGGGAAATTAGACGCGAAATGAAACTGCAAATGCCTTCCAACAGGCTTGGAAAAGTGTGTTCTATATCTCTGCCAAACAAACTCCCCGGAGGTTGAGCTTTCAGAAGCTAGTTTAACTCTAAGGGAGGAAGCAGCAGAATGTGCCTCTCACATCTAGCCTGTAGGAATTCAGGTTGGCAAGTTCTATGGGGAAGCCTATTGGCGCCTACGTTGGAAACGGGTTTGGAAATTTCAGTTTCAAAATCTCTGTGAAAAAGCGTCAGAGAAGCTTCTCCGTTTAGAATCCAGCATATCTCACTGAACCGAAGAAGTGGTAGTTAGAAG
Source organism: Cynocephalus volans (assembly GCF_027409185.1). Taxonomy (NCBI): domain Eukaryota; kingdom Metazoa; phylum Chordata; class Mammalia; order Dermoptera; family Cynocephalidae; genus Cynocephalus; species Cynocephalus volans. The sequence continues at coordinate 862,405 of NW_026902372.1, read as the reverse complement.
GGAGTTAGATCTGCAAGCAGTTTGGTTTGGGAAATTAGACGCGAAATGAAACTGCAAATGCCTTCCAACAGGCTTGGAAAAGTGTGTTCTATATCTCTGCCAAACAAACTCCCCGGAGGTTGAGCTTTCAGAAGCAAGTTTAACTCTAAGGGAGGAAGCAGCAGAATGTGCCTCTCACATCTAGCCTGTAGGAATTCAGGTTGGCAAGTTCTATGGGGAAGCCCATTGCTGCCTATGGTGGAAACGGCATGGGAGATTTCAGTTTCAAAATCTCTGTGAAAAACCGTCAGAGAAGCTTCTCCGTTTAGAATCCAGCATATCTCACTGAACCGAAGAAGTGGTAGTTAGAAGGGAGTTAGAGCTGCAAGCAGTTTGGTTTGGGAAATTAGACGCGAAATGAAACTGCAAATGCCTTCCAACAGGCTTGGAAAAGTGTGTTCTATATCTCTGCCAAACAAATTCCCCGGAGGTTGAGCTTTCAGAAGCTAGTTTAACTCTAAGGGAGGAAGCAGCAGAATGTGCCTCTCACATCTAGCCTGTAGGAATTCAGGTTGGCAAGTTCTATGGGGAAGCCCATTGGCGCCTTCGTTGGAAACGGTTTTGGAAATTTCAGTTTCAAAATCTCTGTGAAAAAGCGTCAGAGAAGCTTCTCCGTTTAGAATCCAGCATATCTCACTGAACCGAAGAAGTGGTAGTTAGAAGGGAGTTAGAGCTGCAAGCAGTTTGGTTTGGGAAATTAGACGCGAAATTAAACTGCAAATGCCTTCCAACAGGCTTGGAAAAGTGTGTTCTATATCTCTGCCAAACAGACTCCCTGGAGGTTGAGCTTTCAGAAGCTAGTTTAACTCTAAGGGAGGAAGCAGCAGAATGTGCCTCTCACATCTAGCCTGTAGGAATTCAGGTTGGCAAGTTCTATGGGGAAGCCCATTGGCGCCTTCGTTGGAAACGGGTTTGGAAATTTCAGTTTCAAAATCTCTGTGAAAAAGCGTCAGAGAAGCTTCTCCGTTTAGAATCCAGCATATCTCACTGAACCGAAGAAGTGGTAGTTAGAAGGGAGTTAGAGCTGCTAGCAGTTTGGTTTGGGAAATTAGACGCGAAATGAAACTGCAAAGGCCTTCCAACAGGGTTGGAAAAGTGTGTTCTATATCTCTGCCAAACAAACTCCCAGGAGGTTGAGCTTTCAGAAGCAAGTTTAACTCTAAGGGAGGAAGCAGCAGAATGTGCCTCTCACATCTAGCCTGTAGGAATTCAGGTTGGCAAGTTCTATGGGGAAGCCCATTGCTGCCTATGGTGGAAACGGCATGGGAGATTTCAGTTTCAAAATCTCTGTGAAAAAGCGTCAGAGAAGCTTCTCCGTTTAGAATCCAGCATATCTCACTGAACCGAAGAAGTGGTAGTTAGAAGGGAGTTAGAGCTGCAAGCAGTTCGGTTTGGGAAATTAGACGCGAAATGAAACTGCAAATGCCTTCCAACAGGCTTGGAAAAGTGTGTTCTATATCTCTGCCAAACAAACTCCCGGGAGGTTGAGCTTTCAGAAGCTAGTTTAACTCTAAGGGAGGAAGCAGCAGAATGTGCCTCTCACATCTAGCCTGTAGGAATTCAGGTTGGCAAGTTCTATGGGGAAGCCCATTGCTGCCTATGGTGGAAACGGCATGGGAGATTTCAGTTTCAAAATCTCTGTGAAAAACCGTCAGAGAAGCTTCTCCGTTTAGAATCCAGCATATCTCACTGAACCGAAGAAGTGGTAGTTAGAAGGGAGTTAGAGCTGCAAGCAGTTTGGTTTGGGAAATTAGATGCGAAATGACACTGCAAAGGCCTTCCAACAGGCTTGGAAAAGTGTGTTCTATATCTCTGCCAAACAGACTCCCCGGAGGTTGAGCTTTCAGAAGCAAGCTTAACTCTTAGGGAGGAAGCAGCAGAATGTGCCTCTCACATCTAGCCTGTAGGAATTCAGGTTGGCAAGTTCTATGGGGAAGCACATTGCTGCCTATGGTGGAAACGGCATGGGAGATTTCAGTTTCAAAATCTCTGTGAAAAAGCATCAGAGAAGCTTCTCCGTTTAGAATCCAGCATATCTCACTGAACCGAAGAAGTGGTAGTTAGAAGGGAGTTAGAGCTGCAAGCAGTTTGGTTTGGGAAATTAGATGCGAAATGACACTGCAAAGGCCTTCCAACAGGCTTGGAAAAGTGTGTTCTATATCTGTGCCAAACAGAGTCCCCGGAGGTTGAGCTTTCAGAAGCAAGCTTAACTGTTAGGGAGGAAGCAGCAGAATGTGCCTCTCACATCTAGCCTGTAGGAATTCAGGTTGGCAAGTTCTACGGGGAAGCCCATTGCTGCCTATGGTGGAAACGGCATGGGAGATTTCAGTTTCAAAATCTCTGTGAAAAACCGTCAGAGAAGCTTCTCCGTTTAGAATCCAGCATATCTCACTGAACCGAAGAAGTGGTAGTTAGAAGGCAGTTAGAGCTGCAAGCAGTTTGGTTTGGGAAATTAGACGCGAAATGAAACTGCAAATGCCTTCCAACGGGCTTGGAAAAGTGTGTTCTATATCTCTGCCAAACAGACTTCCTGGAGGTTGAGCTTTCAGAAGCTAGTTTAACTCTAAGGGAGGAAGCAGCAGAATGTGCCTCTCACATCTAGCCTGTAGGAATTCAGGTTGGCAAGTTCTAAGGGGAAGCCCATTGCTGCCTATGGTGGAAACGGCATGGGAGATTTCAGTTTCAAAATCTCTGTGAAAAAGCGTCAGAGAAGCTTCTCCGTTTAGAATCCAGCATATCTCACTGAACCGAAGAAGTGGTAGTTAGAAGGGAGTTAGAGCTGCAAGCAGTTTGGTTTGGGAAATTAGACGCGAAATTAAACTGCAAATGCCTTCCAACAGGCTTGGAAAAGTGTGTTCTATATCTCTGCCAAACAGACTCCCCGGAGGTTGAGCTTTCAGAAGCAAGTTTAACTCTAAGGGAGGAAGCAGCAGAATGTGCCTCTCACATCTAGCCTGTAGGAATTCAGGTTGGCAAGTTCTATGGGGAAGCCCATTGCTGCCTATGGTGGAAACAGCATGGGAAGTTTCAGTTTCAAAATCTCTGTGAAAAAGCGTCAGAGAAGCTTCTCCGTTTAGAATCCAGCATATCTCACTGAACCGAAGAAGTGGTAGTTAGAAGGGAGTTAGAGCTGCAAGCAGTTTGGTTTGGGAAATTAGATGCGAAATGACACTGCAAAGGCCTTCCAACAGGCTTGGAAAAGTGTGTTCTATATCTCTGCCAAACAGACTCCCCAGAGGTTGAGCTTTCAGAAGCAAGCTTAACTCTTAGGGAGGAAGCAGCAGAATGTGCCTCTCACATCTAGCCTGTAGGAATTCAGGTTGGCAAGTTCTATGGGGAAGCCCATTGCTGCCTATGGTGGAAACGGCATGGGAGATTTCAGTTTCAAAATCTCTGTGAAAAAGCGTCAGAGAAGCTTCTCCGTTTAGAATCCAGCATATCTCACTGAACCGAAGAAGTGGTAGTTAGAAGGCAGTTAGAGCTGCAAGCAGTATGGTTTGGGAAATTAGACGCGAAATGAAACTGCAAATGCCTTCCAACAGGCTTGGAAAAGTGTGTTCTATATCTCTGCCAAACAAACTCCCCGGAGGTTGAGCTTTCTGAAGCAAGTTTAACTCTAAGGGAGGAAGCAGCAGAATGTGCCTCTCACATCTAGCCTTTAGGAATTCAGGTTGGCAAGTTCTATGGGGAAGCCCATTGCTGCCTATGGTGGAAACGGCATGGGAGATTTGAGTTTCAAAATCTCTGTGAAAAAGCGTCAGAGAAGCTTCTCCGTTTAGAATCCAGCATATCTCACTGAACCGAAGAAGTGGTAGTTAGAAGGGAGTTAGAGCTGCAAGCAGTTTGGTTTGGGAAATTAGATGCGAAATGACACTGCAAAGGCCTTCCAACAGGCTTGGAAAAGTGTGTTCTATATCTCTGCCAAACAGAGTCCCCGGAGGTTGAGCTTTCAGAAGCAAGCGTAACTGTTAGGGAGGAAGCAGCAGAATGTGCCTCTCACATCTAGCCAGTAGGAATTCAGGTTGGCAAGTTCTACGGGGAAGCCCATTGCTGCCTATGGTGGAAACGGCATGGGAGATTTGAGTTTCAAAATCTCTGTGAAAAAGCGTCAGAGAAGCTTCTCCGTTTAGAATCCAGCATATCTCACTGAACCGAAGAAGTGGTAGTTAGAAGGCAGTTAGAGCTGCAAGCAGTTTGGTTTGGGAAATTAGACGCGAAATGAAACTGCAAATGCCTTCCAACGGGCTTGGAAAAGTGTGTTCTATATCTCTGCCAAACAGACTTCCTGGAGGTTGAGCTTTCAGAAGCTAGTTTAACTCTAAGGGAGGAAGCAGCAGAATGTGCCTCTCACATCTAGCCTGTAGGAATTCAGGTTGGCAAGTTCTAAGGGGAAGCCCATTGCTGCCTATGGTGGAAACGGCATGGGAGATTTCAGTTTCAAAATCTCTGTGAAAAACCGTCAGAGAAGCTTCTCCGTTTAGAATCCAGCATATCTCACTGAACCGAAGAAGTGGTAGTTAGAAGGGAGTTAGAGCTGCAAGCAGTTTGGTTTGGGAAATTAGACGCGAAATTAAACTGCAAATGCCTTCCAACAGGCTTGGAAAAGTGTGTTCTATATCTCTGCCAAACAGACTCCCTGGAGGTTGAGCTTTCAGAAGCTAGTTTAACTCTAAGGGAGGAAGCAGCAGAATGTGCCTCTCACATCTAGCCTGTAGGAATTCAGGTTGGCAAGTTCTATGGGGAAGCCCATTGCTGCCTATGGTGGAAACGGCATGGGAGATTTCAGTTTCAAAATCTCTGTGAAAAACCGTCAGAGAAGCTTCTCCGTTTAGAATCCAGCATATCTCACTGAACCGAAGAAGTGGTAGTTAGAAGGGAGTTAGAGCTGCAAGCAGTTTGGTTTGGGAAATTAGACGCGAAATTAAACTGCAAATGCCTTCCAACAGGCTTGGAAAAGTGTGTTCTATATCTCTGCCAAACAGACTCCCCGGAGGTTGAGCTTTCAGAAGCAAGTTTAACTCTAAGGGAGGAAGCAGCAGAATGTGCCTCTCACATCTAGCCTGTAGGAATTCAGGTTGGCAAGTTCTATGGGGAAGCCCATTGCTGCCTATGGTGGAAACAGCATGGGAAGTTTCAGTTTCAAAATCTCTGTGAAAAAGCGTCAGAGAAGCTTCTCCGTTTAGAATCCAGCATATCTCACTGAACCGAAGAAGTGGTAGTTAGAAGGGAGTTAGAGCTGCAAGCAGTTTGGTTTGGGAAATTAGATGCGAAATGACACTGCAAAGGCCTTCCAACAGGCTTGGAAAAGTGTGTTCTATATCTCTGCCAAACAGACTCCCCAGAGGTTGAGCTTTCAGAAGCAAGCTTAACTCTTAGGGAGGAAGCAGCAGAATGTGCCTCTCACATCTAGCCAGTAGGAATTCAGGTTGGCAAGTTCTATGGGGAAGCCCATTGCTGCCTATGGTGGAAACGGCATGGGAGATTTCAGTTTCAAAATCTCTGTGAAAAAGCGTCAGAGAAGCTTCTCCGTTTAGAATCCAGCATATCTCACTGAACCGAAGAAGTGGTAGTTAGAAGGGAGTTAGAGCTGCAAGCAGTTTGGTTTGGGAAATTAGATGCGAAATGACACTGCAAAGGCCTTCCAACAGGCTTGGAAAAGTGTGTTCTATATCTCTGCCAAACAGACTCCCCGGAGGTTGAGCTTTCAGAAGCAAGCTTAACTCTTAGGGAGGAAGCAGCAGAATGTGCCTCTCACATCTAGCCTGTAGGAATTCAGGTTGGCAAGTTCTATGGGGAAGCCCATTGCTGCCTATGGTGGAAACGGCATGGGAGATTTCAGTTTCAAAATCTCTGTGAAAAAGCGTCAGAGAAGCTTCTCCGTTTAGAATCCAGCATATCTCACTGAACCGAAGAAGTGGTAGTTAGAAGGGAGTTAGAGCTGCAAGCAGTTTGGTTTGGGAAATTAGACGCGAAATGAAACTGCAAATGCCTTCCAACAGGCTTGGAAAAGTTTGTTCTATATCTCTGCCAAACAAACTCCCCGGAGGTTGAGGTTTCAGAAGCAAGTTTAACTCTAAGGGAGGAAGCAGCAGAATGTGCCTCTCACATCTAGCCTGTAGGAATTCAGGTTGGCAAGTTCTATGGGGAAGCCCATTGCTGCCTATGGTGGAAACGGCATGGGAGATTTCAGTTTCAAAATCTCTGTGAAAAAGCGTCAGAGAAGCTTCTCCGTTTAGAATCCAGCATATCTCACTGAACCGAAGAAGTGGTAGTTAGAAGGCAGTTAGAGCTGCCAGCAGTTTGGTTTGGGAAATTAGACGCGAAATGAAACTGCAAATGCCTTCCAACAGGCTTGGAAAAGTGTGTTCTATATCTCTGCCAAACAGACTCCCTGGAGGTTGAGCTTTCAGAAGCTAGTTTAACTCTAAGGGAGGAAGCAGCAGAATGTGCCTCTCACATCTAGCCTGTAGGAATTCAGGTTGGCAAGTTCTATGGGGAAGCCTATTGGCGCCTTCGTTGGAAACGGGTTTGGAAATTTCAGTTTCAAAATCTCTGTGAAAAAGCGTCAGAGAAGCTTCTCCGTTTAGAATCCAGCATATCTCACTGAACCGAAGAAGTGGTAGTTAGAAGGGAGTTAGAGCTGCAAGCAGTTTGGTTTGGGAAATTAGACGCGAAATGAAACTGCAAATGCCTTCCAACAGGCTTGGAAAAGTGTGTTCTATATCTCTGCCAAACAAAATCCCCGGAGGTTGAGCTTTCAGAAGCAAGTTTAACTCTAAGGGAGGAAGCAGCAGAATGTGCCTCTCACATCTAGCCTGTAGGAATTCAGGTTGGCAAGTTCTATGGGGAAGCCCATTGGCGCCTTCGTTGGAAACGGGTTTGGAAATTTCAGTTTCAAAATCTCTGTGAAAAAGCGTCAGAGAAGCTTCTCCGTTTAGAATCCAGCATATCTCACTGAACCGAAGAAGTGGTAGTTAGAAGGCAGTTAGAGCTGCAAGCAGTTTGGTTTGGGAAATTAGACGCGAAATGAAACTGCAAATGCCTTCCAACAGGCTTGGAAAAGTGTGTTCTATATCTCTGCCAAACAAACTCCCCGGAGGTTGAGCTTTCAGAAGCAAGTTTAACTCTAAGGGAGGAAGCAGCAGAATGTGCCTCTCACATCTAGCCTTTAGGAATTCAGGTTGGCAAGTTCTATGGGGAAGCCCATTGCTGCCTATGGTGGAAACGGCATGGGAGATTTGAGTTTCAAAATCTCTGTGAAAAAGCGTCAGAGAAGCTTCTCCGTTTAGAATCCAGCATATCTCACTGAACCGAAGAAGTGGTAGTTAGAAGGGAGTTAGAGCTGCAAGCAGTTTGGTTTGGGAAATTAGATGCGAAATGACACTGCAAAGGCATTCCAACAGGCTTGGAAAAGTGTGTTCTATATCTCTGCCAAACAGACTCCCCGGAGGTTGAGCTTTCAGAAGCAAGCTTAACTGTTAGGGAGGAAGCAGCAGAATGTGCCTCTCACATCTAGCCAGTAGGAATTCAGGTTGGCAAGTTCTATGGGGAAGCCCATTGCTGCCTATGGTGGAAACGGCATGGGAGATTTCAGTTTCAAAATCTCTGTGAAAAAGCGTCAGAGAAGCTTCTCCGTTTAGAATAAAGCATATCTCACTGAACCGAAGAAGTGGTAGTTAGAAGGCAGTTAGAGCTGCAAGCAGTTTGGTTTGGGAAATTAGACGCGAAATGAAACTGCAAATGCCTTCCAACAGGCTTGGAAAAGTGTGTTCTATATCTCTGCCAAACAGACGCCCCGGAGGTTGAGCTTTCAGAAGCAAGTTTAACTCTAAGGGAGGAAGCAGCAGAATGTGCCTCTCACATCTAGCCTGTAGGAATTCAGGTTGGCAAGTTCTATGGGGAAGCCCATTGCTGCCTATGGTGGAAACGGCATGGGAGATTTCAGTTTCAAAATCTCTGTGAAAAAGCGTCAGAGAAGCTTCTCCGTTTAGAATCCAGCATATCTCACTGAACCGAAGAAGTGGTAGTTAGAAGGCAGTTAGAGCTGCAAGCAGTTTGGTTTGGGAAATTAGACGCGAAATGAAACTGCAAATGCCTTCCAACGGGCTTGGAAAAGTGTGTTCTATATCTCTGCCAAACAGACTCCCTGGAGGTTGAGCTTTCAGAAGCTAGTTTAACTCTAAGGAGGAAGCAGCAGAATGTGCCTCTCACATCTAGCCTGTAGGAATTCAGGTTGGCAAGTTCTAAGGGGAAGCCCATTGCTGCCTATGGTGGAAACGGCATGGGAGATTTCAGTTTCAAAATCTCTGTGAAAAACCGTCAGAGAAGCTTCTCCGTTTAGAATCCAGCATATCTCACTGAACCGAAGAAGTGGTAGTTAGAAGGGAGTTAGAGCTGCAAGCAGTTTGGTTTGGGAAATTAGACGCGAAATTAAACTGCAAATGCCTTCCAACAGGCTTGGAAAAGTGTGTTCTATATCTCTGCCAAACAGACTCCCTGGAGGTTGAGCTTTCAGAAGCTAGTTTAACTCTAAGGGAGGAAGCAGCAGAATGTGCCTCTCACATCTAGCCTGTAGGAATTCAGGTTGGCAAGTTCTATGGGGAAGCCCATTGCTGCCTATGGTGGAAACGGCATGGGAGATTTCAGTTTCAAAATCTCTGTGAAAAACCGTCAGAGAAGCTTCTCCGTTTAGAATCCAGCATATCTCACTGAACCGAAGAAGTGGTAGTTAGAAGGGAGTTAGAGCTGCAAGCAGTTTGGTTTGGGAAATTAGACGCGAAATTAAACTGCAAATGCCTTCCAACAGGCTTGGAAAAGTTTGTTCTATATCTCTGCCAAACAAACTCCCCGGAGGTTGAGCTTTCAGAAGCAAGTTTAACTCTAAGGGAGGAAGCAGCAGAATGTGCCTCTCACATCTAGCCTGTAGGAATTCAGGTTGGCAAGTTCTATGGGGAAGCCTATTGGCGCCTTCGTTGGAAACGGGTTTGGAAATTTCAGTTTCAAAATCTCTGTGAAAAAGCGTCAGAGAAGCTTCTCCGTTTAGAATCCAGCATATCTCACTGAACCGAAGAAGTGGTAGTTAGAAGGGAGTTAGAGCTGCAAGCAGTTTGGTTTGGGAAATTAGACGCGAAATGAAACTGCAAATGCCTTCCAACAGGCTTGGAAAAGTGTGTTCTATATCTCTGCCAAACAAAATCCCCGGAGGTTGAGCTTTCAGAAGCAAGTTTAACTCTAAGGGAGGAAGCAGCAGAATGTGCCTCTCACATCTAGCCTGTAGGAATTCAGGTTGGCAAGTTCTATGGGGAAGCCCATTGGCGCCTTCGTTGGAAACGGGTTTGGAAATTTCAGTTTCAAAATCTCTGTGAAAAAGCGTCAGAGAAGCTTCTCCGTTTAGAATCCAGCATATCTCACTGAACCGAAGAAGTGGTAGTTAGAAGGCAGTTAGAGCTGCAAGCAGTTTGGTTTGGGAAATTAGACGCGAAATGAAACTGCAAATGCCTTCCAACAGGCTTGGAAAAGTGTGTTCTATATCTCTGCCAAACAAACTCCCCGGAGGTTGAGCTTTCAGAAGCAAGTTTAACTCTAAGGGAGGAAGCAGCAGAATGTGCCTCTCACATCTAGCCTTTAGGAATTCAGGTTGGCAAGTTCTATGGGGAAGCCCATTGCTGCCTATGGTGGAAACGGCATGGGAGATTTGAGTTTCAAAATCTCTGTGAAAAAGCGTCAGAGAAGCTTCTCCGTTTAGAATCCAGCATATCTCACTGAACCGAAGAAGTGGTAGTTAGAAGGGAGTTAGAGCTGCAAGCAGTTTGGTTTGGGAAATTAGATGCGAAATGACACTGCAAAGGCATTCCAACAGGCTTGGAAAAGTGTGTTCTATATCTCTGCCAAACAGACTCCCCGGAGGTTGAGCTTTCAGAAGCAAGCTTAACTGTTAGGGAGGAAGCAGCAGAATGTGCCTCTCACATCTAGCCAGTAGGAATTCAGGTTGGCAAGTTCTATGGGGAAGCCCATTGCTGCCTATGGTGGAAACGGCATGGGAGATTTCAGTTTCAAAATCTCTGTGAAAAAGCGTCAGAGAAGCTTCTCCGTTTAGAATAAAGCATATCTCACTGAACCGAAGAAGTGGTAGTTAGAAGGCAGTTAGAGCTGCAAGCAGTTTGGTTTGGGAAATTAGACGCGAAATGAAACTGCAAATGCCTTCCAACGGGCTTGGAAAAGTGTGTTCTATATCTCTGCCAAACAGACTCCCCGGAGGTTGAGCTTTCAGAAGCTAGTTTAACTCTAAGGGAGGAAGCAGCAGAATGTGCCTCTCACATCTAGCCTGTAGGAATTCAGGTTGGCAAGTTCTATGGGGAAGCCCATTGCTGCCTATGGTGGAAACGGCATGGGAGATTTCAGTTTCAAAATCTCTGTGAAAAAGCGTCAGAGAAGCTTCTCCGTTTAGAATCCAGCATATCTCACTGAACCGAAGAAGTGGTAGTTAGAAGGGAGTTAGAGCTGCAAGCAGTTTGGTTTGGGAAATTAGACGCGAAATGAAACTGCAAATGCCTTCCAACAGGCTTGGAAAAGTGTGTTCTATATCTCTGCCAAACAGACGCCCCGGAGGTTGAGCTTTCAGAAGCAAGTTTAACTCTAAGGGAGGAAGCAGCAGAATGTGCCTCTCACATCTAGCCTGTAGGAATTCAGGTTGGCAAGTTCTATGGGGAAGCCCATTGCTGCCTATGGTGGAAACGGCATGGGAGATTTCAGTTTCAAAATCTCTGTGAAAAAGCGTCAGAGAAGCTTCTCCGTTTAGAATCCAGCATATCTCACTGAACCGAAGAAGTGGTAGTTAGAAGGCAGTTAGAGCTGCAAGCAGTTTGGTTTGGGAAATTAGACGCGAAATGAAACTGCAAATGCCTTCCAACGGGCTTGGAAAAGTGTGTTCTATATCTCTGCCAAACAGACTCCCTGGAGGTTGAGCTTTCAGAAGCTAGTTTAACTCTAAGGGAGGAAGCAGCAGAATGTGCCTCTCACATCTAGCCTGTAGGAATTCAGGTTGGCAAGTTCTAAGGGGAAGCCCATTGCTGCCTATGGTGGAAACGGCATGGGAGATTTCAGTTTCAAAATCTCTGTGAAAAACCGTCAGAGAAGCTTCTCCGTTTAGAATCCAGCATATCTCACTGAACCGAAGAAGTGGTAGTTAGAAGGGAGTTAGAGCTGCAAGCAGTTTGGTTTGGGAAATTAGACGCGAAATTAAACTGCAAATGCCTTCCAACAGGCTTGGAAAAGTGTGTTCTATATCTCTGCCAAACAGACTCCCCGGAGGTTGAGCTTTCAGAAGCAAGTTTAACTCTAAGGGAGGAAGCAGCAGAATGTGCCTCTCACATCTAGCCTGTAGGAATTCAGGTTGGCAAGTTCTATGGGGAAGCCCATTGCTGCCTATGGTGGAAACAGCATGGGAAGTTTCAGTTTCAAAATCTCTGTGAAAAAGCGTCAGAGAAGCTTCTCCGTTTAGAATCCAGCATATCTCACTGAACCGAAGAAGTGGTAGTTAGAAGGGAGTTAGAGCTGCAAGCAGTTTGGTTTGGGAAATTAGATGCGAAATGACACTGCAAAGGCCTTCCAACAGGCTTGGAAAAGTGTGTTCTATATCTCTGCCAAACAGACTCCCCAGAGGTTGAGCTTTCAGAAGCAAGCTTAACTCTTAGGGAGGAAGCAGCAGAATGTGCCTCTCACATCTAGCCTGTAGGAATTCAGGTTGGCAAGTTCTATGGGGAAGCCCATTGCTGCCTATGGTGGAAACGGCATGGGAGATTTCAGTTTCAAAATCTCTGTGAAAAAGCGTCAGAGAAGCTTCTCCGTTTAGAATCCAGCATATCTCACTGAACCGAATAGTGGTAGTTAGAAGGGAGTTAGAGCTGCAAGCAGTTTGGTTTGGGAAATTAGATGCGAAATGACACTGCAAAGGCCTTCCAACAGGCTTGGAAAAGTGTGTTCTATATCTCTGCCAAACAGACTCCCCGGAGGTTGAGCTTTCAGAAGCAAGCTTAACTCTTAGGGAGGAAGCAGCAGAATGTGCCTCTCACATCTAGCCTGTAGGAATTCAGGTTGGCAAGTTCTATGGGGAAGCCCATTGCTGCCTATGGTGGAAACGGCATGGGAGATTTCAGTTTCAAAATCTCTGTGAAAAAGCGTCAGAGAAGCTTCTCCGTTTAGAATCCAGCATATCTCACTGAACCGAAGAAGTGGTAGTTAGAAGGGAGTTAGAGCTGCAAGCAGTTTGGTTTGGGAAATTAGACGCGAAATGAAACTGCAAATGCCTTCCAACAGGCTTGGAAAAGTTTGTTCTATATCTCTGCCAAACAAACTCCCCGGAGGTTGAGGTTTCAGAAGCAAGTTTAACTCTAAGGGAGGAAGCAGCAGAATGTGCCTCTCACATCTAGCCTGTAGGAATTCAGGTTGGCAAGTTCTATGGGGAAGCCCATTGCTGCCTATGGTGGAAACGGCATGGGAGATTTCAGTTTCAAAATCTCTGTGAAAAAGCGTCAGAGAAGCTTCTCCGTTTAGAATCCAGCATATCTCACTGAACCGAAGAAGTGGTAGTTAGAAGGCAGTTAGAGCTGCCAGCAGTTTGGTTTGGGAAATTAGACGCGAAATGAAACTGCAAATGCCTTCCAACAGGCTTGGAAAAGTGTGTTCTATATCTCTGCCAAACAGACTCCCTGGAGGTTGAGCTTTCAGAAGCTAGTTTAACTCTAAGGGAGGAAGCAGCAGAATGTGCCTCTCACATCTAGCCTGTAGGAATTCAGGTTGGCAAGTTCTATGGGGAAGCCTATTGGCGCCTTCGTTGGAAACGGGTTTGGAAATTTCAGTTTCAAAATCTCTGTGAAAAAGCGTCAGAGAAGCTTCTCCGTTTAGAATCCAGCATATCTCACTGAACCGAAGAAGTGGTAGTTAGAAGGGAGTTAGAGCTGCAAGCAGTTTGGTTTGGGAAATTAGACGCGAAATGAAACTGCAAATGCCTTCCAACAGGCTTGGAAAAGTGTGTTCTATATCTCTGCCAAACAAAATCCCCGGAGGTTGAGCTTTCAGAAGCAAGTTTAACTCTAAGGGAGGAAGCAGCAGAATGTGCCTCTCACATCTAGCCTGTAGGAATTCAGGTTGGCAAGTTCTATGGGGAAGCCCATTGCTGCCTATGGTGGAAACGGCATGGGAGATTTCAGTTTCAAAATCTCTGTGAAAAAGCGTCAGAGAAGCTTCTCCGTTTAGAATCCAGCATATCTCACTGAACCGAAGAAGTGGTAGTTAGAAGGCAGTTAGAGCTGCAAGCAGTTTGGTTTGGGAAATTAGACGCGAAATGAAACTGCAAATGCCTTCCAACAGGCTTGGAAAAGTGTGTTCTATATCTCTGCCAAACAAACTCCCCGGAGGTTGAGCTTTCAGAAGCTAGTTTAACTCTAAGGGAGGAAGCAGCAGAATGTGCCTCTCACATCTAGCCTGTAGGAATTCAGGTTGGCAAGTTCTATGGGGAAGCCCATTGGCGCCTTCGTTGGAAACGGGTTTGGAAATTTCAGTTTCAAAATCTCTGTGAAAAAGCGTCAGAGAAGCTTCTCCGTTTAGAATCCAGCATATCTCACTGAACCGAAGAAGTGGTAGTTAGAAGGCAGTTAGAGCTGCAAGCAGTTTGGTTTGGGAAATTAGACGCGAAATGAAACTGCAAATGCCTTCCAACAGGCTTGGAAAAGTGTGTTCTATATCTCTGCCAAACAAACTCCCCGGAGGTTGAGCTTTCAGAAGCAAGTTTAACTCTAAGGGAGGAAGCAGCAGAATGTGCCTCTCACATCTAGCCTTTAGGAATTCAGGTTGGCCAGTTCTATGGGGAAGCCCATTGCTGCCTATGGTGGAAACGGCATGGGAGATTTGAGTTTCAAAATCTCTGTGAAAAAGCGTCAGAGAAGCTTCTCCGTTTAGAATCCAGCATATCTCACTGAACCGAAGAAGTGGTAGTTAGAAGGGAGTTAGAGCTGCAAGCAGTTTGGTTTGGGAAATTAGATGCGAAATGACACTGCAAAGGCATTCCAACAGGCTTGGAAAAGTGTGTTCTATATCTCTGCCAAACAGACTCCCCGGAGGTTGAGCTTTCAGAAGCAAGCTTAACTGTTAGGGAGGAAGCAGCAGAATGTGCCTCTCACATCTAGCCAGTAGGAATTCAGGTTGGCAAGTTCTATGGGGAAGCCCATTGCTGCCTATGGTGGAAACGGCATGGGAGATTTCAGTTTCAAAATCTCTGTGAAAAAGCGTCAGAGAAGCTTCTCCGTTTAGAATAAAGCATATCTCACTGAACCGAAGAAGTGGTAGTTAGAAGGCAGTTAGAGCTGCAAGCAGTTTGGTTTGGGAAATTAGACGCGAAATGAAACTGCAAATGCCTTCCAACGGGCTTAGAAAAGTGTGTTCTATATCTCTGCCAAACAGACTCCCCGGAGGTTGAGCTTTCAGAAGCTAGTTTAACTCTAAGGGAGGAAGCAGCAGAATGTGCCTCTCACATCTAGCCTGTAGGAATTCAGGTTGGCAAGTTCTATGGGGAAGCCCATTGCTGCCTATGGTGGAAACGGCATGGGAGATTTCAGTTTCAAAATCTCTGTGAAAAACCGTCAGAGAAGCTTCTCCGTTTAGAATCCAGCATATCTCACTGAACCGAAGAAGTGGTAGTTAGAAGGGAGTTAGAGCTGCAAGCAGTTTGGTTTGGGAAATTAGACGCGAAATGAAACTGCAAATGCCTTCCAACAGGCTTGGAAAAGTGTGTTCTATATCTCTGCCAAACAGACGCCCCGGAGGTTGAGCTTTCAGAAGCAAGTTTAACTCTAAGGGAGGAAGCAGCAGAATGTGCCTCTCACATCTAGCATGTAGGAATTCAGGTTGGCAAGTTCTATGGGGAAGCCCATTGCTGCCTATGGTGGAAACGGCATGGGAGATTTCAGTTTCAAAATCTCTGTGAAAAAGCGTCAGAGAAGCTTCTCCGTTTAGAATCCAGCATATCTCACTGAACCGAAGAAGTGGTAGTTAGAAGGGAGTTAGAGCTGCAAGCAGTTTGGTTTGGGAAATTAGATGCGAAATGACACTGCAAAGGCCTTCCAACAGGCTTGGAAAAGTGTGTTCTATATCTCTGCCAAACAGACTCCCTAGAGGTTGAGCTTTCAGAAGCAAGCTTAACTCTTAGGGAGGAAGCAGCAGATTGTGCCTCTCACATCTAGCCTGTAGGAATTCAGGTTGGCAAGTTCTATGGGGAAGCCCATTGCTGCCTATGGTGGAAACGGCATGGGAGATTTCAGTTTCAAAATCTCTGTGAAAAAGCGTCAGAGAAGCTTCTCCGTTTAGAATCCAGCATATCTCACTGAACCGAAGAAGTGGTAGTTAGAAGGGAGTTAGAGCTGCAAGCAGTTTGGTTTGGGAAATTAGATGCGAAATGACACTGCAAAGGCCTTCCAACAGGCTTGGAAAAGTGTGTTCTATATCTCTGCCAAACAGACTCCCCGGAGGTTGAGCTTTCAGAAGCAAGCTTAACTCTTAGGGAGGAAGCAGCAGAATGTGCCTCTCACATCTAGCCTGTAGGAATTCAGGTTGGCAAGTTCTATGGGGAAGCCCATTGCTGCCTATGGTGGAAACGGCATGGGAGATTTCAGTTTCAAAATCTCTGTGAAAAAGCGTCAGAGAAGCTTCTCCGTTTAGAATCCAGCATATCTCACTGAACCGAAGAAGTGGTAGTTAGAAGGGAGTTAGAGCTGCAAGCAGTTTGGTTTGGGAAATTAGACGCGAAATGAAACTGCAAATGCCTTCCAACAGGCTTGGAAAAGTGTGTTCTATATCTCTGCCAAACAAACTCCCCGGAGGTTGAGCTTTCAGAAGCAAGTTTAACTCTAAGGGAGGAAGCAGCAGAATGTGCCTCTCACATCTAGCCTGTAGGAATTCAGGTTTGCAAGTTCTTTGGGGAAGCCCATTGCTGCCTATGGTGGAAACGGCATGGGAGATTTCAGTTTCAAAATCTCTGTGAAAAAGCGTCAGAGAAGCTTCTCCGTTTAGAATCCAGCATATCTCACTGAACCGAAGAAGTGGTAGTTAGAAGGGAGTTAGAGCTGCAAGCAGTTTGGTTTGGGAAATTAGACGCGAAATGAAACTGCAAATGCCTTCCAACAGGCTTGGAAAAGTGTGTTCTATATCTCTGCCAAACAGACTCCCTGGAGGTTAAGCTTTCAGAAGCTAGTTTAACTCTAAGGGAGGAAGCAGCAGAATGTGCCTCTCACATCTAGCCTGTAGGAATTCAGGTTGGCAAGTTCTATGGGGAAGCCCATTGGCGCCTTCGTTGGAAACGGGTTTGGAAATTTCAGTTTCAAAATCTCTGTGAAAAAGCGTCAGAGAAGCTTCTCCGTTTAGAATCCAGCATATCTCACTGAACCGAAGAAGTGGTAGTTAGAAGGTAGTTAGAGCTGCTAGCAGTTTGGTTTGGGAAATTAGACGCGAAATGAAACTGCAAAGGCCTTCCAACAGGGTTGGAAAAGTGTGTTCTATATCTCTGCCAAACAAACTCCCCGGAGGTTGAGCTTTCAGAAGCAAGTTTAACTCTAAGGGAGGAAGCAGCAGAATGTGCCTCTCACATCTAGCCTGTAGGAATTCAGGTTGGCAAGTTCTATGGGGAAGCCCATTGCTGCCTATGGTGGAAACGGCATGGGAGATTTCAGTTTCAAAATCTCTGTGAAAAAGCGTCAGAGAAGCTTCTCTGTTTAGAATCCAGCATATCTCCCTGAACCGAAGAAGTGGTAGTTAGAAGGGAGTTAGAGCTGCAAGCAGTTTGGTTTGGGAAATTAGACGCGAAATGAAACTGCAAATGCCTTCCAACAGGCTTGGAAAAGTGTGTTCTATATCTCTGCCAAGCAAACTCCCCGGAGGTTGAGCTTTCAGAAGCTAGTTTAACTCTAAGGGAGGAAGCAGCAGAATGTGCCTCTCACATCTAGCCTGTAGGAATTCAGGTTGGCAAGTTCTATGGGGAAGCCCATTGGCGCCTTCGTTGGAAACGGGTTTGGAAATTTCAGTTTCAAAATCTCTGTGGAAAAGCGTCAGAGAAGCTTCTCCGTTTAGAATCCAGCATATCTCACTGAACCGAAGAAGTGGTAGTTAGAAGGGAGTTAGAGCTGCAAGCAGTTTGGTTTGGGAAATTAGATGCGAAATGACACTGCAAAGGCCTTCCAACAGGCTTGGAAAAGTGTGTTCTATATCTCTGCCAAACAGACTCCCCGGAGGTTGAGCTTTCAGAAGCAAGCTTAACTCTTAGGGAGGAAGCAGCAGAATGTGCCTCTCACATCTAGCCTGTAGGAATTCAGGTTGGCAAGTTCTATGGGGAAGCCCATTGCTGCCTATGGTGGAAACGGCATGGGAGATTTCAGTTTCAAAATCTCTGTGAAAAAGCGTCAGAGAAGCTTCTCCGTTTAGAATCCAGCATATCTCACTGAACCGAAGAAGTGGTAGTTAGAAGGGAGTTAGAGCTGCAAGCAGTTTGGTTTGGGAAATTAGACGCGAAATTAAACTGCAAATGCCTTCCAACAGGCTTGGAAAAGTGTGTTCTATATCTCTGCCAAACAGACTCCCTGGAGGTTGAGCTTTCAGAAGCTAGTTTAACTCTAAGGGAGGAAGCAGCAGAATGTGCCTCTCACATCTAGCCTGTAGGAATTCAGGTTGGCAAGTTCTATGGGGAAGCCCATTGGCGCCTTCATTGGAAACGGGTTTGGAAATTTCAGTTT
Source organism: Cynocephalus volans (assembly GCF_027409185.1). Lineage (NCBI taxonomy): Eukaryota > Metazoa > Chordata > Mammalia > Dermoptera > Cynocephalidae > Cynocephalus > Cynocephalus volans. Next base: position 844,592 of record NW_026902372.1, on the reverse strand, counting down.
CAAAATCTCTGTGAAAAAGCGTCAGAGAAGCTTCTCCGTTTAGAATCCAGCATATCTCACTGAACCGAAGAAGTGGTAGTTAGAAGGGAGTTAGAGCTGCTAGCAGTTTGGTTTGGGAAATTAGACGCGAAATGAAACTGCAAAGGCCTTCCAACAGGGTTGGAAAAGTGTGTTCTATATCTCTGCCAAACAAACTCCCAGGAGGTTGAGCTTTCAGAAGCAAGTTTAACTCTAAGGGAGGAAGCAGCAGAATGTGCCTCTCACATCTAGCCTGTAGGAATTCAGGTTGGCAAGTTCTATGGGGAAGCCCATTGCTGCCTATGGTGGAAACGGCATGGGAGATTTCAGTTTCAAAATCTCTGTGAAAAAGCGTCAGAGAAGCTTCTCCGTTTAGAATCCAGCATATCTCACTGAACCGAAGAAGTGGTAGTTAGAAGGGAGTTAGAGCTGCAAGCAGTTCGGTTTGGGAAATTAGACGCGAAATGAAACTGCAAATGCCTTCCAACAGGCTTGGAAAAGTGTGTTCTATATCTCTGCCAAACAAACTCCCGGGAGGTTGAGCTTTCAGAAGCTAGTTTAACTCTAAGGGAGGAAGCAGCAGAATGTGCCTCTCACATCTAGCCTGTAGGAATTCAGGTTGGCAAGTTCTATGGGGAAGCCCATTGCTGCCTATGGTGGAAACGGCATGGGAGATTTCAGTTTCAAAATCTCTGTGAAAAACCGTCAGAGAAGCTTCTCCGTTTAGAATCCAGCATATCTCACTGAACCGAAGAAGTGGTAGTTAGAAGGGAGTTAGAGCTGCAAGCAGTTTGGTTTGGGAAATTAGATGCGAAATGACACTGCAAAGGCCTTCCAACAGGCTTGGAAAAGTGTGTTCTATATCTCTGCCAAACAGACTCCCCGGAGGTTGAGCTTTCAGAAGCAAGCTTAACTCTTAGGGAGGAAGCAGCAGAATGTGCCTCTCACATCTAGCCTGTAGGAATTCAGGTTGGCAAGTTCTATGGGGAAGCACATTGCTGCCTATGGTGGAAACGGCATGGGAGATTTCAGTTTCAAAATCTCTGTGAAAAAGCATCAGAGAAGCTTCTCCGTTTAGAATCCAGCATATCTCACTGAACCGAAGAAGTGGTAGTTAGAAGGGAGTTAGAGCTGCAAGCAGTTTGGTTTGGGAAATTAGATGCGAAATGACACTGCAAAGGCCTTCCAACAGGCTTGGAAAAGTGTGTTCTATATCTGTGCCAAACAGAGTCCCCGGAGGTTGAGCTTTCAGAAGCAAGCTTAACTGTTAGGGAGGAAGCAGCAGAATGTGCCTCTCACATCTAGCCTGTAGGAATTCAGGTTGGCAAGTTCTACGGGGAAGCCCATTGCTGCCTATGGTGGAAACGGCATGGGAGATTTCAGTTTCAAAATCTCTGTGAAAAACCGTCAGAGAAGCTTCTCCGTTTAGAATCCAGCATATCTAACTGAACCGAAGAAGTGGTAGTTAGAAGGCAGTTAGAGCTGCAAGCAGTTTGGTTTGGGAAATTAGACGCGAAATGAAACTGCAAATGCCTTCCAACGGGCTTGGAAAAGTGTGTTCTATATCTCTGCCAAACAGACTTCCTGGAGGTTGAGCTTTCAGAAGCTAGTTTAACTCTAAGGGAGGAAGCAGCAGAATGTGCCTCTCACATCTAGCCTGTAGGAATTCAGGTTGGCAAGTTCTAAGGGGAAGCCCATTGCTGCCTATGGTGGAAACGGCATGGGAGATTTCAGTTTCAAAATCTCTGTGAAAAACCGTCAGAGAAGCTTCTCCGTTTAGAATCCAGCATATCTCACTGAACCGAAGAAGTGGTAGTTAGAAGGGAGTTAGAGCTGCAAGCAGTTTGGTTTGGGAAATTAGACGCGAAATTAAACTGCAAATGCCTTCCAACAGGCTTGGAAAAGTGTGTTCTATATCTCTGCCAAACAGACTCCCCGGAGGTTGAGCTTTCAGAAGCAAGTTTAACTCTAAGGGAGGAAGCAGCAGAATGTGCCTCTCACATCTAGCCTGTAGGAATTCAGGTTGGCAAGTTCTATGGGGAAGCCCATTGCTGCCTATGGTGGAAACAGCATGGGAAGTTTCAGTTACAAAATCTCTGTGAAAAAGCGTCAGAGAAGCTTCTCCGTTTAGAATCCAGCATATCTCACTGAACCGAAGAAGTGGTAGTTAGAAGGGAGTTAGAGCTGCAAGCAGTTTGGTTTGGGAAATTAGATGCGAAATGACACTGCAAAGGCCTTCCAACAGGCTTGGAAAAGTGTGTTCTATATCTCTGCCAAACAGACTCCCCAGAGGTTGAGCTTTCAGAAGCAAGCTTAACTCTTAGGGAGGAAGCAGCAGAATGTGCCTCTCACATCTAGCCTGTAGGAATTCAGGTTGGCAAGTTCTATGGGGAAGCCCATTGCTGCCTATGGTGGAAACGGCATGGGAGATTTCAGTTTCAAAATCTCTGTGAAAAAGCGTCAGAGAAGCTTCTCCGTTTAGAATCCAGCATATCTCACTGAACCGAAGAAGTGGTAGTTAGAAGGCAGTTAGAGCTGCAAGCAGTATGGTTTGGGAAATTAGACGCGAAATGAAACTGCAAATGCCTTCCAACAGGCTTGGAAAAGTGTGTTCTATATCTCTGCCAAACAAACTCCCCGGAGGTTGAGCTTTCTGAAGCAAGTTTAACTCTAAGGGAGGAAGCAGCAGAATGTGCCTCTCACATCTAGCCTTTAGGAATTCAGGTTGGCAAGTTCTATGGGGAAGCCCATTGCTGCCTATGGTGGAAACGGCATGGGAGATTTGAGTTTCAAAATCTCTGTGAAAAAGCGTCAGAGAAGCTTCTCCGTTTAGAATCCAGCATATCTCACTGAACCGAAGAAGTGGTAGTTAGAAGGGAGTTAGAGCTGCAAGCAGTTTGGTTTGGGAAATTAGATGCGAAATGACACTGCAAAGGCCTTCCAACAGGCTTGGAAAAGTGTGTTCTATATCTCTGCCAAACAGAGTCCCCGGAGGTTGAGCTTTCAGAAGCAAGCGTAACTGTTAGGGAGGAAGCAGCAGAATGTGCCTCTCACATCTAGCCAGTAGGAATTCAGGTTGGCAAGTTCTACGGGGAAGCCCATTGCTGCCTATGGTGGAAACGGCATGGGAGATTTGAGTTTCAAAATCTCTGTGAAAAAGCGTCAGAGAAGCTTCTCCGTTTAGAATCCAGCATATCTCACTGAACCGAAGAAGTGGTAGTTAGAAGGCAGTTAGAGCTGCAAGCAGTTTGGTTTGGGAAATTAGACGCGAAATGAAACTGCAAATGCCTTCCAACGGGCTTGGAAAAGTGTGTTCTATATCTCTGCCAAACAGACTTCCTGGAGGTTGAGCTTTCAGAAGCTAGTTTAACTCTAAGGGAGGAAGCAGCAGAATGTGCCTCTCACATCTAGCCTGTAGGAATTCAGGTTGGCAAGTTCTAAGGGGAAGCCCATTGCTGCCTATGGTGGAAACGGCATGGGAGATTTCAGTTTCAAAATCTCTGTGAAAAACCGTCAGAGAAGCTTCTCCGTTTAGAATCCAGCATATCTCACTGAACCGAAGAAGTGGTAGTTAGAAGGGAGTTAGAGCTGCAAGCAGTTTGGTTTGGGAAATTAGACGCGAAATTAAACTGCAAATGCCTTCCAACAGGCTTGGAAAAGTGTGTTCTATATCTCTGCCAAACAGACTCCCTGGAGGTTGAGCTTTCAGAAGCTAGTTTAACTCTAAGGGAGGAAGCAGCAGAATGTGCCTCTCACATCTAGCCTGTAGGAATTCAGGTTGGCAAGTTCTATGGGGAAGCCCATTGCTGCCTATGGTGGAAACGGCATGGGAGATTTCAGTTTCAAAATCTCTGTGAAAAACCGTCAGAGAAGCTTCTCCGTTTAGAATCCAGCATATCTCACTGAACCGAAGAAGTGGTAGTTAGAAGGGAGTTAGAGCTGCAAGCAGTTTGGTTTGGGAAATTAGACGCGAAATTAAACTGCAAATGCCTTCCAACAGGCTTGGAAAAGTGTGTTCTATATCTCTGCCAAACAGACTCCCCGGAGGTTGAGCTTTCAGAAGCAAGTTTAACTCTAAGGGAGGAAGCAGCAGAATGTGCCTCTCACATCTAGCCTGTAGGAATTCAGGTTGGCAAGTTCTATGGGGAAGCCCATTGCTGCCTATGGTGGAAACAGCATGGGAAGTTTCAGTTTCAAAATCTCTGTGAAAAAGCGTCAGAGAAGCTTCTCCGTTTAGAATCCAGCATATCTCACTGAACCGAAGAAGTGGTAGTTAGAAGGGAGTTAGAGCTGCAAGCAGTTTGGTTTGGGAAATTAGATGCGAAATGACACTGCAAAGGCCTTCCAACAGGCTTGGAAAAGTGTGTTCTATATCTCTGCCAAACAGACTCCCCAGAGGTTGAGCTTTCAGAAGCAAGCTTAACTCTTAGGGAGGAAGCAGCAGAATGTGCCTCTCACATCTAGCCAGTAGGAATTCAGGTTGGCAAGTTCTATGGGGAAGCCCATTGCTGCCTATGGTGGAAACGGCATGGGAGATTTCAGTTTCAAAATCTCTGTGAAAAAGCGTCAGAGAAGCTTCTCCGTTTAGAATCCAGCATATCTCACTGAACCGAAGAAGTGGTAGTTAGAAGGGAGTTAGAGCTGCAAGCAGTTTGGTTTGGGAAATTAGATGCGAAATGACACTGCAAAGGCCTTCCAACAGGCTTGGAAAAGTGTGTTCTATATCTCTGCCAAACAGACTCCCCGGAGGTTGAGCTTTCAGAAGCAAGCTTAACTCTTAGGGAGGAAGCAGCAGAATGTGCCTCTCACATCTAGCCTGTAGGAATTCAGGTTGGCAAGTTCTATGGGGAAGCCCATTGCTGCCTATGGTGGAAACGGCATGGGAGATTTCAGTTTCAAAATCTCTGTGAAAAAGCGTCAGAGAAGCTTCTCCGTTTAGAATCCAGCATATCTCACTGAACCGAAGAAGTGGTAGTTAGAAGGGAGTTAGAGCTGCAAGCAGTTTGGTTTGGGAAATTAGACGCGAAATGAAACTGCAAATGCCTTCCAACAGGCTTGGAAAAGTTTGTTCTATATCTCTGCCAAACAAACTCCCCGGAGGTTGAGGTTTCAGAAGCAAGTTTAACTCTAAGGGAGGAAGCAGCAGAATGTGCCTCTCACATCTAGCCTGTAGGAATTCAGGTTGGCAAGTTCTATGGGGAAGCCCATTGCTGCCTATGGTGGAAACGGCATGGGAGATTTCAGTTTCAAAATCTCTGTGAAAAAGCGTCAGAGAAGCTTCTCCGTTTAGAATCCAGCATATCTCACTGAACCGAAGAAGTGGTAGTTAGAAGGCAGTTAGAGCTGCCAGCAGTTTGGTTTGGGAAATTAGACGCGAAATGAAACTGCAAATGCCTTCCAACAGGCTTGGAAAAGTGTGTTCTATATCTCTGCCAAACAGACTCCCTGGAGGTTGAGCTTTCAGAAGCTAGTTTAACTCTAAGGGAGGAAGCAGCAGAATGTGCCTCTCACATCTAGCCTGTAGGAATTCAGGTTGGCAAGTTCTATGGGGAAGCCTATTGGCGCCTTCGTTGGAAACGGGTTTGGAAATTTCAGTTTCAAAATCTCTGTGAAAAAGCGTCAGAGAAGCTTCTCCGTTTAGAATCCAGCATATCTCACTGAACCGAAGAAGTGGTAGTTAGAAGGGAGTTAGAGCTGCAAGCAGTTTGGTTTGGGAAATTAGACGCGAAATGAAACTGCAAATGCCTTCCAACAGGCTTGGAAAAGTGTGTTCTATATCTCTGCCAAACAAAATCCCCGGAGGTTGAGCTTTCAGAAGCAAGTTTAACTCTAAGGGAGGAAGCAGCAGAATGTGCCTCTCACATCTAGCCTGTAGGAATTCAGGTTGGCAAGTTCTATGGGGAAGCCCATTGGCGCCTTCGTTGGAAACGGGTTTGGAAATTTCAGTTTCAAAATCTCTGTGAAAAAGCGTCAGAGAAGCTTCTCCGTTTAGAATCCAGCATATCTCACTGAACCGAAGAAGTGGTAGTTAGAAGGCAGTTAGAGCTGCAAGCAGTTTGGTTTGGGAAATTAGACGCGAAATGAAACTGCAAATGCCTTCCAACAGGCTTGGAAAAGTGTGTTCTATATCTCTGCCAAACAAACTCCCCGGAGGTTGAGCTTTCAGAAGCAAGTTTAACTCTAAGGGAGGAAGCAGCAGAATGTGCCTCTCACATCTAGCCTTTAGGAATTCAGGTTGGCAAGTTCTATGGGGAAGCCCATTGCTGCCTATGGTGGAAACGGCATGGGAGATTTGAGTTTCAAAATCTCTGTGAAAAAGCGTCAGAGAAGCTTCTCCGTTTAGAATCCAGCATATCTCACTGAACCGAAGAAGTGGTAGTTAGAAGGGAGTTAGAGCTGCAAGCAGTTTGGTTTGGGAAATTAGATGCGAAATGACACTGCAAAGGCATTCCAACAGGCTTGGAAAAGTGTGTTCTATATCTCTGCCAAACAGACTCCCCGGAGGTTGAGCTTTCAGAAGCAAGCTTAACTGTTAGGGAGGAAGCAGCAGAATGTGCCTCTCACATCTAGCCAGTAGGAATTCAGGTTGGCAAGTTCTATGGGGAAGCCCATTGCTGCCTATGGTGGAAACGGCATGGGAGATTTCAGTTTCAAAATCTCTGTGAAAAAGCGTCAGAGAAGCTTCTCCGTTTAGAATAAAGCATATCTCACTGAACCGAAGAAGTGGTAGTTAGAAGGCAGTTAGAGCTGCAAGCAGTTTGGTTTGGGAAATTAGACGCGAAATGAAACTGCAAATGCCTTCCAACAGGCTTGGAAAAGTGTGTTCTATATCTCTGCCAAACAGACGCCCCGGAGGTTGAGCTTTCAGAAGCAAGTTTAACTCTAAGGGAGGAAGCAGCAGAATGTGCCTCTCACATCTAGCCTGTAGGAATTCAGGTTGGCAAGTTCTATGGGGAAGCCCATTGCTGCCTATGGTGGAAACGGCATGGGAGATTTCAGTTTCAAAATCTCTGTGAAAAAGCGTCAGAGAAGCTTCTCCGTTTAGAATCCAGCATATCTCACTGAACCGAAGAAGTGGTAGTTAGAAGGCAGTTAGAGCTGCAAGCAGTTTGGTTTGGGAAATTAGACGCGAAATGAAACTGCAAATGCCTTCCAACGGGCTTGGAAAAGTGTGTTCTATATCTCTGCCAAACAGACTCCCTGGAGGTTGAGCTTTCAGAAGCTAGTTTAACTCTAAGGAGGAAGCAGCAGAATGTGCCTCTCACATCTAGCCTGTAGGAATTCAGGTTGGCAAGTTCTAAGGGGAAGCCCATTGCTGCCTATGGTGGAAACGGCATGGGAGATTTCAGTTTCAAAATCTCTGTGAAAAACCGTCAGAGAAGCTTCTCCGTTTAGAATCCAGCATATCTCACTGAACCGAAGAAGTGGTAGTTAGAAGGGAGTTAGAGCTGCAAGCAGTTTGGTTTGGGAAATTAGACGCGAAATTAAACTGCAAATGCCTTCCAACAGGCTTGGAAAAGTGTGTTCTATATCTCTGCCAAACAGACTCCCTGGAGGTTGAGCTTTCAGAAGCTAGTTTAACTCTAAGGGAGGAAGCAGCAGAATGTGCCTCTCACATCTAGCCTGTAGGAATTCAGGTTGGCAAGTTCTATGGGGAAGCCCATTGCTGCCTATGGTGGAAACGGCATGGGAGATTTCAGTTTCAAAATCTCTGTGAAAAACCGTCAGAGAAGCTTCTCCGTTTAGAATCCAGCATATCTCACTGAACCGAAGAAGTGGTAGTTAGAAGGGAGTTAGAGCTGCAAGCAGTTTGGTTTGGGAAATTAGACGCGAAATTAAACTGCAAATGCCTTCCAACAGGCTTGGAAAAGTTTGTTCTATATCTCTGCCAAACAAACTCCCCGGAGGTTGAGCTTTCAGAAGCAAGTTTAACTCTAAGGGAGGAAGCAGCAGAATGTGCCTCTCACATCTAGCCTGTAGGAATTCAGGTTGGCAAGTTCTATGGGGAAGCCTATTGGCGCCTTCGTTGGAAACGGGTTTGGAAATTTCAGTTTCAAAATCTCTGTGAAAAAGCGTCAGAGAAGCTTCTCCGTTTAGAATCCAGCATATCTCACTGAACCGAAGAAGTGGTAGTTAGAAGGGAGTTAGAGCTGCAAGCAGTTTGGTTTGGGAAATTAGACGCGAAATGAAACTGCAAATGCCTTCCAACAGGCTTGGAAAAGTGTGTTCTATATCTCTGCCAAACAAAATCCCCGGAGGTTGAGCTTTCAGAAGCAAGTTTAACTCTAAGGGAGGAAGCAGCAGAATGTGCCTCTCACATCTAGCCTGTAGGAATTCAGGTTGGCAAGTTCTATGGGGAAGCCCATTGGCGCCTTCGTTGGAAACGGGTTTGGAAATTTCAGTTTCAAAATCTCTGTGAAAAAGCGTCAGAGAAGCTTCTCCGTTTAGAATCCAGCATATCTCACTGAACCGAAGAAGTGGTAGTTAGAAGGCAGTTAGAGCTGCAAGCAGTTTGGTTTGGGAAATTAGACGCGAAATGAAACTGCAAATGCCTTCCAACAGGCTTGGAAAAGTGTGTTCTATATCTCTGCCAAACAAACTCCCCGGAGGTTGAGCTTTCAGAAGCAAGTTTAACTCTAAGGGAGGAAGCAGCAGAATGTGCCTCTCACATCTAGCCTTTAGGAATTCAGGTTGGCAAGTTCTATGGGGAAGCCCATTGCTGCCTATGGTGGAAACGGCATGGGAGATTTGAGTTTCAAAATCTCTGTGAAAAAGCGTCAGAGAAGCTTCTCCGTTTAGAATCCAGCATATCTCACTGAACCGAAGAAGTGGTAGTTAGAAGGGAGTTAGAGCTGCAAGCAGTTTGGTTTGGGAAATTAGATGCGAAATGACACTGCAAAGGCATTCCAACAGGCTTGGAAAAGTGTGTTCTATATCTCTGCCAAACAGACTCCCCGGAGGTTGAGCTTTCAGAAGCAAGCTTAACTGTTAGGGAGGAAGCAGCAGAATGTGCCTCTCACATCTAGCCAGTAGGAATTCAGGTTGGCAAGTTCTATGGGGAAGCCCATTGCTGCCTATGGTGGAAACGGCATGGGAGATTTCAGTTTCAAAATCTCTGTGAAAAAGCGTCAGAGAAGCTTCTCCGTTTAGAATAAAGCATATCTCACTGAACCGAAGAAGTGGTAGTTAGAAGGCAGTTAGAGCTGCAAGCAGTTTGGTTTGGGAAATTAGACGCGAAATGAAACTGCAAATGCCTTCCAACGGGCTTGGAAAAGTGTGTTCTATATCTCTGCCAAACAGACTCCCCGGAGGTTGAGCTTTCAGAAGCTAGTTTAACTCTAAGGGAGGAAGCAGCAGAATGTGCCTCTCACATCTAGCCTGTAGGAATTCAGGTTGGCAAGTTCTATGGGGAAGCCCATTGCTGCCTATGGTGGAAACGGCATGGGAGATTTCAGTTTCAAAATCTCTGTGAAAAAGCGTCAGAGAAGCTTCTCCGTTTAGAATCCAGCATATCTCACTGAACCGAAGAAGTGGTAGTTAGAAGGGAGTTAGAGCTGCAAGCAGTTTGGTTTGGGAAATTAGACGCGAAATGAAACTGCAAATGCCTTCCAACAGGCTTGGAAAAGTGTGTTCTATATCTCTGCCAAACAGACGCCCCGGAGGTTGAGCTTTCAGAAGCAAGTTTAACTCTAAGGGAGGAAGCAGCAGAATGTGCCTCTCACATCTAGCCTGTAGGAATTCAGGTTGGCAAGTTCTATGGGGAAGCCCATTGCTGCCTATGGTGGAAACGGCATGGGAGATTTCAGTTTCAAAATCTCTGTGAAAAAGCGTCAGAGAAGCTTCTCCGTTTAGAATCCAGCATATCTCACTGAACCGAAGAAGTGGTAGTTAGAAGGCAGTTAGAGCTGCAAGCAGTTTGGTTTGGGAAATTAGACGCGAAATGAAACTGCAAATGCCTTCCAACAGGCTTGGAAAAGTGTGTTCTATATCTCTGCCAAACAGACTCCCTGGAGGTTGAGCTTTCAGAAGCTAGTTTAACTCTAAGGGAGGAAGCAGCAGAATGTGCCTCTCACATCTAGCCTGTAGGAATTCAGGTTGGCAAGTTCTAAGGGGAAGCCCATTGCTGCCTATGGTGGAAACGGCATGGGAGATTTCAGTTTCAAAATCTCTGTGAAAAACCGTCAGAGAAGCTTCTCCGTTTAGAATCCAGCATATCTCACTGAACCGAAGAAGTGGTAGTTAGAAGGGAGTTAGAGCTGCAAGCAGTTTGGTTTGGGAAATTAGACGCGAAATTAAACTGCAAATGCCTTCCAACAGGCTTGGAAAAGTGTGTTCTATATCTCTGCCAAACAGACTCCCCGGAGGTTGAGCTTTCAGAAGCAAGTTTAACTCTAAGGGAGGAAGCAGCAGAATGTGCCTCTCACATCTAGCCTGTAGGAATTCAGGTTGGCAAGTTCTATGGGGAAGCCCATTGCTGCCTATGGTGGAAACAGCATGGGAAGTTTCAGTTTCAAAATCTCTGTGAAAAAGCGTCAGAGAAGCTTCTCCGTTTAGAATCCAGCATATCTCACTGAACCGAAGAAGTGGTAGTTAGAAGGGAGTTAGAGCTGCAAGCAGTTTGGTTTGGGAAATTAGATGCGAAATGACACTGCAAAGGCCTTCCAACAGGCTTGGAAAAGTGTGTTCTATATCTCTGCCAAACAGACTCCCCAGAGGTTGAGCTTTCAGAAGCAAGCTTAACTCTTAGGGAGGAAGCAGCAGAATGTGCCTCTCACATCTAGCCTGTAGGAATTCAGGTTGGCAAGTTCTATGGGGAAGCCCATTGCTGCCTATGGTGGAAACGGCATGGGAGATTTCAGTTTCAAAATCTCTGTGAAAAAGCGTCAGAGAAGCTTCTCCGTTTAGAATCCAGCATATCTCACTGAACCGAATAGTGGTAGTTAGAAGGGAGTTAGAGCTGCAAGCAGTTTGGTTTGGGAAATTAGATGCGAAATGACACTGCAAAGGCCTTCCAACAGGCTTGGAAAAGTGTGTTCTATATCTCTGCCAAACAGACTCCCCGGAGGTTGAGCTTTCAGAAGCAAGCTTAACTCTTAGGGAGGAAGCAGCAGAATGTGCCTCTCACATCTAGCCTGTAGGAATTCAGGTTGGCAAGTTCTATGGGGAAGCCCATTGCTGCCTATGGTGGAAACGGCATGGGAGATTTCAGTTTCAAAATCTCTGTGAAAAAGCGTCAGAGAAGCTTCTCCGTTTAGAATCCAGCATATCTCACTGAACCGAAGAAGTGGTAGTTAGAAGGGAGTTAGAGCTGCAAGCAGTTTGGTTTGGGAAATTAGACGCGAAATGAAACTGCAAATGCCTTCCAACAGGCTTGGAAAAGTTTGTTCTATATCTCTGCCAAACAAACTCCCCGGAGGTTGAGGTTTCAGAAGCAAGTTTAACTCTAAGGGAGGAAGCAGCAGAATGTGCCTCTCACATCTAGCCTGTAGGAATTCAGGTTGGCAAGTTCTATGGGGAAGCCCATTGCTGCCTATGGTGGAAACGGCATGGGAGATTTCAGTTTCAAAATCTCTGTGAAAAAGCGTCAGAGAAGCTTCTCCGTTTAGAATCCAGCATATCTCACTGAACCGAAGAAGTGGTAGTTAGAAGGCAGTTAGAGCTGCCAGCAGTTTGGTTTGGGAAATTAGACGCGAAATGAAACTGCAAATGCCTTCCAACAGGCTTGGAAAAGTGTGTTCTATATCTCTGCCAAACAGACTCCCTGGAGGTTGAGCTTTCAGAAGCTAGTTTAACTCTAAGGGAGGAAGCAGCAGAATGTGCCTCTCACATCTAGCCTGTAGGAATTCAGGTTGGCAAGTTCTATGGGGAAGCCTATTGGCGCCTTCGTTGGAAACGGGTTTGGAAATTTCAGTTTCAAAATCTCTGTGAAAAAGCGTCAGAGAAGCTTCTCCGTTTAGAATCCAGCATATCTCACTGAACCGAAGAAGTGGTAGTTAGAAGGGAGTTAGAGCTGCAAGCAGTTTGGTTTGGGAAATTAGACGCGAAATGAAACTGCAAATGCCTTCCAACAGGCTTGGAAAAGTGTGTTCTATATCTCTGCCAAACAAAATCCCCGGAGGTTGAGCTTTCAGAAGCAAGTTTAACTCTAAGGGAGGAAGCAGCAGAATGTGCCTCTCACATCTAGCCTGTAGGAATTCAGGTTGGCAAGTTCTATGGGGAAGCCCATTGCTGCCTATGGTGGAAACGGCATGGGAGATTTCAGTTTCAAAATCTCTGTGAAAAAGCGTCAGAGAAGCTTCTCCGTTTAGAATCCAGCATATCTCACTGAACCGAAGAAGTGGTAGTTAGAAGGCAGTTAGAGCTGCAAGCAGTTTGGTTTGGGAAATTAGACGCGAAATGAAACTGCAAATGCCTTCCAACAGGCTTGGAAAAGTGTGTTCTATATCTCTGCCAAACAAACTCCCCGGAGGTTGAGCTTTCAGAAGCTAGTTTAACTCTAAGGGAGGAAGCAGCAGAATGTGCCTCTCACATCTAGCCTGTAGGAATTCAGGTTGGCAAGTTCTATGGGGAAGCCCATTGGCGCCTTCGTTGGAAACGGGTTTGGAAATTTCAGTTTCAAAATCTCTGTGAAAAAGCGTCAGAGAAGCTTCTCCGTTTAGAATCCAGCATATCTCACTGAACCGAAGAAGTGGTAGTTAGAAGGCAGTTAGAGCTGCAAGCAGTTTGGTTTGGGAAATTAGACGCGAAATGAAACTGCAAATGCCTTCCAACAGGCTTGGAAAAGTGTGTTCTATATCTCTGCCAAACAAACTCCCCGGAGGTTGAGCTTTCAGAAGCAAGTTTAACTCTAAGGGAGGAAGCAGCAGAATGTGCCTCTCACATCTAGCCTTTAGGAATTCAGGTTGGCCAGTTCTATGGGGAAGCCCATTGCTGCCTATGGTGGAAACGGCATGGGAGATTTGAGTTTCAAAATCTCTGTGAAAAAGCGTCAGAGAAGCTTCTCCGTTTAGAATCCAGCATATCTCACTGAACCGAAGAAGTGGTAGTTAGAAGGGAGTTAGAGCTGCAAGCAGTTTGGTTTGGGAAATTAGATGCGAAATGACACTGCAAAGGCATTCCAACAGGCTTGGAAAAGTGTGTTCTATATCTCTGCCAAACAGACTCCCCGGAGGTTGAGCTTTCAGAAGCAAGCTTAACTGTTAGGGAGGAAGCAGCAGAATGTGCCTCTCACATCTAGCCAGTAGGAATTCAGGTTGGCAAGTTCTATGGGGAAGCCCATTGCTGCCTATGGTGGAAACGGCATGGGAGATTTCAGTTTCAAAATCTCTGTGAAAAAGCGTCAGAGAAGCTTCTCCGTTTAGAATAAAGCATATCTCACTGAACCGAAGAAGTGGTAGTTAGAAGGCAGTTAGAGCTGCAAGCAGTTTGGTTTGGGAAATTAGACGCGAAATGAAACTGCAAATGCCTTCCAACGGGCTTAGAAAAGTGTGTTCTATATCTCTGCCAAACAGACTCCCCGGAGGTTGAGCTTTCAGAAGCTAGTTTAACTCTAAGGGAGGAAGCAGCAGAATGTGCCTCTCACATCTAGCCTGTAGGAATTCAGGTTGGCAAGTTCTATGGGGAAGCCCATTGCTGCCTATGGTGGAAACGGCATGGGAGATTTCAGTTTCAAAATCTCTGTGAAAAACCGTCAGAGAAGCTTCTCCGTTTAGAATCCAGCATATCTCACTGAACCGAAGAAGTGGTAGTTAGAAGGGAGTTAGAGCTGCAAGCAGTTTGGTTTGGGAAATTAGACGCGAAATGAAACTGCAAATGCCTTCCAACAGGCTTGGAAAAGTGTGTTCTATATCTCTGCCAAACAGACGCCCCGGAGGTTGAGCTTTCAGAAGCAAGTTTAACTCTAAGGGAGGAAGCAGCAGAATGTGCCTCTCACATCTAGCATGTAGGAATTCAGGTTGGCAAGTTCTATGGGGAAGCCCATTGCTGCCTATGGTGGAAACGGCATGGGAGATTTCAGTTTCAAAATCTCTGTGAAAAAGCGTCAGAGAAGCTTCTCCGTTTAGAATCCAGCATATCTCACTGAACCGAAGAAGTGGTAGTTAGAAGGGAGTTAGAGCTGCAAGCAGTTTGGTTTGGGAAATTAGATGCGAAATGACACTGCAAAGGCCTTCCAACAGGCTTGGAAAAGTGTGTTCTATATCTCTGCCAAACAGACTCCCTAGAGGTTGAGCTTTCAGAAGCAAGCTTAACTCTTAGGGAGGAAGCAGCAGATTGTGCCTCTCACATCTAGCCTGTAGGAATTCAGGTTGGCAAGTTCTATGGGGAAGCCCATTGCTGCCTATGGTGGAAACGGCATGGGAGATTTCAGTTTCAAAATCTCTGTGAAAAAGCGTCAGAGAAGCTTCTCCGTTTAGAATCCAGCATATCTCACTGAACCGAAGAAGTGGTAGTTAGAAGGGAGTTAGAGCTGCAAGCAGTTTGGTTTGGGAAATTAGATGCGAAATGACACTGCAAAGGCCTTCCAACAGGCTTGGAAAAGTGTGTTCTATATCTCTGCCAAACAGACTCCCCGGAGGTTGAGCTTTCAGAAGCAAGCTTAACTCTTAGGGAGGAAGCAGCAGAATGTGCCTCTCACATCTAGCCTGTAGGAATTCAGGTTGGCAAGTTCTATGGGGAAGCCCATTGCTGCCTATGGTGGAAACGGCATGGGAGATTTCAGTTTCAAAATCTCTGTGAAAAAGCGTCAGAGAAGCTTCTCCGTTTAGAATCCAGCATATCTCACTGAACCGAAGAAGTGGTAGTTAGAAGGGAGTTAGAGCTGCAAGCAGTTTGGTTTGGGAAATTAGACGCGAAATGAAACTGCAAATGCCTTCCAACAGGCTTGGAAAAGTGTGTTCTATATCTCTGCCAAACAAACTCCCCGGAGGTTGAGCTTTCAGAAGCAAGTTTAACTCTAAGGGAGGAAGCAGCAGAATGTGCCTCTCACATCTAGCCTGTAGGAATTCAGGTTTGCAAGTTCTTTGGGGAAGCCCATTGCTGCCTATGGTGGAAACGGCATGGGAGATTTCAGTTTCAAAATCTCTGTGAAAAAGCGTCAGAGAAGCTTCTCCGTTTAGAATCCAGCATATCTCACTGAACCGAAGAAGTGGTAGTTAGAAGGGAGTTAGAGCTGCAAGCAGTTTGGTTTGGGAAATTAGACGCGAAATGAAACTGCAAATGCCTTCCAACAGGCTTGGAAAAGTGTGTTCTATATCTCTGCCAAACAGACTCCCTGGAGGTTAAGCTTTCAGAAGCTAGTTTAACTCTAAGGGAGGAAGCAGCAGAATGTGCCTCTCACATCTAGCCTGTAGGAATTCAGGTTGGCAAGTTCTATGGGGAAGCCCATTGGCGCCTTCGTTGGAAACGGGTTTGGAAATTTCAGTTTCAAAATCTCTGTGAAAAAGCGTCAGAGAAGCTTCTCCGTTTAGAATCCAGCATATCTCACTGAACCGAAGAAGTGGTAGTTAGAAGGTAGTTAGAGCTGCTAGCAGTTTGGTTTGGGAAATTAGACGCGAAATGAAACTGCAAAGGCCTTCCAACAGGGTTGGAAAAGTGTGTTCTATATCTCTGCCAAACAAACTCCCCGGAGGTTGAGCTTTCAGAAGCAAGTTTAACTCTAAGGGAGGAAGCAGCAGAATGTGCCTCTCACATCTAGCCTGTAGGAATTCAGGTTGGCAAGTTCTATGGGGAAGCCCATTGCTGCCTATGGTGGAAACGGCATGGGAGATTTCAGTTTCAAAATCTCTGTGAAAAAGCGTCAGAGAAGCTTCTCTGTTTAGAATCCAGCATATCTCCCTGAACCGAAGAAGTGGTAGTTAGAAGGGAGTTAGAGCTGCAAGCAGTTTGGTTTGGGAAATTAGACGCGAAATGAAACTGCAAATGCCTTCCAACAGGCTTGGAAAAGTGTGTTCTATATCTCTGCCAAGCAAACTCCCCGGAGGTTGAGCTTTCAGAAGCTAGTTTAACTCTAAGGGAGGAAGCAGCAGAATGTGCCTCTCACATCTAGCCTGTAGGAATTCAGGTTGGCAAGTTCTATGGGGAAGCCCATTGGCGCCTTCGTTGGAAACGGGTTTGGAAATTTCAGTTTCAAAATCTCTGTGGAAAAGCGTCAGAGAAGCTTCTCCGTTTAGAATCCAGCATATCTCACTGAACCGAAGAAGTGGTAGTTAGAAGGGAGTTAGAGCTGCAAGCAGTTTGGTTTGGGAAATTAGATGCGAAATGACACTGCAAAGGCCTTCCAACAGGCTTGGAAAAGTGTGTTCTATATCTCTGCCAAACAGACTCCCCGGAGGTTGAGCTTTCAGAAGCAAGCTTAACTCTTAGGGAGGAAGCAGCAGAATGTGCCTCTCACATCTAGCCTGTAGGAATTCAGGTTGGCAAGTTCTATGGGGAAGCCCATTGCTGCCTATGGTGGAAACGGCATGGGAGATTTCAGTTTCAAAATCTCTGTGAAAAAGCGTCAGAGAAGCTTCTCCGTTTAGAATCCAGCATATCTCACTGAACCGAAGAAGTGGTAGTTAGAAGGGAGTTAGAGCTGCAAGCAGTTTGGTTTGGGAAATTAGACGCGAAATGAAACTGCAAATGCCTTCCAACAGGCTTGGAAAAGTGTGTTCTATATCTCTGCCAAACAGACTCCCTGGAGGTTGAGCTTTCAGAAGCTAGTTTAACTCTAAGAGAGGAAGCAGCAGAATGTGCCTCTCACATCTAGCCTGTAGGAATTCAGGTTGGCAAGTTCTATGGGGAAGCCCATTGCTGGCTATGGTGGAAACAGCATGGGAGATTTCAGTTTCAAAATCTCTGTGAAAAAGCATCAGAGAAGCTTCTCCGTTTAGAATCCAGCATATCTCACTGAACCGAAGAAGTGGTAGTTAGAAGGCAGTTAGAGCTGCAAGCAGTTTGGTTTGGGAAATTAGACGCGAAATGAAACTGCAAATGCCTTCCAACAGGCTTGGAAAAGTGTGTTCTATATCTCTGCCAAACAAACTCCCCGGAGGTTGAGCTTTCAGAAGCTAGTTTAACTCTAAGGGAGGAAGCAGCAGAATGTGCCTCTCACATCTAGCCTTTAGGAATTCAGGTTGGCAAGTTCTATGGGGAAGCCTATTGGCGCCTACGTTGGAAACGGCATGGGAGATTTCAGTTTCAAAATCTCTGTGAAAAAGCGTCAGAGAAGCTTCTCCGTTTAGAATCCAGCATATCTCACTGAACCGAAGAAGTGGTAGTTAGAAGGGAGTTAGAGCTGCAAGCAGTTTGGTTTGGGAAATTAGACGCGAAATGAAACTGCAAATGCCTTCCAACAGGCTTGGAAAAGTGTGTTCTATATCTCTGCCAAACAAATTCCCCAGAGGTTGAGCTTTCAGAAGCTAGTTTAACTCTAAGGGAGGAAGCAGCAGAATGTGCCTCTCACATCTAGCCTGTAGGAATTCAGGTTGGCAAGTTCTATGGGGAAGCCCATTGGCGCCTTCGTTGGAAACGGGTTTGGAAATTTCAGTTTCAAAATCTCTGTGAAAAAGCGTCAGAGAAGCTTCTCCGTTTAGAATCCAGCATATCTCACTGAACCGAAGAAGTGGTAGTTAGAAGGCAGTTAGAGCTGCAAGCAGTTTGGTTTGGGAAATTAGACGCGAAATTAAACTGCAAATGCCTTCCAACAGGCTTGGAAAAGTGTGTTCTATATCTCTGCCAAACAGACTCCCTGGAGGTTGAGCTTTCAGAAGCTAGTTTAACTCTAAGGGAGGAAGCAGCAGAATGTGCCTCTCACATCTAGCCTGTAGGAATTCAGGTTGGCAAGTTCTATGGGGAAGCCCATTGCTGCCTATGGTGGAAACGGCATGGGAGATTTCAGTTTCAAAATCTCTGTGAAAAAGCGTCAGAGAAGCTTCTCCGTTTAGAATCCAGCATATCTCACTGAACCGAAGAAGTGGTAGTTAGAAGGGAGTTAGAGCTGCAAGCAGTTTGGTTTGGGAAATTAGACGCGAAATGAAACTGCAAATGCCTTCCAACAGGCTTGGAAAAGTGTGTTCTATATCTCTGCCAAACAGACTCCCCGGAGGTTGAGCTTTCAGAAGCAAGTTTAACTCTAAGGGAGGAAGCAGCAGAATGTGCCTCTCACATCTAGCCTGTAGGAATTCAGGTTGGCAAGTTCTATGGCGAAGCCCATTGCTGCCTATGGTGGAAACGGCATGGGAGATTTCAGTTTCAAAATCTCTGTGAAAAAGCGTCAGAGAAGCTTCTCCGTTTAGAATCCAGCATATCTCACTGAACCGAAGAAGTGGTAGTTAGAAGGGAGTTAGAGCTGCAAGCAGTTTGGTTTGGGAAATTAGATGCGAAATGACACTGCAAAGGCCTTCCAACAGGCTTGGAAAAGTGTGTTCTATATCTCTGCCAAACAGAGTCCCCGGAGGTTGAGCTTTCAGAAGCAAGCTTAACTCTTAGGGAGGAAGCAGCAGAATGTGCCTCTCACATCTAGCCTGTAGGAATTCAGGTTGGCAAGTTCTATGGGGAAGCCCATTGCTGCCTATGGTGGAAATGGCATGGGAGATTTCAGTTTCAAAATCTCTGTGAAAAAGCGTCAGAGAAGCTTCTCCGTTTAGAATCCAGCATATCTCCCTGAACCGAAGAAGTGGTAGTTAGAAGGGAGTTAGAGCTGCAAGCAGTTTGGTTTGGGAAATTAGACGCGAAATGAAACTGCAAATGCCTTCCAACAGGCTTGGAAAAGTGTGTTCTATATCTCTGCCAAACAAACTCCCCGGAGGTTGAGCTTTCAGAAGCAAGTTTAACTCTAAGGGAGGAAGCAGCAGAATGTGCCTCTCACATCTAGCCTGTAGGAATTCAGGTTTGCAAGTTCTTTGGGGAAGCCCATTGCTGCCTATGGTGGAAACGGCATGGGAGATTTCAGTTTCAAAATCTCTGTGAAAAAGCGTCAGAGAAGCTTCTCCGTTTAGAATCCAGCATATCTCACTGAACCGAAGAAGTGGTAGTTAGAAGGGAGTTAGAGCTGCAAGCAGTTTGGTTTGGGAAATTAGACGCGAAATGAAACTGCAAATGCCTTCCAACAGGCTTGGAAAAGTGTGTTCTATATCTCTGCCAAACAGACTCCCTGGAGGTTAAGCTTTCAGAAGCTAGTTTAACTCTAAGGGAGGAAGCAGCAGAATGTGCCTCTCACATCTAGCCTGTAGGAATTCAGGTTGGCAAGTTCTATGGGGAAGCCCATTGGCGCCTTCGTTGGAAACGGGTTTGGAAATTTCAGTTTCAAAATCTCTGTGAAAAAGCGTCAGAGAAGCTTCTCCGTTTAGAATCCAGCATATCTCACTGAACCGAAGAAGTGGTAGTTAGAAGGGAGTTAGAGCTGCTAGCAGTTTGGTTTGGGAAATTAGACGCGAAATGAAACTGCAAAGGCCTTCCAACAGGGTTGGAAAAGTGTGTTCTATATCTCTGCCAAACAAACTCCCCGGAGGTTGAGCTTTCAGAAGCAAGTTTAACTCTAAGGGAGGAAGCAGCAGAATGTGCCTCTCACATCTAGCCTGTAGGAATTCAGGTTGGCAAGTTCTATGGGGAAGCCCATTGCTGCCTATGGTGGAAACGGCATGGGAGATTTCAGTTTCAAAATCTCTGTGAAAAAGCGTCAGAGAAGCTTCTCTGTTTAGAATCCAGCATATCTCCCTGAACCGAAGAAGTGGTAGTTAGAAGGGAGTTAGAGCTGCAAGCAGTTTGGTTTGGGAAATTAGACGCGAAATGAAACTGCAAATGCCTTCCAACAGGCTTGGAAAAGTGTGTTCTATATCTCTGCCAAGCAAACTCCCCGGAGGTTGAGCTTTCAGAAGCTAGTTTAACTCTAAGGGAGGAAGCAGCAGAATGTGCCTCTCACATCTAGCCTGTAGGAATTCAGGTTGGCAAGTTCTATGGGGAAGCCCATTGGCGCCTTCGTTGGAAACGGGTTTGGAAATTTCAGTTTCAAAATCTCTGTGGAAAAGCGTCAGAGAAGCTTCTCCGTTTAGAATCCAGCATATCTCACTGAACCGAAGAAGTGGTAGTTAGAAGGGAGTTAGAGCTGCAAGCAGTTTGGTTTGGGAAATTAGATGCGAAATGACACTGCAAAGGCCTTCCAACAGGCTTGGAAAAGTGTGTTCTATATCTCTGCCAAACAGACTCCCCGGAGGTTGAGCTTTCAGAAGCAAGCTTAACTCTTAGGGAGGAAGCAGCAGAATGTGCCTCTCACATCTAGCCTGTAGGAATTCAGGTTGGCAAGTTCTATGGGGAAGCCCATTGCTGCCTATGGTGGAAACGGCATGGGAGATTTCAGTTTCAAAATCTCTGTGAAAAAGCGTCAGAGAAGCTTCTCCGTTTAGAATCCAGCATATCTCACTGAACCGAAGAAGTGGTAGTTAGAAGGGAGTTAGAGCTGCAAGCAGTTTGGTTTGGGAAATTAGACGCGAAATGAAACTGCAAATGCCTTCCAACAGGCTTGGAAAAGTGTGTTCTATATCTCTGCCAAACAGACTCCCTGGAGGTTGAGCTTTCAGAAGCTAGTTTAACTCTAAGGGAGGAAGCAGCAGAATGTGCCTCTCACATCTAGCCTGTAGGAATTCAGGTTGGCAAGTTCTATGGGGAAGCCCATTGCTGGCTATGGTGGAAACAGCATGGGAGATTTCAGTTTCAAAATCTCTGTGAAAAAGCATCAGAGAAGCTTCTCCGTTTAGAATCCAGCATATCTCACTGAACCGAAGAAGTGGTAGTTAGAAGGCAGTTAGAGCTGCAAGCAGTTTGGTTTGGGAAATTAGACGCGAAATGAAACTGCAAATGCCTTCCAACAGGCTTGGAAAAGTGTGTTCTATATCTCTGCCAAACAAACTCCCCGGAGGTTGAGCTTTCAGAAGCTAGTTTAACTCTAAGGGAGGAAGCAGCAGAATGTGCCTCTCACATCTAGCCTGTAGGAATTCAGGTTGGCAAGTTCTATGGGGAAGCCTATTGGCGCCTACGTTGGAAACGGCATGGGAGATTTCAGTTTCAAAATCTCTGTGAAAAAGCGTCAGAGAAGCTTCTCCGTTTAGAATCCAGCATATCTCACTGAACCGAAGAAGTGGTAGTTAGAAGGGAGTTAGAGCTGCAAGCAGTTTGGTTTGGGAAATTAGACGCGAAATGAAACTGCAAATGCCTTCCAACAGGCTTGGAAAAGTGTGTTCTATATCTCTGCAAAACAAATTCCCCAGAGGTTGAGCTTTCAGAAGCTAGTTTAACTCTAAGGGAGGAAGCAGCAGAATGTGCCTCTCACATCTAGCCTGTAGGAATTCAGGTTGGCAAGTTCTATGGGGAAGCCCATTGGCGCCTTCGTTGGAAACGGGTTTGGAAATTTCAGTTTCAAAATCTCTGTGAAAAAGCGTCAGAGAAGCTTCTCCGTTTAGAATCCAGCATATCTCACTGAACCGAAGAAGTGGTAGTTAGAAGGCAGTTAGAGCTGCAAGCAGTTTGGTTTGGGAAATTAGACGCGAAATTAAACTGCAAATGCCTTCCAACAGGCTTGGAAAAGTGTGTTCTATATCTCTGCCAAACAGACTCCCTGGAGGTTGAGCTTTCAGAAGCTAGTTTAACTCTAAGGGAGGAAGCAGCAGAATGTGCCTCTCACATCTAGCCTGTAGGAATTCAGGTTGGCAAGTTCTATGGGGAAGCCCATTGCTGCCTATGGTGGAAACGGCATGGGAGATTTCAGTTTCAAAATCTCTGTGAAAAAGCGTCAGAGAAGCTTCTCCGTTTAGAATCCAGCATATCTCACTGAACCGAAGAAGTGGTAGTTAGAAGGGAGTTAGAGCTGCAAGCAGTTTGGTTTGGGAAATTAGACGCGAAATGAAACTGCAAATGCCTTCCAACAGGCTTGGAAAAGTGTGTTCTATATCTCTGCCAAACAGACTCCCCGGAGGTTGAGCTTTCAGAAGCAAGTTTAACTCTAAGGGAGGAAGCAGCAGAATGTGCCTCTCACATCTAGCCTGTAGGAATTCAGGTTGGCAAGTTCTATGGCGAAGCCCATTGCTGCCTATGGTGGAAACGGCATGGGAGATTTCAGTTTCAAAATCTCTGTGAAAAAGCGTCAGAGAAGCTTCTCCGTTTAGAATCCAGCATATCTCACTGAACCGAAGAAGTGGTAGTTAGAAGGGAGTTAGAGCTGCAAGCAGTTTGGTTTGGGAAATTAGATGCGAAATGACACTGCAAAGGCCTTCCAACAGGCTTGGAAAAGTGTGTTCTATATCTCTGCCAAACAGAGTCCCCGGAGGTTGAGCTTTCAGAAGCAAGCTTAACTGTTAGGGAGGAAGCAGCAGAATGTGCCTCTCACATCTAGCCAGTAGGAATTCAGGTTGGCAAGTTCTATGGGGAAGCCCATTGCTGCCTATGGTGGAAATGGCATGGGAGATTTCAGTTTCAAAATCTCTGTGAAAAAGCGTCAGAGAAGCTTCTCCGTTTAGAATCCAGCATATCTCACTGAACCGAAGAAGTTGTAGTTAGAAGGGAGTTAGAGCTGCAAGCAGTTTGGTTTGGGAAATTAGACGCGAAATGAAACTGCAAATGCCTTCCAACAGGCTTGGAAAAGTGTGTTCTATATCTCTGCCAAACAGACTCCCCGGAGGTTGAGCTTTCAGAAGCAAGCTTAACTCTTAGGGAGGAAGCAGCAGAATGAGCCTCTCACATCTAGCCTGTAGGAATTCAGGTTGGCAAGTTCTATGGGGAAGCCCATTGCTGCCTATGGTGGAAACGGCATGGGAGATTTCAGTTTCAAAATCTCTGTGAAAAAGCGTCAGAGAAGCTTCTCCGTTTAGAATCCAGCATATCTCACTGAACCGAAGAAGTGGTAGTTAGAAGGGAGTTAGAGCTGCAAGCAGTTTGGTTTGGGAAATTAGACGCGAAATGAAACTGCAAATGCCTTCCAACAGGCTTGGAAAAGTGTGTTCTATATCTCTGCCAAACAAACTCCCCGGAGGTTGAGCTTTCAGAAGCAAGTTTAACTCTAAGGGAGGAAGCAGCAGAATGTGCCTCTCACATCTAGCCTGTAGGAATTCAGGTTTGCAAGTTCTTTGGGGAAGCCCATTGCTGCCTATGGTGGAAACGGCATGGGAGATTTCAGTTTCAAAATCTCTGTGAAAAAGCGTCAGAGAAGCTTCTCCGTTTAGAATCCAGCATATCTCACTGAACCGAAGAAGTGGTAGTTAGAAGGGAGTTAGAGCTGCAAGCAGTTTGGTTTGGGAAATTAGACGCGAAAGGAAACTGCAAATGCCTTCCAACAGGCTTGGAAAAGTGTGTTCTATATCTCTGCCAAACAGACTCCCTGGAGGTTGAGCTTTCAGAAGCTAGTTTAACTCTAAGGGAGGAAGCAGCAGAATGTGCCTCTCACATCTAGCCTGTAGGAATTCAGGTTGGCAAGTTCTATGGGGAAGCCCATTGGCGCCTTCGTTGGACACGGGTTTGGAAATTTCAGTTTCAAAATCTCTGTGAAAAAGCGTCAGAGAAGCTTCTCCGTTTAGAATCCAGCATATCTCACTGAACCGAAGAAGTGGTAGTTAGAAGGGAGTTAGAGCTGCTAGCAGTTTGGTTTGGGAAATTAGACGCGAAATGAAACTGCAAAGGCCTTCCAACAGGGTTGGAAAAGTGTGTTCTATATCTCTGCCAAACAAACTCCCCGGAGGTTGAGCTTTCAGAAGCAAGTTTAACTCTAAGGGAGGAAGCAGCAGAATGTGCCTCTCACATCTAGCCTGTAGGAATTCAGGTTGGCAAGTTCTATGGGGAAGCCCATTGCTGCCTATGGTGGAAACGGCATGGGAGATTTCAGTTTCAAAATCTCTGTGAAAAAGCGTCAGAGAAGCTTCTCCGTTTAGAATCCAGCATATCTCACTGAACCGAAGAAGTGGTAGTTAGAAGGGAGTTAGAGCTGCAAGCAGTTCGGTTTGGGAAATTAGACGCGAAATGAAACTGCAAATGCCTTCCAACAGGCTTGGAAAAGTGTGTTCTATATCTCTGCCAAACAAACTCCCGGGAGGTTGAGCTTTCAGAAGCTAGTTTAACTCTAAGGGAGGAAGCAGCAGAATGTGCCTCTCACATCTAGCCTGTAGGAATTCAGGTTGGCAAGTTCTATGGGGAAGCCCATTGCTGCCTATGGTGGAAACGGCATGGGAGATTTCAGTTTCAAAATCTCTGTGAAAAACCGTCAGAGAAGCTTCTCCGTTTAGAATCCAGCATATCTCACTGAACCGAAGAAGTGGTAGTTAGAAGGGAGTTAGAGCTGCAAGCAGTTTGGTTTGGGAAATTAGATGCGAAATGACACTGCAAAGGCCTTCCAACAGGCTTGGAAAAGTGTGTTCTATATCTCTGCCAAACAGACTCCCCGGAGGTTGAGCTTTCAGAAGCAAGCTTAACTCTTAGGGAGGAAGCAGCAGAATGTGCCTCTCACATCTAGCCTGTAGGAATTCAGGTTGGCAAGTTCTATGGGGAAGCACATTGCTGCCTATGGTGGAAACGGCATGGGAGATTTCAGTTTCAAAATCTCTGTGAAAAAGCATCAGAGAAGCTTCTCCGTTTAGAATCCAGCATATCTCACTGAACCGAAGAAGTGGTAGTTAGAAGGGAGTTAGAGCTGCAAGCAGTTTGGTTTGGGAAATTAGATGCGAAATGACACTGCAAAGGCCTTCCAACAGGCTTGGAAAAGTGTGTTCTATATCTGTGCCAAACAGAGTCCCCGGAGGTTGAGCTTTCAGAAGCAAGCTTAACTGTTAGGGAGGAAGCAGCAGAATGTGCCTCTCACATCTAGCCTGTAGGAATTCAGGTTGGCAAGTTCTATGGGGAAGCCCATTGCTGCCTATGGTGGAAACGGCATGGGAGATTTCAGTTTCAAAATCTCTGTGAAAAAGCGTCAGAGAAGCTTCTCTGTTTAGAATCCAGCATATCTCCCTGAACCGAAGAAGTGGTAGTTAGAAGGGAGTTAGAGCTGCAAGCAGTTTGGTTTGGGAAATTAGACGCGAAATGAAACTGCAAAGGCCTTCCAACAGGCTTGGAAAAGTGTGTTCTATATCTCTGCCAAACAAACTCCCCGGAGGTTGAGCTTTCAGAAGCTAGTTTAACTCTAAGGGAGGAAGCAGCAGAATGTGCCTCTCACATCTAGCCTGTAGGAATTCAGGTTGGCAAGTTCTATGGGGAAGCCCATTGGCGCCTTCGTTGGAAACGGGTTTGGAAATTTCAGTTTCAAAATCTCTGTGGAAAAGCGTCAGAGAAGCTTCTCCGTTTAGAATCCAGCATATCTCACTGAACCGAAGAAGTGGTAGTTAGAAGGGAGTTAGAGCTGCAAGCAGTTTGGTTTGGGAAATTAGATGCGAAATGACACTGCAAAGGCCTTCCAACAGGCTTGGAAAAGTGTGTTCTATATCTCTGCCAAACAGACTCCCCGGAGGTTGAGCTTTCAGAAGCAAGCTTAACTCTTAGGGAGGAAGCAGCAGAATGTGCCTCTCACATCTAGCCTGTAGGAATTCAGGTTGGCAAGTTCTATGGGGAAGCCCATTGCTGCCTATGGTGGAAACGGCATGGGAGATTTCAGTTTCAAAATCTCTGTGAAAAAGCGTCAGAGAAGCTTCTCGGTTTAGAATCCAGCATATCTCACTGAACCGAAGAAGTGGTAGTTAGAAGGGAGTTAGAGCTGCAAGCAGTTTGGTTTGGGAAATTAGACGCGAAATGAAACTGCAAATGCCTTCCAACAGGCTTGGAAAAGTGTGTTCTATATCTCTGCCAAACAGACTCCCCGGAGGTTGAGCTTTCAGAAGCAAGTTTAACTCTAAGGGAGGAAGCAGCAGAATGTGCCTCTCACATCTAGCCTGTAGGAATTCAGGTTGGCAAGTTCTATGGCGAAGCCCATTGCTGCCTATGGTGGAAACGGCATGGGAGATTTCAGTTTCAAAATCTCTGTGAAAAAGCGTCAGAGAAGCTTCTCCGTTTAGAATCCAGCATATCTCACTGAACCGAAGAAGTGGTAGTTAGAAGGGAGTTAGAGCTGCAAGCAGTTTGGTTTGGGAAATTAGATGCGAAATGACACTGCAAAGGCCTTCCAACAGGCTTGGAAAAGTGTGTTCTATATCTCTGCCAAACAGAGTCCCCGGAGGTTGAGCTTTCAGAAGCAAGCTTAACTGTTAGGGAGGAAGCAGCAGAATGTGCCTCTCACATCTAGCCAGTAGGAATTCAGGTTGGCAAGTTCTATGGGGAAGCCCATTGCTGCCTATGGTGGAAATGGCATGGGAGATTTCAGTTTCAAAATCTCTGTGAAAAAGCGTCAGAGAAGCTTCTCCGTTTAGAATCCAGCATATCTCACTGAACCGAAGAAGTGGTAGTTAGAAGGGAGTTAGAGCTGCAAGCAGTTTGGTTTGGGAAATTAGACGCGAAATGAAACTGCAAATGCCTTCCAACAGGCTTGGAAAAGTGTGTTCTATATCTCTGCCAAACAGACTCCCCGGAGGTTGAGCTTTCAGAAGCAAGATTAACTCTTAGGGAGGAAGCAGCAGAATGTGCCTCTCACATCTAGCCTGTAGGAATTCAGGTTGGCAAGTTCTATGGGGAAGCCCATTGCTGCCTATGGTGGAAACGGCATGGGAGATTTCAGTTTCAAAATCTCTGTGAAAAAGCGTCAGAGAAGCTTCTCCGTTTAGAATCCAGCATATCTCACTGAACCGAAGAAGTGGTAGTTAGAAGGGAGTTAGAGCTGCAAGCAGTTTGGTTTGGGAAATTAGACGCGAAATGAAACTGCAAATGCCTTCCAACAGGCTTGGAAAAGTGTGTTCTATATCTCTGCCAAACAAACTCCCCGGAGGTTGAGCTTTCAGAAGCAAGTTTAACTCTAAGGGAGGAAGCAGCAGAATGTGCCTCTCACATCTAGCCTGTAGGAATTCAGGTTTGCAAGTTCTTTGGGGAAGCCCATTGCTGCCTATGGTGGAAACGGCATGGGAGATTTCAGTTTCAAAATCTCTGTGAAAAAGCGTCAGAGAAGCTTCTCCGTTTAGAATCCAGCATATCTCACTGAACCGAAGAAGTGGTAGTTAGAAGGGAGTTAGAGCTGCAAGCAGTTTGGTTTGGGAAATTAGACGCGAAATGAAACTGCAAATGCCTTCCAACAGGCTTGGAAAAGTGTGTTCTATATCTCTGCCAAACAGACTCCCTGGAGGTTGAGCTTTCAGAAGCTAGTTTAACTCTAAGGGAGGAAGCAGCAGAATGTGCCTCTCACATCTAGCCTGTAGGAATTCAGGTTGGCAAGTTCTATGGGGAAGCCCATTGGCGCCTTCGTTGGAAACGGGTTTGGAAATTTCAGTTTCAAAATCTCTGTGAAAAAGCGTCAGAGAAGCTTCTCCGTTTAGAATCCAGCATATCTCACTGAACCGAAGAAGTGGTAGTTAGAAGGGAGTTAGAGCTGCTAGCAGTTTGGTTTGGGAAATTAGACGCGAAATGAAACTGCAAAGGCCTTCCAACAGGGTTGGAAAAGTGTGTTCTATATCTCTGCCAAACAAACTCCCCGGAGGTTGAGCTTTCAGAAGCAAGTTTAACTCTAAGGGAGGAAGCAGCAGAATGTGCCTCTCACATCTAGCCTGTAGGAATTCAGGTTGGCAAGTTCTATGGGGAAGCCCATTGCTGCCTATGGTGGAAACGGCATGGGAGATTTCAGTTTCAAAATCTCTGTGAAAAAGCGTCAGAGAAGCTTCTCCGTTTAGAATCCAGCATATCTCACTGAACCGAAGAAGTGGTAGTTAGAAGGGAGTTAGAGCTGCAAGCAGTTCGGTTTGGGAAATTAGACGCGAAATGAAACTGCAAATGCCTTCCAACAGGCTTGGAAAAGTGTGTTCTATATCTCTGCCAAACAAACTCCCGGGAGGTTGAGCTTTCAGAAGCTAGTTTAACTCTAAGGGAGGAAGCAGCAGAATGTGCCTCTCACATCTAGCCTGTAGGAATTCAGGTTGGCAAGTTCTATGGGGAAGCCCATTGCTGCCTATGGTGGAAACGGCATGGGAGATTTCAGTTTCAAAATCTCTGTGAAAAACCGTCAGAGAAGCTTCTCCGTTTAGAATCCAGCATATCTCACTGAACCGAAGAAGTGGTAGTTAGAAGGGAGTTAGAGCTGCAAGCAGTTTGGTTTGGGAAATTAGATGCGAAATGACACTGCAAAGGCCTTCCAACAGGCTTGGAAAAGTGTGTTCTATATCTCTGCCAAACAGACTCCCCGGAGGTTGAGCTTTCAGAAGCAAGCTTAACTCTTAGGGAGGAAGCAGCAGAATGTGCCTCTCACATCTAGCCTGTAGGAATTCAGGTTGGCAAGTTCTATGGGGAAGCACATTGCTGCCTATGGTGGAAACGGCATGGGAGATTTCAGTTTCAAAATCTCTGTGAAAAAGCGTCAGAGAAGCTTCTCGGTTTAGAATCCAGCATATCTCACTGAACCGAAGAAGTGGTAGTTAGAAGGGAGTTAGAGCTGCAAGCAGTTTGGTTTGGGAAATTAGACGCGAAATGAAACTGCAAATGCCTTCCAACAGGCTTGGAAAAGTGTGTTCTATATCTCTGCCAAACAGACTCCCTGGAGGTTGAGCTTTCAGAAGCTAGTTTAACTCTAAGGGAGGAAGCAGCAGAATGTGCCTCTCACATCTAGCCTGTAGGAATTCAGGTTGGCAAGTTCTATGGGGAAGCCCATTGCTGGCTATGGTGGAAACAGCATGGGAGATTTCAGTTTCAAAATCTCTGTGAAAAAGCATCAGAGAAGCTTCTCCGTTTAGAATCCAGCATATCTCACTGAACCGAAGAAGTGGTAGTTAGAAGGCAGTTAGAGCTGCAAGAAGTTTGGTTTGGGAAATTAGACGCGAAATGAAACTGCAAATGCCTTCCAACAGGCTTGGAAAAGTGTGTTCTATATCTCTGCCAAACAAACTCCCCGGAGGTTGAGCTTTCAGAAGCTAGTTTAACTCTAAGGGAGGAAGCAGCAGAATGTGCCTCTCACATCTAGCCTGTAGGAATTCAGGTTGGCAAGTTCTATGGGGAAGCCTATTGGCGCCTACGTTGGAAACGGGTTTGGAAATTTCAGTTTCAAAATCTCTGTGAAAAAGCGTCAGAGAAGCTTCTCCGTTTAGAATCCAGCATATCTCACTGAACCGAAGAAGTGGTAGTTAGAAGGGAGTTAGATCTGCAAGCAGTTTGGTTTGGGAAATTAGACGCGAAATGAAACTGCAAATGCCTTCCAACAGGCTTGGAAAAGTGTGTTCTATATCTCTGCCAAACAAACTCCCCGGAGGTTGAGCTTTCAGAAGCAAGTTTAACTCTAAGGGAGGAAGCAGCAGAATGTGCCTCTCACATCTAGCCTGTAGGAATTCAGGTTGGCAAGTTCTATGGGGAAGCCCATTGCTGCCTATGGTGGAAACGGCATGGGAGATTTCAGTTTCAAAATCTCTGTGAAAAAGCGTCAGAGAAGCTTCTCCGTTTAGAATCCAGCATATCTCACTGAACCGAAGAAGTGGTAGTTAGAAGGCAGTTAGAGCTGCAAGCAGTTTGGTTTGGGAAATTAGACGCGAAATTAAACTGCAAATGCCTTCCAACAGGCTTGGAAAAGTGTGTTCTATATCTCTGCCAAACAGACTCCCTGGAGGTTGAGCTTTCAGAAGCTAGTTTAACTCTAAGGGAGGAAGCAGCAGAATGTGCCTCTCACATCTAGCCTGTAGGAATTCAGGTTGGCAAGTTCTATGGGGAAGCCCATTGCTGCCTATGGTGGAAACGGCATGGGAGATTTCAGTTTCAAAATCTCTGTGAAAAAGCGTCAGAGAAGCTTCTCCGTTTAGAATCCAGCATATCTCACTGAACCGAAGAAGTGGTAGTTAGAAGGGAGTTAGAGCTGCAAGCAGTTTGGTTTGGGAAATTAGACGCGAAATGAAACTGCAAATGCCTTCCAACAGGCTTGGAAAAGTGTGTTCTATATCTCTGCCAAACAGACTCCCCGGAGGTTGAGCTTTCAGAAGCAAGTTTAACTCTAAGGGAGGAAGCAGCAGAATGTGCCTCTCACATCTAGCCTGTAGGAATTCAGGTTGGCAAGTTCTATGGCGAAGCCCATTGCTGCCTATGGTGGAAACGGCATGGGAGATTTCAGTTTCAAAATCTCTGTGAAAAAGCGTCAGAGAAGCTTCTCCGTTTAGAATCCAGCATATCTCACTGAACCGAAGAAGTGGTAGTTAGAAGGGAGTTAGAGCTGCAAGCAGTTTGGTTTGGGAAATTAGATGCGAAATGACACTGCAAAGGCCTTCCAACAGGCTTGGAAAAGTGTGTTCTATATCTCTGCCAAACAGAGTCCCCGGAGGTTGAGCTTTCAGAAGCAAGCTTAACTGTTAGGGAGGAAGCAGCAGAATGTGCCTCTCACATCTAGCCAGTAGGAATTCAGGTTGGCAAGTTCTATGGGGAAGCCCATTGCTGCCTATGGTGGAAATGGCATGGGAGATTTCAGTTTCAAAATCTCTGTGAAAAAGCGTCAGAGAAGCTTCTCCGTTTAGAATCCAGCATATCTCACTGAACCGAAGAAGTGGTAGTTAGAAGGGAGTTAGAGCTGCAAGCAGTTTGGTTTGGGAAATTAGACGCGAAATGAAACTGCAAATGCCTTCCAACAGGCTTGGAAAAGTGTGTTCTATATCTCTGCCAAACAGACTCCCCGGAGGTTGAGCTTTCAGAAGCAAGATTAACTCTTAGGGAGGAAGCAGCAGAATGTGCCTCTCACATCTAGCCTGTAGGAATTCAGGTTGGCAAGTTCTATGGGGAAGCCCATTGCTGCCTATGGTGGAAACGGCATGGGAGATTTCAGTTTCAAAATCTCTGTGAAAAAGCGTCAGAGAAGCTTCTCCGTTTAGAATCCAGCATATCTCACTGAACCGAAGAAGTGGTAGTTAGAAGGGAGTTAGAGCTGCAAGCAGTTTGGTTTGGGAAATTAGACGCGAAATGAAACTGCAAATGCCTTCCAACAGGCTTGGAAAAGTGTGTTCTATATCTCTGCCAAACAAACTCCCCGGAGGTTGAGCTTTCAGAAGCAAGTTTAACTCTAAGGGAGGAAGCAGCAGAATGTGCCTCTCACATCTAGCCTGTAGGAATTCAGGTTTGCAAGTTCTTTGGGGAAGCCCATTGCTGCCTATGGTGGAAACGGCATGGGAGATTTCAGTTTCAAAATCTCTGTGAAAAAGCGTCAGAGAAGCTTCTCCGTTTAGAATCCAGCATATCTCACTGAACCGAAGAAGTGGTAGTTAGAAGGGAGTTAGAGCTGCAAGCAGTTTGGTTTGGGAAATTAGACGCGAAATGAAACTGCAAATGCCTTCCAACAGGCTTGGAAAAGTGTGTTCTATATCTCTGCCAAACAGACTCCCTGGAGGTTGAGCTTTCAGAAGCTAGTTTAACTCTAAGGGAGGAAGCAGCAGAATGTGCCTCTCACATCTAGCCTGTAGGAATTCAGGTTGGCAAGTTCTATGGGGAAGCCCATTGGCGCCTTCGTTGGAAACGGGTTTGGAAATTTCAGTTTCAAAATCTCTGTGAAAAAGCGTCAGAGAAGCTTCTCCGTTTAGAATCCAGCATATCTCACTGAACCGAAGAAGTGGTAGTTAGAAGGGAGTTAGAGCTGCTAGCAGTTTGGTTTGGGAAATTAGACGCGAAATGAAACTGCAAAGGCCTTCCAACAGGGTTGGAAAAGTGTGTTCTATATCTCTGCCAAACAAACTCCCCGGAGGTTGAGCTTTCAGAAGCAAGTTTAACTCTAAGGGAGGAAGCAGCAGAATGTGCCTCTCACATCTAGCCTGTAGGAATTCAGGTTGGCAAGTTCTATGGGGAAGCCCATTGCTGCCTATGGTGGAAACGGCATGGGAGATTTCAGTTTCAAAATCTCTGTGAAAAAGCGTCAGAGAAGCTTCTCCGTTTAGAATCCAGCATATCTCACTGAACCGAAGAAGTGGTAGTTAGAAGGGAGTTAGAGCTGCAAGCAGTTCGGTTTGGGAAATTAGACGCGAAATGAAACTGCAAATGCCTTCCAACAGGCTTGGAAAAGTGTGTTCTATATCTCTGCCAAACAAACTCCCGGGAGGTTGAGCTTTCAGAAGCTAGTTTAACTCTAAGGGAGGAAGCAGCAGAATGTGCCTCTCACATCTAGCCTGTAGGAATTCAGGTTGGCAAGTTCTATGGGGAAGCCCATTGCTGCCTATGGTGGAAACGGCATGGGAGATTTCAGTTTCAAAATCTCTGTGAAAAACCGTCAGAGAAGCTTCTCCGTTTAGAATCCAGCATATCTCACTGAACCGAAGAAGTGGTAGTTAGAAGGGAGTTAGAGCTGCAAGCAGTTTGGTTTGGGAAATTAGATGCGAAATGACACTGCAAAGGCCTTCCAACAGGCTTGGAAAAGTGTGTTCTATATCTCTGCCAAACAGACTCCCCGGAGGTTGAGCTTTCAGAAGCAAGCTTAACTCTTAGGGAGGAAGCAGCAGAATGTGCCTCTCACATCTAGCCTGTAGGAATTCAGGTTGGCAAGTTCTATGGGGAAGCACATTGCTGCCTATGGTGGAAACGGCATGGGAGATTTCAGTTTCAAAATCTCTGTGAAAAAGCATCAGAGAAGCTTCTCCGTTTAGAATCCAGCATATCTCACTGAACCGAAGAAGTGGTAGTTAGAAGGGAGTTAGAGCTGCAAGCAGTTTGGTTTGGGAAATTAGATGCGAAATGACACTGCAAAGGCCTTCCAACAGGCTTGGAAAAGTGTGTTCTATATCTGTGCCAAACAGAGTCCCCGGAGGTTGAGCTTTCAGAAGCAAGCTTAACTGTTAGGGAGGAAGCAGCAGAATGTGCCTCTCACATCTAGCCTGTAGGAATTCAGGTTGGCAAGTTCTATGGGGAAGCCCATTGCTGCCTATGGTGGAAACGGCATGGGAGATTTCAGTTTCAAAATCTCTGTGAAAAAGCGTCAGAGAAGCTTCTCTGTTTAGAATCCAGCATATCTCCCTGAACCGAAGAAGTGGTAGTTAGAAGGGAGTTAGAGCTGCAAGCAGTTTGGTTTGGGAAATTAGACGCGAAATGAAACTGCAAATGCCTTCCAACAGGCTTGGAAAAGTGTGTTCTATATCTCTGCCAAACAAACTCCCCGGAGGTTGAGCTTTCAGAAGCTAGTTTAACTCTAAGGGAGGAAGCAGCAGAATGTGCCTCTCACATCTAGCCTGTAGGAATTCAGGTTGGCAAGTTCTATGGGGAAGCCCATTGGCGCCTTCGTTGGAAACGGGTTTGGAAATTTCAGTTTCAAAATCTCTGTGGAAAAGCGTCAGAGAAGCTTCTCCGTTTAGAATCCAGCATATCTCACTGAACCGAAGAAGTGGTAGTTAGAAGGGAGTTAGAGCTGCAAGCAGTTTGGTTTGGGAAATTAGATGCGAAATGACACTGCAAAGGCCTTCCAACAGGCTTGGAAAAGTGTGTTCTATATCTCTGCCAAACAAACTCCCCGGAGGTTGAGCTTTCAGAAGCAAGCTTAACTCTTAGGGAGGAAGCAGCAGAATGTGCCTCTCACATCTAGCCTGTAGGAATTCAGGTTGGCAAGTTCTATGGGGAAGCCCATTGCTGCCTATGGTGGAAACGGCATGGGAGATTTCAGTTTCAAAATCTCTGTGAAAAAGCGTCAGAGAAGCTTCTCGGTTTAGAATCCAGCATATCTCACTGAACCGAAGAAGTGGTAGTTAGAAGGGAGTTAGAGCTGCAAGCAGTTTGGTTTGGGAAATTAGACGCGAAATGAAACTGCAAATGCCTTCCAACAGGCTTGGAAAAGTGTGTTCTATATCTCTGCCAAACAGACTCCCTGGAGGTTGAGCTTTCAGAAGCTAGTTTAACTCTAAGGGAGGAAGCAGCAGAATGTGCCTCTCACATCTAGCCTGTAGGAATTCAGGTTGGCAAGTTCTATGGGGAAGCCCATTGCTGGCTATGGTGGAAACAGCATGGGAGATTTCAGTTTCAAAATCTCTGTGAAAAAGCATCAGAGAAGCTTCTCCGTTTAGAATCCAGCATATCTCACTGAACCGAAGAAGTGGTAGTTAGAAGGCAGTTAGAGCTGCAAGAAGTTTGGTTTGGGAAATTAGACGCGAAATGAAACTGCAAATGCCTTCCAACAGGCTTGGAAAAGTGTGTTCTATATCTCTGCCAAACAAACTCCCCGGAGGTTGAGCTTTCAGAAGCTAGTTTAACTCTAAGGGAGGAAGCAGCAGAATGTGCCTCTCACATCTAGCCTGTAGGAATTCAGGTTGGCAAGTTCTATGGGGAAGCCTATTGGCGCCTACGTTGGAAACGGGTTTGGAAATTTCAGTTTCAAAATCTCTGTGAAAAAGCGTCAGAGAAGCTTCTCCGTTTAGAATCCAGCATATCTCACTGAACCGAAGAAGTGGTAGTTAGAAGGGAGTTAGATCTGCAAGCAGTTTGGTTTGGGAAATTAGACGCGAAATGAAACTGCAAATGCCTTCCAACAGGCTTGGAAAAGTGTGTTCTATATCTCTGCCAAACAAACTCCCCGGAGGTTGAGCTTTCAGAAG
This sequence comes from Cynocephalus volans, assembly GCF_027409185.1. Lineage (NCBI taxonomy): Eukaryota > Metazoa > Chordata > Mammalia > Dermoptera > Cynocephalidae > Cynocephalus > Cynocephalus volans. The sequence continues at coordinate 809,976 of NW_026902372.1, read as the reverse complement.
CAAGTTTAACTCTAAGGGAGGAAGCAGCAGAATGTGCCTCTCACATCTAGCCTGTAGGAATTCAGGTTGGCAAGTTCTATGGGGAAGCCCATTGCTGCCTATGGTGGAAACGGCATGGGAGATTTCAGTTTCAAAATCTCTGTGAAAAAGCGTCAGAGAAGCTTCTCCGTTTAGAATCCAGCATATCTCACTGAACCGAAGAAGTGGTAGTTAGAAGGGAGTTAGAGCTGCAAGCAGTTTGGTTTGGGAAATTAGACGCGAAATGAAACTGCAAATGCCTTCCAACAGGCTTGGAAAAGTGTGTTCTATATCTCTGCCAAACAAATTCCCCGGAGGTTGAGCTTTCAGAAGCTAGTTTAACTCTAAGGGAGGAAGCAGCAGAATGTGCCTCTCACATCTAGCCTGTAGGAATTCAGGTTGGCAAGTTCTACGGGGAAGCCCATTGGCGCCTTCGTTGGAAACGGTTTTGGAAATTTCAGTTTCAAAATCTCTGTGAAAAAGCGTCAGAGAAGCTTCTCCGTTTAGAATCCAGCATATCTCACTGAACCGAAGAAGTGGTAGTTAGAAGGGAGTTAGAGCTGCAAGCAGTTTGGTTTGGGAAATTAGACGCGAAATTAAACTGCAAATGCCTTCCAACAGGCTTGGAAAAGTGTGTTCTATATCTCTGCCAAACAGACTCCCTGGAGGTTGAGCTTTCAGAAGCTAGTTTAACTCTAAGGGAGGAAGCAGCAGAATGTGCCTCTCACATCTAGCCTGTAGGAATTCAGGTTGGCAAGTTCTATGGGGAAGCCCATTGCTGCCTATGGTGGAAACGGCATGGGAGATTTCAGTTTCAAAATCTCTGTGAAAAAGCGTCAGAGAAGCTTCTCCGTTTAGAATCCAGCATATCTCACTGAACCGAAGAAGTGGTAGTTAGAAGGGAGTTAGAGCTGCAAGTAGTTTGGTTTGGGAAATTAGACGCGAAATGAAACTGCAAATGCCTTCCAACAGGCTTGGAAAAGTGTGTTCTATATCTCTGCCAAACAGACTCCCCGGAGGTTGAGCTTTCAGAAGCAAGTTTAACTCTAAGGGAGGAAGCAGCAGAATGTGCCTCTCACATCTAGCCTGTAGGAATTCAGGTTGGCAAGTTCTATGGGGAAGCCCATTGCTGCCTATGGTGGAAACGGCATGGGAGATTTCAGTTTCAAAATCTCTGTGAAAAAGCGTCAGAGAAGCTTCTCCGTTTAGAATCCAGCATATCTCACTGAACCGAAGAAGTGGTAGTTAGAAGGGAGTTAGAGCTGCCAGCAGTTTGGTTTGGGAAATTAGATGCGAAATGACACTGCAAAGGCCTTCCAACAGGCTTGGAAAAGTGTGTTCTATATCTCTGCCAAACAGAGTCCCCGGAGGTTGAGCTTTCAGAAGCAAGCTTAACTGTTAGGGAGGAAGCAGCAGAATGTGCCTCTCACATCTAGCCAGTAGGAATTCAGGTTGGCAAGTTCTATGGGGAAGCCCATTGCTGCCTATGGTGGAAACGGCATGGGAGATTTCAGTTTCAAAATCTCTGTGAAAAAGCGTCAGAGAAGCTTCTCCGTTTAGAATCCAGCATATCTCACTGAACCGAAGAAGTGGTAGTTAGAAGGGAGTTAGAGCTGCAAGCAGTTTGGTTTGGGAAATTAGACGCGAAATGAAACTGCAAATGCCTTCCAACAGGCTTGGAAAAGTGTGTTCTATATCTCTGCCAAACAGACTCCCTGGAGGTTAAGCTTTCAGAAGCTAGTTTAACTCTAAGGGAGGAAGCAGCAGAATGTGCCTCTCACATCTAGCCTGTAGGAATTCAGGTTGGCAAGTTCTATGGGGAAGCCCATTGGCGCCTTCGTTGGAAACGGGTTTGGAAATTTCAGTTTCAAAATCTCTGTGAAAAAGCGTCAGAGAAGCTTCTCCGTTTAGAATCCAGCATATCTCACTGAACCGAAGAAGTGGTAGTTAGAAGGGAGTTAGAGCTGCTAGCAGTTTGGTTTGGGAAATTAGACGCGAAATGAAACTGCAAAGGCCTTCCAACAGGGTTGGAAAAGTGTGTTCTATATCTCTGCCAAACAAACTCCCCGGAGGTTGAGCTTTCAGAAGCAAGTTTAACTCTAAGGGAGGAAGCAGCAGAATGTGCCTCTCACATCTAGCCTGTAGGAATTCAGGTTGGCAAGTTCTATGGGGAAGCCCATTGCTGCCTATGGTGGAAACGGCATGGGAGATTTCAGTTTCAAAATCTCTGTGAAAAAGCGTCAGAGAAGCTTCTCTGTTTAGAATCCAGCATATCTCCCTGAACCGAAGAAGTGGTAGTTAGAAGGGAGTTAGAGCTGCAAGCAGTTTGGTTTGGGAAATTAGACGCGAAATGAAACTGCAAATGCCTTCCAACAGGCTTGGAAAAGTGTGTTCTATATCTCTGCCAAGCAAACTCCCCGGAGGTTGAGCTTTCAGAAGCTAGTTTAACTCTAAGGGAGGAAGCAGCAGAATGTGCCTCTCACATCTAGCCTGTAGGAATTCAGGTTGGCAAGTTCTATGGGGAAGCCCATTGGCGCCTTCGTTGGAAACGGGTTTGGAAATTTCAGTTTCAAAATCTCTGTGGAAAAGCGTCAGAGAAGCTTCTCCGTTTAGAATCCAGCATATCTCACTGAACCGAAGAAGTGGTAGTTAGAAGGGAGTTAGAGCTGCAAGCAGTTTGGTTTGGGAAATTAGATGCGAAATGACACTGCAAAGGCCTTCCAACAGGCTTGGAAAAGTGTGTTCTATATCTCTGCCAAACAGACTCCCCGGAGGTTGAGCTTTCAGAAGCAAGCTTAACTCTTAGGGAGGAAGCAGCAGAATGTGCCTCTCACATCTAGCCTGTAGGAATTCAGGTTGGCAAGTTCTATGGGGAAGCCCATTGCTGCCTATGGTGGAAACGGCATGGGAGATTTCAGTTTCAAAATCTCTGTGAAAAAGCGTCAGAGAAGCTTCTCGGTTTAGAATCCAGCATATCTCACTGAACCGAAGAAGTGGTAGTTAGAAGGGAGTTAGAGCTGCAAGCAGTTTGGTTTGGGAAATTAGACGCGAAATGAAACTGCAAATGCCTTCCAACAGGCTTGGAAAAGTGTGTTCTATATCTCTGCCAAACAAACTCCCCGGAGGTTGAGCTTTCAGAAGCTAGTTTAACTCTAAGGGAGGAAGCAGCAGAATGTGCCTCTCACATCTAGCCTGTAGGAATTCAGGTTGGCAAGTTCTATGGGGAAGCCTATTGGCGCCTACGTTGGAAACGGCATGGGAGATTTCAGTTTCAAAATCTCTGTGAAAAAGCGTCAGAGAAGCTTCTCCGTTTAGAATCCAGCATATCTCACTGAACCGAAGAAGTGGTAGTTAGAAGGGAGTTAGAGCTGCAAGCAGTTTGGTTTGGGAAATTAGACGCGAAATGAAACTGCAAATGCCTTCCAACAGGCTTGGAAAAGTGTGTTCTATATCTCTGCCAAACAAATTCCCCAGAGGTTGAGCTTTCAGAAGCTAGTTTAACTCTAAGGGAGGAAGCAGCAGAATGTGCCTCTCACATCTAGCCTGTAGGAATTCAGGTTGGCAAGTTCTATGGGGAAGCCCATTGGCGCCTTCGTTGGAAACGGGTTTGGAAATTTCAGTTTCAAAATCTCTGTGAAAAAGCGTCAGAGAAGCTTCTCCGTTTAGAATCCAGCATATCTCACTGAACCGAAGAAGTGGTAGTTAGAAGGCAGTTAGAGCTGCAAGCAGTTTGGTTTGGGAAATTAGACGCGAAATTAAACTGCAAATGCCTTCCAACAGGCTTGGAAAAGTGTGTTCTATATCTCTGCCAAACAGACTCCCTGGAGGTTGAGCTTTCAGAAGCTAGTTTAACTCTAAGGGAGGAAGCAGCAGAATGTGCCTCTCACATCTAGCCTGTAGGAATTCAGGTTGGCAAGTTCTATGGGGAAGCCCATTGCTGCCTATGGTGGAAACGGCATGGGAGATTTCAGTTTCAAAATCTCTGTGAAAAAGCGTCAGAGAAGCTTCTCCGTTTAGAATCCAGCATATCTCACTGAACCGAAGAAGTGGTAGTTAGAAGGGAGTTAGAGCTGCAAGCAGTTTGGTTTGGGAAATTAGACGCGAAATGAAACTGCAAATGCCTTCCAACAGGCTTGGAAAAGTGTGTTCTATATCTCTGCCAAACAGACTCCCCGGAGGTTGAGCTTTCAGAAGCAAGTTTAACTCTAAGGGAGGAAGCAGCAGAATGTGCCTCTCACATCTAGCCTGTAGGAATTCAGGTTGGCAAGTTCTATGGCGAAGCCCATTGCTGCCTATGGTGGAAACGGCATGGGAGATTTCAGTTTCAAAATCTCTGTGAAAAAGCGTCAGAGAAGCTTCTCCGTTTAGAATCCAGCATATCTCACTGAACCGAAGAAGTGGTAGTTAGAAGGGAGTTAGAGCTGCAAGCAGTTTGGTTTGGGAAATTAGATGCGAAATGACACTGCAAAGGCCTTCCAACAGGCTTGGAAAAGTGTGTTCTATATCTCTGCCAAACAGAGTCCCCGGAGGTTGAGCTTTCAGAAGCAAGCTTAACTGTTAGGGAGGAAGCAGCAGAATGTGCCTCTCACATCTAGCCAGTAGGAATTCAGGTTGGCAAGTTCTATGGGGAAGCCCATTGCTGCCTATGGTGGAAATGGCATGGGAGATTTCAGTTTCAAAATCTCTGTGAAAAAGCGTCAGAGAAGCTTCTCCGTTTAGAATCCAGCATATCTCACTGAACCGAAGAAGTGGTAGTTAGAAGGGAGTTAGAGCTGCAAGCAGTTTGTTTTGGGAAATTAGACGCGAAATGAAACTGCAAATGCCTTCCAACAGGCTTGGAAAAGTGTGTTCTATATCTCTGCCAAACAGACTCCCCGGAGGTTGAGCTTTCAGAAGCAAGCTTAACTCTTAGGGAGGAAGCAGCAGAATGTGCCTCTCACATCTAGCCTGTAGGAATTCAGGTTGGCAAGTTCTATGGGGAAGCCCATTGCTGCCTATGGTGGAAACGGCATGGGAGATTTCAGTTTCAAAATCTCTGTGAAAAAGCGTCAGAGAAGCTTCTCCGTTTAGAATCCAGCATATCTCACTGAACCGAAGAAGTGGTAGTTAGAAGGGAGTTAGAGCTGCAAGCAGTTTGGTTTGGGAAATTAGACGCGAAATGAAACTGCAAATGCCTTCCAACAGGCTTGGAAAAGTGTGTTCTATATCTCTGCCAAACAAACTCCCCGGAGGTTGAGCTTTCAGAAGCAAGTTTAACTCTAAGGGAGGAAGCAGCAGAATGTGCCTCTCACATCTAGCCTGTAGGAATTCAGGTTTGCAAGTTCTTTGGGGAAGCCCATTGCTGCCTATGGTGGAAACGGCATGGGAGATTTCAGTTTCAAAATCTCTGTGAAAAAGCGTCAGAGAAGCTTCTCCGTTTAGAATCCAGCATATCTCACTGAACCGAAGAAGTGGTAGTTAGAAGGGAGTTAGAGCTGCAAGCAGTTTGGTTTGGGAAATTAGACGCGAAATGAAACTGCAAATGCCTTCCAACAGGCTTGGAAAAGTGTGTTCTATATCTCTGCCAAACAGACTCCCTGGAGGTTGAGCTTTCAGAAGCTAGTTTAACTCTAAGGGAGGAAGCAGCAGAATGTGCCTCTCACATCTAGCCTGTAGGAATTCAGGTTGGCAAGTTCTATGGGGAAGCCCATTGGCGCCTTCGTTGGAAACGGGTTTGGAAATTTCAGTTTCAAAATCTCTGTGAAAAAGCGTCAGAGAAGCTTCTCCGTTTAGAATCCAGCATATCTCACTGAACCGAAGAAGTGGTAGTTAGAAGGGAGTTAGAGCTGCTAGCAGTTTGGTTTGGGAAATTAGACGCGAAATGAAACTGCAAAGGCCTTCCAACAGGGTTGGAAAAGTGTGTTCTATATCTCTGCCAAACAAACTCCCCGGAGGTTGAGCTTTCAGAAGCAAGTTTAACTCTAAGGGAGGAAGCAGCAGAATGTGCCTCTCACATCTAGCCTGTAGGAATTCAGGTTGGCAAGTTCTATGGGGAAGCCCATTGCTGCCTATGGTGGAAACGGCATGGGAGATTTCAGTTTCAAAATCTCTGTGAAAAAGCGTCAGAGAAGCTTCTCCGTTTAGAATCCAGCATATCTCACTGAACCGAAGAAGTGGTAGTTAGAAGGGAGTTAGAGCTGCAAGCAGTTCGGTTTGGGAAATTAGACGCGAAATGAAACTGCAAATGCCTTCCAACAGGCTTGGAAAAGTGTGTTCTATATCTCTGCCAAACAAACTCCCGGGAGGTTGAGCTTTCAGAAGCTAGTTTAACTCTAAGGGAGGAAGCAGCAGAATGTGCCTCTCACATCTAGCCTGTAGGAATTCAGGTTGGCAAGTTCTATGGGGAAGCCCATTGCTGCCTATGGTGGAAACGGCATGGGAGATTTCAGTTTCAAAATCTCTGTGAAAAAGCGTCAGAGAAGCTTCTCCGTTTAGAATCCAGCATATCTCACTGAACCGAAGAAGTGGTAGTTAGAAGGGAGTTAGAGCTGCAAGCAGTTTGGTTTGGGAAATTAGATGCGAAATGACACTGCAAAGGCCTTCCAACAGGCTTGGAAAAGTGTGTTCTATATCTCTGCCAAACAGACTCCCCGGAGGTTGAGCTTTCAGAAGCAAGCTTAACTCTTAGGGAGGAAGCAGCAGAATGTGCCTCTCACATCTAGCCTGTAGGAATTCAGGTTGGCAAGTTCTATGGGGAAGCCCATTGCTGCCTATGGTGGAAACGGCATGGGAGATTTCAGTTTCAAAATCTCTGTGAAAAAGCATCAGAGAAGCTTCTCCGTTTAGAATCCAGCATATCTCACTGAACCGAAGAAGTGGTAGTTAGAAGGGAGTTAGAGCTGCAAGCAGTTTGGTTTGGGAAATTAGATGCGAAATGACACTGCAAAGGCCTTCCAACAGGCTTGGAAAAGTGTGTTCTATATCTCTGCCAAACAGAGTCCCCGGAGGTTGAGCTTTCAGAAGCAAGCTTAACTGTTAGGGAGGAAGCAGCAGAATGTGCCTCTCACATCTAGCCAGTAGGAATTCAGGTTGGCAAGTTCTATGGGGAAGCCCATTGCTGCCTATGGTGGAAACGGCATGGGAGATTTCAGTTTCAAAATCTCTGTGAAAAAGCGTCAGAGAAGCTTCTCCGTTTAGAATCCAGCATATCTCACTGAACCGAAGAAGTGGTAGTTAGAAGGGAGTTAGAGCTGCAAGCAGTTTGGTTTGGGAAATTAGACGCGAAATGAAACTGCAAATGCCTTCCAACAGGCTTGGAAAAGTGTGTTCTATATCTCTGCCAAACAGACTCCCTGGAGGTTAAGCTTTCAGAAGCTAGTTTAACTCTAAGGGAGGAAGCAGCAGAATGTGCCTCTCACATCTAGCCTGTAGGAATTCAGGTTGGCAAGTTCTATGGGGAAGCCCATTGGCGCCTTCGTTGGAAACGGGTTTGGAAATTTCAGTTTCAAAATCTCTGTGAAAAAGCGTCAGAGAAGCTTCTCCGTTTAGAATCCAGCATATCTCACTGAACCGAAGAAGTGGTAGTTAGAAGGGAGTTAGAGCTGCTAGCAGTTTGGTTTGGGAAATTAGACGCGAAATGAAACTGCAAAGGCCTTCCAACAGGGTTGGAAAAGTGTGTTCTATATCTCTGCCAAACAAACTCCCCGGAGGTTGAGCTTTCAGAAGCAAGTTTAACTCTAAGGGAGGAAGCAGCAGAATGTGCCTCTCACATCTAGCCTGTAGGAATTCAGGTTGGCAAGTTCTATGGGGAAGCCCATTGCTGCCTATGGTGGAAACGGCATGGGAGATTTCAGTTTCAAAATCTCTGTGAAAAAGCGTCAGAGAAGCTTCTCTGTTTAGAATCCAGCATATCTCCCTGAACCGAAGAAGTGGTAGTTAGAAGGGAGTTAGAGCTGCAAGCAGTTTGGTTTGGGAAATTAGACGCGAAATGAAACTGCAAATGCCTTCCAACAGGCTTGGAAAAGTGTGTTCTATATCTCTGCCAAGCAAACTCCCCGGAGGTTGAGCTTTCAGAAGCTAGTTTAACTCTAAGGGAGGAAGCAGCAGAATGTGCCTCTCACATCTAGCCTGTAGGAATTCAGGTTGGCAAGTTCTATGGGGAAGCCCATTGGCGCCTTCGTTGGAAACGGGTTTGGAAATTTCAGTTTCAAAATCTCTGTGGAAAAGCGTCAGAGAAGCTTCTCCGTTTAGAATCCAGCATATCTCACTGAACCGAAGAAGTGGTAGTTAGAAGGGAGTTAGAGCTGCAAGCAGTTTGGTTTGGGAAATTAGATGCGAAATGACACTGCAAAGGCCTTCCAACAGGCTTGGAAAAGTGTGTTCTATATCTCTGCCAAACAGACTCCCCGGAGGTTGAGCTTTCAGAAGCAAGCTTAACTCTTAGGGAGGAAGCAGCAGAATGTGCCTCTCACATCTAGCCTGTAGGAATTCAGGTTGGCAAGTTCTATGGGGAAGCCCATTGCTGCCTATGGTGGAAACGGCATGGGAGATTTCAGTTTCAAAATCTCTGTGAAAAAGCGTCAGAGAAGCTTCTCGGTTTAGAATCCAGCATATCTCACTGAACCGAAGAAGTGGTAGTTAGAAGGGAGTTAGAGCTGCAAGCAGTTTGGTTTGGGAAATTAGACGCGAAATGAAACTGCAAATGCCTTCCAACAGGCTTGGAAAAGTGTGTTCTATATCTCTGCCAAACAAACTCCCCGGAGGTTGAGCTTTCAGAAGCTAGTTTAACTCTAAGGGAGGAAGCAGCAGAATGTGCCTCTCACATCTAGCCTGTAGGAATTCAGGTTGGCAAGTTCTATGGGGAAGCCTATTGGCGCCTACGTTGGAAACGGCATGGGAGATTTCAGTTTCAAAATCTCTGTGAAAAAGCGTCAGAGAAGCTTCTCCGTTTAGAATCCAGCATATCTCACTGAACCGAAGAAGTGGTAGTTAGAAGGGAGTTAGAGCTGCAAGCAGTTTGGTTTGGGAAATTAGACGCGAAATGAAACTGCAAATGCCTTCCAACAGGCTTGGAAAAGTGTGTTCTATATCTCTGCCAAACAAATTCCCCAGAGGTTGAGCTTTCAGAAGCTAGTTTAACTCTAAGGGAGGAAGCAGCAGAATGTGCCTCTCACATCTAGCCTGTAGGAATTCAGGTTGGCAAGTTCTATGGGGAAGCCCATTGGCGCCTTCGTTGGAAACGGGTTTGGAAATTTCAGTTTCAAAATCTCTGTGAAAAAGCGTCAGAGAAGCTTCTCCGTTTAGAATCCAGCATATCTCACTGAACCGAAGAAGTGGTAGTTAGAAGGCAGTTAGAGCTGCAAGCAGTTTGGTTTGGGAAATTAGACGCGAAATTAAACTGCAAATGCCTTCCAACAGGCTTGGAAAAGTGTGTTCTATATCTCTGCCAAACAGACTCCCTGGAGGTTGAGCTTTCAGAAGCTAGTTTAACTCTAAGGGAGGAAGCAGCAGAATGTGCCTCTCACATCTAGCCTGTAGGAATTCAGGTTGGCAAGTTCTATGGGGAAGCCCATTGCTGCCTATGGTGGAAACGGCATGGGAGATTTCAGTTTCAAAATCTCTGTGAAAAAGCGTCAGAGAAGCTTCTCCGTTTAGAATCCAGCATATCTCACTGAACCGAAGAAGTGGTAGTTAGAAGGGAGTTAGAGCTGCAAGCAGTTTGGTTTGGGAAATTAGACGCGAAATGAAACTGCAAATGCCTTCCAACAGGCTTGGAAAAGTGTGTTCTATATCTCTGCCAAACAGACTCCCCGGAGGTTGAGCTTTCAGAAGCAAGTTTAACTCTAAGGGAGGAAGCAGCAGAATGTGCCTCTCACATCTAGCCTGTAGGAATTCAGGTTGGCAAGTTCTATGGCGAAGCCCATTGCTGCCTATGGTGGAAACGGCATGGGAGATTTCAGTTTCAAAATCTCTGTGAAAAAGCGTCAGAGAAGCTTCTCCGTTTAGAATCCAGCATATCTCACTGAACCGAAGAAGTGGTAGTTAGAAGGGAGTTAGAGCTGCAAGCAGTTTGGTTTGGGAAATTAGATGCGAAATGACACTGCAAAGGCCTTCCAACAGGCTTGGAAAAGTGTGTTCTATATCTCTGCCAAACAGAGTCCCCGGAGGTTGAGCTTTCAGAAGCAAGCTTAACTGTTAGGGAGGAAGCAGCAGAATGTGCCTCTCACATCTAGCCAGTAGGAATTCAGGTTGGCAAGTTCTATGGGGAAGCCCATTGCTGCCTATGGTGGAAATGGCATGGGAGATTTCAGTTTCAAAATCTCTGTGAAAAAGCGTCAGAGAAGCTTCTCCGTTTAGAATCCAGCATATCTCACTGAACCGAAGAAGTGGTAGTTAGAAGGGAGTTAGAGCTGCAAGCAGTTTGTTTTGGGAAATTAGACGCGAAATGAAACTGCAAATGCCTTCCAACAGGCTTGGAAAAGTGTGTTCTATATCTCTGCCAAACAGACTCCCCGGAGGTTGAGCTTTCAGAAGCAAGCTTAACTCTTAGGGAGGAAGCAGCAGAATGTGCCTCTCACATCTAGCCTGTAGGAATTCAGGTTGGCAAGTTCTATGGGGAAGCCCATTGCTGCCTATGGTGGAAACGGCATGGGAGATTTCAGTTTCAAAATCTCTGTGAAAAAGCGTCAGAGAAGCTTCTCCGTTTAGAATCCAGCATATCTCACTGAACCGAAGAAGTGGTAGTTAGAAGGGAGTTAGAGCTGCAAGCAGTTTGGTTTGGGAAATTAGACGCGAAATGAAACTGCAAATGCCTTCCAACAGGCTTGGAAAAGTGTGTTCTATATCTCTGCCAAACAAACTCCCCGGAGGTTGAGCTTTCAGAAGCAAGTTTAACTCTAAGGGAGGAAGCAGCAGAATGTGCCTCTCACATCTAGCCTGTAGGAATTCAGGTTTGCAAGTTCTTTGGGGAAGCCCATTGCTGCCTATGGTGGAAACGGCATGGGAGATTTCAGTTTCAAAATCTCTGTGAAAAAGCGTCAGAGAAGCTTCTCCGTTTAGAATCCAGCATATCTCACTGAACCGAAGAAGTGGTAGTTAGAAGGGAGTTAGAGCTGCAAGCAGTTTGGTTTGGGAAATTAGACGCGAAATGAAACTGCAAATGCCTTCCAACAGGCTTGGAAAAGTGTGTTCTATATCTCTGCCAAACAGACTCCCTGGAGGTTGAGCTTTCAGAAGCTAGTTTAACTCTAAGGGAGGAAGCAGCAGAATGTGCCTCTCACATCTAGCCTGTAGGAATTCAGGTTGGCAAGTTCTATGGGGAAGCCCATTGGCGCCTTCGTTGGAAACGGGTTTGGAAATTTCAGTTTCAAAATCTCTGTGAAAAAGCGTCAGAGAAGCTTCTCCGTTTAGAATCCAGCATATCTCACTGAACCGAAGAAGTGGTAGTTAGAAGGGAGTTAGAGCTGCTAGCAGTTTGGTTTGGGAAATTAGACGCGAAATGAAACTGCAAAGGCCTTCCAACAGGGTTGGAAAAGTGTGTTCTATATCTCTGCCAAACAAACTCCCCGGAGGTTGAGCTTTCAGAAGCAAGTTTAACTCTAAGGGAGGAAGCAGCAGAATGTGCCTCTCACATCTAGCCTGTAGGAATTCAGGTTGGCAAGTTCTATGGGGAAGCCCATTGCTGCCTATGGTGGAAACGGCATGGGAGATTTCAGTTTCAAAATCTCTGTGAAAAAGCGTCAGAGAAGCTTCTCCGTTTAGAATCCAGCATATCTCACTGAACCGAAGAAGTGGTAGTTAGAAGGGAGTTAGAGCTGCAAGCAGTTCGGTTTGGGAAATTAGACGCGAAATGAAACTGCAAATGCCTTCCAACAGGCTTGGAAAAGTGTGTTCTATATCTCTGCCAAACAAACTCCCGGGAGGTTGAGCTTTCAGAAGCTAGTTTAACTCTAAGGGAGGAAGCAGCAGAATGTGCCTCTCACATCTAGCCTGTAGGAATTCAGGTTGGCAAGTTCTATGGGGAAGCCCATTGCTGCCTATGGTGGAAACGGCATGGGAGATTTCAGTTTCAAAATCTCTGTGAAAAAGCGTCAGAGAAGCTTCTCCGTTTAGAATCCAGCATATCTCACTGAACCGAAGAAGTGGTAGTTAGAAGGGAGTTAGAGCTGCAAGCAGTTTGGTTTGGGAAATTAGATGCGAAATGACACTGCAAAGGCCTTCCAACAGGCTTGGAAAAGTGTGTTCTATATCTCTGCCAAACAGACTCCCCGGAGGTTGAGCTTTCAGAAGCAAGCTTAACTCTTAGGGAGGAAGCAGCAGAATGTGCCTCTCACATCTAGCCTGTAGGAATTCAGGTTGGCAAGTTCTATGGGGAAGCACATTGCTGCCTATGGTGGAAACGGCATGGGAGATTTCAGTTTCAAAATCTCTGTGAAAAAGCATCAGAGAAGCTTCTCCGTTTAGAATCCAGCATATCTCACTGAACCGAAGAAGTGGTAGTTAGAAGGGAGTTAGAGCTGCAAGCAGTTTGGTTTGGGAAATTAGATGCGAAATGACACTGCAAAGGCCTTCCAACAGGCTTGGAAAAGTGTGTTCTATATCTCTGCCAAACAGAGTCCCCGGAGGTTGAGCTTTCAGAAGCAAGCTTAACTGTTAGGGAGGAAGCAGCAGAATGTGCCTCTCACATCTAGCCAGTAGGAATTCAGGTTGGCAAGTTCTATGGGGAAGCCCATTGCTGCCTATGGTGGAAACGGCATGGGAGATTTCAGTTTCAAAATCTCTGTGAAAAAGCGTCAGAGAAGCTTCTCCGTTTAGAATCCAGCATATCTCACTGAACCGAAGAAGTGGTAGTTAGAAGGGAGTTAGAGCTGCAAGCAGTTTGGTTTGGGAAATTAGACGCGAAATGAAACTGCAAATGCCTTCCAACAGGCTTGGAAAAGTGTGTTCTATATCTCTGCCAAACAGACTCCCTGGAGGTTAAGCTTTCAGAAGCTAGTTTAACTCTAAGGGAGGAAGCAGCAGAATGTGCCTCTCACATCTAGCCTGTAGGAATTCAGGTTGGCAAGTTCTATGGGGAAGCCCATTGGCGCCTTCGTTGGAAACGGGTTTGGAAATTTCAGTTTCAAAATCTCTGTGAAAAAGCGTCAGAGAAGCTTCTCCGTTTAGAATCCAGCATATCTCACTGAACCGAAGAAGTGGTAGTTAGAAGGGAGTTAGAGCTGCTAGCAGTTTGGTTTGGGAAATTAGACGCGAAATGAAACTGCAAAGGCCTTCCAACAGGGTTGGAAAAGTGTGTTCTATATCTCTGCCAAACAAACTCCCCGGAGGTTGAGCTTTCAGAAGCAAGTTTAACTCTAAGGGAGGAAGCAGCAGAATGTGCCTCTCACATCTAGCCTGTAGGAATTCAGGTTGGCAAGTTCTATGGGGAAGCCCATTGCTGCCTATGGTGGAAACGGCATGGGAGATTTCAGTTTCAAAATCTCTGTGAAAAAGCGTCAGAGAAGCTTCTCTGTTTAGAATCCAGCATATCTCCCTGAACCGAAGAAGTGGTAGTTAGAAGGGAGTTAGAGCTGCAAGCAGTTTGGTTTGGGAAATTAGACGCGAAATGAAACTGCAAATGCCTTCCAACAGGCTTGGAAAAGTGTGTTCTATATCTCTGCCAAGCAAACTCCCCGGAGGTTGAGCTTTCAGAAGCTAGTTTAACTCTAAGGGAGGAAGCAGCAGAATGTGCCTCTCACATCTAGCCTGTAGGAATTCAGGTTGGCAAGTTCTATGGGGAAGCCCATTGGCGCCTTCGTTGGAAACGGGTTTGGAAATTTCAGTTTCAAAATCTCTGTGGAAAAGCGTCAGAGAAGCTTCTCCGTTTAGAATCCAGCATATCTCACTGAACCGAAGAAGTGGTAGTTAGAAGGGAGTTAGAGCTGCAAGCAGTTTGGTTTGGGAAATTAGATGCGAAATGACACTGCAAAGGCCTTCCAACAGGCTTGGAAAAGTGTGTTCTATATCTCTGCCAAACAGACTCCCCGGAGGTTGAGCTTTCAGAAGCAAGCTTAACTCTTAGGGAGGAAGCAGCAGAATGTGCCTCTCACATCTAGCCTGTAGGAATTCAGGTTGGCAAGTTCTATGGGGAAGCCCATTGCTGCCTATGGTGGAAACGGCATGGGAGATTTCAGTTTCAAAATCTCTGTGAAAAAGCGTCAGAGAAGCTTCTCGGTTTAGAATCCAGCATATCTCACTGAACCGAAGAAGTGGTAGTTAGAAGGGAGTTAGAGCTGCAAGCAGTTTGGTTTGGGAAATTAGACGCGAAATGAAACTGCAAATGCCTTCCAACAGGCTTGGAAAAGTGTGTTCTATATCTCTGCCAAACAAACTCCCCGGAGGTTGAGCTTTCAGAAGCTAGTTTAACTCTAAGGGAGGAAGCAGCAGAATGTGCCTCTCACATCTAGCCTGTAGGAATTCAGGTTGGCAAGTTCTATGGGGAAGCCTATTGGCGCCTACGTTGGAAACGGCATGGGAGATTTCAGTTTCAAAATCTCTGTGAAAAAGCGTCAGAGAAGCTTCTCCGTTTAGAATCCAGCATATCTCACTGAACCGAAGAAGTGGTAGTTAGAAGGGAGTTAGAGCTGCAAGCAGTTTGGTTTGGGAAATTAGACGCGAAATGAAACTGCAAATGCCTTCCAACAGGCTTGGAAAAGTGTGTTCTATATCTCTGCCAAACAAATTCCCCAGAGGTTGAGCTTTCAGAAGCTAGTTTAACTCTAAGGGAGGAAGCAGCAGAATGTGCCTCTCACATCTAGCCTGTAGGAATTCAGGTTGGCAAGTTCTATGGGGAAGCCCATTGGCGCCTTCGTTGGAAACGGGTTTGGAAATTTCAGTTTCAAAATCTCTGTGAAAAAGCGTCAGAGAAGCTTCTCCGTTTAGAATCCAGCATATCTCACTGAACCGAAGAAGTGGTAGTTAGAAGGCAGTTAGAGCTGCAAGCAGTTTGGTTTGGGAAATTAGACGCGAAATTAAACTGCAAATGCCTTCCAACAGGCTTGGAAAAGTGTGTTCTATATCTCTGCCAAACAGACTCCCTGGAGGTTGAGCTTTCAGAAGCTAGTTTAACTCTAAGGGAGGAAGCAGCAGAATGTGCCTCTCACATCTAGCCTGTAGGAATTCAGGTTGGCAAGTTCTATGGGGAAGCCCATTGCTGCCTATGGTGGAAACGGCATGGGAGATTTCAGTTTCAAAATCTCTGTGAAAAAGCGTCAGAGAAGCTTCTCCGTTTAGAATCCAGCATATCTCACTGAACCGAAGAAGTGGTAGTTAGAAGGGAGTTAGAGCTGCAAGCAGTTTGGTTTGGGAAATTAGACGCGAAATGAAACTGCAAATGCCTTCCAACAGGCTTGGAAAAGTGTGTTCTATATCTCTGCCAAACAGACTCCCCGGAGGTTGAGCTTTCAGAAGCAAGTTTAACTCTAAGGGAGGAAGCAGCAGAATGTGCCTCTCACATCTAGCCTGTAGGAATTCAGGTTGGCAAGTTCTATGGCGAAGCCCATTGCTGCCTATGGTGGAAACGGCATGGGAGATTTCAGTTTCAAAATCTCTGTGAAAAAGCGTCAGAGAAGCTTCTCCGTTTAGAATCCAGCATATCTCACTGAACCGAAGAAGTGGTAGTTAGAAGGGAGTTAGAGCTGCAAGCAGTTTGGTTTGGGAAATTAGATGCGAAATGACACTGCAAAGGCCTTCCAACAGGCTTGGAAAAGTGTGTTCTATATCTCTGCCAAACAGAGTCCCCGGAGGTTGAGCTTTCAGAAGCAAGCTTAACTGTTAGGGAGGAAGCAGCAGAATGTGCCTCTCACATCTAGCCAGTAGGAATTCAGGTTGGCAAGTTCTATGGGGAAGCCCATTGCTGCCTATGGTGGAAATGGCATGGGAGATTTCAGTTTCAAAATCTCTGTGAAAAAGCGTCAGAGAAGCTTCTCCGTTTAGAATCCAGCATATCTCACTGAACCGAAGAAGTGGTAGTTAGAAGGGAGTTAGAGCTGCAAGCAGTTTGTTTTGGGAAATTAGACGCGAAATGAAACTGCAAATGCCTTCCAACAGGCTTGGAAAAGTGTGTTCTATATCTCTGCCAAACAGACTCCCCGGAGGTTGAGCTTTCAGAAGCAAGCTTAACTCTTAGGGAGGAAGCAGCAGAATGTGCCTCTCACATCTAGCCTGTAGGAATTCAGGTTGGCAAGTTCTATGGGGAAGCCCATTGCTGCCTATGGTGGAAACGGCATGGGAGATTTCAGTTTCAAAATCTCTGTGAAAAAGCGTCAGAGAAGCTTCTCCGTTTAGAATCCAGCATATCTCACTGAACCGAAGAAGTGGTAGTTAGAAGGGAGTTAGAGCTGCAAGCAGTTTGGTTTGGGAAATTAGACGCGAAATGAAACTGCAAATGCCTTCCAACAGGCTTGGAAAAGTGTGTTCTATATCTCTGCCAAACAAACTCCCCGGAGGTTGAGCTTTCAGAAGCAAGTTTAACTCTAAGGGAGGAAGCAGCAGAATGTGCCTCTCACATCTAGCCTGTAGGAATTCAGGTTTGCAAGTTCTTTGGGGAAGCCCATTGCTGCCTATGGTGGAAACGGCATGGGAGATTTCAGTTTCAAAATCTCTGTGAAAAAGCGTCAGAGAAGCTTCTCCGTTTAGAATCCAGCATATCTCACTGAACCGAAGAAGTGGTAGTTAGAAGGGAGTTAGAGCTGCAAGCAGTTTGGTTTGGGAAATTAGACGCGAAATGAAACTGCAAATGCCTTCCAACAGGCTTGGAAAAGTGTGTTCTATATCTCTGCCAAACAGACTCCCTGGAGGTTGAGCTTTCAGAAGCTAGTTTAACTCTAAGGGAGGAAGCAGCAGAATGTGCCTCTCACATCTAGCCTGTAGGAATTCAGGTTGGCAAGTTCTATGGGGAAGCCCATTGGCGCCTTCGTTGGAAACGGGTTTGGAAATTTCAGTTTCAAAATCTCTGTGAAAAAGCGTCAGAGAAGCTTCTCCGTTTAGAATCCAGCATATCTCACTGAACCGAAGAAGTGGTAGTTAGAAGGGAGTTAGAGCTGCTAGCAGTTTGGTTTGGGAAATTAGACGCGAAATGAAACTGCAAAGGCCTTCCAACAGGGTTGGAAAAGTGTGTTCTATATCTCTGCCAAACAAACTCCCCGGAGGTTGAGCTTTCAGAAGCAAGTTTAACTCTAAGGGAGGAAGCAGCAGAATGTGCCTCTCACATCTAGCCTGTAGGAATTCAGGTTGGCAAGTTCTATGGGGAAGCCCATTGCTGCCTATGGTGGAAACGGCATGGGAGATTTCAGTTTCAAAATCTCTGTGAAAAAGCGTCAGAGAAGCTTCTCCGTTTAGAATCCAGCATATCTCACTGAACCGAAGAAGTGGTAGTTAGAAGGGAGTTAGAGCTGCAAGCAGTTCGGTTTGGGAAATTAGACGCGAAATGAAACTGCAAATGCCTTCCAACAGGCTTGGAAAAGTGTGTTCTATATCTCTGCCAAACAAACTCCCGGGAGGTTGAGCTTTCAGAAGCTAGTTTAACTCTAAGGGAGGAAGCAGCAGAATGTGCCTCTCACATCTAGCCTGTAGGAATTCAGGTTGGCAAGTTCTATGGGGAAGCCCATTGCTGCCTATGGTGGAAACGGCATGGGAGATTTCAGTTTCAAAATCTCTGTGAAAAAGCGTCAGAGAAGCTTCTCCGTTTAGAATCCAGCATATCTCACTGAACCGAAGAAGTGGTAGTTAGAAGGGAGTTAGAGCTGCAAGCAGTTTGGTTTGGGAAATTAGATGCGAAATGACACTGCAAAGGCCTTCCAACAGGCTTGGAAAAGTGTGTTCTATATCTCTGCCAAACAGACTCCCCGGAGGTTGAGCTTTCAGAAGCAAGCTTAACTCTTAGGGAGGAAGCAGCAGAATGTGCCTCTCACATCTAGCCTGTAGGAATTCAGGTTGGCAAGTTCTATGGGGAAGCACATTGCTGCCTATGGTGGAAACGGCATGGGAGATTTCAGTTTCAAAATCTCTGTGAAAAAGCATCAGAGAAGCTTCTCCGTTTAGAATCCAGCATATCTCACTGAACCGAAGAAGTGGTAGTTAGAAGGGAGTTAGAGCTGCAAGCAGTTTGGTTTGGGAAATTAGACGCGAAATGAAACTGCAAATGCCTTCCAACAGGCTTGGAAAAGTGTGTTCTATATCTGTGCCAAACAGAGTCCCCGGAGGTTGAGCTTTCAGAAGCAAGCTTAACTGTTAGGGAGGAAGCAGCAGAATGTGCCTCTCACATCTAGCCTGTAGGAATTCAGGTTGGCAAGTTCTATGGGGAAGCCCATTGCTGCCTATGGTGGAAACGGCATGGGAGATTTCAGTTTCAAAATCTCTGTGAAAAAGCGTCAGAGAAGCTTCTCTGTTTAGAATCCAGCATATCTCCCTGAACCGAAGAAGTGGTAGTTAGAAGGGAGTTAGAGCTGCAAGCAGTTTGGTTTGGGAAATTAGACGCGAAATGAAACTGCAAATGCCTTCCAACAGGCTTGGAAAAGTGTGTTCTATATCTCTGCCAAACAAACTCCCCGGAGGTTGAGCTTTCAGAAGCTAGTTTAACTCTAAGGGAGGAAGCAGCAGAATGTGCCTCTCACATCTAGCCTGTAGGAATTCAGGTTGGCAAGTTCTATGGGGAAGCCCATTGGCGCCTTCGTTGGAAACGGGTTTGGAAATTTCAGTTTCAAAATCTCTGTGGAAAAGCGTCAGAGAAGCTTCTCCGTTTAGAATCCAGCATATCTCACTGAACCGAAGAAGTGGTAGTTAGAAGGGAGTTAGAGCTGCAAGCAGTTTGGTTTGGGAAATTAGATGCGAAATGACACTGCAAAGGCCTTCCAACAGGCTTGGAAAAGTGTGTTCTATATCTCTGCCAAACAGACTCCCCGGAGGTTGAGCTTTCAGAAGCAAGCTTAACTCTTAGGGAGGAAGCAGCAGAATGTGCCTCTCACATCTAGCCTGTAGGAATTCAGGTTGGCAAGTTCTATGGGGAAGCCCATTGCTGCCTATGGTGGAAACGGCATGGGAGATTTCAGTTTCAAAATCTCTGTGAAAAAGCGTCAGAGAAGCTTCTCGGTTTAGAATCCAGCATATCTCACTGAACCGAAGAAGTGGTAGTTAGAAGGGAGTTAGAGCTGCAAGCAGTTTGGTTTGGGAAATTAGACGCGAAATGAAACTGCAAATGCCTTCCAACAGGCTTGGAAAAGTGTGTTCTATATCTCTGCCAAACAAACTCCCCGGAGGTTGAGCTTTCAGAAGCAAGTTTAACTCTAAGGGAGGAAGCAGCAGAATGTGCCTCTCACATCTAGCCTGTAGGAATTCAGGTTGGCAAGTTCTATGGGGAAGCCCATTGCTGCCTATGGTGGAAACGGCATGGGAGATTTCAGTTTCAAAATCTCTGTGAAAAAGCGTCAGAGAAGCTTCTCCGTTTAGAATCCAGCATATCTCACTGAACCGAAGAAGTGGTAGTTAGAAGGGAGTTAGAGCTGCAAGCAGTTTGGTTTGGGAAATTAGACGCGAAATGAAACTGCAAATGCCTTCCAACAGGCTTGGAAAAGTGTGTTCTATATCTCTGCCAAACAAATTCCCCGGAGGTTGAGCTTTCAGAAGCTAGTTTAACTCTAAGGGAGGAAGCAGCAGAATGTGCCTCTCACATCTAGCCTGTAGGAATTCAGGTTGGCAAGTTCTATGGGGAAGCCCATTGGCGCCTTCGTTGGAAACGGTTTTGGAAATTTCAGTTTCAAAATCTCTGTGAAAAAGCGTCAGAGAAGCTTCTCCGTTTAGAATCCAGGATATCTCACTGAACCGAAGAAGTGGTAGTTAGAAGGGAGTTAGAGCTGCAAGCAGTTTGGTTTGGGAAATTAGACGCGAAATGAAACTGCAAATGCCTTCCAACAGGCTTGGAAAAGTGTGTTCTATATCTCTGCCAAACAGACTCCCTGGAGGTTGAGCTTTCAGAAGCTAGTTTAACTCTAAGGGAGGAAGCAGCAGAATGTGCCTCTCACATCTAGCCTGTAGGAATTCAGGTTGGCAAGTTCTATGGGGAAGCCCATTGCTGCCTATGGTGGAAACGGCATGGGAGATTTCAGTTTCAAAATCTCTGTGAAAAAGCGTCAGAGAAGCTTCTCCGTTTAGAATCCAGCATATCTCACTGAACCGAAGAAGTGGTAGTTAGAAGGGAGTTAGAGCTGCAAGTAGTTTGGTTTGGGAAATTAGACGCGAAATGAAACTGCAAATGCCTTCCAACAGGCTTGGAAAAGTGTGTTCTATATCTCTGCCAAACAGACTCCCCGGAGGTTGAGCTTTCAGAAGCAAGTTTAACTCTAAGGGAGGAAGCAGCAGAATGTGCCTCTCACATCTAGCCTGTAGGAATTCAGGTTGGCAAGTTCTATGGGGAAGCCCATTGCTGCCTATGGTGGAAACGGCATGGGAGATTTCAGTTTCAAAATCTCTGTGAAAAAGCGTCAGAGAAGCTTCTCCGTTTAGAATCCAGCATATCTCACTGAACCGAAGAAGTGGTAGTTAGAAGGGAGTTAGAGCTGCAAGCAGTTTGGTTTGGGAAATTAGATGGGAAATGACACTGCAAAGGCCTTCCAACAGGCTTGGAAAAGTGTGTTCTATATCTCTGCCAAACAGAGTCCCCGGAGGTTGAGCTTTCAGAAGCAAGCTTAACTGTTAGGGAGGAAGCAGCAGAATGTGCCTCTCACATCTAGCCAGTAGGAATTCAGGTTGGCAAGTTCTATGGGGAAGCCCATTGCTGCCTATGGTGGAAACGGCATGGGAGATTTCAGTTTCAAAATCTCTGTGAAAAAGCGTCAGAGAAGCTTCTCCGTTTAGAATAAAGCATATCTCACTGAACCGAAGAAGTGGTAGTTAGAAGGCAGTTAGAGCTGCAAGCAGTTTGGTTTGGGAAATTAGACGCGAAATGAAACTGCAAATGCCTTCCAACGGGCTTGGAAAAGTGTGTTCTATATCTCTGCCAAACAGACTCCCCGGAGGTTGAGCTTTCAGAAGCTAGTTTAACTCTAAGGGAGGAAGCAGCAGAATGTGCCTCTCACATCTAGCCTGTAGGAATTCAGGTTGGCAAGTTCTATGGGGAAGCCCATTGCTGCCTATGGTGGAAACGGCATGGGAGATTTCAGTTTCAAAATCTCTGTGAAAAACCGTCAGAGAAGCTTCTCCGTTTAGAATCCAGCATATCTCACTGAACCGAAGAAGTGGTAGTTAGAAGGGAGTTAGAGCTGCAAGCAGTTTGGTTTGGGAAATTAGACGCGAAATGAAACTGCAAATGCCTTCCAACAGGCTTGGAAAAGTGTGTTCTATATCTCTGCCAAACAGACGCCCCGGAGGTTGAGCTTTCAGAAGCAAGTTTAACTCTAAGGGAGGAAGCAGCAGAATGTGCCTCTCACATCTAGCCTGTAGGAATTCAGGTTGGCAAGTTCTATGGGGAAGCCCATTGCTGCCTATGGTGGAAACGGCATGGGAGATTTCAGTTTCAAAATCTCTGTGAAAAAGCGTCAGAGAAGCTTCTCCGTTTAGAATCCAGCATATCTCACTGAACCGAAGAAGTGGTAGTTAGAAGGGAGTTAGAGCTGCAAGCAGTTTGGTTTGGGAAATTAGATGCGAAATGACACTGCAAAGGCCTTCCAACAGGCTTGGAAAAGTGTGTTCTATATCTCTGCCAAACAGACTCCCTAGAGGTTGAGCTTTCAGAAGCAAGCTTAACTCTTAGGGAGGAAGCAGCAGAATGTGCCTCTCACATCTAGCCTGTAGGAATTCAGGTTGGCAAGTTCTATGGGGAAGCCCATTGCTGCCTATGGTGGAAACGGCATGGGAGATTTCAGTTTCAAAATCTCTGTGAAAAAGCGTCAGAGAAGCTTCTCCGTTTAGAATCCAGCATATCTCACTGAACCGAAGAAGTGGTAGTTAGAAGGGAGTTAGAGCTGCAAGCAGTTTGGTTTGGGAAATTAGATGCGAAATGACACTGCAAAGGCCTTCCAACAGGCTTGGAAAAGTGTGTTCTATATCTCTGCCAAACAGACTCCCCGGAGGTTGAGCTTTCAGAAGCAAGCTTAACTCTTAGGGAGGAAGCAGCAGAATGTGCCTCTCACATCTAGCCTGTAGGAATTCAGGTTGGCAAGTTCTATGGGGAAGCCCATTGCTGCCTATGGTGGAAACGGCATGGGAGATTTCAGTTTCAAAATCTCTGTGAAAAAGCGTCAGAGAAGCTTCTCCGTTTAGAATCGAGCATATCTCACTGAACCGAAGAAGTGGTAGTTAGAAGGGAGTTAGAGCTGCAAGCAGTTTGGTTTGGGAAATTAGACGCGAAATGAAACTGCAAATGCCTTCCAACAGGCTTGGAAAAGTGTGTTCTATATCTCTGCCAAACAAACTCCCCGGAGGTTGAGCTTTCAGAAGCAAGTTTAACTCTAAGGGAGGAAGCAGCAGAATGTGCCTCTCACATCTAGCCTGTAGGAATTCAGGTTTGCAAGTTCTTTGGGGAAGCCCATTGCTGCCTATGGTGGAAACGGCATGGGAGATTTCAGTTTCAAAATCTCTGTGAAAAAGCGTCAGAGAAGCTTCTCCGTTTAGAATCCAGCATATCTCACTGAACCGAAGAAGTGGTAGTTAGAAGGGAGTTAGAGCTGCAAGCAGTTTGGTTTGGGAAATTAGACGCGAAATGAAACTGCAAATGCCTTCCAACAGGCTTGGAAAAGTGTGTTCTATATCTCTGCCAAACAGACTCCCTGGAGGTTAAGCTTTCAGAAGCTAGTTTAACTCTAAGGGAGGAAGCAGCAGAATGTGCCTCTCACATCTAGCCTGTAGGAATTCAGGTTGGCAAGTTCTATGGGGAAGCCCATTGGCGCCTTCGTTGGAAACGGGTTTGGAAATTTCAGTTTCAAAATCTCTGTGAAAAAGCGTCAGAGAAGCTTCTCCGTTTAGAATCCAGCATATCTCACTGAACCGAAGAAGTGGTAGTTAGAAGGGAGTTAGAGCTGCTAGCAGTTTGGTTTGGGAAATTAGACGCGAAATGAAACTGCAAAGGCCTTCCAACAGGGTTGGAAAAGTGTGTTCTATATCTCTGCCAAACAAACTCCCCGGAGGTTGAGCTTTCAGAAGCAAGTTTAACTCTAAGGGAGGAAGCAGCAGAATGTGCCTCTCACATCTAGCCTGTAGGAATTCAGGTTGGCAAGTTCTATGGGGAAGCCCATTGCTGCCTATGGTGGAAACGGCATGGGAGATTTCAGTTTCAAAATCTCTGTGAAAAAGCGTCAGAGAAGCTTCTCTGTTTAGAATCCAGCATATCCCCCTGAACCGAAGAAGTGGTAGTTAGAAGGGAGTTAGAGCTGCAAGCAGTTTGGTTTGGGAAATTAGACGCGAAATGAAACTGCAAATGCCTTCCAACAGGCTTGGAAAAGTGTGTTCTATATCTCTGCCAAGCAAACTCCCCGGAGGTTGAGCTTTCAGAAGCTAGTTTAACTCTAAGGGAGGAAGCAGCAGAATGTGCCTCTCACATCTAGCCTGTAGGAATTCAGGTTGGCAAGTTCTATGGGGAAGCCCATTGGCGCCTTCGTTGGAAACGGGTTTGGAAATTTCAGTTTCAAAATCTCTGTGGAAAAGCGTCAGAGAAGCTTCTCCGTTTAGAATCCAGCATATCTCACTGAACCAAAGAAGTGGTAGTTAGAAGGGAGTTAGAGCTGCAAGCAGTTTGGTTTGGGAAATTAGATGCGAAATGACACTGCAAAGGCCTTCCAACAGGCTTGGAAAAGTGTGTTCTATATCTCTGCCAAACAGACTCCCCGGAGGTTGAGCTTTCAGAAGCAAGCTTAACTCTTAGGGAGGAAGCAGCAGAATGTGCCTCTCACATCTAGCCTGTAGGAATTCAGGTTGGCAAGTTCTATGGGGAAGCCCATTGCTGCCTATGGTGGAAACGGCATGGGAGATTTCAGTTTCAAAATCTCTGTGAAAAAGCGTCAGAGAAGCTTCTCCGTTTAGAATCCAGCATATCTCACTGAACCGAAGAAGTGGTAGTTAGAAGGGAGTTAGAGCTGCAAGCAGTTTGGTTTGGGAAATTAGACGCGAAATGAAACTGCAAATGCCTTCCAACAGGCTTGGAAAAGTGTGTTCTATATCTCTGCCAAACAGACTCCCTGGAGGTTGAGCTTTCAGAAGCTAGTTTAACTCTAAGGGAGGAAGCAGCAGAATGTGCCTCTCACATCTAGCCTGTAGGAATTCAGGTTGGCAAGTTCTATGGGGAAGCCCATTGCTGGCTATGGTGGAAACAGCATGGGAGATTTCAGTTTCAAAATCTCTGTGAAAAAGCATCAGAGAAGCTTCTCCGTTTAGAATCCAGCATATCTCACTGAACCGAAGAAGTGGTAGTTAGAAGGCAGTTAGAGCTGCAAGCAGTTTGGTTTGGGAAATTAGACGCGAAATGAAACTGCAAAGGCCTTCCAACAGGCTTGGAAAAGTGTGTTCTATATCTCTGCCAAACAAACTCCCCGGAGGTTGAGCTTTCAGAAGCTAGTTTAACTCTAAGGGAGGAAGCAGCAGAATGTGCCTCTCACATCTAGCCTGTAGGAATTCAGGTTGGCAAGTTCTATGGGGAAGCCTATTGGCGCCTACGTTGGAAACGGCATGGGAGATTTCAGTTTCAAAATCTCTGTGAAAAAGCGTCAGAGAAGCTTCTCCGTTTAGAATCCAGCATATCTCACTGAACCGAAGAAGTGGTAGTTAGAAGGGAGTTAGAGCTGCAAGCAGTTTGGTTTGGGAAATTAGACGCGAAATGAAACTGCAAATGCCTTCCAACAGGCTTGGAAAAGTGTGTTCTATATCTCTGCCAAACAAATTCCCCAGAGGTTGAGCTTTCAGAAGCTAGTTTAACTCTAAGGGAGGAAGCAGCAGAATGTGCCTCTCACATCTAGCCTGTAGGAATTCAGGTTGGCAAGTTCTATGGGGAAGCCCATTGGCGCCTTCGTTGGAAACGGGTTTGGAAATTTCAGTTTCAAAATCTCTGTGAAAAAGCGTCAGAGAAGCTTCTCCGTTTAGAATCCAGCATATCTCACTGAACCGAAGAAGTGGTAGTTAGAAGGCAGTTAGAGCTGCAAGCAGTTTGGTTTGGGAAATTAGACGCGAAATTAAACTGCAAATGCCTTCCAACAGGCTTGGAAAAGTGTGTTCTATATCTCTGCCAAACAGACTCCCTGGAGGTTGAGCTTTCAGAAGCTAGTTTAACTCTAAGGGAGGAAGCAGCAGAATGTGCCTCTCACATCTAGCCTGTAGGAATTCAGGTTGGCAAGTTCTATGGGGAAGCCCATTGCTGCCTATGGTGGAAACGGCATGGGAGATTTCAGTTTCAAAATCTCTGTGAAAAAGCGTCAGAGAAGCTTCTCCGTTTAGAATCCAGCATATCTCACTGAACCGAAGAAGTGGTAGTTAGAAGGGAGTTAGAGCTGCAAGCAGTTTGGTTTGGGAAATTAGACGCGAAATGAAACTGCAAATGCCTTCCAACAGGCTTGGAAAAGTGTGTTCTATATCTCTGCCAAACAGACTCCCCGGAGGTTGAGCTTTCAGAAGCAAGTTTAACTCTAAGGGAGGAAGCAGCAGAATGTGCCTCTCACATCTAGCCTGTAGGAATTCAGGTTGGCAAGTTCTATGGGGAAGCCCATTGCTGCCTATGGTTTAAACGGCATGGGAGATTTCAGTTTCAAAATCTCTGTGAAAAAGCGTCAGAGAAGCTTCTCCGTTTAGAATCCAGCATATCTCACTGAACCGAAGAAGTGGTAGTTAGAAGGGAGTTAGAGCTGCAAGCAGTTTGGTTTGGGAAATTAGATGCGAAATGACACTGCAAAGGCCTTCCAACAGGCTTGGAAAAGTGTGTTCTATATCTCTGCCAAACAGAGTCCCCGGAGGTTGAGCTTTCAGAAGCAAGCTTAACTGTTAGGGAGGAAGCAGCAGAATGTGCCTCTCACATCTAGCCAGTAGGAATTCAGGTTGGCAAGTTCTATGGGGAAGCCCATTGCTGCCTATGGTGGAAATGGCATGGGAGATTTCAGTTTCAAAATCTCTGTGAAAAAGCGTCAGAGAAGCTTCTCCGTTTAGAATCCAGCATATCTCACTGAACCGAAGAAGTGGTAGTTAGAAGGGAGTTAGAGCTGCAAGCAGTTTGGTTTGGGAAATTAGACGCGAAATGAAACTGCAAATGCCTTCCAACAGGCTTGGAAAAGTGTGTTCTATATCTCTGCCAAACAGACTCCCCGGAGGTTGAGCTTTCAGAAGCAAGCTTAACTCTTAGGGAGGAAGCAGCAGAATGTGCCTCTCACATCTAGCCTGTAGGAATTCAGGTTGGCAAGTTCTATGGGGAAGCCCATTGCTGCCTATGGTGGAAACGGCATGGGAGATTTCAGTTTCAAAATCTCTGTGAAAAAGCGTCAGAGAAGCTTCTCCGTTTTGAATCCAGCATATCTCACTGAACCGAAGAAGTGGTAGTTAGAAGGGAGTTAGAGCTGCAAGCAGTTTGGTTTGGGAAATTAGACGCGAAATGAAACTGCAAATGCCTTCCAACAGGCTTGGAAAAGTGTGTTCTATATCTCTGCCAAACAAACTCCCCGGAGGTTGAGCTTTCAGAAGCAAGTTTAACTCTAAGGGAGGAAGCAGCAGAATGTGCCTCTCACATCTAGCCTGTAGGAATTCAGGTTTGCAAGTTCTTTGGGGAAGCCCATTGCTGCCTATGGTGGAAACGGCATGGGAGATTTCAGTTTCAAAATCTCTGTGAAAAAGCGTCAGAGAAGCTTCTCCGTTTAGAATCCAGCATATCTCACTGAACCGAAGAAGTGGTAGTTAGAAGGGAGTTAGAGCTGCAAGCAGTTTGGTTTGGGAAATTAGACGCGAAATGAAACTGCAAATGCCTTCCAACAGGCTTGGAAAAGTGTGTTCTATATCTCTGCCAAACAGACTCCCTGGAGGTTGAGCTTTCAGAAGCTAGTTTAACTCTAAGGGAGGAAGCAGCAGAATGTGCCTCTCACATCTAGCCTGTAGGAATTCAGGTTGGCAAGTTCTATGGGGAAGCCCATTGGCGCCTTCGTTGGAAACGGGTTTGGAAATTTCAGTTTCAAAATCTCTGTGAAAAAGCGTCAGAGAAGCTTCTCCGTTTAGAATCCAGCATATCTCACTGAACCGAAGAAGTGGTAGTTAGAAGGGAGTTAGAGCTGCTAGCAGTTTGGTTTGGGAAATTAGACGCGAAATGAAACTGCAAAGGCCTTCCAACAGGGTTGGAAAAGTGTGTT
Organism: Cynocephalus volans; assembly: GCF_027409185.1. Taxonomy (NCBI): domain Eukaryota; kingdom Metazoa; phylum Chordata; class Mammalia; order Dermoptera; family Cynocephalidae; genus Cynocephalus; species Cynocephalus volans. The sequence continues at coordinate 782,644 of NW_026902372.1, read as the reverse complement.
CTATATCTCTGCCAAACAAACTCCCCGGAGGTTGAGCTTTCAGAAGCAAGTTTAACTCTAAGGGAGGAAGCAGCAGAATGTGCCTCTCACATCTAGCCTGTAGGAATTCAGGTTGGCAAGTTCTATGGGGAAGCCCATTGCTGCCTATGGTGGAAACGGCATGGGAGATTTCAGTTTCAAAATCTCTGTGAAAAAGCGTCAGAGAAGCTTCTCCGTTTAGAATCCAGCATATCTCACTGAACCGAAGAAGTGGTAGTTAGAAGGGAGTTAGAGCTGCAAGCAGTTCGGTTTGGGAAATTAGACGCGAAATGAAACTGCAAATGCCTTCCAACAGGCTTGGAAAAGTGTGTTCTATATCTCTGCCAAACAAACTCCCGGGAGGTTGAGCTTTCAGAAGCTAGTTTAACTCTAAGGGAGGAAGCAGCAGAATGTGCCTCTCACATCTAGCCTGTAGGAATTCAGGTTGGCAAGTTCTATGGGGAAGCCCATTGCTGCCTATGGTGGAAACGGCATGGGAGATTTCAGTTTCAAAATCTCTGTGAAAAAGCGTCAGAGAAGCTTCTCCGTTTAGAATCCAGCATATCTCACTGAACCGAAGAAGTGGTAGTTAGAAGGGAGTTAGAGCTGCAAGCAGTTTGGTTTGGGAAATTAGATGCGAAATGACACTGCAAAGGCCTTCCAACAGGCTTGGAAAAGTGTGTTCTATATCTCTGCCAAACAGACTCCCCGGAGGTTGAGCTTTCAGAAGCAAGCTTAACTCTTAGGGAGGAAGCAGCAGAATGTGCCTCTCACATCTAGCCTGTAGGAATTCAGGTTGGCAAGTTCTATGGGGAAGCACATTGCTGCCTATGGTGGAAACGGCATGGGAGATTTCAGTTTCAAAATCTCTGTGAAAAAGCATCAGAGAAGCTTCTCCGTTTAGAATCCAGCATATCTCACTGAACCGAAGAAGTGGTAGTTAGAAGGGAGTTAGAGCTGCAAGCAGTTTGGTTTGGGAAATTAGATGCGAAATGACACTGCAAAGGCCTTCCAACAGGCTTGGAAAAGTGTGTTCTATATCTGTGCCAAACAGAGTCCCCGGAGGTTGAGCTTTCAGAAGCAAGCTTAACTGTTAGGGAGGAAGCAGCAGAATGTGCCTCTCACATCTAGCCTGTAGGAATTCAGGTTGGCAAGTTCTATGGGGAAGCCCATTGCTGCCTATGGTGGAAACGGCATGGGAGATTTCAGTTTCAAAATCTCTGTGAAAAAGCGTCAGAGAAGCTTCTCTGTTTAGAATCCAGCATATCTCCCTGAACCGAAGAAGTGGTAGTTAGAAGGGAGTTAGAGCTGCAAGCAGTTTGGTTTGGGAAATTAGACGCGAAATGAAACTGCAAATGCCTTCCAACAGGCTTGGAAAAGTGTGTTCTATATCTCTGCCAAACAAACTCCCGGGAGGTTGAGCTTTCAGAAGCTAGTTTAACTCTAAGGGAGGAAGCAGCAGAATGTGCCTCTCACATCTAGCCTGTAGGAATTCAGGTTGGCAAGTTCTATGGGGAAGCCCATTGGCGCCTTCGTTGGAAACGGGTTTGGAAATTTCAGTTTCAAAATCTCTGTGGAAAAGCGTCAGAGAAGCTTCTCCGTTTAGAATCCAGCATATCTCACTGAACCGAAGAAGTGGTAGTTAGAAGGGAGTTAGAGCTGCAAGCAGTTTGGTTTGGGAAATTAGACGCGAAATGACACTGCAAAGGCCTTCCAACAGGCTTGGAAAAGTGTGTTCTATATCTCTGCCAAACAGACTCCCCGGAGGTTGAGCTTTCAGAAGCAAGCTTAACTCTAAGGGAGGAAGCAGCAGAATGTGCCTCTCACATCTAGCCTGTAGGAATTCAGGTTGGCAAGTTCTATGGGGAAGCCCATTGCTGCCTATGGTGGAAACGGCATGGGAGATTTCAGTTTCAAAATCTCTGTGAAAAAGCGTCAGAGAAGCTTCTCGGTTTAGAATCCAGCATATCTCACTGAACCGAAGAAGTGGTAGTTAGAAGGGAGTTAGAGCTGCAAGCAGTTTGGTTTGGGAAATTAGACGCGAAATGAAACTGCAAATGCCTTCCAACAGGCTTGGAAAAGTGTGTTCTATATCTCTGCCAAACAGACTCCCTGGAGGTTGAGCTTTCAGAAGCTAGTTTAACTCTAAGGGAGGAAGCAGCAGAATGTGCCTCTCACATCTAGCCTGTAGGAATTCAGGTTGGCAAGTTCTATGGGGAAGCCCATTGCTGGCTATGGTGGAAACAGCATGGGAGATTTCAGTTTCAAAATCTCTGTGAAAAAGCATCAGAGAAGCTTCTCCGTTTAGAATCCAGCATATCTCACTGAACCGAAGAAGTGGTAGTTAGAAGGCAGTTAGAGCTGCAAGAAGTTTGGTTTGGGAAATTAGACGCGAAATGAAACTGCAAATGCCTTCCAACAGGCTTGGAAAAGTGTGTTCTATATCTCTGCCAAACAAACTCCCCGGAGGTTGAGCTTTCAGAAGCTAGTTTAACTCTAAGGGAGGAAGCAGCAGAATGTGCCTCTCACATCTAGCCTGTAGGAATTCAGGTTGGCAAGTTCTATGGGGAAGCCTATTGGCGCCTACGTTGGAAACGGGTTTGGAAATTTCAGTTTCAAAATCTCTGTGAAAAAGCGTCAGAGAAGCTTCTCCGTTTAGAATCCAGCATATCTCACTGAACCGAAGAAGTGGTAGTTAGAAGGGAGTTAGAGCTGCAAGCAGTTTGGTTTGGGAAATTAGACGCGAAATTAAACTGCAAATGCCTTCCAACAGGCTTGGAAAAGTGTGTTCTATATCTCTGCCAAACAAACTCCCCGGAGGTTGAGCTTTCAGAAGCAAGTTTAACTCTAAGGGAGGAAGCAGCAGAATGTGCCTCTCACATCTAGCCTGTAGGAATTCAGGTTGGCAAGTTCTATGGGGAAGCCCATTGCTGCCTATGGTGGAAACGGCATGGGAGATTTCAGTTTCAAAATCTCTGTGAAAAAGCGTCAGAGAAGCTTCTCCGTTTAGAATCCAGCATATCTCACTGAACCGAAGAAGTGGTAGTTAGAAGGGAGTTAGAGCTGCAAGCAGTTTGGTTTGGGAAATTAGACGCGAAATGAAACTGCAAATGCCTTCCAACAGGCTTGGAAAAGTGTGTTCTATATCTCTGCCAAACAAATTCCCCGGAGGTTGAGCTTTCAGAAGCTAGTTTAACTCTAAGGGAGGAAGCAGCAGAATGTGCCTCTCACATCTAGCCTGTAGGAATTCAGGTTGGCAAGTTCTATGGGGAAGCCCATTGGCGCCTTCGTTGGAAACGGTTTTGGAAATTTCAGTTTCAAAATCTCTGTGAAAAAGCGTCAGAGAAGCTTCTCCGTTTAGAATCCAGCATATCTCACTGAACCGAAGAAGTGGTAGTTAGAAGGGAGTTAGAGCTGCAAGCAGTTTGGTTTGGGAAATTAGACGCGAAATTAAACTGCAAATGCCTTCCAACAGGCTTGGAAAAGTGTGTTCTATATCTCTGCCAAACAGACTCCCCGGAGGTTGAGCTTTCAGAAGCTAGTTTAACTCTAAGGGAGGAAGCAGCAGAATGTGCCTCTCACATCTAGCCTGTAGGAATTCAGGTTGGCAAGTTCTATGGGGAAGCCCATTGCTGCCTATGGTGGAAACGGCATGGGAGATTTCAGTTTCAAAATCTCTGTGAAAAAGCGTCAGAGAAGCTTCTCCGTTTAGAATCCAGCATATCTCACTGAACCGAAGAAGTGGTAGTTAGAAGGGAGTTAGAGCTGCAAGTAGTTTGGTTTGGGAAATTAGACGCGAAATGAAACTGCAAATGCCTTCCAACAGGCTTGGAAAAGTGTGTTCTATATCTCTGCCAAACAGACTCCCCGGAGGTTGAGCTTTCAGAAGCAAGTTTAACTCTAAGGGAGGAAGCAGCAGAATGTGCCTCTCACATCTAGCCTGTAGGAATTCAGGTTGGCAAGTTCTATGGGGAAGCCCATTGCTGCCTATGGTGGAAACGGCATGGGAGATTTCAGTTTCAAAATCTCTGTGAAAAAGCGTCAGAGAAGCTTCTCCGTTTAGAATCCAGCATATCTCACTGAACCGAAGAAGTGGTAGTTAGAAGGGAGTTAGAGCTGCAAGCAGTTTGGTTTGGGAAATTAGATGCGAAATGACACTGCAAAGGCCTTCCAACAGGCTTGGAAAAGTGTGTTCTATATCTCTGCCAAACAGAGTCCCCGGAGGTTGAGCTTTCAGAAGCAAGCTTAACTGTTAGGGAGGAAGCAGCAGAATGTGCCTCTCACATCTAGCCAGTAGGAATTCAGGTTGGCAAGTTCTATGGGGAAGCCCATTGCTGCCTATGGTGGAAACGGCATGGGAGATTTCAGTTTCAAAATCTCTGTGAAAAAGCGTCAGAGAAGCTTCTCCGTTTAGAATCCAGCATATCTCACTGAACCGAAGAAGTGGTAGTTAGAAGGGAGTTAGAGCTGCAAGCAGTTTGGTTTGGGAAATTAGACGCGAAATGAAACTGCAAATGCCTTCCAACAGGCTTGGAAAAGTGTGTTCTATATCTCTGCCAAACAGACTCCCCGGAGGTTGAGCTTTCAGAAGCAAGTTTAACTCTAAGGGAGGAAGCAGCAAAATGTGCCTCTCACATCTAGCCTGTAGGAATTCAGGTTGGCAAGTTCTATGGGGAAGCCCTTTGCTGCCAATGGTGGAAACGGCATGGGAGATTTCAGTTTCAAAATCTCTGTGAAAAAGCGTCAGAGAAGCTTCTCCATTTAGAATCCAGCATATCTCACTGAACCGAAGAAGTGGTAGTTAGAAGGGAGTTAGAGCTGCTAGCAGTTTGGTTTGGGAAATTAGACGCGAAATGAAACTGCAAAGGCCTTCCAACAGGGTTGGAAAAGTGTGTTCTATATCTCTGCCAAACAGACTCCCCGGAGGTTGAGCTTTCAGAAGCAAGTTTAACTCTAAGGGAGGAAGCAGCAGAATGTGCCTCTCACATCTAGCCTGTAGGAATTCAGGTTGGCAAGTTCTATGGGGAAGCCCTTTGCTGCCTATGGTGGAAACGGCATGGGAGATTTCAGTTTCAAAATCTCTGTGAAAAAGCGTCAGAGAAGCTTCTCCGTTTAGAATCCAGCATATCTCACTGAACCGAAGAAGTGGTAGTTAGAAGGGAGTTAGAGCTGCAAGCAGTTCGGTTTGGGAAATTAGACGCGAAATGAAACTGCAAAGGCCTTCCAACAGGCTTGGAAAAGTGTGTTCTATATCTCTGCCAAACAGAGTCCCCGGAGGTTGAGCTTTCAGAAGCTAGTTTAACTCTAAGGGAGGAAGCAGCAGAATGTGCCTCTCACATCTAGCCTGTAGGAATTCAGGTTGGCAAGTTCTATGGGGAAGCCCATTGCTGGCTATGGTGGAAACAGCATGGGAGATTTCAGTTTCAAAATCTCTGTGAAAAAGCGTCAGAGAAGCTTCTCCGTTTAGAATCCAGCATATCTCACTGAACCGAAGAAGTGGTAGTTAGAAGGCAGTTAGAGCTGCAAGAAGTTCGGTTTGGGAAATTAGACGCGAAATGAAACTGCAAATGCCTTCCAACAGGCTTGGAAAAGTGTGTTCTATATCTCTGCCAAACAAACTCCCCGGAGGTTGAGCTTTCAGAAGCAAGCTTAACTGTTAGGGAGGAAGCAGCAGAATGTGCCTCTCACATCTAGCCAGTAGGAATTCAGGTTGGCAAGTTCTATGGGGAAGCCCATTGCTGCCTATGGTGGAAACGGCATGGGAGATTTCAGTTTCAAAATCTCTGTGAAAAAGCGTCAGAGAAGCTTCTCCGTTTTGAATCCAGCATATCTCACTGAACCGAAGAAGTGGTAGTTAGAAGGGAGTTAGAGCTGCAAGCAGTTTGGTTTGGGAAATTAGACGCGAAATGACACTGCAAAGGCCTTCCAACAGGCTTGGAAAAGTGTGTTCTATATCTCTGCCAAACAGACTCCCTGGAGGTTGAGCTTTCAGAAGCAAGTTTAACTCTTAGGGAGGAAGCAGCAGAATGTGCCTCTCACATCTAGCCTGTAGGAATTCAGGTTGGCAAGTTCTATGGGGAAGCCCATTGGCGCCTTCGTTGGAAACGGCATGGGAGATTTCAGTTTCAAAATCTCTGTGAAAAAGCGTCAGAGAAGCTTCTCCGTTTAGAATCCAGCATATCTCACTGAACCGAAGAAGTGGTAGTTAGAAGGGAGTTAGAGCTGCTAGCAGTTTGGTTTGGGAAATTAAACGCGAAATGACACTGCAAAGGCCTTCCAACAGGCTTGGAAAAGTGTGTTCTATATCTCTGCCAAACAGAGTCCCCGGAGGTTGAGCTTTCAGAAGCAAGTTTAACTCTAAGGGAGGAAGCAGCAGAATGTGCCTCTCACATCTAGCCTGTAGGAATTCAGGTTGGCAAGTTCTATGGGGAAGCCCATTGCTGCCTATGGTGGAAACGGCATGGGAGATTTCAGTTTCAAAATCTCTGTGAAAAAGCGTCAGAGAAGCTTCTCCGTTTAGAATCCAGCATATCTCCCTGAACCGAAGAAGTGGTAGTTAGAAGGGAGTTAGAGCTGCAAGCAGTTCGGTTTGGGAAATTAGACGCGAAATGAAACTGCAAATGCCTTCCAACAGGCTTGGAAAAGTGTGTTCTATATCTCTGCCAAACAAACTCCCGGGAGGTTGAGCTTTCAGAAGCTAGTTTAACTCTAAGGGAGGAAGCAGCAGAATGTGCCTCTCACATCTAGCCTGTAGGAATTCAGGTTGGCAAGTTCTATGGGGAAGCCCATTGGCGCCTTCGTTGGAAACGGGTTTGGAAATTTCAGTTTCAAAATCTCTGTGGAAAAGCGTCAGAGAAGCTTCTCCGTTTAGAATCCAGCATATCTCACTGAACCGAAGAAGTGGTAGTTAGAAGGGAGTTAGAGCTGCAAGCAGTTTGGTTTGGGAAATTAGATGCGAAATGACACTGCAAAGGCCTTCCAACAGGCTTGGAAAAGTGTGTTCTATATCTCTGCCAAACAGACTCCCCGGAGGTTGAGCTTTCAGAAGCAAGCTTAACTCTTAGGGAGGAAGCAGCAGAATGTGCCTCTCACATCTAGCCTGTAGGAATTCAGGTTGGCAAGTTCTATGGGGAAGCCCATTGCTGCCTATGGTGGAAACGGCATGGGAGATTTCAGTTTCAAAATCTCTGTGAAAAAGCGTCAGAGAAGCTTCTCGGTTTAGAATCCAGCATATCTCACTGAACCGAAGAAGTGGTAGTTAGAAGGGAGTTAGAGCTGCAAGCAGTTTGGTTTGGGAAATTAGACGCGAAATGAAACTGCAAATGCCTTCCAACAGGCTTGGAAAAGTGTGTTCTATATCTCTGCCAAACAGACTCCCTGGAGGTTGAGCTTTCAGAAGCTAGTTTAACTCTAAGGGAGGAAGCAGCAGAATGTGCCTCTCACATCTAGCCTGTAGGAATTCAGGTTGGCAAGTTCTATGGGGAAGCCCATTGCTGGCTATGGTGGAAACAGCATGGGAGATTTCAGTTTCAAAATCTCTGTGAAAAAGCATCAGAGAAGCTTCTCCGTTTAGAATCCAGCATATCTCACTGAACCGAAGAAGTGGTAGTTAGAAGGCAGTTAGAGCTGCAAGAAGTTTGGTTTGGGAAATTAGACGCGAAATGAAACTGCAAATGCCTTCCAACAGGCTTGGAAAAGTGTGTTCTATATCTCTGCCAAACAGACTCCCCGGAGGTTGAGCTTTCAGAAGCAAGCTTAACTCTAAGGGAGGAAGCAGCAGAATGTGCCTCTCACATCTAGCCTGTAGGAATTCAGGTTGGCAAGTTCTATGGGGAAGCCTATTGGCGCCTACGTTGGAAACGGCATGGGAGATTTCAGTTTCAAAATCTCTGTGAAAAAGCGTCAGAGAAGCTTCTCCGTTTAGAATCCAGCATATCTCACTGAACCGAAGAAGTGGTAGTTAGAAGGGAGTTAGATCTGCAAGCAGTTTGGTTTGGGAAATTAGACGCGAAATGAAACTGCAAATGCCTTCCAACAGGCTTGGAAAAGTGTGTTCTATATCTCTGCCAAACAGACTCCCCGGAGGTTGAGCTTTCAGAAGCAAGTTTAACTCTAAGGGAGGAAGCAGCAGAATGTGCCTCTCACATCTAGCCTGTAGGAATTCAGGTTGGCAAGTTCTATGGGGAAGCCCATTGCTGCCTATGGTGGAAACGGCATGGGAGATTTCAGTTTCAAAATCTCTGTGAAAAAGCGTCAGAGAAGCTTCTCCGTTTAGAATCCAGCATATCTCACTGAACCGAAGAAGTGGTAGTTAGAAGGGAGTTAGAGCTGCAAGCAGTTTGGTTTGGGAAATTAGACGCGAAATGAAACTGCAAATGCCTTCCAACAGGCTTGGAAAAGTGTGTTCTATATCTCTGCCAAACAAATTCCCCGGAGGTTGAGCTTTCAGAAGCTAGTTTAACTCTAAGGGAGGAAGCAGCAGAATGTGCCTCTCACATCTAGCCTGTAGGAATTCAGGTTGGCAAGTTCTATGGGGAAGCCCATTGGCGCCTTCGTTGGAAACGGTTTTGGAAATTTCAGTTTCAAAATCTCTGTGAAAAAGCGTCAGAGAAGCTTCTCCGTTTAGAATCCAGCATATCTCACTGAACCGAAGAAGTGGTAGTTAGAAGGGAGTTAGAGCTGCAAGCAGTTTGGTTTGGGAAATTAGACACGAAATGAAACTGCAAATGCCTTCCAACAGGCTTGGAAAAGTGTGTTCTATATCTCTGCCAAACAGACTCCCTGGAGGTTGAGCTTTCAGAAGCTAGTTTAACTCTAAGGGAGGAAGCAGCAGAATGTGCCTCTCACATCTAGCCTGTAGGAATTCAGGTTGGCAAGTTCTATGGGGAAGCCCATTGCTGCCTATGGTGGAAACGGCATGGGAGATTTCAGTTTCAAAATCTCTGTGAAAAAGCGTCAGAGAAGCTTCTCCGTTTAGAATCCAGCATATCTCACTGAACCGAAGAAGTGGTAGTTAGAAGGGAGTTAGAGCTGCAAGTAGTTTGGTTTGGGAAATTAGACGCGAAATGAAACTGCAAATGCCTTCCAACAGGCTTGGAAAAGTGTGTTCTATATCTCTGCCAAACAGACTCCCCGGAGGTTGAGCTTTCAGAAGCAAGTTTAACTCTAAGGGAGGAAGCAGCAGAATGTGCCTCTCACATCTAGCCTGTAGGAATTCAGGTTGGCAAGTTCTATGGGGAAGCCCATTGCTGCCTATGGTGGAAACGGCATGGGAGATTTCAGTTTCAAAATCTCTGTGAAAAAGCGTCAGAGAAGCTTCTCCGTTTAGAATCCAGCATATCTCACTGAACCGAAGAAGTGGTAGTTAGAAGGGAGTTAGAGCTGCAAGCAGTTTGGTTTGGGAAATTAGATGCGAAATGACACTGCAAAGGCCTTCCAACAGGCTTGGAAAAGTGTGTTCTATATCTCTGCCAAACAGAGTCCCCGGAGGTTGAGCTTTCAGAAGCAAGCTTAACTGTTAGGGAGGAAGCAGCAGAATGTGCCTCTCACATCTAGCCAGTAGGAATTCAGGTTGGCAAGTTCTATGGGGAAGCCCATTGCTGCCTATGGTGGAAACGGCATGGGAGATTTCAGTTTCAAAATCTCTGTGAAAAAGCGTCAGAGAAGCTTCTCCGTTTAGAATCCAGCATATCTCACTGAACCGAAGAAGTGGTAGTTAGAAGGGAGTTAGAGCTGCAAGCAGTTTGGTTTGGGAAATTAGACGCGAAATGAAACTGCAAATGCCTTCCAACAGGCTTGGAAAAGTGTGTTCTATATCTCTGCCAAACAAACTCCCCGGAGGTTGAGCTTTCAGAAGCAAGTTTAACTCTAAGGGAGGAAGCAGCAGAATGTGCCTCTCACATCTAGCCTGTAGGAATTCAGGTTGGCAAGTTCTATGGGGAAGCCCTTTGCTGCCAATGGTGGAAACGGCATGGGAGATTTCAGTTTCAAAATCTCTGTGAAAAAGCGTCAGAGAAGCTTCTCCGTTTAGAATCCAGCATATCTCACTGAACCGAAGAAGTGGTAGTTAGAAGGGAGTTAGAGCTGCTAGCAGTTTGGTTTGGGAAATTAGACGCGAAATGAAACTGCAAAGGCCTTCCAACAGGGTTGGAAAAGTGTGTTCTATATCTCTGCCAAACAAACTCCCCGGAGGTTGAGCTTTCAGAAGCAAGTTTAACTCTAAGGGAGGAAGCAGCAGAATGTGCCTCTCACATCTAGCCTGTAGGAATTCAGGTTGGCAAGTTCTATGGGGAAGCCCATTGCTGCCTATGGTGGAAACGGCATGGGAGATTTCAGTTTCAAAATCTCTGTGAAAAAGCGTCAGAGAAGCTTCTCCGTTTAGAATCCAGCATATCTCACTGAACCGAAGAAGTGGTAGTTAGAAGGGAGTTAGAGCTGCAAGCAGTTCGGTTTGGGAAATTAGACGCGAAATGAAACTGCAAATGCCTTCCAACAGGCTTGGAAAAGTGTGTTCTATATCTCTGCCAAACAAACTCCCCGGAGGTTGAGCTTTCAGAAGCTAGTTTAACTCTAAGGGAGGAAGCAGCAGAATGTGCCTCTCACATCTAGCCTGTAGGAATTCAGGTTGGCAAGTTCTATGGGGAAGCCCATTGCTGCCTATGGTGGAAACGGCATGGGAGATTTCAGTTTCAAAATCTCTGTGAAAAAGCGTCAGAGAAGCTTCTCCGTTTAGAATCCAGCATATCTCACTGAACCGAAGAAGTGGTAGTTAGAAGGGAGTTAGAGCTGCAAGCAGTTTGGTTTGGGAAATTAGATGCGAAATGACACTGCAAAGGCCTTCCAACAGGCTTGGAAAAGTGTGTTCTATATCTCTGCCAAACAGACTCCCCGGAGGTTGAGCTTTCAGAAGCAAGCTTAACTCTTAGGGAGGAAGCAGCAGAATGAGCCTCTCACATCTAGCCTGTAGGAATTCAGGTTGGCAAGTTCTATGGGGAAGCACATTGCTGCCTATGGTGGAAACGGCATGGGAGATTTCAGTTTCAAAATCTCTGTGAAAAAGCATCAGAGAAGCTTCTCCATTTAGAATCCAGCATATCTCACTGAACCGAAGAAGTGGTAGTTAGAAGGGAGTTAGAGCTGCAAGCAGTTTGGTTTGGGAAATTAGATGCGAAATGACACTGCAAAGGCCTTCCAACAGGCTTGGAAAAGTGTGTTCTATATCTGTGCCAAACAGAGTCCCCGGAGGTTGAGCTTTCAGAAGCAAGCTTAACTGTTAGGGAGGAAGCAGCAGAATGTGCCTCTCACATCTAGCCTGTAGGAATTCAGGTTGGCAAGTTCTATGGGGAAGCCCATTGCTGCCTATGGTGGAAACGGCATGGGAGATTTCAGTTTCAAAATCTCTGTGAAAAAGCGTCAGAGAAGCTTCTCTGTTTAGAATCCAGCATATCTCCCTGAACCGAAGAAGTGGTAGTTAGAAGGGAGTTAGAGCTGCAAGCAGTTTGGTTTGGGAAATTAGACGCGAAATGAAACTGCAAATGCCTTCCAACAGGCTTGGAAAAGTGTGTTCTATATCTCTGCCAAACAAACTCCCCGGAGGTTGAGCTTTCAGAAGCTAGTTTAACTCTAAGGGAGGAAGCAGCAGAATGTGCCTCTCACATCTAGCCTGTAGGAATTCAGGTTGGCAAGTTCTATGGGGAAGCCCATTGGCGCCTTCGTTGGAAACGGGTTTGGAAATTTCAGTTTCAAAATCTCTGTGGAAAAGCGTCAGAGAAGCTTCTCCGTTTAGAATCCAGCATATCTCACTGAACCGAAGAAGTGGTAGTTAGAAGGGAGTTAGAGCTGCAAGCAGTTTGGTTTGGGAAATTAGATGCGAAATGACACTGCAAAGGCCTTCCAACAGGCTTGGAAAAGTGTGTTCTATATCACTGCCAAACAGACTCCCCGGAGGTTGAGCTTTCAGAAGCAAGCTTAACTCTTAGGGAGGAAGCAGCAGAATGTGCCTCTCACATCTAGCCTGTAGGAATTCAGGTTGGCAAGTTCTATGGGGAAGCCCATTGCTGCCTATGGTGGAAACGGCATGGGAGATTTCAGTTTCAAAATCTCTGTGAAAAAGCGTCAGAGAAGCTTCTCCGTTTAGAATCCAGCATATCTCACTGAACCGAAGAAGTGGTAGTTAGAAGGGAGTTAGAGCTGCAAGCAGTTTGGTTTGGGAAATTAGACGCCAAATGAAACTGCAAATGCCTTCCAACAGGCTTGGAAAAGTGTGTTCTATATCTCTGCCAAACAGACTCCCTGGAGGTTGAGCTTTCAGAAGCTAGTTTAACTCTAAGGGAGGAAGCAGCAGAATGTGCCTCTCACATCTAGCCTGTAGGAATTCAGGTTGGCAAGTTCTATGGGGAAGCCCATTGCTGGCTATGGTGGAAACAGCATGGGAGATTTCAGTTTCAAAATCTCTGTGAAAAAGCATCAGAGAAGCTTCTCCGTTTAGAATCCAGCATATCTCACTGAACCGAAGAAGTGGTAGTTAGAAGGCAGTTAGAGCTGCAAGAAGTTTGGTTTGGGAAATTAGACGCGAAATGAAACTGCAAATGCCTTCCAACAGGCTTGGAAAAGTGTGTTCTATATCTCTGCCAAACAAACTCCCCGGAGGTTGAGCTTTCAGAAGCTAGTTTAACTCTAAGGGAGGAAGCAGCAGAATGTGCCTCTCACATCTAGCCTGTAGGAATTCAGGTTGGCAAGTTCTATGGGGAAGCCTATTGGCGCCTACGTTGGAAACGGGTTTGGAAATTTCAGTTTCAAAATCTCTGTGAAAAAGCGTCAGAGAAGCTTCTCCGTTTAGAATCCAGCATATCTCACTGAACCGAAGAAGTGGTAGTTAGAAGGGAGTTAGATCTGCAAGCAGTTTGGTTTGGGAAATTAGACGCGAAATGAAACTGCAAATGCCTTCCAACAGGCTTGGAAAAGTGTGTTCTATATCTCTGCCAAACAAACTCCCCGGAGGTTGAGCTTTCAGAAGCAAGTTTAACTCTAAGGGAGGAAGCAGCAGAATGTGCCTCTCACATCTAGCCTGTAGGAATTCAGGTTGGCAAGTTCTATGGGGAAGCCCATTGCTGCCTATGGTGGAAACGGCATGGGAGATTTCAGTTTCAAAATCTCTGTGAAAAAGCGTCAGAGAAGCTTCTCCGTTTAGAATCCAGCATATCTCACTGAACCGAAGAAGTGGTAGTTAGAAGGGAGTTAGAGCTGCAAGCAGTTTGGTTTTGGAAATTAGACGCGAAATGAAACTGCAAATGCCTTCCAACAGGCTTGGAAAAGTGTGTTCTATATCTCTGCCAAACAAATTCCCCGGAGGTTGAGCTTTCAGAAGCTAGTTTAACTCTAAGGGAGGAAGCAGCAGAATGTGCCTCTCACATCTAGCCTGTAGGAATTCAGGTTGGCAAGTTCTATGGGGAAGCCCATTGCTGCCTATGGTGGAAACGGCATGGGAGATTTCAGTTTCAAAATCTCTGTGAAAAAGCGTCAGAGAAGCTTCTCCGTTTAGAATCCAGCATATCTCACTGAACCGAAGAAGTGGTAGTTAGAAGGGAGTTAGAGCTGCAAGCAGTTTGGTTTGGGAAATTAGACGCGAAATGAAACTGCAAATGCCTTCCAACAGGCTTGGAAAAGTGTGTTCTATATCTCTGCCAAACAAACTCCCCGGAGGTTGAGCTTTCAGAAGCAAGTTTAACTCTAAGGGAGGAAGCAGCAGAATGTGCCTCTCACATCTAGCCTGTAGGAATTCAGGTTGGCAAGTTCTATGGGGAAGCCCATTGCTGCCTATGGTGGAAACGGCATGGGAGATTTCAGTTTCAAAATCTCTGTGAAAAAGCGTCAGAGAAGCTTCTCCGTTTAGAATCCAGCATATCTCACTGAACCGAAGAAGTGATAGTTAGAAGGGAGTTAGAGCTGCAAGCAGTTTGGTTTGGGAAATTAGACGCGAAATGAAACTGCAAATGCCTTCCAACAGGCTTGGAAAAGTGTGTTCTATATCTCTGCCAAACAAACTCCCCGGAGGTTGAGCTTTCAGAAGCTAGTTTAACTCTAAGGAAGGAAGCAGCAGAATATGCCTCTCACATCTAGCCTGTAGGAATTCAGGTTGGAAAGTTCTATGGGGAAGCCCATTGGCGCCTTCGTTGGAAACGGGCTTGGAAATTTCAGTTTCAAAATCTCTGTGAAAAAGCGTCAGAGAAGCTTCTCCGTTTAGAATCCAGCATATCTCACTGAACCGAAGAAGTGGTAGTTAGAAGGGAGTTAGAGCTGCAAGCAGTTTGGTTTGGGAAATTAGATGCGAAATGACACTGCAAAGGCCTTCCAACAGGCTTGGAAAAGTGTGTTCTATATCTGTGCCAAACAGAGTCCCCGGAGGTTGAGCTTTCAGAAGCAAGCTTAACTGTTAGGGAGGAAGCAGCAGAATGTGCCTCTGACATCTAGCCTGTAGGAATTCAGGTTGGCAAGTTCTATGGGGAAGCCCATTGCTGCCTATGGTGGAAACGGCATGGGAGATTTCAGTTTCAAAATCTCTGTGAAAAAGCGTCAGAGAAGCTTCTCCGTTTAGAATCCAGCATATCTCACTGAACCGAAGAAGTGGTAGTTAGAAGGCAGTTAGAGCTGCAAGCAGTTTGGTTTGGGAAATTAGACGCGAAATGAAACTGCAAATGCCTTCCAACAGGCTTGGAAAAGTGTGTTCTATATGTCTGCCAAACAGACTCCCCGGAGGTTGAGCTTTCAGAAGCTAGTTTAACTCTACGGGAGGAAGCAGCAGAATGTGCCTCTCACATCTAGCCTGTAGGAATTCAGGTTGGCAAGTTCTATGGGGAAGCCAATTGCTGCCTATGGTGGAAACGGCATGGGAGATTTCAGTTTCAAAATCTCTGTGAAAAAGCGACAGAGAAGCTTCTCCGTTTAGAATCCAGCATATCTCACTGAACCGAAGAAGTGGTAGTTAGAAGGGAGTTAGAGCTGCAAGCAGTTTGGTTTGGGAAATTAGATGCGAAATGACACTGCAAAGGCCTTCCAACAGGCTTGGAAAAGTGTGTTCTATATCTCTGCCAAACAGAGTCCCCGGAGTTTGAGCTTTCAGAAGCAAGCTTAACTGTTAGGGAGGAAGCAGCAGAATGTGCCTCTCACATCTAGCCTGTAGGAATTCAGGTTGGCAAGTTCTATGGGGAAGCCCATTGCTGCCTATGGTGGAAACGGCATGGGAGATTTCAGTTTCAAAATCTCTGTGAAAAAGCGTCAGAGAAGCTTCTCCGTTTAGAATCCAGCATATCTCACTGAACCGAAGAAGTGGTAGTTAGAAGGGAGTTAGAGCTGCAAGCAGTTTGGTTTGGGAAATTAGACGCGAAATGAAACTGCAAATGCCTTCCAACAGGCTTGGAAAAGTGTGTTCTATATCTCTGCCAAACAAACTCCCCGGAGGTTGAGCTTTCAGAAGCAAGTTTAACTCTAAGGGAGGAAGCAACAGAATGTGCCTCTCACATCTAGCCTTTAGGAATTCAGGTTGGCAAGTTCTATGGGGAAGCCCATTGCTGCCTATGGTGGAAACGGCATGGGAGATTTCAGTTTCAAAATCTCTGTGAAAAAGCGTCAGAGAAGCTTCTCCGTTTAGAATCCAGCATATCTCACTGAACCGAAGAAGTGGTAGTTAGAAGGGAGTTAGAGCTGCAAGCAGTTTGGTTTGGGAAATTAGACGCGAAATGAAACTGCAAATGCCTTCCAACAGGCTTGGAAAAGTGTGTTCTATATCTCTGCCAAACAGACTCCCTGGAGGTTGAGCTTTCAGAAGCTAGTTTAACTCTAAGGGAGGAAGCAGCAGAATGTGCCTCTCACATCTAGCCTGTAGGAATTCAGGTTGGCAAGTTCTATGGGGAAGCCCATTGCTGCCTACGGTGGAAACAGCATGGGAGATTTCAGTTTCAAAATCTCTGTGAAAAAGCGTCAGAGAAGCTTCTCCGTTTAGAATCCAGCATATCTCACTGAACCGAAGAAGTGGTAGTTAGAAGGCAGTTAGAGCTGCAAGCAGTTTGTTTTGGGAAATTAGACGCGAAATGAAACTGCAAATGCCTTCCAACAGGCTTGGAAAAGTGTGTTCTATATCTCTGCCAAACAGACTCCCCGGAGGTTGAGCTTTCAGAAGCTAGTTTAACTCTAAGGGAGGAAGCAGCAGAATGTGCCTCTCACATCTAGCCTGTAGGAATTCAGGTTGGCAAGTTCTATGGGGAAGCCCATTGTCGCCTTCGTTGGAAACGGGCTTGGAAAGTTCAGTTTCAAAATCTCTGTGAAAAAGCGTCAGAGAAGCTTCTCCGTTTAGAATCCAGCATATCTCACTGAACCGAAGAAGTGGTAGTTAGAAGGGAGTTAGAGCTGCAAGCAGTTTGGTTTGGGAAATTAGATGCGAAATGACACTGCAAAGGCCTTCCAACAGGCTTGGAAAAGTGTGTTCTATATCTGTGCCAAACAGAGTCCCCGGAGGTTGAGCTTTCAGAAGCAAGCTTAACTGTTAGGGAGGAAGCAGCAGAATGTGCCTCTGACATCTAGCCTGTAGGAATTCAGGTTGGCAAGTTCTATGGGGAAGCCCATTGCTGCCTATGGTGGAAACGGCATGGGAGATTTCAGTTTCAAAATCTCTGTGAAAAAGCGTCAGAGAAGCTTCTCCGTTTAGAATCCAGCATATCTCACTGAACCGAAGAAGTGGTAGTTAGAAGGGAGTTAGAGCTGCAAGCAGTTTGGTTTGGGAAATTAGACGCGAAATGAAACTGCAAATGCCTTCCAACAGGCTTGGAAAAGTGTGTTCTATATCTCTGCCAAACAAACTCCCCGGAGGTTGAGCTTTCAGAAGCAAGTTTAACTCTAAGGGAGGAAGCAGCAGAATGTGCCTCTCACATCTAGCCTGTAGGAATTCAGGTTGGCAAGTTCTATGGGGAAGCCCATTGCTGCCTATGGTGGAAACGGCATGGGAGATTTCAGTTTCAAAATCTCTGTGAAAAAGCGTCAGAGAAGCTTCTCCGTTTAGAATCCAGCATATCTCACTGAACCGAAGAAGTGGTAGTTAGAAGGGAGTTAGAGCTGCAAGCAGTTTGGTTTGGGAAATTAGACGCAAAATGAAACTGCAAATGCCTTCCAACAGGCTTGGAAAAGTGTGTTCTATATCTCTGCCAAACAAACTCCCCGGAGGTTGAGCTTTCAGAAGCTACTTTAACTCTAAGGGAGGAAGCAGCAGAATGTGCCTCTCACATCTAGCCTGTAGGAATTCAGGTTGGCAAGTTCTATGGGGAAGCCCATTGCTGGCTATGGTGGAAACAGCATGGGAGATTTCAGTTTCAAAATCTCTGTGAAAAAGCGTCAGAGAAGCTTCTCCGTTTAGAATCCAGCATATCTCACTGAACCGAAGAAGTGGTAGTTAGAAGGCAGTTAGAGCTGCAAGCAGTTTGGTTTGGGAAATTAGACGCGAAATGAAACTGCAAATGCCTTCCAACAGGCTTGGAAAAGTGTGTTCTATATGTCTGCCAAACAGACTCCCCGGAGGTTGAGCTTTCAGAAGCTAGTTTAACTCTACGGGAGGAAGCAGCAGAATGTGCCTCTCACATCTAGCCTGTAGGAATTCAGGTTGGCAAGTTTATGGGGAAGCCAATTGCTGCCTATGGTGGAAACGGCATGGGAGATTTCAGTTTCAAAATCTCTGTGAAAAAGCGACAGAGAAGCTTCTCCGTTTAGAATCCAGCATATCTCACTGAACCGAAGAAGTGGTAGTTAGAAGGGAGTTAGAGCTGCAAGCAGTTTGGTTTGGGAAATTAGACGCGAAATGAAACTGCAAATGCCTTCCAACAGGCTTGGAAAAGTGTGTTCTATATCTCTGCCAAACAGACTCCCTGGAGGTTGAGCTTTCAGAAGCTAGTTTAACTCTAAGGGGGGAAGCAGCAGAATGTGCCTCTCACATCTAGCCTGTAGGAATTCAGGTTGGCAAGTTCTATGGGGAAGCCCATTGCTGCCTATGGTGGAAACAGCATGGGAGATTTCAGTTTCAAAATCTCTGTGAAAAAGCGTCAGAGAAGCTTCTCTGTTTAGAATCCAGCATATCTCACTGATCCGAAGAAGTGGTAGTTAGAAGGGAGTTAGAGCTGCAAGCAGTTTGGTTTGGGAAATTAGACGCGAAATGAAACTGCAAATGCCTTCCAACAGGCTTGGAAAAGTGTGTTCTATATCTCTGCCAAACAGACTCCCCGGAGGTTGAGCTTTCAGAAGCAAGTTTAACTCTAAGGGAGGAAGCAGCAGAATGTGCCTCTCACATCTAGCCTGTAGGAATTCAGGTTGGCAAGTTCTATGGGGAAGCCCATTGGCGCCTTCGTTGGAAACGGGTTTGGAAATTTCAGTTTCAAAATCTCTGTGAAAAAGCGTCAGAGAAGCTTCTCCGTTTAGAATCCAGCATATCTCACTGAACCGAAGAAGTGGTAGTTAGAAGGGAGTTAGAGCTGCAAGCAGTTTGGTTTGGGAAATTAGACGCGAAATTAAACTGCAAATGCCTTCCAACAGGCTTGGAAAAGTGTGTTCTATATCTCTGCCAAACAAACTCCCCGGAGGTTGAGCTTTCAGAAGCAAGTTTAACTCTAAGGGAGGAAGCAGCAGAATGTGCCTCTCACATCTAGCCTGTAGGAATTCAGGTTGGCAAGTTCTATGGGGAAGCCCATTGCTGCCTATGGTGGAAACGGCATGGGAGATTTCAGTTTCAAAATCTCTGTGAAAAAGCGTCAGAGAAGCTTCTCCGTTTAGAATCCAGCATATCTCACTGAACCGAAGAAGTGATAGTTAGAAGGGAGTTAGAGCTGCAAGCAGTTTGGTTTGGGAAATTAGACGCGAAATGAAACTGCAAATGCCTTCCAACAGGCTTGGAAAAGTGTGTTCTATATCTCTGCCAAACAAACTCCCCGGAGGTTGAGCTTTCAGAAGCTAGTTTAACTCTAAGGGAGGAAGCAGCAGAATATGCCTCTCACATCTAGCCTGTAGGAATTCAGGTTGGAAAGTTCTATGGGGAAGCCCATTGGCGCCTTCGTTGGAAACGGGCTTGGAAATTTCAGTTTCAAAATCTCTGTGAAAAAGCGTCAGAGAAGCTTCTCCGTTTAGAATCCAGCATATCTCACTGAACCGAAGAAGTGGTAGTTAGAAGGGAGTTAGAGCTGCAAGCAGTTTGGTTTGGGAAATTAGATGCGAAATGACACTGCAAAGGCCTTCCAACAGGCTTGGAAAAGTGTGTTCTATATCTGTGCCAAACAGAGTCCCCGGAGGTTGAGCTTTCAGAAGCAAGCTTAACTGTTAGGGAGGAAGCAGCAGAATGTGCCTCTCACATCTAGCCTGTAGGAATTCAGGTTGGCAAGTTCTATGGGGAAGCCCATTGCTGCCTATGGTGGAAACGGCATGGGAGATTTCAGTTTCAAAATCTCTGTGAAAAAGCGTCAGAGAAGCTTCTCCGTTTAGAATCCAGCATATCTCACTGAACCGAAGAAGTGGTAGTTAGAAGGGAGTTAGAGCTGCAAGCAGTTTGGTTTGGGAAATTAGACGCGAAATGAAACTGCAAATGCCTTCCAACAGGCTTGGAAAAGTGTGTTCTATATCTCTGCCAAACAAACTCCCCGGAGGTTGAGCTTTCAGAAGCAAGTTTAACTCTAAGGGAGGAAGCAGCAGAATGTGCCTCTCACATCTAGCCTGTAGGAATTCAGGTTGGCAAGTTCTATGGGGAAGCCCATTGCTGCCTATGGTGGAAACGGCATGGGAGATTTCAGTTTCAAAATCTCTGTGAAAAAGCGTCAGAGAAGCTTCTCCGTTTTGAATCCAGCATATCTCACTGAACCGAAGAAGTGGTAGTTAGAAGGGAGTTAGAGCTGCAAGCAGTTTGGTTTGGGAAATTAGACGCAAAATGAAACTGCAAATGCCTTCCAACAGGCTTGGAAAAGTGTGTTCTATATCTCTGCCAAACAAACTCCCCGGAGGTTGAGCTTTCAGAAGCTACTTTAACTCTAAGGGAGGAAGCAGCAGAATGTGCCTCTCACATCTAGCCTGTAGGAATTCAGGTTGGCAAGTTCTATGGGGAAGCCCATTGCTGGCTATGGTGGAAACAGCATGGGAGATTTCAGTTTCAAAATCTCTGTGAAAAAGCGTCAGAGAAGCTTCTCCGTTTAGAATCCAGCATATCTCACTGAACCGAAGAAGTGGTAGTTAGAAGGCAGTTAGAGCTGCAAGCAGTTTGGTTTGGGAAATTAGACGCGAAATGAAACTGCAAATGCCTTCCAACAGGCTTGGAAAAGTGTGTTCTATATGTCTGCCAAACAGACTCCCCGGAGGTTGAGCTTTCAGAAGCTAGTTTAACTCTACGGGAGGAAGCAGCAGAATGTGCCTCTCACATCTAGCCTGTAGGAATTCAGGTTGGCAAGTTCTATGGGGAAGCCAATTGCTGCCTATGGTGGAAACGGCATGGGAGATTTCAGTTTCAAAATCTCTGTGAAAAAGCGACAGAGAAGCTTCTCCGTTTAGAATCCAGCATATCTCACTGAACCGAAGAAGTGGTAGTTAGAAGGGAGTTAGAGCAGCAAGCAGTTTGGTTTGGGAAATTAGATGCGAAATGACACTGCAAAGGCCTTCCATCAGGCTTGGAAAAGTGTGTTCTATATCTCTGCCAAACAGAGTCCCCGGAGTTTGAGCTTTCAGAAGCAAGCTTAACTGTTAGGGAGGAAGCAGCAGAATGTGCCTCTCACATCTAGCCTGTAGGAATTCAGGTTGGCAAGTTCTATGGGGAAGCCCATTGCTGCCTATGGTGGAAACGGCATGGGAGATTTCAGTTTCAAAATCTCTGTGAAAAAGCGTCAGAGAAGCTTCTCCGTTTAGAATCCAGCATATCTCACTGAACCGAAGAAGTGGTAGTTAGAAGGCAGTTAGAGCTGCAAGCAGTTTGGTTTGGGAAATTAGACGCGAAATGAAACTGCAAATGCCTTCCAACAGGCTTGGAAAAGTGTGTTCTATATCTCTGCCAAACAGACTCCCCGGAGGTTGAGCTTTCAGAAGCTAGTTTAACTCTAAGGGAGGAAGCAGCAGAATGTGCCTCTCACATCTAGCCTGTAGGAATTCAGGTTGGCAAGTTCTATGGGGAAGCCCATTGTCGCCTTCGTTGGAAACGGGTTTGGAAATTTCAGTTTCAAAATCTCTGTGAAAAAGCGTCAGAGAAGCTTCTCCGTTTAGAATCCAGCATATCTCACTGAACCGAAGAAGTGGTAGTTAGAAGGGAGTTAGAGCTACAAGCAGTTTGGTTTGGGAAATTAGACGCGAAATGAAACTGCAAATGCCTTCCAACAGGCTTGGAAAAGTGTGTTCTATATCTCTGCCAAACAAACTCCCCGGAGGTTGAGCTTTCAGAAGCTAGTTTAACTCTAAGGGAGGAAGCAGCAGAATGTGCCTCTCACATCTAGCCTTTAGGAATTCAGGTTGGCAAGTTCTATGGGGAAGCCCATTGGCGCCTTCGTTGGAAACGGGTTTGGAAATTTCAGTTTCAAAATCTCTGTGAAAAAGCGTCAGAGAAGCTTCTCCGTTTAGAATCCAGCATATCTCACTGAACCGAAGAAGTGGTAGTTAGAAGGGAGTTAGAGCTGCAAGCAGTTTGGTTTGGGAAATTAGACGCGAAATGACACTGCAAATGCCTTCCAACAGCCTTGGAAAAGTGTGTTCTATATCTCTGCCAAACAAACTCCCCGGAGGTTGAGCTTTCAGAAGCAAGTTTAACTCTAAGGGAGGAAGCAGCAGAATGTGCCTCTCACATCTAGCCTGTAGGAATTCAGGTTGGCAAGTTCTATGGGGAAGCCCATTGCTGCCTATGGTGGAAACGGCATGGGAGATTTCAGTTTCAAAATCTCTGTGAAAAAGCGTCAGAGAAGCTTCTCCGTTTAGAATCCAGCATATCTCACTGAACCGAAGAAGTGGTAGTTAGAAGGGAGTTAGAGCTGCAAGCAGTTTGGTTTGGGAAATTAGACGCGAAATGAAACTGCAAATGCCTTCCAACAGGCTTGGAAAAGTGTGTTCTATATGTCTGCCAAACAGACTCCCCGGAGGTTGAGCTTTCAGAAGCTAGTTTAACTCTACGGGAGGAAGCAGCAGAATGTGCCTCTCACATCTAGCCTGTAGGAATTCAGGTTGGCAAGTTCTATGGGGAAGCCAATTGCTGCCTATGGTGGAAACGGCATGGGAGATTTCAGTTTCAAAATCTCTGTGAAAAAGCGACAGAGAAGCTTCTCCGTTTAGAATCCAGCATATCTCACTGAACCGAAGAAGTGGTAGTTAGAAGGGAGTTAGAGCTGCAAGCAGTTTGGTTTGGGAAATTAGATGCGAAATGACACTGCAAAGGCCTTCCAACAGGCTTGGAAAAGTGTGTTCTATATCTCTGCCAAACAGAGTCCCCGGAGTTTGAGCTTTCAGAAGCAAGCTTAACTGTTAGGGAGGAAGCAGCAGAATGTGCCTCTCACATCTAGCCTGTAGGAATTCAGGTTGGCAAGTTCTATGGGGAAGCCCATTGCTGCCTATGGTGGAAACGGCATGGGAGATTTCAGTTTCAAAATCTCTGTGAAAAAGCGTCAGAGAAGCTTCTCCGTTTAGAATCCAGCATATCTCACTGAACCGAAGAAGTGGTAGTTAGAAGGGAGTTAGAGCTGCAAGCAGTTTGGTTTGGGAAATTAGACGCGAAATGAAACTGCAAATGCCTTCCAACAGGCTTGGAAAAGTGTGTTCTATATCTCTGCCAAACAAACTCCCCGGAGGTTGAGCTTTCAGAAGCTAGTTTAACTCTAAGGGAGGAAGCAGCAGAATGTGCCTCTCACATCTAGCCTGTAGGAGTTCAGGTTGGCAAGTTCTATGGGGAAGCCCATTGGCGCCTTCGTTGGAAACGGGTTTGGAAATTTCAGTTTCAAAATCTCTGTGAAAAAGCGTCAGAGAAGCTTCTCCGTTTAGAATCCAGCATATCTCACTGAACCGAAGAAGTGGTAGTTAGAAGGGAGTTAGAGCTGCAAGCAGTTTGGTTTGGGAAATTAGACGCGAAATGACACTGCAAATGCCTTCCAACAGCCTTGGAAAAGTGTGTTCTATATCTCTGCCAAACAAACTCCCCGGAGGTTGAGCTTTCAGAAGCAAGTTTAACTCTAAGGGAGGAAGCAGCAGAATGTGCCTCTCACATCTAGCCTGTAGGAATTCAGGTTGGCAAGTTCTATGGGGAAGCCCATTGCTGCCTATGGTGGAAACGGCATGGGAGATTTCAGTTTCAAAATCTCTGTGAAAAAGCGTCAGAGAAGCTTCTCCGTTTAGAATCCAGCATATCTCACTGAACCGAAGAAGTGGTAGTTAGAAGGGAGTTAGAGCTGCAAGCAGTTTGGTTTGGGAAATTAGACGCGAAATGAAACTGCAAATGCCTTCCAACAGGCTTGGAAAAGTGTGTTCTATATCTCTGCCAAACAAACTCCCCGGAGGTTGAGCTTTCAGAAGCTAGTTTAACTCTAAGGGAGGAAGCAGCAGAATGTGCCTCTCACATCTAGCCTGTAGGAGTTCAGGTTGGCAAGTTCTATGGGGAAGCCCATTGGCGCCTTCGTTGGAAACGGGTTTGGAAATTTCAGTTTCAAAATCTCTGTGAAAAAGCGTCAGAGAAGCTTCTCCGTTTAGAATCCAGCATATCTCACTGAACCGAAGAAGTGGTAGTTAGAAGGGAGTTAGAGCTGCAAGCAGTTTGGTTTGGGAAATTAGATGCGAAATGACACTGCAAAGGCCTTCCAACAGGCTTGGAAAAGTGTGTTCTATATTTCTGCCAAACAGACTCCCTAGAGGTTGAGCTTTCAGAAGCAAGCTTAACTCTTAGGGAGGAAGCAGCAGAATGTGCCTCTCACATCTAGCCTGTAGGAATTCAGGTTGGCAAGTTCTATGGAGAAGCCCATTGCTGCCTATGGTGGAAACGGCATGGGAGATTTCAGTTTCAAAATCTCTGTGAAAAAGCGTCAGAGAAGCTTCTCCGTTTAGAATCCAGCATATCTCACTGAACCGAAGAAGTGGTAGTTAGAAGGGAGTTAGAGCTGCAAGCAGTTTGGTTTGGGAAATTAGATGCGAAATGACACTGCAAAGGCCTTCCAACAGGCTTGGAAAAGTGTGTTCTATATCTCTGCCAAACAGACTCCCCGGAGGTTGAGCTTTCAGAAGCAAGCTTAACTCTTAGGGAGGAAGCAGCAGAATGTGCCTCTCACATCTAGCCTGTAGGAATTCAGGTTGGCAAGTTCTATGGGGAAGCCCATTGCTGCCTATGGTGGAAACGGCATGGGAGATTTCAGTTTCAAAATCTCTGTGAAAAAGCGTCAGAGAAGCTTCTCCGTTTAGAATCCAGCATATCTCACTGAACCGAAGAAGTGGTAGTTAGAAGGGAGTTAGAGCTGCAAGCAGTTTGGTTTGGGAAATTAGACGCGAAATGAAACTGCAAATGCCTTCCAACAGGCTTGGAAAAGTGTGTTCTATATCTCTGCCAAACAAACTCCCCGGAGGTTGAGCTTTCAGAAGCCAGTTTAACTCTAAGGGAGGAAGCAGCAGAATGTGCCTCTCACATCTAGCCTGTAGGAATTCAGGTTGGCAAGTTCTATGGGGAAGCCCATTGCTGCCTATGGTGGAAACGGCATGGGAGATTTCAGTTTCAAAATCTCTGTGAAAAAGCGTCAGAGAAGCTTCTCCGTTTAGAATCCAGCATATCTCACTGAACCGAAGAAGTGGTAGTTAGAAGGGAGTTAGAGCTGCAAGCAGTTTGGTTTGGGAAATTAGACGCGAAATGAAACTGCAAATGCCTTCCAACAGGCTTGGAAAAGTGTGTTCTATATCTCTGCCAAACAGACTCCCTGGAGGTTGAGCTTTCAGAAGCTAGTTTAACTCTAAGGGAGGAAGCAGCAGAATGTGCCTCTCACATCTAGCCTGTAGGAATTCAGGTTGGCAAGTTCTATGGGGAAGCCCATTGGCGCCTTCGTTGGAAACGGGTTTGGAAATTTCAGTTTCAAAATCTCTGTGAAAAAGCGTCAGAGAAGCTTCTCCGTTTAGAATCCAGCATATCTCACTGAACCGAAGAAGTGGTAGTTAGAAGGGAGTTAGAGCTGCTAGCAGTTTGGTTTGGGAAATTAGACGCGAAATGAAACTGCAAAGGCCTTCCAACAGGGTTGGAAAAGTGTGTTCTATATCTCTGCCAAACAAACTCCCCGGAGGTTGAGCTTTCAGAAGCAAGTTTAACTCTAAGGGAGGAAGCAGCAGAATGTGCCTCTCACATCTAGCCTGTAGGAATTCAGGTTGGCAAGTTCTATGGGGAAGCCCATTGCTGCCTATGGTGGAAACGGCATGGGAGATTTGAGTTTCAAAATCTCTGTGAAAAAGCGTCAGAGAAGCTTCTCCGTTTAGAATCCAGCATATCTCACTGAACCGAAGAAGTGGTAGTTAGAAGGGAGTTAGAGCTCCAAGCAGTTTGGTTTGGGAAATTAGATGCGAAATGACACTGCAAAGGCGTTCCAACAGGCTTGGAAAAGTGTGTTC
Organism: Cynocephalus volans; assembly: GCF_027409185.1. Lineage (NCBI taxonomy): Eukaryota > Metazoa > Chordata > Mammalia > Dermoptera > Cynocephalidae > Cynocephalus > Cynocephalus volans. The sequence continues at coordinate 757,021 of NW_026902372.1, read as the reverse complement.
TATATCTCTGCCAAACACAGTCCCCGGAGGTTGAGCTTTCAGAAGCAAGCTTAACTGTTAGGGAGGAAGCAGCAGAATGTGCCTCTCACATCTAGCCAGTAGGAATTCAGGTTGGCAAGTTCTATGGGGAAGCCCATTGCTGCCTATGGTGGAAACGGCATGGGAGATTTCAGTTTCAAAATCTCTGTGAAAAAGCGTCAGAGAAGCTTCTCCGTTTAGAATCCAGCATATCTCACTGAACCGAAGAAGTGGTAGTTAGAAGGCAGTTAGAGCTGCAAGCAGTTTGGTTTGCTAAATTAGACGCGAAATGAAACTGCAAATGCCTTCCAACGGGCTTGGAAAAGTGTGTTCTATATCTCTGCCAAACAGACTCCCTGGAGGTTGAGCTTTCAGAAGCTAGTTTAACTCTAAGGGAGGAAGCAGCAGAATGTGCCTCTCACATCTAGCCTGTAGGAATTCAGGTTGGCAAGTTCTATGGGGAAGCCCATTGCTGCCTATGGTGGAAACGGCATGGGAGATTTCAGTTTCAAAATCTCTGTGAAAAACCGTCAGAGAAGCTTCTCCGTTTAGAATCCAGCATATCTCACTGAACCGAAGAAGTGGTAGTTAGAAGGGAGTTAGAGCTGCAAGCAGTTTGGTTTGGGAAATTAGACGCGAAATGAAACTGCAAATGCCTTCCAACAGGCTTGGAAAAGTGTGTTCTATATCTCTGCCAAACAGACTCCCCGGAGGTTGAGCTTTCAGAAGCTAGTTTAACTCTAAGGGAGGAAGCAGCAGAATGTGCCTCTCACATCTAGCCTGTAGGAATTCAGGTTGGCAAGTTCTATGGGGAAGCCCATTGTCGCCTTCGTTGGAAACGGGTTTGGAAATTTCAGTTTCAAAATCTCTGTGAAAAAGCGTCAGAGAAGCTTCTCCGTTTAGAATCCAGCATATCTCACTGAACCGAAGAAGTGGTAGTTAGAAGGGAGTTAGAGCTACAAGCAGTTTGGTTTGGGAAATTAGACGCGAAATGAAACTGCAAATGCCTTCCAACAGGCTTGGAAAAGTGTGTTCTATATCTCTGCCAAACAAACTCCCCGGAGGTTGAGCTTTCAGAAGCTAGTTTAACTCTAAGGGAGGAAGCAGCAGAATGTGCCTCTCACATCTAGCCTTTAGGAATTCAGGTTGGCAAGTTCTATGGGGAAGCCCATTGGCGCCTTCGTTGGAAACGGGTTTGGAAATTTCAGTTTCAAAATCTCTGTGAAAAAGCGTCAGAGAAGCTTCTCCGTTTAGAATCCAGCATATCTCACTGAACCGAAGAAGTGGTAGTTAGAAGGGAGTTAGAGCTGCAGGCAGTTTGGTTTGGGAAATTAGACGCGAAATGACACTGCAAATGCCTTCCAACAGCCTTGGAAAAGTGTGTTCTATATCTCTGCCAAACAAACTCCCCGGAGGTTGAGCTTTCAGAAGCAAGTTTAACTCTAAGGGAGGAAGCAGCAGAATGTGCCTCTCACATCTAGCCTGTAGGAATTCAGGTTGGCAAGTTCTATGGGGAAGCCCATTGCTGCCTATGGTGGAAACGGCATGGGAGATTTCAGTTTCAAAATCTCTGTGAAAAAGCGTCAGAGAAGCTTCTCCGTTTAGAATCCAGCATATCTCACTGAACCGAAGAAGTGGTAGTTAGAAGGGAGTTAGAGCTGCAAGCAGTTTGGTTTGGGAAATTAGACGCGAAATGAAACTGCAAATGCCTTCCAACAGGCTTGGAAAAGTGTGTTCTATATCTCTGCCAAACAAACTCCCCGGAGGTTGAGCTTTCAGAAGCTAGTTTAACTCTAAGGGAGGAAGCAGCAGAATGTGCCTCTCACATCTAGCCTGTAGGAATTCAGGTTGGCAAGTTCTATGGGGAAGCCCATTGGCGCCTTCGTTGGAAACGGGTTTGGAAATTTCAGTTTCAAAATCTCTGTGAAAAAGCGTCAGAGAAGCTTCTCCGTTTAGAATCCAGCATATCTCACTGAACCGAAGAAGTGGTAGTTAGAAGGGAGTTAGAGCTGCAAGCAGTTTGGTTTGGGAAATTAGATGCGAAATGACACTGCAAAGGCCTTCCAACAGGCTTGGAAAAGTGTGTTCTATATTTCTGCCAAACAGACTCCCTAGAGATTGAGCTTTCAGAAGCAAGCTTAACTCTTAGGGAGGAAGCAGCAGAATGTGCCTCTCACATCTAGCCTGTAGGAATTCAGGTTGGCAAGTTCTATGGAGAAGCCCATTGCTGCCTATGGTGGAAACGGCATGGGAGATTTCAGTTTCAAAATCTCTGTGAAAAAGCGTCAGAGAAGCTTCTCCGTTTAGAATCCAGCATATCTCACTGAACCGAAGAAGTGGTAGTTAGAAGGGAGTTAGAGCTGCAAGCAGTTTGGTTTGGGAAATTAGATGCGAAATGACACTGCAAAGGCCTTCCAACAGGCTTGGAAAAGTGTGTTCTATATCTCTGCCAAACAGACTCCCCGGAGGTTGAGCTTTCAGAAGCAAGCTTAACTCTTAGGGAGGAAGCAGCAGAATGTGCCTCTCACATCTAGCCTGTAGGAATTCAGGTTGGCAAGTTCTATGGGGAAGCCCATTGCTGCCTATGGTGGAAACGGCATGGGAGATTTCAGTTTCAAAATCTCTGTGAAAAAGCGTCAGAGAAGCTTCTCCGTTTAGAATCCAGCATATCTCACTGAACCGAAGAAGTGGTAGTTAGAAGGGAGTTAGAGCTGCAAGCAGTTTGGTTTGGGAAATTAGACGCGAAATGAAACTGCAAATGCCTTCCAACAGGCTTGGAAAAGTGTGTTCTATATCTCTGCCAAACAAACTCCCCGGAGGTTGAGCTTTCAGAAGCCAGTTTAACTCTAAGGGAGGAAGCAGCAGAATGTGCCTCTCACATCTAGCCTGTAGGAATTCAGGTTGGCAAGTTCTATGGGGAAGCCCATTGCTGCCTATGGTGGAAACGGCATGGGAGATTTCAGTTTCAAAATCTCTGTGAAAAAGCGTCAGAGAAGCTTCTCCGTTTAGAATCCAGCATATCTCACTGAACCGAAGAAGTGGTAGTTAGAAGGGAGTTAGAGCTGCAAGCAGTTTGGTTTGGGAAATTAGACGCGAAATGAAACTGCAAATGCCTTCCAACAGGCTTGGAAAAGTGTGTTCTATATCTCTGCCAAACAGACTCCCTGGAGGTTGAGCTTTCAGAAGCTAGTTTAACTCTAAGGGAGGAAGCAGCAGAATGTGCCTCTCACATCTAGCCTGTAGGAATTCAGGTTGGCAAGTTCTATGGGGAAGCCCATTGGCGCCTTCGTTGGAAACGGGTTTGGAAATTTCAGTTTCAAAATCTCTGTGAAAAAGCGTCAGAGAAGCTTCTCCGTTTAGAATCCAGCATATCTCACTGAACCGAAGAAGTGGTAGTTAGAAGGGAGTTAGAGCTGCTAGCAGTTTGGTTTGGGAAATTAGACGCGAAATGAAACTGCAAAGGCCTTCCAACAGGGTTGGAAAAGTGTGTTCTATATCTCTGCCAAACAAACTCCCTTGAGGTTGAGCTTTCAGAAGCAAGTTTAACTCTAAGGGAGGAAGCAGCAGAATGTGCCTCTCACATCTAGCCTGTAGGAATTCAGGTTGGCAAGTTCTATGGGGAAGCCCATTGCTGCCTATGGTGGAAACGGCATGGGAGATTTGAGTTTCAAAATCTCTGTGAAAAAGCGTCAGAGAAGCTTCTCCGTTTAGAATCCAGCATATCTCACTGAACCGAAGAAGTGGTAGTTAGAAGGGAGTTAGAGCTCCAAGCAGTTTGGTTTGGGAAATTAGATGCGAAATGACACTGCAAAGGCGTTCCAACAGGCTTGTAAAAGTGTGTTCTATATCTCTGCCAAACACAGTCCCCGGAGGTTGAGCTTTCAGAAGCAAGCTTAACTGTTAGGGAGGAAGCAGCAGAATGTGCCTCTCACATCTAGCCAGTAGGAATTCAGGTTGGCAAGTTCTATGGGGAAGCCCATTGCTGCCTATGGTGGAAACGGCATGGGAGATTTCAGTTTCAAAATCTCTGTGAAAAAGCGTCAGAGAAGCTTCTCCGTTTAGAATCCAGCATATCTCACTGAACCGAAGAAGTGGTAGTTAGAAGGCAGTTAGAGCTGCAAGCAGTTTGGTTTGCTAAATTAGACGCGAAATGAAACTGCAAATGCCTTCCAACGGGCTTGGAAAAGTGTGTTCTATATCTCTGCCAAACAGACTCCCTGGAGGTTGAGCTTTCAGAAGCTAGTTTAACTCTAAGGGAGGAAGCAGCAGAATGTGCCTCTCACATCTAGCCTGTAGGAATTCAGGTTGGCAAGTTCTATGGGGAAGCCCATTGCTGCCTATGGTGGAAACGGCATGGGAGATTTCAGTTTCAAAATCTCTGTGAAAAACCGTCAGAGAAGCTTCTCCGTTTAGAATCCAGCATATCTCACTGAACCGAAGAAGTGGTAGTTAGAAGGGAGTTAGAGCTGCAAGCAGTTTGGTTTGGGAAATTAGACGCGAAATGAAACTGCAAATGCCTTCCAACAGGCTTGGAAAAGTGTGTTCTATATCTCTGCCAAACAGACTCCCCGGAGGTTGAGCTTTCAGAAGCAAGTTTAACTCTAAGGGAGGAAGCAGCAGAATGTGCCTCTCACATCTAGCCTGTAGGAATTCAGGTTGGCAAGTTCTATGGGGAAGCCCATTGCTGCCTATGGTGGAAACGGCATGGGAGATTTCAGTTTCAAAATCTCTGTGAAAAAGCATCAGAGAAGCTTCTCCGTTTAGAATCCAGCATATCTCACTGAACCGAAGAAGTGGTAGTTAGAAGGGAGTTAGAGCTGCAAGCAGTTTGGTTTGGGAAATTAGATGCGAAATGACACTGCAAAGGCCTTCCAACAGGCTTGGAAAAGTGTGTTCTATATCTCTGCCAAACAGACTCCCCAGAGGTTGAGCTTTCAGAAGCAAGCTTAACTCTTAGGGAGGAAGCAGCAGAATGTGCCTCTCACATCTAGCCTGTAGGAATTCAGGTTGGCAAGTTCTATGGGGAAGCCCATTGCTGCCTATGGTGGAAACGGCATGGGAGATTTCAGTTTCAAAATCTCTGTGAAAAAGCGTCAGAGAAGCTTCTCCGTTTAGAATCCAGCATATCTCACTGAACCGAAGAAGTGGTAGTTAGAAGGGAGTTAGAGCTGCAAGCAGTTTGGTTTGGGAAATTAGACGCGAAATGAAACTGCAAATGCCTTCCAACAGGCTTGGAAAAGTGTGTTCTATATCTCTGCCAAACAAACTCCCCGGAGGTTGAGCTTTCAGAAGCAAGTTTAACTCTAAGGGAGGAAGCAGCAGAATGTGCCTCTCACATCTAGCCTGTAGGAATTCAGGTTGGCAAGTTCTATGGGGAAGCCCATTGCTGCCTATGGTGGAAACGGCATGGGAGATTTCAGTTTCAAAATCTCTGTGAAAAAGCGTCAGAGAAGCTTCTCCGTTTAGAATCCAGCATATCTCACTGAACCGAAGAAGTGGTAGTTAGAAGGGAGTTAGAGCTGCAAGCAGTTTGGTTTGGGAAATTAGACGCGAAATGAAACTGCAAATGCCTTCCAACAGGCTTGGAAAAGTGTGTTCTATATCTCTGCCAAACAGACTCCCTGGAGGTTGAGCTTTCAGAAGCTAGTTTAACTCTAAGGGAGGAAGCAGCAGAATGTGCCTCTCACATCTAGCCTGTAGGAATTCAGGTTGGCAAGTTCTATGGGGAAGCCCATTGGCGCCTTCGTTGGAAACGGGTTTGGAAATTTCAGTTTCAAAATCTCTGTGAAAAAGCGTCAGAGAAGCTTCTCCGTTTAGAATCCAGCATATCTCACTGAACCGAAGAAGTGGTAGTTAGAAGGGAGTTAGAGCTGCAAGCAGTTTGGTTTGGGAAATTAGACGCAAAATGAAACTGCAAATGCCTTCCAACAGGCTTGGAAAAGTGTGTTCTATATCTCTGCCAAACAAACTCCCCGGAGGTTGAGCTTTCAGAAGCTACTTTAACTCTAAGGGAGGAAGCAGCAGAATGTGCCTCTCACATCTAGCCTGTAGGAATTCAGGTTGGCAAGTTCTATGGGGAAGCCCATTGCTGCCTATGGTGGAAACGGCATGGGAGATTTCAGTTTCAAAATCTCTGTGAAAAAGCGTCAGAGAAGCTTCTCCGTTTAGAATCCAGCATATCTCACTGAACCGAAGAAGTGGTAGTTAGAAGGGAGTTAGAGCTGCAAGCAGTTTGGTTTGGGAAATTAGATGCGAAATGACACTGCAAAGGCCTTCCAACAGGCTTGGAAAAGTGTGTTCTATATCTCTGCCAAACAGACTCCCCGGAGGTTGAGCTTTCAGAAGCAAGCTTAACTCTTAGGGAGGAAGCAGCAGAATGTGCCTCTCACATCTGGCCTGTAGGAATTCAGGTTGGCAAGTTCTATGGGGAAGCACATTGCTGCCTATGGTGGAAACGGCATGGGAGATTTCAGTTTCAAAATCTCTGTGAAAAAGCGTCAGAGAAGCTTCTCCGTTTAGAATCCAGCATATCTCCCTGAACCGAAGAAGTGGTAGTTAGAAGGGAGTTAGATCTGCAAGCAGTTTGGTTTGGGTAATTAGACGCGAAATGAAACTGCAAATGCCTTCCAACAGGCTTGGAAAAGTGTGTTCTATATCTCTGCCAAACAAACTCCCCGGAGGTTGAGCTTTCAGAAGCTAGTTTAACTCTAAGGGAGGAAGCAGCAGAATGTGCCTCTCACATCTAGCCTGTAGGAATTCAGGTTGGCAAGTTCTATGGGGAAGCCCATTGGCGCCTTCGTTGGAAACGGGTTTGGAAATTTCAGTTTCAAAATCTCTGTGGAAAAGCGTCAGAGAAGCTTCTCCGTTTAGAATCCAGCATATCTCACTGAACCGAAGAAGTGGTAGTTAGAAGGGAGTTAGAGCTGCAAGCAGTTTGGTTTGGGAAATTAGATGCGAAATGACACTGCAAAGGCCTTCCAACAGGCTTGGAAAAGTGTGTTCTATATTTCTGCCAAACAGACTCCCTGGAGGTTGAGCTTTCAGAAGCTAGTTTAACTCTAAGGGAGGAAGCAGCAGAATGTGCCTCTCACATCTAGCCTGTAGGAATTCAGGTTGGCAAGTTCTATGGGGAAGCCCATTGCTGCCTATGGTGGAAACGGCATGGGAGATTTCAGTTTCAAAATCTCTGTGAAAAAGCGTCAGAGAAGCTTCTCCGTTTAGAATCCAGCATATCTCACTGAACCGAAGAAGTGGTAGTTAGAAGGGAGTTAGAGCTGCAAGCAGTTTGGTTTGGGAAATTAGACGCGAAATGAAACTGCAAATGCCTTCCAACAGGCTTGGAAAAGTGTGTTCTATATCTCTGCCAAACAAACTCCCCGGAGGTTGAGCTTTCAGAAGCAAGTTTAACTCTAAGGGAGGAAGCAGCAGAATGTGCCTCTCACATCTAGCCTGTAGGAATTCAGGTTGGCAAGTTCTATGGGGAAGCCCATTGCTGCCTATGGTGGAAACGGCATGGGAGATTTCAGTTTCAAAATCTCTGTGAAAAAGCGTCAGAGAAGCTTCTCCGTATAGAATCCAGCATATCTCACTGAACCGAAAAAGTGGTAGTTAGAAGGGAGTTAGAGCTGCAAGCAGTTTGGTTTGGGAAATTAGACGCGAAATGAAACTGCAAATGCCTTCCAACAGGCTTGGAAAAGTGTGTTGTATATCTCTGCCAAACAAACTCCCCGGAGGTTGAGCTTTCAGAAGCAAGTTTAACTCTAAGGGAGGAAGCAGCAGAATGTGCCTCTCACATCTAGCCTGTAGGAATTCAGGTTGGCAAGTTCTATGGGGAAGCCCATTGCTGCCTATGGTGGAAACGGCATGGGAGATTTCAGTTTCAAAATCTCTGTGAAAAAGCGTCAGAGAAGCTTCTCCGTATAGAATCCAGCATATCTCACTGAACCGAAGAAGTGGTAGTTAGAAGGGAGTTAGAGCTGCAAGCAGTTTGGTTTGGGAAATTAGATGCGAAATGACACTGCAAAGGCCTTCCAACAGGCTTGGAAAAGTGTGTTCTATATCTCTGTCAAACAGAGTCCCCGGAGGTTGAGCTTTCAGAAGCAAGTTTAACTCTAAGGGAGGAAGCAGCAGAATGTGCCTCTCACATCTAGCCTGTAGGAATTCAGGTTGGCAAGTTCTATGGGGAAGCCCATTGCTGCCTATGGTGGAAACGGCATGGGAGATTTCAGTTTCTAAATCTCTGTGAAAAAGCGTCAGAGAAGCTTCTCCGTTTAGAATCCAGCATATCTCACTGAACCGAAGAAGTGGTAGTTAGAAGGGAGTTAGAGCTGCAAGCAGTTTGGTTTGGGAAATTAGACGCGAAATGAAACTGCAAATGCCTTCCAACAGGATTGGAAAAGTGTGTTCTATATCTCTGCTAAACAAACTCCTCGGAGGTTGAGCTTTCAGAAGCTAGTTTAACTCTAAGGGAGGAAGCAGCAGAATGTGCCTCTCACATCTAGCCTGTAGGAATTCAGGTTGGCAAGTTCTATGGGGAAGCCCATTGGCGCCTTCGTTGGAAACGGGTTTGGAAATTTCAATTTCAAAATCTCTGTGAAAAAGCGTCAGAGAAGCTTCTCCATTTAGAATCCAGCATATCTCACTGAACCGAAGAAGTGTTAGTTAGAAGGGAGTTAGAGCTGCAAGCAGTTTGGTTTGGGAAATTAGACGCGAAATGAAACTGCAAATGCCTTCCAACAGGCTTGGAAAAGTGTGTTCTATATCTCTGCCAAACAAACTCCCCGGAGGTTGAGCTTTCAGAAGCTAGTTTAACTCTAAGGGAGGAAGCAGCAGAATGTGCCTCTCTCATCTAGCCTGTAGGAATTCAGGTTGGCAAGTTCTATGGGGAAGCCCATTGCTGCCTATGGTGGAAACGGCATGGGAGATTTCAGTTTCAAAATCTCTGTGAAAAAGCGTCAAAGAAGCTTCTCCGTTTAGAATCCAGCATATCTCACTGAACCGAAGAAGTGGTAGTTAGAAGGGAGTTAGAGCTGCAAGCAGTTTGGTTTGGGAAATTAGACGCGAAATGAAACTGCAAATGCCTTCCAACAGGCTTGGAAAAGTGTGTTCTATATCTCTGCCAAACAAACTCCCCGGAGGTTGAGCTTTCAGAAGCAAGTTTAACTCTAAGGGAGGAAGCAGCAGAATGTGCCTCTCACATCTAGCCTGTAGGAATTCAGGTTGGCAAGTTCTATGGGGAAGCCCATTGCTGTCTATGGTGGAAACGGCATGGGAGATTTCAGTTTCAAAATCTCTGTGAAAAAGCGTCAGAGAAGCTTCTCCGTTTAGAATCCAGCATATCTCACTGAACCGAAGAAGTGGTAGTTAGAAGGGAGTTAGAGCTGCAAGCAGTTTGGTTTGGGAAATTAGATGCGAAATGACACTGCAAAGGCCTTCCAACAGGCTTGGAAAAGTGTGTTCTATATCTCTGCCAAACAGACTCCCCGGAGGTTGAGCTTTCAGAAGCAAGCTTAACTCTTAGGGAGGAAGCAGCAGAATGTGCCTCTCACATCTAGCCTGTAGGAATTCAGGTTGGCAAGTTCTATGGGGAAGCCCATTGCTGCCTATGGTGGAAACGGCATGGGAGATTTCAGTTTCAAAATCTCTGTGAAAAAGCGTCAGAGAAGCTTCTCCGTTTAGAATCGAGCATATCTCACTGAACCGAAGAAGTGGTAGTTAGAAGGGAGTTAGAGCTGCAAGCAGTTTGGTTTGGGAAATTAGACGCGAAATGAAACTGCAAATGCCTTCCAACAGGCTTGGAAAAGTGTGTTCTATATCTCTGCCAAACAAACTCCCCGGAGGTTGAGCTTTCAGAAGCAAGTTTAACTCTAAGGGAGGAAGCAGCAGAATGTGCCTCTCACATCTAGCCTGTAGGAATTCAGGTTGGCAAGTTCTATGGGGAAGCCCATTGCTGCCTATGGTGGAAACGGCATGGGAGATTTCAGTTTCAAAATCTCTGTGAAAAAGCGTCAGAGAAGCTTCTCCGTTTAGAATCCAGCATATCTCACTGAACCGAAGAAGTGGTAGTTAGAAGGGAGTTAGAGCTGCAAGCAGTTTGGTTTGGGAAATTAGACGCGAAATGAAACTGCAAATGCCTTCCAACAGGCTTGGAAAAGTGTGTTCTATATCTCTGCCAAACAGACTCCCTGGAGGTTGAGCTTTCAGAAGCTAGTTTAACTCTAAGGGAGGAAGCAGCAGAATGTGCCTCTCACATCTAGCCTGTAGGAATTCAGGTTGGCAAGTTCTATGGGGAAGCCCATTGGCGCCTTCGTTGGAAACGGGTTTGGAAATTTCAGTTTCAAAATCTCTGTGAAAAAGCGTCAGAGAAGCTTCTCCGTTTAGAATCCAGCATATCTCACTGAACCGAAGAAGTGGTAGTTAGAAGGGAGTTAGAGCTGCTAGCAGTTTGGTTTGGGAAATTAGACGCGAAATGAAACTGCAAAGGCCTTCCAACAGGGTTGGAAAAGTGTGTTCTATATCTCTGCCAAACAAACTCCCCGGAGGTTGAGCTTTCAGAAGCAAGTTTAACTCTAAGGGATGAAGCAGCAGAATGTGCCTCTCACATCTAGCCTGTAGGAATTCAGGTTGGCAAGTTCTATGGGGAAGCCCATTGCTGCCTATGGTGGAAACGGCATGGGAGATTTCAGTTTCAAAATCTCTGTGAAAAAGCGTCAGAGAAGCTTCTCCGTTTAGAATCCAGCATATCTCACTGAACCGAAGAAGTGGTAGTTAGAAGGGAGTTAGAGCTGCAAGCAGTTTGGTTTGGGAAATTAGACGCGAAATGAAACTGCAAATGCCTTCCAACAGGCTTGGAAAAGTGTGTTCTATATCTCTGCCAAACAAACTCCCCGGAGGTTGAGCTTTCAGAAGCAAGTTTAACTCTAAGGGAGGAAGCAGCAGAATGTGCCTCTCACATCTAGCCTGTAGGAATTCAGGTTGGCAAGTTCTATGGGGAAGCCCATTGCTGTCTATGGTGGAAACGGCATGGGAGATTTCAGTTTCAAAATCTCTGTGAAAAAGCGTCAGAGAAGCTTCTCCGTTTAGAATCCAGCATATCTCACTGAACCGAAGAAGTGGTAGTTAGAAGGGAGTTAGAGCTGCAAGCAGTTTGGTTTGGGAAATTAGATGCGAAATGACACTGCAAAGGCCTTCCAACAGGCTTGGAAAAGTGTGTTCTATATCTCTGCCAAACAGACTCCCCGGAGGTTGAGCTTTCAGAAGCAAGCTTAACTCTTAGGGAGGAAGCAGCAGAATGTGCCTCTCACATCTAGCCTGTAGGAATTCAGGTTGGCAAGTTCTATGGGGAAGCCCATTGCTGCCTATGGTGGAAACGGCATGGGAGATTTCAGTTTCAAAATCTCTGTGAAAAAGCGTCAGAGAAGCTTCTCCGTTTAGAATCCAGCATATCTCACTGAACCGAAGAAGTGGTAGTTAGAAGGGAGTTAGAGCTGCAAGCAGTTTGGTTTGGGAAATTAGACGCGAAATGAAACTGCAAATGCCTTCCAACAGGCTTGGAAAAGTGTGTTCTATATCTCTGCCAAACAAACTCCCCGGAGGTTGAGCTTTCAGAAGCAAGTTTAACTCTAAGGGATGAAGCAGCAGAATGTGCCTCTCACATCTAGCCTGTAGGAATTCAGGTTGGCAAGTTCTATGGGGAAGCCCATTGCTGCCTATGGTGGAAACGGCATGGGAGATTTCAGTTTCAAAATCTCTGTGAAAAAGCGTCAGAGAAGCTTCTCCGTTTAGAATCCAGCATATCTCACTGAACCGAAGAAGTGGTAGTTAGAAGGGAGTTAGAGCTGCAAGCAGTTTGGTTTGGGAAATTAGATGCGAAATGACACTGCAAAGGCCTTCCAACAGGCTTGGAAAAGTGTGTTCTATATCTCTGCCAAACAGACTCCCCGGAGGTTGAGCTTTCAGAAGCAAGCTTAACTCTTAGGGAGGAAGCAGCAGAATGTGCCTCTCACATCTAGCCTGTAGGAATTCAGGTTGGCAAGTTCTATGGGGAAGCCCATTGCTGCCTATGGTGGAAACGGCATGGGAGATTTCAGTTTCAAAATCTCTGTGAAAAAGCGTCAGAGAAGCTTCTCCGTTTAGAATCCAGCATATCTCACTGAACCGAAGAAGTGGTAGTTAGAAGGGAGTTAGAGCTGCAAGCAGTTTGGTTTGGGAAATTAGACGCGAAATGAAACTGCAAATGCCTTCCAACAGGCTTGGAAAAGTGTGTTCTATATCTCTGCCAAACAAACTCCCCGGAGGTTGAGCTTTCAGAAGCAAGTTTAACTCTAAGGGAGGAAGCAGCAGAATGTGCCTCTCACATCTAGCCTGTAGGAATTCAGGTTGGCAAGTTCTATGGGGAAGCCCATTGCTGCCTATGGTGGAAACGGCATGGGAGATTTCAGTTTCAAAATCTCTGTGAAAAAGCGTCAGAGAAGCTTCTCCGTTTAGAATCCAGCATATCTCACTGAACCGAAGAAGTGGTAGTTAGAAGGGAGTTAGAGCTGCAAGCAGTTTGGTTTGGGAAATTAGACGCGAAATGAAACTGCAAATGCCTTCCAACAGGCTTGGAAAAGTGTGTTCTATATCTCTGCCAAACAGACTCCCTGGAGGTTGAGCTTTCAGAAGCTAGTTTAACTCTAAGGGAGGAAGCAGCAGAATGTGCCTCTCACATCTAGCCTGTAGGAATTCAGGTTGGCAAGTTCTATGGGGAAGCCCATTGGCGCCTTCGTTGGAAACGGGTTTGGAAATTTCAGTTTCAAAATCTCTGTGAAAAAGCGTCAGAGAAGCTTCTCCGTTTAGAATCCAGCATATCTCACTGAACCGAAGAAGTGGTAGTTAGAAGGGAGTTAGAGCTGCAAGCAGTTTGGTTTGGGAAATTAGACGCAAAATGAAACTGCAAATGCCTTCCAACAGGCTTGGAAAAGTGTGTTCTATATCTCTGCCAAACAAACTCCCCGGAGGTTGAGCTTTCAGAAGCTACTTTAACTCTAAGGGAGGAAGCAGCAGAATGTGCCTCTCACATCTAGCCTGTAGGAATTCAGGTTGGCAAGTTCTATGGGGAAGCCCATTGCTGCCTATGGTGGAAACGGCATGGGAGATTTCAGTTTCAAAATCTCTGTGAAAAAGCGTCAGAGAAGCTTCTCCGTTTAGAATCCAGCATATCTCACTGAACCGAAGAAGTGGTAGTTAGAAGGGAGTTAGAGCTGCAAGCAGTTTGGTTTGGGAAATTAGATGCGAAATGACACTGCAAAGGCCTTCCAACAGGCTTGGAAAAGTGTGTTCTATATCTCTGCCAAACAGACTCCCCGGAGGTTGAGCTTTCAGAAGCAAGCTTAACTCTTAGGGAGGAAGCAGCAGAATGTGCCTCTCACATCTGGCCTGTAGGAATTCAGGTTGGCAAGTTCTATGGGGAAGCCCATTGCTGCCTATGGTGGAAACGGCATGGGAGATTTCAGTTTCAAAATCTCTGTGAAAAAGCGTCAGAGAAGCTTCTCCGTTTAGAATCCAGCATATCTCCCTGAACCGAAGAAGTGGTAGTTAGAAGGGAGTTAGATCTGCAAGCAGTTTGGTTTGGGAAATTAGACGCGAAATGAAACTGCAAATGCCTTCCAACAGGCTTGGAAAAGTGTGTTCTATATCTCTGCCAAACAAACTCCCCGGAGGTTGAGCTTTCAGAAGCTAGTTTAACTCTAAGGGAGGAAGCAGCAGAATGTGCCTCTCACATCTAGCCTGTAGGAATTCAGGTTGGCAAGTTCTATGGGGAAGCCCATTGGCGCCTTCGTTGGAAACGGGTTTGGAAATTTCAGTTTCAAAATCTCTGTGGAAAAGCGTCAGAGAAGCTTCTCCGTTTAGAATCCAGCATATCTCACTGAACCGAAGAAGTGGTAGTTAGAAGGGAGTTAGAGCTGCAAGCAGTTTGGTTTGGGAAATTAGATGCGAAATGACACTGCAAAGGCCTTCCAACAGGCTTGGAAAAGTGTGTTCTATATCTCTGCCAAACAGACTCCCTGGAGGTTGAGCTTTCAGAAGCTAGTTTAACTCTAAGGGAGGAAGCAGCAGAATGTGCCTCTCACATCTAGCCTGTAGGAATTCAGGTTGGCAAGTTCTATGGGGAAGCCCATTGCTGCCTATGGTGGAAACGGCATGGGAGATTTCAGTTTCAAAATCTCTGTGAAAAAGCGTCAGAGAAGCTTCTCCGTTTAGAATCCAGCATATCTCACTGAACCGAAGAAGTGGTAGTTAGAAGGGAGTTAGAGCTGCAAGCAGTTTGGTTTGGGAAATTAGACGCGAAATGAAACTGCAAATGCCTTCCAACAGGCTTGGAAAAGTGTGTTCTATATCTCTGCCAAACAAACTCCCCGGAGGTTGAGCTTTCAGAAGCAAGTTTAACTCTAAGGGAGGAAGCAGCAGAATGTGCCTCTCACATCTAGCCTGTAGGAATTCAGGTTGGCAAGTTCTATGGGGAAGCCCATTGCTGCCTATGGTGGAAACGGCATGGGAGATTTCAGTTTCAAAATCTCTGTGAAAAAGCGTCAGAGAAGCTTCTCCGTTTAGAATCCAGCATATCTCACTGAACCGAAGAAGTGGTAGTTAGAAGGGAGTTAGAGCTGCAAGCAGTTTGGTTTGGGAAATTAGACGCGAAATGAAACTGCAAATGCCTTCCAACAGGCTTGGAAAAGTGTGTTCTATATCTCTGCCAAACAGACTCCCTGGAGGTTGAGCTTTCAGAAGCTAGTTTAACTCTAAGGGAGGAAGCAGCAGAATGTGCCTCTCACATCTAGCCTGTAGGAATTCAGGTTGGCAAGTTCTATGGGGAAGCCCATTGGCGCCTTCGTTGGAAACGGGTTTGGAAATTTCAGTTTCAAAATCTCTGTGAAAAAGCGTCAGAGAAGCTTCTCCGTTTAGAATCCAGCATATCTCACTGAACCGAAGAAGTGGTAGTTAGAAGGGAGTTAGAGCTGCTAGCAGTTTGGTCTGGGAAATTAGACGCGAAATGAAACTGCAAAGGCCTTCCAACAGGCTTGGAAAAGTGTGTTCTATATCTCTGCCAAACAAACTCCCCGGAGGTTGAGCTTTCAGAAGCAAGTTTAACTCTAAGGGAGGAAGCAGCAGAATGTGCCTCTCACATCTAGCCTGTAGGAATTCAGGTTGGCAAGTTCTATGGGGAAGCCCATTGCTGCCTATGGTGGAAACGGCATGGGAGATTTCACTTTCAAAATCTCTGTGAAAAAGCGTCAGAGAAGCTTCTCCGTTTAGAATCCAGCATATCTCACTGAACCGAAGAAGTGGTAGTTAGAAGGGAGTTAGAGCTGCAAGCAGTTTGGTTTGGGAAATTAGACGCGAAATGAAACTGCAAATGCCTTCCAACAGGCTTGGAAAAGTGTGTTCTATATCTCTGCCAAACAAACTCACCGGAGGTTGAGCTTTCAGAAGCTAGTTTAACTCTAAGGGAGGAAGCAGCAGAATGTGCCTCTCACATCTAGCCTGTAGGAATTCAGGTTGGCAAGTTCTATGGGGAAGCCCATTGCTGCCTATGGTGGAAACGGCATGGGAGATTTCAGTTTCAAAATCTCTGTGAAAAAGCGTCAGAGAAGCTTCTCCGTTTAGAATCCAGCATATCTCACTGAACCGAAGAAGTGGTAGTTAGAAGGGAGTTAGAGCTGCAAGCAGTTTGGTTTGGGAAATTAGATGCGAAATGACACTGCAAAGGCCTTCCAACAGGCTTGGAAAAGTGTGTTCTATATCTCTGCCAAACAGACTCCCCGGAGGTTGAGCTTTCAGAAGCAAGCTTAACTCTTAGGGAGGAAGCAGCAGAATGTGCCTCTCACATCTAGCCTGTAGGAATTCAGGTTGGCAAGTTCTATGGGGAAGCACATTGCTGCCTATGGTGGAAACGGCATGGGAGATTTCAGTTTCAAAATCTCTGTGAAAAAGCGTCAGAGAAGCTTCTCCGTTTAGAATCCAGCATATCTCACTGAACCGAAGAAGTGGTAGTTAGAAGGGAGTTAGAGCTGCAAGCAGTTTGGTTTGGGAAATTAGACGCGAAATGAAACTGCAAATGCCTTCCAACAGGCTTGGAAAAGTGTGTTCTATATCTCTGCCAAACAAACTCCCCGGATGTTGAGCTTTCAGAAGCAAGTTTAACTCTAAGGGAGGAAGCAGCAGAATGTGCCTCTCACATCTAGCCTGTAGGAATTCAGGTTGGCAAGTTCTATGGGGAAGCCCATTGCTGCCTATGGTGGAAACGGCATGGGAGATTTCAGTTTCAAAATCTCTGTGAAAAAGCGTCAGAGAAGCTTCTCCGTTTAGAATCCAGCATATCTCACTGAACCGAAGAAGTGGTAGTTAGAAGGGAGTTAGAGCTGCAAGCAGTTTGGTTTGGGAAATTAGACGCGAAATGAAACTGCAAATGCCTTCCAACAGGCTTGGAAAAGTGTGTTCTATTTCTCTGCGAAACAAACTCCCCGGAGGTTGAGCTTTCAGAAGCAAGTTTAACTCTAAGGGAGGAAGCAGCAGAATGTGCCTCTCACATCTAGCCAGTAGGAATTCAGGTTGGCAAGTTCTATGGGGAAGCCTATTGGCGCCTATGGTGGAAACGGCATGGGAGATTTCAGTTTCAAAATCTCTGTGAAAAAGCGTCAGAGAAGCTTCTCCGTTTAGAATCCAGCATATCTCACTGAACCGAAGAAGTGGTAGTTAGAAGGGAGTTACAGCTGCAAGCAGTTTGGTTTGGGAAATTAGACGCAAAATGAAACTGCAAATGCCTTCCAACAGGCTTGGAAAAGTGTGTTCTATATCTCTGCCAAACAAACTCCCCGGAGGTTGAGCTTTCAGAAGCTACTTTAACTCTAAGGGAGGAAGCAGCAGAATGTGCCTCTCACATCTAGCCTGTAGGAATTCAGGTTGGCAAGTTCTATGGGGAAGCCCATTGCTGGCTATGGTGGAAACAGCATGGGAGATTTCAGTTTCAAAATCTCGGTGAAAAAGCGTCAGAGAAGCTTCTCCGTTTAGAATCCAGCATATCTCACTGAACCGAAGAAGTGGTAGTTAGAAGGCAGTTAGAGCTGCAAGCAGTTTGGTTTGGGAAATTAGACGCGAAATGAAACTGCAAATGCCTTCCAACAGGCTTGGAAAAGTGTGTTCTATATCTCTGCCAAACAAACTCCCCGGAGGTTGAGCTTTCAGAAGCTAGTTTAACTCTAAGGGAGGAAGCAGCAGAATGTGCCTCTCACATCTAGCCTGTAGGAATTCAGGTTGGCAAGTTCTATGGGGAAGCCAATTGCTGCCTATGGTGGAAATGGCATGGGAGATTTCAGTTTCAAAATCTCTGTAAAAAAGCGAAAGAGAAGCTTCTCCGTTTAGAATCCAGCATATCTCACTGAACCGAAGAAGTGGTAGTTAGAAGGGAGTTAGAGCTGCAAGCAGTTTGGTTTGGGAAATTAGATGCGAAATGACACTGCAAAGGCCTTCCAACAGGCTTGGAAGAGTGTGTTCTATATCTCTGCCAAACAGACTCCCCGGAGGTTGAGCTTTCAGAAGCAAGCTTAACTCTTAGGGAGGAAGCAGCAGAATGTGCCTCTCACATCTAGCCTGTAGGAATTCAGGTTGGCAAGTTCTATGGGGAAGCCCATTGCTGCCTATGGTGGAAACGGCATGGGAGATTTCAGTTTCAAAATCTCTGTGAAAAAGCGTCAGAGAAGCTTCTCCGTTTAGAATCCAGCATATCTCACTGAACCGAAGAAGTGGTAGTTAGAAGGGAGTTAGAGCTGCAAGCAGTTTGGTTTGGGAAATTAGACGCGAAATGAAACTGCAAATGCCTTCCAACAGGCTTGGAAAAGTGTGTTCTATATCTCTGCCAAACAAACTCCCCGGAGGTTGAGCTTTCAGAAGCAAGTTTAACTCTAAGGGAGGAAGCAGCAGAATGTGCCTCTCACATCTAGCCTGTAGGAATTCAGGTTGGCAAGTTCTATGGGGAAGCCCATTGCTGCCTATGGTGGAAACGGCATGGGAGATTTCAGTTTCAAAATCTCTGTGAAAAAGCGTCAGAGAAGCTTCTCCGTTTAGAATCCAGCATATCTCACTGAACCGAAGAAGTGGTAGTTAGAAGGGAGTTAGAGCTGCAAGCAGTTTGGTTTTTGAAATTAGACGCGAAATGAAACTGCAAATGCCTTCCAACAGGCTTGGAAAAGTGTGTTCTATATCTCTGCCAAACAGACTCCCTGGAGGTTGAGCTTTCAGAAGCTAGTTTAACTCTAAGGGAGGAAGCAGCAGAATGTGCCTCTCACATCTAGCCTGTAGGAATTCAGGTTGGCAAGTTCTATGGGGAAGCCCATTGGCGCCTTCGTTGGAAACGGGTTTGGAAATTTCAGTTTCAAAATCTCTGTGAAAAAGCGTCAGAGAAGCTTCTCTGTTTAGAATCCAGCATATCTCACTGAACCGAAGAAGGGGTAGTTAGAAGGGAGTTAGAGCTGCTAGCAGTTTGGTTTGGGAAATTAGACGCGAAATGAAACTGCAAAGGCCTTCCAACAGGGTTGGAAAAGTGTGTTCTATATCTCTGCCAAACAAACTCCCCGGAGGTTGAGCTTTCAGAAGCAAGTTTAACTCTAACGGAGGAAGCAGCAGAATGTGCCTCTCACATCTAGCCTGTAGGAATTCAGGTTGGCAAGTTCTATGGGGAAGCCCATTGCTGCCTATGGTGGAAACGGCATGGGAGATTTCAGTTTCAAAATCTCGGTGAAAAAGCGTCAGAGAAGCTTCTCCGTTTAGAATCCAGCATATCTCACTGAACCGAAGAAGTGGTAGTTAGAAGGGAGTTAGAGCTCCAAGCAGTTTGGTTTGGGAAATTAGATGCGAAATGACACTGCAAAGGCCGTCCAACAGGCTTGGAAAAGTGTGTTCTATATCTCTGCCAAACACAGTCCCCGGAGGTTGAGCTTTCAGAAGCAAGCTTAACTGTTAGGGAGGAAGCAGCAGAATGTGCCTCTCACATCTAGCCTGTAGGAATTCAGGTTGGCAAGTTCTATGGGGAAGCCCATTGCTGCCTATGGTGGAAACGGCATGGGAGATTTCAGTTTCAAAATCTCTGTGAAAAAGCGTCAGAGAAGCTTCTCCGTTTAGAATCCAGCATATCTCACTGAACCGAAGAAGTGGTAGTTAGAAGGCAGTTAGAGCTGCAAGCAGTTTGGTTTGGGAAATTAGACGCGAAATGAAACTGCAAATGCCTTCCAACGGGCTTGGAAAAGTGTGTTCTATATCTCTGCCAAACAGACTCCCTGGAGGTTGAGCTTTCAGAAGCTAGTTTAACTCTAAGGGAGGAAGCAGCAGAATGTGCCTCTCACATCTAGCCTGTAGGAATTCAGGTTGGCAAGTTCTATGGGGAAGCCCATTGCTGCCTATGGTGGAAACGGCATGGGAGATTTCAGTTTCAAAATCTCTGTGAAAAACCGTCAGAGAAGCTTCTCCGTTTAGAATCCAGCATATCTCACTGAACCGAAGAAGTGGTAGTTAGAAGGGAGTTAGAGCTGCAAGCAGTTTGGTTTGGGAAATTAGACGCGAAATGAAACTGCAAATGCCTTCCAACAGGCTTGGAAAAGTGTGTTCTATATCTCTGCCAAACAGACTCCCCGGAGGTTGAGCTTTCAGAAGCAAGTTTAACTCTAAGGGAGGAAGCAGCAGAATGTGCCTCTCACATCTAGCCTGTAGGAATTCAGGTTGGCAAGTTCTATGGGGAAGCCCATTGCTGCCTATGGTGGAAACGGCATGGGAGATTTCAGTTTCAAAATCTCTGTGAAAAAGCGTCAGAGAAGCTTCTCCGTTTAGAATCCAGCATATCTCACTGAACCGAAGAAGTGGTAGTTAGAAGGGAGTTAGAGCTGCAAGCAGTTTGGTTTGGGAAATTAGATGCGAAATGACACTGCAAAGGCCTTCCAACAGGCTTGGAAAAGTGTGTTCTATATCTCTGCCAAACAGACTCCCCGGAGGTTGAGCTTTCAGAAGCAAGCTTAACTCTTAGGGAGGAAGCAGCAGAATGTGCCTCTCACATCTAGCCTGTAGGAATTCAGGTTGGCAAGTTCTATGGGGAAGCCCATTGCTGCCTATGGTGGAAACGGCATGGGAGATTTCAGTTTCAAAATCTCTGTGAAAAAGCGTCAGAGAAGCTTCTCCGTTTAGAATCCAGCATATCTCACTGAACCGAAGAAGTGGTAGTTAGAAGGGAGTTAGAGCTGCAAGCAGTTTGGTTTGGGAAATTAGACGCGAAATGAAACTGCAAATGCCTTCCAACAGGCTTGGAAAAGTGTGTTCTATATCTCTGCCAAACAAACTCCCCAGAGGTTGAGCTTTCAGAAGCAAGTTTAACTCTAAGGGAGGAAGCAGCAGAATGTGCCTCTCACATCTAGCCTGTAGGAATTCAGGTTGGCAAGTTCTATGGGGAAGCCCATTGCTGCCTATGGTGGAAACGGCATGGGAGATTTCAGTTTCAAAATCTCTGTGAAAAAGCGTCAGAGAAGCTTCTCCGTTTAGAATCCAGCATATCTCACTGAACCGAAGAAGTGGTAGTTAGAAGGGAGTTAGAGCTGCAAGCAGTTTGGTTTGGGAAATTAGACGCGAAATGAAACT